>NC_044387.1:21650308-22279842 GCF_006542625.1 Nomascus leucogenys
TCCACCAAGTTTCTTAATCCTAAGTTTAAATTTGATTGCACAGTGGTCTGAGAGTCTATTTGTTATGATTTTCATTGTTTTGCATTTGCCGAGGAGTGTTTTACCTCCAGTTATGTGATCGATTTTAGAATAAGTATGATGTGGTGCTGAGAAGAATGTATATTCTGTTGATTTGGGGTGGAGAGTCCTGTAGATGTCTATTAGGTCCGCTTGGTCCAGAGCTGAGTTCAAGTCCTGAGTATCCTTGTTAACCTTCTGTCTCATTGATCTGTCTAATATTGACAGTGGAGTGTTAAAGTCTCCCACTATTATGGTGTGGGAGTCTAAGTCTCTTTGTAGGTCTCTAAGAACTTGCTTTATGAATCTGGTTGCTCCTGTATTGGGCGCATATATATTTGACTAACTTTTAACTAAGAACCCTGGGGCTTAAGAACAAATCTGAATAGAGACTGGGCAATAGCGACTGGAGGTTGTAACGAGATTTCATCCTTACAAATGATTGTCCAAGTAGTGTCGGCACTTCTTTGGGCTCGGTCCAAACCTGGCATTGCTTCCTATATTAATTTAGAGTAATTTTTGACATGGCTTTTCACTGTTTAACCTGTCTATATTCCAACTGTGCCTGGCTCATCCTTGAATACCATGTCATGGTTCTGTGGGGGAGGCCTGTCACAGCCTTTCAGACAAAGATGAGATATGTTTAGATGCTTAGACTATTGCAAGAAGTATTATTATATTTTTCCAGCTTAGTATTATTGCAGCTTTTAGCATGTAAGCTCTTACTATGTTTGTGTTTTTTCTTGCAGAATACCTTCCTGACTCAGAAATTTCCACCAATAATACTGATTTAGTCCACCACTTTCTTTCTTTTTTAAAATAAGTAGTAAATAAGTAAAAAAAAAATAAATACTTTTTAAAAAAAGTAGCACATTTTTAAAATGTGCTATTGTTTGTAGCATAAATAATATATAATCTTGCTATTGTGATAACACATGAAATATATAATTTATCTTTCCTATTCAATATTTGACATCTAATTTGATTTAGCCCCAAATTGTGTGCCAAGTTTTTTCTATTGTTATTATTTGTTCAGCATTCTTTTTAAATTTATGTTCAAAGAATATATCATTTTTATAGATGTATTTCTGAAGCTTTCTGTAACCTTAAAAAATAATAATACAGAAGTCTGTGTCTTTTAATATACTAAGTTATTCTATTTAAATCTCTTAATACATTTGGCCTCCATCCTCCATTATATTTTTCTTTCTGGTATCTATCCCTGCTTCCCGTTTGTCGAATATTCAACTCATATTCTTTCTCTTTCTACCTTTTTAAAAAATGATGAATTATTTTAAACTAGTCATATAGAGCTAAATAAAACAGTGGCATTATTAATACAAGTTGTAGGCATAAGATTTTTATCTAGTTCTGAATGTGTTTCCACATCTACCTTTTCATGCTGTGCCTGAGCTGGCTCCAACTGGATGAGTAAGTAGGCAAGGGATATTTAAGCAAAGATTCTGGTTAGAGTGTTTGCAAACAAAGTAGCTAGGAAGTCTGGATCCACATGGATAAAAAAGTGAGAAAGATTTAATCTGGGGGTGTGTACTATACAAATTTTTATTTTTAAACTTTCTCTCATCCATAGGTTTTCTTTATTTTCACTTTTTGGCTTAAACAATTTCTCATGATTATGGGGTCTAGAAGGCCAAGAGCAAGGTGTTGGCAGGTTTAGTTTCTCCTTAGGCCTCTCTCCTTGGCTTGTAGATGATCACCATTTTGCTGTGTTCTTTCATTACATAGAGTTTTCCCATTTTTATCAATAAGGTTCAAAGCAGCATGTCTATTTCTCTCTCGTGATAACATACGGAGTAAGAAGGTGCAAAGGCACAATCCCACATTATTTACAGAGGTCTATGTGGGGTTTACACCTGAGAATACAGAGATACAGGATGAAGGCTTAAAATGAACCCCAGGTCCAAACTTTCCAAATTTGTTCAAGTAATTATTCTAAGTTTGACTCCTGCCTTCTTTTCCTAGTTATTTTCATCCACGATCATATTTTCTGCGGATCCTTTGAGAAGAGAAGCCCTCACTGCTACACTCATTCTCCCCTGTGGCATGAAGGTTTGCTGGCTTCATAGGATTAATTCTCCTAAAAACTAAAAAAACTCAGCCTTTTATGAAAGGTTGCCATCTTAAAGATAGGGTGTTGAAAATATACATTCCTACTTCCATTACTTTTATGTATGGGTTCCTCACTCCTTTTTGATATTGTTCTTTCAGTAAAATTGTATTTTAGGAGAGAGAAATATATTTAGTATAAAGTTTTAAAGGAGAAAGTAAAGATAGTCTATTGGAAAAGGTTTGAGTTTCCATTGAAGTTCTGTGTTGCCATTAAATGGCAAGGGTGTTTAGATTAATGTCCTGATGAAAAAGAAACTTTGTATGGCTTAAATAACATGACTTGGCTAGAGATATGTAATAAAATATTCAAGCATTAGTGATTTCATTATTTTCATTATTCCAGGAAGCACTGTAATTTTTAAAGAATATTAAACACTTAAAATTCATTGGAATTAGATGATGCATTAGTCCTTTATGATAGACTTTATTTATCTCCATTTACTCAAATCATTTGTACTTATAAAATGAATGGCTAGACCTACCTGGAAGTCAATTAACTTTTAGGAGAGCATTAGCAAAGAGCTATTTACTTTAAAAGCAGACATTTTCAAAAATTTATTTTCTTTGCCATTTATTTTACTTGTTATGTTTTCTTTCTGAGAGCCCTTTAATTTGTTTACTTAAGTAGCAATACTTAAGCCAGTATCTATTAAAGGATCTTCTTATTATCTTTCAACTACTTGTCTTTCAATATTTGATTTCCCTTCTCTGTGTATGGTAGGAAAGGAGATATAAAGCTGACTCACTAGAAACCTCATTTCAGAGTTGCAGGCCCTTAGCTACTAATTAGGTCTGAGTTATTTTCATTTACTTTCCCATATGAAATACATTCTAATATACTCATATCTTCAGGATTCTTAAGGAATAAAAAGCAAATCACAGGGAATTTTGTTTAGAGAGGTAAATCTAATACTAACTTCTTAGCTCTCAGAATAAAATTCTCTCTACTGGGAGATGTATTCAGTTAGACAATGCAACAACCTTAAAGCATGTTATTCTGAAGTGTTACCATTGCTGGCCCTTCAACAAGATAACCCATGTGTTTTTGTTTGCTGCACCTGATAAATAATGTCAGTTTTATCATATAAAAAATTTGGGCCTTAAAATATCTCTAAATACAAGGTTTCATCTATAATTGTCCTTTTGTCCCTTACATTCTTGTATCCTATATTTGTTACAGAGAATTTATGCAAAACATTATGCCTTTCTACAAATATAAGAGACAAGGAAGAAAAGAAGGAGGGAAGAAAAAATGCAAGAAAGAAAACCTCATATTGTTTCTTTATTAGCTTCATGATACGTTTCCAAAATTGTTTTTACTTCTTTCTCAGTGTAAATTTACCTAAAATTATTGAAGAAATCCAAGCATATGTACCATGTAAATCCATGCCATACACAAAAATAATATACACATCATGGTATACAAATTGCAGCTCAAGAGGAATCCAATTAGTGGACCATTTTTGAACATCAAAACCATATTGGCTTCTTTGACATCAAATATGTTCTACTATTTTATCAAAGAATGCAAGCATCCATGTATTCACTCATCTGGAAGTGAGTCAAATAGACTTTAAATCTATTAATTTTATTAATTGGTTACATAAATACAACGGTAAAGACCAAATTTTTTTTGTTCTCACCTAGCTTTTTGTTAGTAATTAAATGTAAATTTTCCAAACACTACTAGCTAGTACATTGATGGATGGTTACTTGCTTTATGGGCTGCATTTAAGATGATAGAGTACAATCTGTATCAAAACATAAAACAGCCAGTATGAGGACAGACATGAATATTGATTTTGTGGTGCAAACTCTCAGGAGATGGTTTTTAGAAAGCCACAGATAAGACTGTCTATACTGAAGTATCATTGAGCATTTATTGATCCTTAGCTAAATAAGCATACAAATAATTGTACATACCTTTTGTGAGTATTGCCAATGGACCTAAATTATATGTTTCAGATCTAAAATCTTAAACTTTAATACTAATACAAATAGATGACTATATATTTTGTCTGAATAGGAGTCATTGTTGCTGCATATGAAATTACTAATGTCTTTGTAAATTCCCAGTGGTCTGAAGACATAAAAAAGTAACTGTGTTGTGAGGATACAGTTAATGGCAGAGAAAACAAGAGAGGAGTACGATTTTTGATGATTCACAATGGGTGAATTAGAACTATGACTTGTTGAGAACTCCTTTTATCTAGCTCATCTGCTGAAGGAAATAAATCAATGAAAACATTGACAGGAAAATATAAAAAATTACATAGAAATATTGTTGTTACTTCTACCACTGTTTTGGCTACTTTTGCTGTAGCTACCACCAAAACTAGAAGTTTTATGAGAGGTAAAAGTATAAACAAATAGAATCTGCTAAATTAACAAATAAAATTAACTTCACTTTTCATGTGATGACATTTTATATGGTGCCATTCAACTTTATTCACATTACATAAAAGAAATGTGTGATGAATGTATAGTTTTTAAAAATAGCCATGGGGATACAATAATAAGAGCCAACACTTAAGGAGTATTCCTGCCCACTCTTACCTTCAACCTATTCTCAGTAGAGCTTTCAGAGGGATTCTTTTTAAATGTGTATCAAATCATATCTTTTCTCTATTCAAAAGCGCTGCCAGTGGCTGCCCATGGTACTCAGCATGAATCCATGTTCCTGAGAGTGGCCTACAAGGCTAGGCATACTCTGATCGCTTGATAGCTCTCTGACCTCATCTACTCTCTCCTTTTACTCTGCATATATGCTGGACACATGGCCCCACTGCTGATTATTGAATATGTGATTCACTCTCCTCATCTTGGGGTCTTGATGCCTTATCACAACAAAAAAATAGAATCAACTACCCACAAACACACGCAAACATTTTGAAGACAGTTGTGCCTATTGCCATTACCCTGCTTTATTTTTGTCCGCTGTGCTTTCTGTCTGTGGGTTTATTAAACATTTAATTACTTTTATCTCTCCCCTCACTCAATAAAATGAAAGCCCCATGAGAACAGGCACTTTGACTATTTTGTTTACTGCCAAATGTCCACTTCCTGGAACAAAGGGTCTCAATAAACATTGTTAATTGTCTGAAGACTATATACAAAGCAACATTTTGTACACTTACCTAATTCAAACTTAATAGCAACTCTAAAATCAGGTGTTATGAAATACATTTTATAGAAAGAAAGTTGAAGTTTAGTTAAATTATATAAATTCCCAAAGGTTGCCCATCTTGTGATTGGTAAAGTAGGGCTTCTACACAGTTAAGATGGATATATTGCTCGATGCGATAAATTCTCTATTCTCTTCACTACTTTTTAGAGGTTGCCAGTTATTTAGTAATTTAAAGGATATTCTAGTGGCTAGACCAATAACTCAAAATAAAAAAATTCATCATCTATTTTCTAACTTTATTGAACAAGAAATTGTTCAACTGTTCAATCATCTATTGGACAGGAAAAGTGAAACAACTGCTGGGACCAAATTTGTTTATGGTTCAAGCCCCATACAACGCCATTTAGTTTTAGTTGTCTCTATTACGTGAAAAGAGAATGTCGTCCTACACTTACGGATTCAAGGAATGGCATGCAGGATGGCTACAGGGCAAAATCAATAAATGTGTATTTCACTACCATCATTCCCAAAGTTCTGTGCCCTCTACTGTTACTAAACCATGACGTAATAGTTCAAAAAGGTGAGGATCTCTCCAACACTTACCCAACACACAATTTGTCAATTCCTCATACATTTCCTTCACTAAGTACTACCATCAAAGGATGGCTTCCTTTTTCTATGCCTTCCCTCTTCTTTCCTAGCTATGCAGGTAAAATATTTTATTATCCCTTAAAAATACCCCATTTAAGTAATGGCCTAGTAATTCAGATTGCCCCGTCTTACATCAGGACCTACATTGTCTTTATATTATTAAATGTCATTGATATTGTTTAATACAGCTTCTAGTACACTTTCAGCAAATGCTACATTTAGCTATTTATTTTTATTATTTAAATGATTAAAATAGCAAGGCCTCTCATAAACACTCAGTCCAATATAAGCAGGAAGAGGGAAATGTTTAGAGGAACTTAGATATTTACAGCTTTCCATAAGTATGTTCAACTAAAATTTTCAACTTCACTTTAGTTGTCATCATCCCTGAGTAATATCATTACAAATCTGTTAGAATGAATTAATATTCAGACCCTGCATATATACCCAAGTTGTTTCTCTTTCTTGCCAAAGTAATGTTTGAGAAATGATCCCACAAAATTCTACCATAAACATTTCTAGACTAAACAAGCATGGCACTACATGGTTTACATAGGAAGAGACGTTAGAATTTTAGTTTGTGTGATAAAGCAACTAAGGTAAGTGGTTTCATTAAAACCTAAACAATAATTGCTCTTTATTACGTAAGTAGAGCTTAGCTAATCCTTTTTTCATGCTAATATGTTTTTTAAAGAACTTACAAGCCATCTTGTGTAAAATGACTGAAAAGCTGGGTCTACATTATGTTGCATCAACTGTTCTGAAAATTGGAATAAAAAGAATAATACGTAATAGAATTTTGTTTCTATTTCCCCTCCTTTTTTTTTTTGCAATTAGTGAATAAACTGGTTGCTTTACTCATTTTTCATTACTCACAAGGAAAATATGTAAAGGTACTTGTAAGGAATTTTTATGTCAACTTGGCTGGGCGACAGAGCCCAGATATTTGGTCAACTATTATTGGAGATGTTTCTGTGAGCTTGTTTTTGGATGAAATTTACATTTAAATTGATGGACTTTGTGTAAAGAAAGTTGCCCTCCATAATATGCACGAGCCTCATCCAATCAGTTGTGGGCCTGAGTAGAAGAAAAGACCAACCTCTTTGAGCAATAAGGAATTGTGCGGCAGCCTGCCTGTGGACTTCAACTGGAATATTGGCCCTTCCTGGGTCTCCAGCCTGAGGACCAGCAGACTTGAACTGTAGCATCAGTTTCTTCCTGAGTCTCCAACCTGCTGGCCTACCCTGAAGATTTCAGACTTGCCAACCTCCGCACTTATGTGAGCCAATTTTAAAAAACAAATCTCTTTTTACATGTATACACATTCTATTGGTTCTTTTTCTCTGGCAAACACTGGCTAATATACTTGTCCAGGAAAGAGGTGAAGACAGTTGATCAAGGGTATAGGAAAATATTTAGGCTATTTACTTCATACAGAACATTACAAAATATTATAGTTAATTTTCATAGTCCTAATATATTACAAAGAGTATCAGTTCAGGGCTTTAGTGAATTTTCAAGCTGTTTTCTATAACAAAACACAGAGGTAATAATTATTAATGGAATTTTGCCACATAGAATAGTTTAGCTCTCTCACATAAATATTGATATGGTGTATACAATACAATATCATACTGATTCAACCTTAGAGTGCATTTGTTTTTTCTTTGAGTTTATTATGTATTTTCCCAGATCATTAAATATGTTTTTTCTAGGAATCCAGCAACTTTTTAAAATAAATATTTTATAAGTGTCTTTATGGTACTGGTATATTCATAGCATAAAATAAGTGTTATTTGAGGCAATGATTAGCGTTGTGTGTGAAGCTACAAGGAATACACATGAAGACTCAAGCACAATATATATTAATTAGAAACAGATTTCTAAACTTTCTGATATTTCTACTTTAGTTAATACAATGATGCTCAGTTCCTTCTCATCCAAATGAAAAACGTCAATTAACATCTGAAAGGATTAATATTAATCCACATGGCTGATCTTTAAAAGCTGGGAATTTGAAAACATCTACATTTTATGACAAAATAGCCCTCATGAAATACTTTTTTCATTTTCTTCTTTTTAGCTAATCTATAAATCAGGCATTAAATATGCATTTTTTGTATTATACAAATTAATATTAACAAATAAAAATTATTTGTATGAAATACATATATCTAATGCAATATATTATTAACCTTATGTGCTATTATTCTTGTTAAGTATATTTTCTTATCTGGCCATCATGCACTAAATAGAAATCCTTGTAGTAAACAGAAATCCTTTTATAAAAGCTTTCTACTTTTCTGGAGTCAGACTGTCTGGTTCTTACTATCTAATTCATTTAGAGACATTCAACAACAAAAATGAGTATTAAGGGTGACAATTCACCACAAAATCTACCATGAAAAAATGATAACTAAAATAAGTGATATTATATTCAAAGATATATAATGAGAGGCAGAGATCTCCAGCCATCCTGTACTATCTAACTAGTTCACCATATCTCCAGAAAGAATTTTTACAAATGTTACCTTAGAATGCTTGGCAAGAAACTGAATGCAGATGTCAACAGTACAGGGAGCTTATGCTGTTTGGAAGTAAAGGACACAATTCTCTTTTCAAACTTGCTGAAAAGGAAGCTCATAGGGAAAAGAATGAATGACAATAAATATAAACTTCAAGCTACATTTTGTATTACAAAGAGGAGGACCTTTTATTTACAAAGAGGAGGTCTTGAGTGGAAAGACTAAACTAGTCTCAATTTAATACTTCTTCATTCAAAACATTGTTTTCAAATAAGGAAGCCGAGCTATTCTTTTTAATGATTATTAAGGAGCAAAGAGCATGGGTTGCCAAATTGGAAATTCCAAATGTAGAGGAAAGATAAACCCAAAATGCCTGAAAATATGAAAGGATAAAATGTATACTTGCTACAGTTGTTCTATTTAGAATAGTTGGGAACAGACAGTTCCTGTAAATTCTTATTAAGAAGAGTTGTGGCAGACATTGAGGATCACCACCTCCATTTCTGCATAAATCTTTGTAACGGGTGTTCTTAAAAAAATATACTTCCGAGGTCTAATCATTAATCTTTCATGTAGCATGATTTCACTTCCAGAATGTTTTTAAGCACCTGTAATAAAATCTGTGCCTCCACCACAATGGATAGACTCTGTTTAACTAGCTCAAGAATAAAATTGATTTTTACAAATATATTTGAATTTATTTATTGATAATAAATAATGGACATATGAAAGGTAAAAGGCTAAAACATGCCTTGGTGTAAATTTTTCATAGAAGGAAAATAACATGTAATATTTCACATCGAAGCAACTTTTTGGTTATTTAATAAAACAGTGTAATATTTTTGGTTCTCGCTGCCAGGAAATATGTATGTTTTCCCATGTCCCTTTTACCTAGTGTTGAGATTTCTTTCCAATTTGATCTTGAGGTCACTCTGGAGAGTGACTGTGAACTCTAGCCCTGCCTCTACAGGGCTTCAGTGGAGGTGGTCATGAATGTTTATAGTGTGTGTCTCAGAGGATACTTCTTTATGCTGGCAGATGGCCTAATGCCTAATTGCCTGACCTGTGGCCAGGTGTTCCTCTCACAGGAAGCTTGTTTATACTCGCACACACTCCAGTGGTTCTTGTCTGACAGAGTGCAGTTATTCCTACCAAGATAGCCACACTCTAAGAAAGCCCTGACTGGGAGGAGAGTTAGATTCCAGAGTGGTCTTATGTGGTCTAGTGAGACACAGAGGAAGCAGGACAACAAAACACATGAAATAGTGGAAACAGCTTTATTACTTACAGAGAGAAGAGGGTGGTGTGCCTCACAGAGCCAATCAAAGTGGGGAGCCACCTGGAACACACAAATTCAACCACAGTGGGGAGCAAGAGAGAGCAAGGGCAAGCGACGTGAGTGTAAAAGCCTTTATTGGGGTCCACGGTGTTACCCAAGCAGGTTTTCTATATTAACTTCTTATTGGCGGGTTCAAAGTAAGCAGGTCGGTGCTCCATGCAGGCATGCTGTGAGAGGGTGTCACTGTGGCATACCTGCACAGGCCATATGGTCGGGGGTGGGAATAGGGGGCAAGTCAACCAGGTTGTATCTGCTGTCCCATAGGGAAGTGGTTGCCAGGAAACAGTTGCATAAGGCAAATATTTGAATCAAATTATTGTGAAATTGGTAGGAGGTAGAGATCTGGAAGTGTTCCAAGGGTGCATAATCCCTGTTTCTGATATGAGAAAGTCAAACTTACATTTAAAATGGATGTCAAAGAAACATAAACTTAGAATGTACTACAACTCAACAATTGAATTTAGGCCTTTCCCAAGTTAAAGTTCAGAAATACATGATTGTATATTTGATAATACAAAAAGGTTTATAATAAAAATGAAAACATTTCCCACTATTGCACAACATCTCACTCACTCCCCAGAAGCTGCAACACATTTGGAGCACATTTACAGAGTTATGGAACTGAGGCTTCTGTACAATCTGCTACCCCAAAATCTGGAGAGATAGGCAAATCAAAAGAATGAGAACCAAGATTTTCTTAGAGCAAATGCTACTGGGTTCATAAACTAGTTAAAAAATATTAAAAATAAAACTTTACATGGTAGTTCTGACAAATTTTTGGAGTATGAGTGTAGAATAACTTGAGAACAGTGAGAAACCAGATACTTTTCCACGCAAATTGGGAGGATGTCATCTTTCTCACTACTTCTATTCAATATTTTATTGGAAGGCCTAGCAAGGCTTTACCACAAACACACAAAAGGAGATAAAAAGCGCACACACTGAAAAGAAAGAAAACCTGTCTTGTTCACAAATAACATAGTTGTCTATATAAAGAACCCCAAGAATTGGCAAGAAATCTCCTGTAACTAATAAGTAAGTAATGCAAAGTTGCAGCTGGACCTTGGTTTCAAATTCCATTCTTTAATTAAAAGAATTAGGGATCCTTGGAGAAATGGCTAGATTTAGGATTGGGGCAGGAAATACAAAAGATGGTTTTGGAGTACCTAGTTGTTCTAGAAAGTAAGGAAGTACCAAATGCACAAACAAGTGCTAAAACAAAAACCCACCTACACAAAATGATGGAGTTATGCCAAAAAGTATATGGAAATTAAAAGAAAGAACTCCCAATAACCAAAGCAGGAACAATTGGATCAACTACAACAATAAAGTAGAATTGGATTATAACTCGACGTGTCAAATAAATATCCATGAGTCCAGAATGATACAGATAAATGATTAAATAAATAAATGGGTGGAAGAGACAAATCACTCTTGAAACAGAGTCCTAAATAAATATGTACATACTCTGCTCTAACAAAGAGGAGGCATAACTCTCAGAGGAGGCATAACTCCCAACTCCTTTAGTGTGGGTTGCACATATAGTCATCCCTCAGTATCCTGGGAGATTGACTTGAAGACAACTGCCCCACACCAAAATCAGTGGGTAGTCAAGTTTCTCGTATAAAATGTCATAGTATTTGCATATAGCCTACACACATCCACATTCTCTCATATACTTTAAATCATCTCTAGATGATTTACAATACAAATGCAATCTAAATACATAAATGCTATGTGAATATTTATACTGTATTTTTAATTGTATTCTTTTTAATTCTTGTATTGTTATTTTTATTGTGCATTGTTTTTAAAAATATGTTTGATCTACAGTGGTTGACTCTCTAAATACAGAACCCATGAATACTGAAAACCAACTGTAGTAACTTTCTTCAAAATAGTACATTATGGAAAAGGAGAAAAAAATAAAGAATAACTTTACAGTGGTGAAATCTTACAAACAGTATTATAGCGAGGTGATCAAGGTCAATATAAGCAGTGATAATTTATGTTTATAGTGTCTACGCTTGATATGAGTTAATTAAAATCGCTCTTTTCCTCTATGACTTGCCTTCCTCAAAATTCATAACATCAGTGTAATCATTAAAAAAATTAGAAAAATCCCAATAGTGGGACATTCTACAAAATGCATAAACAGTATTCCTCACAACTTTCAAAGTTATTAAAAACAAGAATAAGGAAAGCCTAGAGAGGCCTGATGATTGAATGCCATGTTGTATCTTGGATGGGATGCTGGAAGAGAAAAGGACATTAGGAGAAACTAAGGAAATCTAAATGAAGCATGGACTTCAGTGAATACAAATGTATCAATATTGGTTTATTAATTAGTATGATAAATGTATCATACTAATATAAGATTTTAATAATGGGAAAATGTACTGATTGTACTGTCTTTGCAATTTTTCTGTAAATCTGGAAGTTAAAAATTTAATTTAAAACATTTATTAAAAGTTGATTTAAAATATGTGGTGGTACACTTTTAGTAATGTTCTTTATCTAATTATATAGATTCATAGTATTAATGGATAATATCATCTCTCAAATATGTTAATTTTTAAGGGTTTAATGTCCAATCGCTTTTAGAATTTCATGTGAAATATTTAATATTTGAGGAAAATGCATTAAAAGAGCAGTTAAAAATATATCCTCTAGATATTTATCTAAAATATATTTATTGAGGGCCTAGTACATAGTTAGCTTGATACTGCACCAGAAAGACTATTATGCTTGCCTTCACAGAATATCCAGCCCCCAAATCTAGTTAAATTACTAGTAATATAGATGAAGTTAATCACCTGAGCTGCATTTTAGATTTATATTAAAATATTTAAAAATAATCATTTACTCTTACAATGATGACAAACAACATTATTTACTGTTATTTATCATTTTCAACAATTTTATTTTTCATTCACCCAAAAATTCACTTTTTCAACGCTTTTTAGAAAGACTTATTGCTTGCTAAATTGATGACAAAATTATATGAGGTAAATATTTGTATTATTTCATATGAGAAAGTGTACATCCTCCTTATAAATTGGGGGAAACATCATATTTTTGCTAAATTCTGACTAAAATCTTTTTTTTTCACACTGGCTGGGCCCGGTGGCTCACGCCTGTAGTCCCAGCACTTTGGGAGGCCGAGGCAGGTGAATCGCCTGAGGTCGGGAGTTCGAGACCAGCCGGACCAACATGGAGAAACCTGTCTGCACTAAAAATACAAAATTAGCCAGATGTAGTGGCGGGTAGTCCCAGCTACTCAGGTGTCTGAGGCAGGAGAATCTCTTGAACTCGAGAGGCAGAGGTTGCAGTGAGCCGAGATTGCGCCACTGCTCTCCAGCCTGGGCAACAAGAGCAAAACTCCATCTCAAAAAAAAAAAAAAAAAGAATTCTCACCAAATTCATAATATCAAAAGCCAGTAAATCGTACATGTAAATATTAGCTAATTCATGTTCTAGTCATTTGGAATTGGCCTTTTGATAGTGTTAGCTGCCAATTTAGTCAAATGAAACTGTTTACCTTCTTGTGCTGTATGCCTCAGAAATAATCTAAGCCCCGAGCAAACACAGGGCTCAGTAAGAAGAGAGGACCCAGAGAGATCACAGAGTCTGGCACAACTAGGGGTTGGTGTCAGAAGAGGAGATCAAGTAATAGAAGACACTTAAAGGGTGACAGTTTGGAAATAATTATTTGGGTTTGGAATTATTGATGATATAAAAATTCAATACCTAATCTGTATAAATTTAATTAAAGATCATTAAATGAGGCATTAATTTCCCTGGAAAACAAACACAAGTTAATAGGAGTTTAATATTCTGGGTAGAACTACAAAAGATCAATCAACAGAAGGTGCTGGGAGGAAGGAATGTTAGAAAAAATATGTTTCCTTCCGAAATCAGGAGAGCAATTTCCCTTACATGGGGACTTTATGGAAATGGAGCCTGTGTAGTCTATGACACAAGCATGTTTGCAGAAGATACTGGATTCCTTATTCATCCAGCATACTCCATGAAGTGAAGTGTTCAAAAATACTTTTCTCAACTTTGGATGTGCAACCAGGCCTAAATCAGAGAACATTCTGGTACTTGGGAATAGAGTTTAACAGGGAAATGCAACTTTAGTTTCTCCTGGGCTGTTGTCTTCTTGCCAGCCCAGGCAAGAAGCGCTGTGCTTCCTAATAGAAAATGAAATAGTTTGAGTCTTCAAAGAATGTGAACTTCAAAGAGCAATAAGAGTAAGACACTTGGAGCTAATTTTTGAAGCATGGAGTTAACTTTTTCAAGATAGATAAAAGAAAAAGAAATAAATTTATTTAGTGAAAGTGTTACTAAGTTACCTAAAACTTAATCAACAAATTTTAATGAAAGAGAAATAGAGATTCTAGACATCTCATTTCCTCATAAAATAGAGAATTTCAAAATGGATTTTTTTCTGGGACAATTAAAGTTCACTGGCTTTGTGCCTGACTACTACTTCACATACCAGGAACCTAGTCCTCTGATCTCAGCTACTGCCCTGCATGTGCAGTGCTAGCCTGTTGCACACCTCAATACCTGGAATCACTTCTGGACATGTGCAGTTCCAGCCCTCCCTATAATAAGCCGTAACTTGCAGCCCCATGACTATGCCAACCAATTGGTTTCTAACTTTGATCATCGTCTATGCAATCTGCTTAAACTAACTTTACATCTGGTATCACCTAGATCAATCCATAATGGTCTTCCCATAATTTTACCATAACCACATGAATCTACTAGTTTACTTATTGTGTCTCCTAACTTCTGACATTTTCACTTATTTTAATTACTTTGATTATTAAAGACTAACAGGTTAAACAAGCATAACACACATATGTATACATGAACATGAATAATAACATTGCACAATTTTTCAGCAGATTTTTTGAGTAGCCCTATTATATCATCAAGCAGTTAATATCAGTCCTACATGAGCAATTTGATTTCCAATGCATGGAAATTCATTTAATACATATTAAACTCACTTTTTTGAAGGCTATTGACAATTTTTTTCCATGATAATATCATGTGAATGTATGCCATAAAATTGAAGTAATCTGGCTATTTCTAAAAATTGACTGAAGAGTATATAATATCTCTTCTCTTTTAAGTTACTACATAAAGAGGAAAAAAATGTATGATTAAGAAAAAGAATGTTGAAGTCAAATACAATTCTCTTATTTGCTCTGTGACCTTTGGTGTATTAGTTAACTTGCACAGGAGAAAACACACACCTCAAAGAGCCATTGTAAAAATTAAAAATATACATCATTTTACAAATATGTATTTATAAAATGCACAGCACACTGCTTGGGGTTTAATAAATGGTAACTAAAAGTATGCACATGTCTGAACATTCATTTTTGGTGACATGAAAACACATCTCCTAAATGAAATCAGTTTTTAAAGAAGAACGTCCAAAAGCTGCTGTGTTGTTAAAAGCAAATTACCACACTAATATAATTTAAAACACTGGATTCTCATGTCAAAAACACAAGACATAAAAAAATGGCATCAATTGTTCACAATGTAAGAATAAAATATAAATGAAATGTAAAAACAGGACTAGAGGGGGCCTTTTATTCTCCCTTATTTATTTCTTTAATTATGCCAAACATATTAGCCAAAAGAGGAAAAAGGCAAGTTACAAGCTATATTCAATTTATTGGTAAAATACATGCGTGGAGTTTCCAGATATTAAACCACATTAGCTAATCACATTTTTTCAAAAGAATAGAACCGGTTAAATCATGTAAAATCTGTTTCCCATATGAGATTGGGTAAAATAGATATATTATATGGGTAAAATAGATATATTGTACCCATTTAAAGATGTATATTTATGGCCTCAGTGCTCTGCTGTAGCCACCCTCTGCATAGTGTTAAGCTGTTCGATTTCACTCTCATTTGAAAGATAACAGCCGACAGATCTGTCAGACTTTAAGCTGCCAATCATTTAGAGAGCTTCATTTGTCTCGATTAAATAAGCACTAGTTATTAAAGCTGGGCCTTGACATCCAGAAAAGCCTGTGGTTGTGTTTAGACGACAAGAGAGGTCTGTCTGCAACAGACTGATGCATCACTCCTGGAGCCACTCTTAACAGTTAAGGGGCCAGTGAAAGAATTCTGTTCAATATTAACCTCCCTCTTCTCAGTCGAAGCATTCAAGAAGCTGTTTTCAACCAGTAAATTAAAAATAAGATTTAATGTATATATTAAAGTAATATATTGAATTACTGAATTAGTTTTATCCAAAAGATAAAATACCGTCAAATTTAGCTAGAAACAATATATTATGATCATTTTATTCCTACTTACCAAATAAAGTTGCTGTTACTATTTTTTTAGCTAAATAAATGTTTTTGACTGATCTACATTTGCACATTTTACTTGGAAAGAGTACTGTATGTGCCACAGGAGAAGATAAACATCACTACACATGTAAGCCATTTAAAAAGGCTTTTGGACTAGAATGCTGTGATTGTGCTGTAGCTAGAAATTGAATATATCCAATTCTCTGAGAAAGAATAATGATCTCAGTATAAAATATGATAACATATTCTTTGCAATCTTTGATTAAAACAATGTTTGCCACTACAATATAATAGATAAAATATGCCAATTGAAGAATTTCCGTCTTCCTAAATTAATGTATATATTTATTATCTGGGTATTACATCTAATAGGATAGGTTTCTGAATGATGTACTGTTTCAAAAACATAATGTATTCTTAAGTTCTAGTTACTGCTCAGCAGTGCTGGTTTGAATAATAATATTCCACTGGAACTAAATCAGGTATAGCGGGGGAACTATGATTATTCATATGAAATTTCTAAAGGTCATTTTAAGAAGTATAGAGAGCTATATATATGTCTTATCCAAGTACCATAGGGAAGACAATTTAGAAAGGGAAAACAAAGAATTTGTTTTTCTGTGATTCTCTTCTTATTTCTTAGTTAGAATTGAGGTAGGATAACGTACACACTTTTTTATTATTCAAAGTGGTCTCAACGGGAAATAAACAAGGAGGCAATGAAACATATCAACACAGCAGTTTTGGTGAACAACAATCAGTGAATTTAGCTGCTATCATCTTTATGCCATACACCTCACTGTATCTGAGAATTAAAAAACTAAATATTTTATAAGGTTAAATTATATCATTAAAATAAGCTAATTCTATGCAGCTTTCCATTTCCAACCTAACTAGCTTTATCCCATTATGTAGATATTAGCCGTACATTATGTAAGCGTGTTGTCAATGTTTAAGTAAGAATATTTTTAACAATTTTATTTTTTCAAGCCAGTTGTACAAAAGCAATTCTTTTATATGGATAACTGAATTAGAAGAAAGCTTTTGCCTGAAATATTCAAATTATTCAAGTTTCAACATGTTTGTTTCCCAAACAAACTCAGTGATTGAGACTTAAAAAAAAAAAATTACAAGGAAATATGAATCTGAATCTAAATTAATCTATGTTGATATATTGATAATCTTATTTCAGTCTCCCAACTTCATTATGTCTTTTAATCTAAACTATATTCAGTTTCTAAATACAATTTTACACAAACTTGCAGCATCTAAATTTTAAAACATTAAAGTTTTAGAACCTTCATTTGTGAAACTGCATTGTATTTGTTCATACTTTTAAAAAATTGTCTCAAAAGAGAGCCATTCAGTACATCATAAGGCCATATTTTTATAATTATGGGTTAGGCATTAAAGTTGAGAGTTGAATATTCAAATATTTTCACATAGTATTTATTTTAATTAATTAAATACACATTAAGTTTTAAATGCCTATATACTGTAAACAAACTGCTTTTAATATATACTTAGTAACACAACTGGATGATGTGGTGATTATAGTTTCATAGGATGGAATACTTCAAATTATAAAGGGAAAATTCATATGCAGTGTGTGAATATTTTACTTTTTTAATCATACAAACTTGATATGTTTGCATTAGAAATTGATTATCATCTAAATATATGCATGTTTTCAATATTATCATAAAGGAAAATAAACCAGCTGAGCAGAACTGTGCAGAATTTATTGACAGATGAGAAATCTGTCTATATCTAGAAGTTGTGCAATAGTACATATTCTTGAGAGACGATGCAATCCATGTCATTAAATTTCAAGAAACACGTATTAAAATATGATAATTAATTGAAACACATTATTTGTATATTATCTTCAGTACACAATTACCTTTGTGAAAAGGACCAAAATAGTTCAACTAGGTTAATGCCGAAGATTTTTTTTATTATACAATTTTTAGTTCATATATAAATTTCAAAAGTAAAAAAATACAATACAATGAGCATAATATTCCTTTATGTGTTTTGGCATATTTGTTTAATTAAGCCTTATAAGTAGACATTTTGGTTATTTCCAATTTTTTGCCATTACATATAATCCCATAGTGAAAATATACTTTTGGCATATGTATGTCCTTCTTGAATCAAAAAATAAGTCCACTTAAAATTGAGATAGATATTGCCAAGTTGCATTCCAGGAAGATAGTATTAATTTATAATTCTATCCATAGCATAAGATAGATAATCCCTAAAATACTACACTTGAAAACTGTAAGACAAATGATATTTCATTATTGTTTTAATTTGTAGTTCTTTAAGTATAATTTCTATGTTTAATGTTAATTTTAATTAATTTTTTTCTGAAATTTACTTCATTTCTTTTGTATAATTTTAATTATTTCTGAAGTTTTTATGATTTCTTTAACCATAAGATTAACCATAAGATTTATGGACACAGTTTGTTGATGCTCTTCTTTTTGGTCTCTACCTTTGTGTCACGCTTGGAAGTCTTTTCTGAGCTTATAAAAATAGTGCCAATATTTTTGGTTCTGTGTTTTATAAGAACTCGATTCACAAGAAATTTATTTTGAATGCAGAAGATTCTTAAGGTAACAATAAGTCATAAGGAGGGAAAAAGTTCCTGAATCTTTACTTAAACTTATTTTTTCAGGTTGAAATGAAAAATTATTTTTAATCCAAAACAAGCCTTTTTTCTTCCCTTCCTCTTTTCCTCCCTTCTTCTCTGGATTCCTTCCTTTTTTCCTTCCTTCTTCCCTTCCTTCCTTCCTTATTTCCTTCCTTCCTTCTTCCTTCCTTATTTCCTTCCTTTCTTCCTTATTTCCTTCCTTCCTTCCTTCCTTTCTTCCTTCCTTATCTCCTTCCTTCCTTCTATCGGGGGAACCAGCCCCCAATATTTCAACGTGGGTTCTTTTCTATTTTCCCTAAGTGTTGGCCAGTCTGCGAAATAAAGGGAAAGAGAACAAAAGAGAGAAATTTTAAAGCTGGGTGTCCGGGGGAGACATCATATGTCAGCAAGTTCCATGATGCCCCCTGAGCAGTAAAACCAGCAAGTTTTTATTAGCAATTTTCAAAGAGGAGGGAGTGTACAAATAGGGTGTGGGTCACAGAGATCACATGCTTCAAGGGCAATAAAAGATCACAAGGCAGAAGGTCAGGGTGAGATCACAAGGTCAGGGTGAAAGTAGAATTACTAATGAAGTTCCATGACCTGCTGTGCATGCATTGTCATTGATAAACATCTTAACAGGATTCAAGAGCAGATAACCGATCTGACTAGAATTCGCAGGCTGGAATTTCCTAATCCTAGCAAGCCCGTGGGTGCTACAGGAGGCCAGGGCATGTTACATCCCTTATCTGCAACTGCATAAGGCAGACATCCCCAGAGTGGCCATTTTAGAGGCCCCCTCTGGGAAAGCATTCTTTTCCCAGGGCTGTTAATTATTAATATTCCTCACTGGGAAAGTATTCAGTGATATTTCTCTTACCCATTTTTGGCAATGAGAGAAATATGGCTCTGTCCTGCTCAGCTCCCAGGCAGTCAGACCTAATGGTTATCTCCCTTGTTCCCTGAACATTGCTGTTATCCTGTTCTTTTTTCAAGGTGCCCAGATTTCATATTGTTCAAACACACATGCTTTAGGAACAATTTGTGCAGTTAATGCAATCATCACAGGTTCCTGAGGCAACATACATCCTCAGCTTACAAAGATGATGGGATTAAGAGATTAAAGTAAAGACAAGCATAGGAAATTATAAGAGTATTGATTAGGGAAGTGATAAATGTCCATGAAATCTTCCCAATTTATGTTCTTCCATCACGGCTTCAGCAGGTCCCTCCGTTCAGGGTCCCTGACTTCCTGCAACACCTTCCTTCCTTCATTTGCTTCCTTATTTCCTTCCTTCCTTCCTACCTTCCTTCTTCCAACAGATACATATTAATTGATTATCATATGCCAGAGCATATGTTAGCATAGTTTTTGTGTCTACTGCTTGAACAATATTTCAACAATTATACTTTCCTCCTAAACCCCACCACAAGTTTTGCTTTCTAAATAACTAGAGAAAATGTCAGCAATTGTTAGGAATATTGCTAAACAAGGGAGATTCCTGGAGGCATGTGATATATAGTGAGACCTGTCCCTACAATCTTGTCTTTCAATATCCCTCATTTCAAAAACTGAGCTTGTAAGTTTTTTTAATAATAAATAGAAATATTACAAAGACATGAACAATCTGTTTCTAAATTACAACATACAGTAAAAACTTTTTATTTCAGAATTAGTATTATAAAATTTGAAAGATAAAAGCATCAAACCCAAATTCAGTGTACTAATTAAGAAAATTTTCTCCTGACTTAGATTTGGTTCTGTTTTGTAAGTACATGTTCAGCTGGGAGGCAAAAAAAAAAGAAAATTCCTTTATTTTCATTTTAAATTTTAATAGCGCCTAAATCTTATCAAAATCAATTATTTAAGGTTGGTTTTAAAAGTCAAAAATTTCACGGTGTTTTTTCCTCCAATAGCTCGTACAGTAGATGGATTAATTTTATACCTGTTATTAAAAATGATACTCCTAAATACAGAGGGAGTTGAAAATCAATAATGTCATGTCTCTTTGTATTCATTTTGTATACTGGGTGCAGCCTAATTTTTGATGAAGGCATGTAAATGAGCATGATCTTTAAAAAAAATTTCTGTAAAGTTTTAGAAGTAATATTATAATAGAGCTCCTCTATGTCAAGTAAGAAAGCAAGGCTTTTTCTACTATTCCTAAATTTTTGCAATCCTTATTTTTAACAGCTTTGGAAGTTTTCTAATTACAAATTCAGATGTAGGTCCAAATGTCATTCAATTATTTCACTGAAATCGTAAATCTTTATATTCTGAAACTTTGTATCAGAAATTGTGGACAGTATGCTATTTGCCTGAGATTATTTGGTCTGCCTCTGTGCCTTATAACTGACCTTTGATTCCCAGTGACCTCGATATACTCAACAAGCTCATCACATGACTCTTAATGACTCAAATGTTTATCTGTTTTTAAGTCACTTAATCATTTTCACCTAGAGAAATACATAAGTAAGACATATCTAATTTGGGAACTATTTTTACTCAGTGGAAGAAAAGAAAGAACAGAGAAAAGAAACATGTTTAGTGAAATTCTTTATGTATCATTCTTCAAGTGCATGCATTCTTTATGTATTATTAGTTCTATTACACAAATAATGAGAATTTGGTGTCAGAAAGGTCAAATAATTTTCTCAAATTATAATGACTTCAAAAATTAATCTTCATCAGAATTTTTGTATAGTATTTGTAATTAGTAGCATGATGTAACTCTTTTGAAAATGATTTGGAATTTGCTTATAGAGTCATAAACATGTACACATCTAATACACCAATTCCACTTTTTTGTACTTTCCCAAAAGAATTGAACACGTAGGTACACATACAATTGAATAACGATATTTTTAACAACTTTACTCATAACGTTAACGACTTCGAAATTATTCTAACCACCAACAGGAGAATGGCTTGAAAACAGAGAATGTTTATACAAATATAATTCTACTCAGCAATAGAAAGAAACAAACTAATGATATATGCAATCTCAAGAATATTATGCTGAGTATAAGAAGTCATACTGTATGAGTCCATTTGTACAAATTTCTAAATCATAGTTTATCTATATAGATAAAGTCTATAGAGTGAAATAAATTAAAACTGTGAGTGCCTCAGCAGCACAGGACAAGGGAGAAGCAATGGTCTGGGAAGGAGCATAAACTTCAGAGGTGAGACAAATGATCTATATCTTAAGCTAAGTAGCGGTTTTATGGTTGCAAACACAGGCTAATATTCATCATGCTGTCACACTTAATCGATGTGCATTTCACTCCATGTATACTATACTGTGACTTTTAATATGCCTTGCTTTAAAGACGCTCTTTCAAAACACAGCATATCAAACATGATTTTGCAAGTAACACAGGCTAACATACTTTTGTTTGTGTACTTATTTGCACTTTACAAAATTTTTTATTTTACCTTTTCATTGTTTTTTGGAAAAGGTAGAGTATTCAAACCGTGTAAAAGCTATCAGAGTACCATCATGATTCTAGATTTGTCTCTGTCATCCAATCCACTTCCCAAAGACATCAATTGTTATTAACTTCTCCTCTACAGTTCAGGAGATAATTTTTGCATTTAGAGATATATGCATATATATGTTCCCTCTTTAAATGTAAGGGGTATTCTCCTACATCTATTATTTGTACTTCACTCTTTTAATACAGGTAGGAGAGACTTTCATTTCATTACATATAGCACATAACAATTAAAAATATCCCTTAAGCCTCGGCTGAGTTTGGTAGCTCAGTTGTAATACTTTCTGAAGTTAGTTCAGAAAAGGTCATTTATCTTTCAGCTGGCTTACTTTTGGGAAAGCCAGGTGTCATATTCAGATGTCCCACTATGCTGAGAATACCATGCTAGAGAAGCACTACTAGGACCTCCTGTCAACAGCCCAAATGAGCTCCACCTGATATCCAGCATCAATATGCCACTGTCCTTCTCAGGTGTCTAGCCCAGTGGAGCTTTCAGATGACTGCAGCCCTGCTGGCCACTAACTGCATTTGCATGAGGGACCTCAAGTGAGACTAGCCCCAACAAATCCCTTCCTGAATTCCTAAGCCTGAAAAACTGTGAGCAAAATAATTTGTTGTTTACAATATGCAGATTTGTGGTAATCTATTAAACACCATATTGATGCTTGTTTAATATATTGATACACTGCATAGAGTCACCCCTCTGTACTCATAAGGGATTGGTTTCAGGACTCCTGTGGTTATCAAAATCAGCAGATGCTCAAGTCCCTTACAGTCACCCTTCATATCTATCTGCAGTTGCAGAACCTCTGGACATGGAGGATGTACTGTATATGTATAATGTATTGATAATATTTAAATATTTACACTGGCTTTTTGTGTGAAATAGAAAACACAAAAACACTGAGAAAGTATTTATCTATTCCTACTTTATTGAGGGTGAGCATGTGTGTGTGCGTGTGTGAGTGAGAGAGCCCTAGAGAGCATGCATGCATTCGTGTTGACTTAGGAATCATCCCACCAGACCAAGAATTTTTTAAATTATATATTCCAAATGGTACCTTCATAGGCTCCCCATCTGTTCCAATCCTAAGGACCCTGTAATCAGTTAGCCTCCTCCACAAATCTCTGCTGGTCTAATCACTCTGATTACTGATCTGTCCCTGTGGACTGGCTATGTTGACTTCATCCACCATTTATTCTATTGGGCTCTCAGAAGGTTAAGTGCTAACTACCGTCTTCTACTGCTCAAAATGCTCATTATTTCCATTGAAAGCAGGGATTCAAATTCCACTGAAACATCTTCCATAATTATTTCTTATTAGAAAGAATGAAAACCCAGAGATTCTCAGAAGTGCTGGTGTTCTTTCCTTTTCCCCCTTACTCAACGCATTTCTTAGTTTCTTCACCATTTCTTAATGCTGAAGGGTATGGATTCCAGACCCTTCTGTGGAGTATGGTTGAGTAAAGAATGCCTGACCATAAATTGGGCCCTCATTATTGAGTCAAACATCAATTATCCAGCATAGAGACTATTAATGTCACTCACAATTTTTTAGCCAATGCATTAAATCCCATATCATTAAAACAAGGCCTTACTTCCTCTTTGTTAGTCTAATATCCCTAACATCTACTATTCCACATGGAACCCCATCTCCTGCCAACAAAAATTGGTAAGAGTCTGCAACTCTTTCAATATATAGACACCTTCTTCTGGGCCAGGTTGGTAGTTCTCTATCCGGGCTTCGAGAAACATTAATTTGAATAGTGGCTGAGAGACAATGAGTAGGTACTACAGAGAACTGTCATCCCTTTGTGAGACAACTGCTCTAGTCAAAGTCATTAGAATGCATTTATGCAAGGAAAAACTCAGATGTGAGACAGGCACTGCTCTTCTCCACAAGGAGTATTCAGGGATAATTGGAGATTGTCAGTCTTATCTGGTTCCACTCAAGTGTCTCATTCTTATTTTTCAAAGACCCATTACTTTTCAAATATATAAGTATTCCAGTTACTAAATGACATTTTTAGGATCTATGGCCAAAATTACATCTGGTATAAAATATAGAATCATTGGATATTGAATAGGAAAACAAAGATGGAATACTCAAATAGACATGGATGAAATATTTACAAGGGTATGGACAGGGTTTAGCAGAATTGACAAGAATAACTGAGGCAACCCAGGACTAGCAAGAGCACTTCTATGCCTGCAGAAAAAGGGGGCCTTGGAGGTGTGGACTTCGTGGCAGAAGCTGCAGCTTTAACATATTGAAATTGCCACACAATCTGTTAGGGAGCAGGGTGTGATAATAAATACTATAATGTCTTCCCATTCCTTCTATTAGATGCCCTACTATTCCCTGTCATTGGCCAAAACTTATCATAGAAGGCCCAGGTGTCCTGTTGATGCAGACCCAAAGTATCAGCCTCCCAAGAAACAAAGTTGGTGAGAAAGAGGGGAGAGGCCAAATGGAGAATATGTAGCATCGCGATAGGCTGTCTCCTTTGCCTCTTCGATAATGGGTCCAGACAAGCCTTTGCCATTGATTGACACAACCACATTATTTTTTGGCTGCAAATAAGGAATTTATGATTTTTATATCATAGTGTGCCACTCATCCCTAATTAAAGTTATAATGGGTCTTCCATTATGAATTATTTTTGTGGATAATTTTTCTGTCTTTGCTCTCCTCTTTTCTGTATGTTTCATGATCTATCTCTGCTGCTTTTGGCAGCCATAACCCTCTTTGGGGGCTGCAATTTAGCTGGTTCCTAAATTTGTTTCTCATCTTTCTTGTTGCTATGAAGTAAAGAGAAAAACGCTAACTTTTTACCACTATATTCAGGCTGGATGTGCTCCCATCAAATGCTTTTGTAAACTTGAAAAAAAATGTAATCATGTAGGCTTTTGATCTGCATTCTGTATATGAAGAAACTAAGAACCAGAGAGATTGAATGGGACTCAAGTTCATAAAATGGTCAGTTTAAGTCCAGTGTTTTTACTCCAGTAAAAGTGTTTTTACTACGTGATCTCTTAACACATATTATTGTCACCTTCTTGCTGTGAATGCCCCTACAGTACAAAA
Source organism: Nomascus leucogenys (assembly GCF_006542625.1). Lineage (NCBI taxonomy): Eukaryota > Metazoa > Chordata > Mammalia > Primates > Hylobatidae > Nomascus > Nomascus leucogenys. The sequence goes on from NC_044387.1 coordinate 21,675,716, forward strand.
CGGTTAGTTAATTTACCTAAGGTCACACCTAGTAAGTGACAGAGTAAAAATCAGAAGAAATAGCATTATATTTCTATAAATTAACCTAGTGCTAGTATACTATTCATAGTACTTGTTTTCTAGATTTTTCTTTGTTGGAAACTCTTTGATCAAAATCATATACAGCAGTAATTTTCATTGTGATATAAATGAAGTTTTGATGATTAAAAGTTCTCATAATTTTCATTTTTGACAAGTAAGAAAATTATGTTCCATCTATGCAAATTTGTTTATAATCAGTAATTTGAAAATATATACAAAATTAATTAAAAGGCCCACATAAAAGCAGTTCAAATATATGTTTAAATTGTCAAAATATTTAATAAAGCTACACAAACATGTAATGAAATTTATATGTTGCATATTGCTGTGTTTATACATATGTTACAATTATATCATAGACCCCTGTTGTCATGACAGTGGCAATTGTTTATGATATTTCATTTGGAACCACCAGACTTTGTCAAGATAAATTGTACCAGGTATACCAAAAGTAATCACTATATTAAGAGGAATAAATCTTGTATACTTCACATACAGACATACTCACGGTGTTTAGTTCTGTCCTAAATATAAAGGAATTCTAATTAATTCCGTTTATTTCGATTGCTATATAAAAGCATCGCTGTATAGTGCACATATACATGCATACACATAACAATGTTGCATTATCAAATATATTTCCGGAGAACTTCACTGTTGACCATATGTCTTTGAGAACTTAATCCTGATGTTTAGAAGAATGTTTTTAACACACTAGTTTCCAGGACTATACACTTCAATCAACCATTTCCATCTACTTCCAGTACCAAGTGACCACAGTTCTTCCTAATGACTTCTTTCTCTGCCCTACTCTGTCATGACTTTACATGAGTCAGTGCAGCGGGTTTGCAGGAAGATCTCTGGAAGGCATTTCTAAATCAGGACAGTGAGCAATGACTATATACTTAAGTGACTATAAGTTCTAGCTAAACATATCCACAACTCAACTTCTCCTTAGCTCAATCTAAAAATATATTTGCAGGCATTCCAATGCCACCCAACATGACAGGAAGCATGATAAAAAGGAAGCGGTAGTGGAAAGAAATTGTAGTTTAAATAGTATCTTACTACCCTAAAAATACATGTCCATTTGAAAGTCTTGCTAGGGCAGTTCCCAGACCTATGAAGGGGCCCATAAAATAAACATTTTAGAATCATAGACTTCATTAACTTCAAGGTAAACTATTTCTGGCACTTCGATCAATTAATACCTTTATAGAGTTATAGTCTAATGGAGGCTAGAGGTATTCATTCGAAACAGTTTTATATGACTTGGCTGCCAACCTTACCAGCAAAAATGATATTACCATACCTAAGTATATAATAAAGTAAATAACATAAAATGCATATCAATATGTATATACATATTTACCTGTTATTTTTCTTGAATTTTAGTTTATATTAAACATAATTTATTAATTGTGTTTAGTTTAAATCAAATATGGTGCATGTGAATATCCAGTCATGATATCACAATTATCTTTCTAGAAATTCATTTATTTTAATAGAAAAACTGTATATAAAATTCATATTTGATTCTATCTTCTGAATGCTAGGGAAAAGTAGTGGTAAATTGTCTTCTAAGTAAATGTAAAGCCTGGCCATAAATACTATTTGTTCTTCATACAGAAAGTATCTTCCCTATTATTTTCCTCTCTAAATTACTTTCAGACTCCTGTTTTACAATTTGTGGGCCAAATTACTCTGCTAACTATAACTGAAAACATTTTGAGATATAGTCAAAATAAGAAGACAGTAATATATTGCATCAGATTTTTCAGTATTCCTTCTATTAACTATGTACCAAATTAAAATGTGAGTAAATAAAACAGCCCAATGCAAGAATTCATATAAACTGGCAACAAAAAATACTTTCAAATCTGATAAATTTGTATTTAATTATTTACTTATAAGCTAGTTTCCTACATCAAACTATACACTCTTCAACAACCCAAATACCCCCAATGCATCAGTTAGTACTGTGTCCACGCTTGTCAAACTTTTCATTCTTTGCCATCCTTTTTTTCCTTTTTCTTCTAGTGTGCCTTAATTCATTCAAGCTATATTTAGTGGATTACAACTATATGCTGAGCACACTTCTGGATTTCAATTGATACTATGTACTGTCTACCATAGAGTAGCCCTTTATTTGTCAAGTCAATAAAAATTAAGATGTATATTTTCTTTTTGCATAAGAACACATTGACCCAGTGTCCTCCTGATGGATAGTTTGCATGATGCTATCAGAATTATCCTCCTCTTTATTGAATTATTTTTGTTTTGATGGGGAACCTGTGAATAATATGAAACAATCCACAATCTGGCTTGTTTCATGATTAAAAGCAATGGTTAAAAAAGCTTGGAAAAATAAAAAGCAAGTATTTCTCCAGGTCAGAACACACAAAAATGTGGAAAATGCCTGGCTGAGGCACGAATGCAGTGCTTAATCAAATCTCACCTTCATTCCACCTCACTTTTGAGATGGACTAGTTTACCGTCATGTACATAATCATCAGTGTACTATTTTTTTTATTTTACTATTAAGAAGATAGTAGGAAAAATAAAAATCACTAATATTTGGAAGAAAATATGTTCTCAGGACAAAAAAACAGATGCATTAATGAGTAAATAAGTAGAAGAAGAAAAAAGATTTAGGGCATTAAGAAGCCATTAAGACAGTACACATCCCAGAATTGGCAGAGGAAAATAATCCTAGATATGTTACTCATTTCAAGATAAAGACATTTGTATTTCTATCTGCAAGCTTTTTAAATAGATAATTTTGCTAGAATTTTCTAATTCTTGCCAGGGTCTAAGCAGCTAGAGTTATTCGTCTTTTCAATGACAGTGACAAAGAAAACCAATCTTTATTACTGAAATATTCATCATCATAAAACATGGCATACTTTCTTTAGTGTGATAACAAGTCACAAAGCATACCAATAGACAACTGATTTAATAGGAATGATTCATGTAGCATCCGGTTAAAGAATCTAAGAGCATATTTTGCAAACACTAGAAAACAACCTTGAAAAATATGTGTATTCACTTAATTGGAATAAAGTTTACTCTAGGTATATGTCAGATTTCCCATTGTGAAACATGATTTAAAGTTAATTCAGGTTATATAATCTTGTGAAAGTAAACTAAAATGTCATTAGTAACCTGGGAATTAATGATCAGACATGATAAATAATCCATATGTCTCAGATTGAAGAAATGTTAACTAAAAAGAATAAACAAACTTTACATGTATGTAAGACATTTTTGTTGTATACAAATTCCTTTTCTACATAAGTCCTCATGTCAAATCAGACTTAAGTATAACAATATTCCAGGTGATGAAACAGTTTTATCAAGACATTTTGCCTGCCTAAATTCCCACTGAGTGACAGAACTAGAATTCAAGTTTTTTTGATTTTCTATTAGGGTGTCGTTTCTTTGTTATTATGAAGGATATCATCAACTAATAAAATGAATGCCAGTGTTCTAGGATTGAACACAAGAAAAACAAAGACAAAATGACTAATATAGTAATTTAAATGACTTTGGAAATTGTGATCCTGTAGTCACAAAATCTTAAACAACAATAATAATTAATTTTCATCTTAGCATCTAATATGACAGAATATATTTATACATATTGAGTAAAAAATGTAAAAATATATTCAAGTTTTTTAATAACTTGATGAAGAAATTGTAAATATATTTGAGTATAATATAGAGACAAGGGTTATGCAACCATTTTTTTGTATGTTCTTTTTATTTATTTTTTATTGTTGTTTTAAAAAGTCATTGACATAAAAACTACAAGATAGCCTTTCTGTGCCCATCCTGGTAACAGACAAGAAACCAATCACAGTTCTGAATAAAATGTAGGCTGGTCTTGAAAACCTGGCCAGTATAAATAGGAACTGTGATGATTTTGAAGCCCATTGCTCTCTTAGTGAATAATCCATATCGAATACAGGTATATAAAAAGTAAATTTAGAAAAGTTTACATAAATCATACGCATAATATTGAAATTTTTGCAGTTATTGATATGTATGTATGTATGTATGTATGTATTTTAGATGGAGTCTCGCTATGTCACTGCGGCTGGAGTGCAGTAGCATGATGTCGGCTCACTGCAACTTCCACCTCCCAGGTTCAAGCAATTCTCATGCCTCAGCCTCCTGTGCAGTACTTGATATTTAAAGTATTTGTAAAGTTTAAGAAAATTTAGAGATTCAAGATGGCTGACTAGATGCAGCCAGGAGGAACATCTGCCACCAAGAGACCAAGAAATCGAGAAGACTGGCACACTCTGGGCAGATCTTTGGAGGGAGGGCACTGAGAGTGGACAGAAGGAGGACACAGACCCAGGGCAAAGGGGGAGGAAGCTGGGGATCCTGCACTGGGCTATCACACACTGGTACTCTTTCCTGGCCTTCAGTATCTCCTGTGGAAGAGGTGAATTGAATTGCTAAGGAGCAGTCTGCTTTTGCCACAGACCTCTGAGATTCTGGCAGCAGGAGACGACTTGATCTCCACGGACACTTGAGCTGGCAAGGAGAGCTGCTTAGAGAGGTAGTAGGAGCAGTATTTCAGCCTGTGCAAAGCCCAGAAGATCTGGTGCAAGAACATCTGCAGTGGATAATGGCCAGGGAGGCCGTTTCCCAAAGGGTCATCCCCCAAAGCTAACCATGCTCCTCTAGGAGACTGTAGCTTTAGGGAGACTGTTGGATGTAGACAGAGTAAGGCAGTCTTGGGAAGGGGCCAATCCAATCTGAGCACTCCTGCATCTGCTAGCTTCTTCTGGAACCCCAGCCTGGCCTTGCCCACTTGCAGTGCAAGCTCAGATACCCAACTAGGGTCTTCCTGGGGCCCTTATCACAGCTCCTTTGCCAGCAGACTGCACCTGACCACCAAAGAGCTCCAGCAGAGCAGCCTGTGCTGATACGCACCAGCCCACTTACACCTGACACCACAGCCTCCCCAACGCTGCTTTGCTGGCACACACTTGCCCATGACCACTCCTCCACTGCTTTACCAGCATGTGTAAGCAGGTGAACCTCAGCCCCGTCCCCCCGCTAGCGGGTGTGTATGTGCACGCACACAGCCACAACACTGTAGGCAGTGTGAGTGCACTCCACACCCCACCCTATGCTGTCCTTGCCAGTGCAAACATGTGCTTGGTAGCCAGCAGTCCTGTGTCTACCAGTGCCCTGCCCCTGCCACCACCACCACCATCACCAGTGTAAGCACATATGGGAGTGCCACACCACCACTCCCACTGTGACCCCACCTTAGCCAAGGAACATGCACTTTGCTATACCACCACTGCTTCTAGCACAAATAAACAAGCACAGATCCCACTGCCACCACCCCAAAGAAGTGCTTTGTCTGGCACCACCCATCAGAGTGCTGTGTCCAGCAGTCTAGAAAGATCTTCGCCCCTCCAGTGCATCAGGTTCCTAACCTCAAGGGTCCAGAGAACAAAGCTGGTGGCCTGATACCAACTCCCCACAACGGAATTATGAAGCCCAGTGATGTTGAGCTGAGACTTGGTCTCCCAAAATGTTTCAGAATGAAGCCAGTTGACTGAACCCATCTTATAAAAAAATCAACCTCCTAAAAGTATCAAAGAAGATACGAGCAAAAAAAAAAAAAAAAAAAAAATCCAAACACAGCAACTTAAAAGATTGAAAGAACATATACCCACACAGATGAAGGCAACTCAAAAAGCCAGAGTATCTCCTTACTTCCAAATGGCCACCCTAGTTTCCCAGTGATGGTTCTCAACCAGGCTGAAATGACAGAAATAGAATCCAGAATATGAACAGAAACAAAGATCACTGAGATTCCAGAGAATGTCAAAACCCAATCCAAAGTCTCTAAGGAATACAATAAAATGATACAGGATAGGAAACGTGAAATGGCCATTTTAAGAAAGAATTGAACGATCTTATAGAGTGGGAAAAAAATCACTTCAAGAATTTCAGAATACAAGATCACACTGAGGAAAGAATCTTAGAGCTCTCAGACTGGTTCTCTGAAATAACTTATACAAGAATAAAGAAAAAAAAGACTGAAAAAGAATGAACAAAACCTCTGAAAAATATAGGATTATATAAAAAGACCAACTCTATCGCTCATTGACATCCCTGAAAGAGACGGAGAGAAAGCAAGCAACTTGGAAAACATATTTCAGGATAGTGTTCATAAAAATTTCCCCAACCTCACTAGAGAGGCCAACATTTAAATTCAGGAAATGCAGAGAACTCCTGCAAGATACTACACAAGATTATCATACTGAAGACTCATAGTCATCAGGTTCTCCAAGGTCAAAAGGAAAGAGAAAATGTTAAAGACAGCTAGAGAGAAGGAGCAGGTCATCTACAAAGGAAACTCCACCAGGTTAACAGTGGACCTTTCACCAGAAACCCTGTAAGTCAGAAGAAATTAGGGGTCTATATTCAGCATTCATAAATAAATTAAATTTCAACTAAGAATTTCATGTCCAGCCAAGCTAAGCTTCATAAATAAAGGAGAAATCAGATCTTTTTCAGACGAGAAAATGCTAAAGAAATTCTTTAGCACAAGACCTGCCTTATGAGAGGTTTTCAGGGAATGTAAAATATGGAAGGGGAAAAACTGTTACCAGCCACCACAAAAAACACACTTATGTACATAGACCATTGACACTATAAAGCAACCACAGTCTGCATAATAACTACCTAACAAGCTGAAGACAGAATCAAATCCATACATATTAATATTACCTTGAATGTAAACAGGCTAAATGCCCCAGTTAAAAGGCACAGAGTGGCAGGTTGGATAAAGAAGCGAAACACGACTTTATGCTGTGTTCAAGAGAACTATTCATGTGCAAGGACACACATAGGCACAAAGTAAAGCGATGGAGAAAAATCTACCAAGCAAATGGTAACAGAAAAAAGCAGGGTTGCCATTCTAATTTCAGACAAAACAAACTTTAAGCCAACAATTATCTAAAAGACAAAGAAATGCATTACGTGATGGTAAAGCATTAAATTCAAGAAGAAGACATGATTATCCTAAATATATATACACCCAACACAGGACCACCCAGATTCCTAAAACAAGTTCATAGAGATCTACAAATAGACTTAGATGACTACACAATAATAGTGGGAGACTTTTAACAATCCTCTGACAGTATTAGATAGATCATCTAGGGAGAAAACTGACAAAGATATTCAGGGAGAAAACTAACAAAGATATTCAGGATCTGACCTCAACACTTGGCCATATAGACCTAATAGACCTATCTACAGAACTCTCCACCTGAAACAACAGCATACACTCTTCTTATGGCCCCATGGCATGTGCTCTACAATTGACCACACAGTCAGCTATAAAACAATCCTCAGCAAATTCAAAGAAACCAAAATCATACCAACCACACTCTCAGATCACAGTGGAATAAAAATAGAAACCAATACTAAGAAAATTTCTCAAAACCATACAGTTACATGGAAATTAAGCTCCCTGCTCCTGAATGACTTTCGGGTAAACAAAGAAATTAAGGCAAAAATCAAGAGAAAGTAATGACAAGACAGGTATGACAGACCAGAACCAGAATCTCTAGGACACAGCTGAGGTGGTATGGAGAGGTACATGTACAACACTATGTGCCCAAATAGAAAGGGAAGAAAGATCTCAAATTAACAACCTAACATCACAATTAGAGGAACTAGAGAAGCAAGAACAAACCAATCCCAAAGCTAGTGGAAGACAAGAAATAACCAAAATCAGAGCTGAACTGAAGGATGTTGGGACACACAAAAACCATATAAAAGATCAAGTCCATGAGTTTGTTTTTTGAAAGAGTAAGTTAGATAAATAGGCTGCTAGCTCGACAAATATATAAAAGAAGAGAAGACCCAAATAAACACAATCAGAAATGGCAATAAGAAGGTTACCACAGACAGCGCAGAATTACAAAAACCCTCAGAGACAACGACAAACACCTTTATGAGCACAAGTTAGAAAATCTAGAATAAATGGATAAATTCCTGGAAACATACAACCTGCCAAGATTGAACCAGGAAGAAACTGAATCCCTGAACAGACCAATAATGACTTCCAAAATTGAATCAGGAATAAAAAGCCTACCAACCAGAAAAAGCTCAGGACCAGATGGATTAACTGAAACATTCTACCAGATATATATTAAGAAGAGCTGGTACCATTCCTTCTGAATTTTTTCCAAAATATTGAGAAAAGACTCCTCCCTATCCTTCCTAACTCATTCTTTGAAGCCAGCATCATCGTCTTACCAAAACCTGGCAGAGGCCTACATAATAAAGAAAACTTCAGGCCAATATCCTTGATGAACATAGATGAAAAATTCTCAAAAAATATTAGCAAACCAAATCCAGCAACACAACAAAAAGCTAATCTATCACAATCAAGTAGGCTTTATTTTTTGGCATCAAGTTTGGTTAACCTACACAAACCAATAACGTAATTCATCACATAAATACAACTAAAACAAAAGCCACATGATCATTTCAATAGATGTATAAAAGACTTTAGATAAAATTCAGTATTTCTTCAAGTTCAAAACCCTCAAAAACTGGCATTGAAGAAACATACTTCAAAATATTAAGAGCCGTTTATGACAAACTCACAGCCAACATAATACTGAATAGTTGAAAGCTGGAAGCATTCTCCTTGAGAACCAGAATATGACAAGAATGCTCACTGTCACCACTCCTATTCAACATAGTCCTGGAAGTCCTAGACAGAGCAATTAGGCAAGAGAAAGAAACCAAATGTATTCGAATAGGAGGAGAGAAATTCAAACTATTTCTATTTTCAGATAATATGATTTTATACCTAGAAAACCCCATAGTATCAGCCCAAAAGTTCCTTGATCTGATAAACCACTCCAGCAAAGTTTTAAGATAAAATACTACTGTGCAAAAGTCAGTTGCATTTCTATATACCAACAACACCCAGGCTGAGAGCCAAATCAAGAAGACAATGCTATTCCCAGTAGTCACAAAAAGAATAAAATACCTAGGAACACAGCGAATCATGAAGGGGAAAGATCTCTACAATGAGAATTACAAAACATAAAACATTCCATGCTCATGGATAGGAAAAATCAATATTGTTAAAATAGCCGTATGGCCCAAAGCAGTTTACCAATTCTATGCTATTCTACCAAACTACCAAAGACATTCTTCACAGAATTAAACAAGGCTATTTTAAAGTCCATATGGAACCAAAACAAACAAACAAAAAGCCTGAATATCCAAGGCAATTCTAAGCAAAAAGAACTAGGCTGAAGGCATTATATCACCCTACATCAAACTATACCACACAGTTACTGTAACCAAAACACCATGGTACTATAGAAAAACAGACACACAGAACAACAGGACAGAATAGAGAGCCCAGAAATAATGTTGCACACCTACAACCATCTGATGTTCAAAAAGCTAACAAAAAAAGCAAAGGGGAAAGGGCTCCCCATTTAATAACTGGTTCTGAGGTAACCGGCTAGCAATATTGCAGAAAATTGAAACCGGACTGCTTCCTTATGAGATGCACAAAAATCAACTCAAGATGAACTAAAGATTTAAATGTAAAACCTGAAACTATAAAAACCCTGGAAGATAACCTAGGAAATACCATTCTGGACATAGGTGCTGGCAAAAATTTGACGATGAAGATGCCAAAAGCAATTGCAACAAAAACAAATATTGATAAATGGGATCTAATTAAATTAAACTAAAGACCTTCTGCACAGCAAAAGAAACTATCAACAGAATAAACAGATGACCCACAGACTGGGAGAAAATATTTACAAAGTGTGTATCCTGTAAAGGTTTCATATCAAGAACCTGTAAGGAATTTAAATTAACAAGCAAAATCAAGCAACCCAATTCAAAAGTGGGTAAAAGACATGAACAGTCACTTTTCAAAAGGAGACCATACATGTGCAGCCAACAAGCAAATAAAAAACTGCTCAATACCACTAATCATTGAAGAAATGCAAATCAAAACCACAATGAGATACCACTGGAATAATCTATATTCCAAACCCCAGTGATGCACAATTACCTATATTACAAACCTGCATATATACTCCTGAAACTGAAATATAAGTTAAAAAAAAAAGAGGAAGAGAATTTAGCCTATTGGAGAAAAATAAAATAAAATTAGTAATTCCAATTCAAAATAAGTAGTTACATTTCAATTCAAAATGAATCACTTGACTTAAACTTTCAGTTGTTTCTTACTAAATGTTTATACAATATTGAAATATTTCTAAAGATTACAGAGCCTATATGTACAATTTTTTAAATGAGTATTTAAATATTCAGGAAGATGTTAAGGTAGGCAATTGTAATACTTTAGGTGATAACCTGAAGGTATAAATTTACATATATAGTCTGAAAGGGTTTAATTAGCTAAGTGCATAATAAATTTAAAATTTAACTAAAGTCCCTAATGTTGAAATTGCTAAAATGTACTAGACATAAATAAAATGTCTCTAAGAAAATCCTGCTATTGGAATTAACTATTTTAAAAATAATTTAAATAGTAAATTATAAAACCATAGTGAACTTGGGTATGAAAGCCATTATCTGTAATCTTTAAATGAAGCCTTATGCAGAATAATGTTTGGGAAGTTAGAAGTCTCAAGATACCATTTTTTTGGGAAAAAAAAAGCAAATAATTAAATTGAGCCACTTATTTTTCTTTGTAAAATTACCCTTTTGATCCTTCTAATTTCAGCCTATGACATTATATTCCAGTGATTTTTGTTTTCATGTTGAGACACACAAAATTTTTATATTTTACTTTAAAAATGTTAATTCTCTATAGAAGATACAATTTTTGATGTATTTCTTTGTTCTTACACCTGAATTTAGACTCAGTAGAAGTAAAATGAGAACTTCTACACTTTCCTGCCAAAATATTTGAAATTCTAAGCTACTGATGAATTATATTGCAAAAGTAAAAGAAAAATAAATAAAAGGAAATACTTAGTATTAAAAGGAAAAATAATCAGAAAATACCAGGTAAATATTCACGGGAGGCTCCTTATAATCACTAGGCACAATCAAAATCTGTAAATGTTACCTCATTTTTTTTCTTTGAGATATATAGACAAAATGTGTTAATGTTAACTCTGTGAAAGGAAAATAAAATCTTGGGACACCAAACTCACTCTGCCAAGGGGAACAGTTAATCTTTGAAACTGAGTAACTCAAAAAAGCTAAAAACTGCCTTTCATTTTGTTTCCAAACAGATAGCTGCAAGATAGAAGGCACACATCTCCCCAGGTGGCCTCCCTCACCTTGGCAATGTAAATTAACACCTTATCTTCACAGCAATGGTAGAAAGACAGATTAGAAATCATCTTTTCACCCACTCTAAGACAACAAAGCCATGTTTGACTTTTTTTTCCTCTACTCTATGTTCATCTTATGTAAAATGCAGATTTGGTGAGCTCATGAGATGAATGCATAATTGACTGCCACCTCCTTTCTCATGTAACATGTGGATTCAGTGGGTGTGAATCAAAGGCTCACAAGACTGTCACTGCTTATATCATTATGCACCATCTCTCTTTTTTTTTATTTTCTACTTCTCTTCCTGCCTCCTTTTTCCCCTTTTAATACTGAAGTTCTCAAAAACCTCTTTGGAAAAGGAATGGATCACAGACATTACTGTAATTTGTGTTTTTTTCTCCCATGGGCATGTCCTCAAGCTTTGCAAAATAAACCTCTAATTCATTGAGACTTGCTTTAGTTATTTTCTTTAGTTTGCAACTCTTTTAATTGCATCATTACATCATTTTAAAAATCTTCATATTAACTTATTATTAGCACTCAAAGTCTCTTGTTAAAGTAAACATTATTTTTAGGAGATTAATAAAGAATTTCTATATTAGTTATAGTGATTTCTCAAAATGTATGTAAGTGCTAATTTTAACTCTTCCTCAAGCTACACAATGATATATGTATAGGCCTAATGTAAATCACACTTATCTTAAAAAAATAATATTTTTGCTTTTATATTAAATTTTTCTAAATTATTAAAAATACATTAGTAATTTATGAAAATATACATTTCTCAAAAAATACATTTTATTAAGTAAAATTGTCTGCAACTAGCTATGATTAAAATGACTACTATTAAAATAATATAACAGCATTTACATAAGTTACAGATTATTATATTATTCACTACATCATTATTTTATTTAATATTTTACTTTGTATTAAAGTCTTTATAGTGCTCCTCTGATTAGCTAGATAACAAGAATAGTAGTCAAAGTAAACACTTTCAGTAATTATTTATTAATAGCTAATCCCATTATTTTCAAAGACAGAACATTTGTAGTTTGTATGATTATAATTTCATAAATTCATCAGACATTGCTGAGGGTTGCAGAATATGTCACTTACATGGCATAAGGATTATATTGAGCTGAAAGTAACTGAGAAGAAGCAGATACAAGAAAAACTCCTTCTATTTGACTAAATGAACAATACAAATTTGTAAAGGTGTCCTTAATCCCTTCTCTACAAGAAAAAACAGCTTTAATCACAGAGAAAACCCTAGACTCTTACCAGCCCAAAGAGAGGACTAGAAGAATTTACATAGTAAACTTCACTAGCTAGCCTTATCTTCCATAAGTTTCTCCCATATATTTAACTTCCTGCAATTTGCAACCTTAGAAACTCCACAGTCCTTTTCTCTAAGGATTTATTTTTCTTTCATTAAGATGCTGTATATGCCCAAGTTGTCATCAGCCCTTTGAGTTAGTCCTGAGTGCTACCATATGAGTGAGTAACGCAATGTTAATAAACTTGTTTGCTCCTCTCTTGTTACTCTGTCTTTCCGCACTGTAATTTGCGTGGTCCCAGCAGAACCCAGGAAGGATAGAGGAAAATAATTTTTTTCTCTCCTATATAGCGTAATAAATTTTTTAAATCAATTTACACATTTTCTTGTTTAAAAATATTAATTAGTTCAATTTATCATTTTATTTATTATTTATCTTTCCATTTACTTAATAAGTTAATTTAGTGTTTTTCAAAGTAAAAAATACCAACAGTAATTATTATAAAGTATTATATATGGCCATTTTCCAGTTTAGCAAATAAAGTTATGGCAGTCCTAAAAATTTGAATTTCAGATAAAAAAAGAACATTATTTTATTTAGTGTAAGTGTGCCTCATGTGATATTTGGGTATACTTAATACTAAAAAAAAATCTGAAACTCAGATTTAATTGGGCTTTTCTTGCTTATAAAACTTGTATTTTATATCTGGCCATTTTATTTTTGAGTGCATAGAAATATTCCTATACCTGAATAACGTGCTTTACAAATTCTCATATAAGACATTCTTACCTCATGGCCTCCGTGTATTATACATAGATTTAAAGTATTAATCAAGACAAAGTGTTTTTTTAAGTACTCAAAGTATACTACCACTACTGACTGCAGTAATAATCCTATTCTTGAAATAGCCAAATTATTTCCTGACACAATCTTTTCACTCAGCTCTCTTTTTTGATATCCAGGGGCCTAAGAACATCTACAATAATTTGAACAGCACGTCTGTGAGGTGTGCATAACTTCAAGAGATTTAATTTATACTTCTTTTACTATTGAAGAAAGGGTTAACATTCCCTCGTTAAGCAAGCTGATGTTTTCAGACAGCAAGTATCTAATCTAAGTCCATAGAGCTATGCAGCTGATAGATTCTACAAGGATTGAGTGAAATAAAAATAAATACATGAATAAACTATAAAAAGTAAATATAAACATTATTTGATTATAAATAAACATATATAAAATCTGTTTACCAATTATCTTTACATTGAAAATAGCATTTTATACCTTATAAATGTTATTTGACAATGATGAAACAAAGATATCATGCTACAAAGGAACACAGCCTTAATTTTCAGTATTGAAAATGAAGTTATCCAAAAATAGTTTGAATGTCTTAATTTCAAGTAACTATATTCACATTTTAAGACGTTATGTTTAAAGTTAACATTTATTTAACATGTAAATTATGTATTTTCCATTCAAACACATTTTTATTATGTATAATATAAAAATAATCCTAGAATCTTCTGGAGCAAGTACCTTGTAATTTATTATTGATTAAGTATTTATTATAGATCTATGCTATTCTAAGTTAAGATACTATTGCTTCTGGGTTCTTATAATAACATTGATTTCATAGGCATTCTTCTTTTGAACTTCAGACATTCAAATACAAATTCTCAGCACAAACAGAGTGATGTAACCATTAACACATTTTAAACAAGATGGATTTTTTTCCAGTTTAGAAAACCCATAAACATATGGCTTGTTCTGTTGTTATCACAAAGCACAAATTTTAGAGACATTTCACATTCTTGGGACAACTGTATGAGAGAAACTGCAAAAGCTCTTATTTTTTATATAGATAATAGAGAAAAAATATGAAATATTCTTAAAACGTTTACCTGTTCTAACAAAAAATACATATATTTTATATTTTTGATAAGATCTTTACCTTAAGGAGTTAAAATTATAAAAGCTCCAGGCCGGGCGCAGTGGCTCACGCTTGTAATCCCAACACTTTGGGAAGCAGAGGCAGGCGGATCATGAGGTCAGGAGATGGAGAGCATCCTGACTTACATGGTGGAACCCCGTCTCTACTAAAAATACAAAAAATTAGCAGGGCGTGGCGTCACGAGCCCGTGGTCCCAGCAACTTGGGAGAATCGCTTGAACCCAGGAGGCAGAGGTTGCAGTGAGCCGCGATCATACCACTGCACTCCAGCCTGGGCGACCGAGCAAGACTCCATCTCAAAAAAAAAAAAAAGTATAAAAGCTCTATAAAAATATCTTTAGTTTTTTTTATGGATTGAAACTATACTATTTTAAAAATTATAATATAATATTAATTGAAGAAGAAATATAGCTACAGAACCAATTTCGTGCAAAAATTCTATGCAAGATGTTATTGCTATATCACAATGTCTGCTCTGCTATCTTAAAAATGTCAATAAATAAGCCACTTTTTGAAAGTTATAACTCACTAGGAATACATCCATAATATATAAGAAGTGAATAATCTATTCTCCCACTAAGGCTACATACAAACAAATTATGCCAGTCTAAACTGCGGAATATAGCATATAGATACTGAAATAGATTAAGCTAAACATCATTAAAAGAGACATACAACTTTCTTTTAAACTCACAGTAAATAAAAAACTAGAAAATGCCAGGAACATTTATGTCAGGAAAATTGTCAATATTAAAATGGGCAATTAGGATATCAACATTCTATTGCATAAAATTACATGTACTTGAAACTATTTTATAAATATCAAACAAGGTAGCATTTCTTTTAAGAAATATGCTTTTATCTGCAGGCTTATTTGAAACAGAAAATGTATGCTATCATCTGCTATATAAAGTGTTGATAACAGCCACAACTTATTACATGGTCACTTGATGCCAGGCAGTATGAAATGCTTACAAAATATGTAATTAGTCAGGGTATGCTAACTGCCATAACAACTATTTTAAAATACCGCTGGCTTAACGTCACAAATTTTATCGTTCACTCATGTTATAGTGTAATGAGGTTGACAGGGGAGACAGCAAGGAACAAGCTTCTACCTCATATGTTCATTCAGAGACCCATGTTCTTTCCACCTTATGATATGTAACCATTTTTTAACATGTTGTCTCTAAGGTTTACATTTGTGGGAAGAGAAGAAAATGGAGAAAGCCTATCCTCTCCTAAATACCTGAGCCCAAAATTACTGTACCCCATTTTTGCATTTTCCATGGCAAGAACTAACCACATGACTCTACCTACATGTAAAGAATCAAATAATCATATTGTAAAAGTTTGTCTAAGAAGAGACTGTGTGTTTGGTGAGTACCTAGACAATCTCTGCCACATGGCTATTATCTCAAGTAATACCTTATAATATTCTTATGAACAATACTATAAACAGGAAGTATTTTCCCCCAAATCTGAAAGACATAACCAAAGACTGCAATGTTTGTAGATCTATGACAGAATTACATTTTGCAAGAATAATTTGGCCATAGAAAAAAATACCTAATAACAGAATAGCTGACTAGTCAGTTCAAAATGATTGAAAATATGAATGTTAACAAATGTTTGACTTGGTCTGAGGGTTTGTTTTAAAAAAAATGTTTATGAGGTTTCATAAGGAGTTATCACTTTGGGGTGCTTGACCTAGCAAATTGAAAAAGACTATCCGGATGAATATCAAAGTTTTTTCAGTCCATTATAACAATATCTCAATGGTTCCTCATTCTCATGGGCTCAATGCCCTTTTTTTATAATAAATATTTTGTACTGTGCCAAAAGTTAATTAACAAATAATCTATACTATATATATATATATACATGTATGTGTATTTTTTAAAAGCCAATACAGTAACATAGT
This sequence comes from Nomascus leucogenys, assembly GCF_006542625.1. Lineage (NCBI taxonomy): Eukaryota > Metazoa > Chordata > Mammalia > Primates > Hylobatidae > Nomascus > Nomascus leucogenys. The sequence goes on from NC_044387.1 coordinate 21,692,288, forward strand.
GAAAAAGAAAAATTAATGTATAATAAAATAATATGTAATTCAGTGTGTAAAATCTTGAACACAACTATAATAAAACAGCAGGTTGCTGGCACAAACATATGGGAAAATGTTTGTATTTTTAAAATACATAAATCAACCTGCCAATACCTTCCCTTTCTATTTGGCATTTTCTGATAAATAAGAATTTTTTATAGTAACAAGAGCAGTGCTGCCATTTGTGATGGTTAATTTTACGTGTCACATGAATTGGTCACAGAGTGTTCAGATATTTCATCAAACATTATCTCTGTGTTTCTGTGAGGATGTTTTTGGATGAGATTAATATCTAAATTGATGGCCATTTTTTAGTAAAGCAAATTGCCCTCCTTAATGTGGGTGGGCCTCATCCAATCAGTTGAAGCTCTGAATAGAACAGAAAGCCAGCCACCTCTGAGCAAGAGACAACTCTTCAGCAGACTGGCTTCAGACTTCATTTGTAACATTGGTTCTTTCTGGATCTACAGCAGACAACCTTCAGATTCAAACGTGAAAATCGGCTCTTCTGGATCTCCAGTCTGCTGGACTACTCTTGCCAGCTTCCATGGTCATTAGAGTCAATTCCATGTAACAGATCTCTCTCTCTCCCTCTCTCTCTATACACATACACACACACACACACACACACACACACACACACATAATTAGTCTGTTCTTTGGAGAACACTAATACACTATTGGAGATCTAATTTTTCATAATGGTGAACTATTCTTTATGACACCTACATCAAAAAAATTATTTACTCAATTTATGTAAGAGTATTTCTGGCAAATTTGGAGTACTTTGAAAGTATGAAACAATACTGTGTTTGTAAAATGGAAATATATGATTGTTTCAGATAATTACAACAAGTTTTTAACTATAGAAATATTGGCTGACGTAGAAATTAACATAGACCATGTGTTAATCATTTATTTTTGTTACACTGTCCTACACATTGAAATACCTCTGGCTTCCATGGCCCCATTATTTTGAATGCCAGTGGTGCTAACCAATCAACCAAAACCAGCTCCCTAAATTTTAAAAATTCCTCTTACAAGACAGTAACTCATTGTTGGGAATCACTGAAGAAGAAGAAAGGTGATCAACTTCTTTCAGGCAAATGAGAGGAGGCTATTTTCTGGTGATTATGTTTAATAGATAAGAAAACATGAGAAGTAACTGAATTATTGCTTTAAATTATAGCAAAACTGGCTTGTAAATGGAAAATTGAGAGACCTTCTCTATTCCCACTGACTTCAGCCTGAATTTTTTCCTATTTTACTGAGCAGGGAGGCCTCTTATACATGTAGGAATTCATATAATTACTAGAACACTATCGTTGCTTCCTTAGGTTTTGCCCATGTCATTCTAGGTGCCTAGCTTAGCCTCTTCACAGGTTAACACACACACACACACACACACATACACGTGTGCACACACACATCCTACACTGGGAAGGTGTCGTAAGATGGCTAAAATCTTTATACAACTGTCTGTCTTCAGCCTCCCCAAACTTTCCTTAATTCATGCCCTATTTTCCTACTGTCATCACTCTTTGATGAGACAGGGCAATTATTTTCTTATACAGACTATTATCCACATTCAGGCCCCCTTGAGAGATATACCTGCTTCTCAAGTACTTTCCCTAATTAAATTTTGCTTTTGCAATAGCTACTTTTGAAATCCTAGCTCTGTGACTCAAAAACAATAATAATATTCAAATGTTTATGCTATAATAAAAACTGACCTTGCTACTGAGTTGATAACTTTAGGTAGGTAATCCAATCTCTCTGAAATTTAGATAAGAAACATCACTTCTGTGAACCTCTCTCTTACATTTCATATGGGAGTGTTATAATCAGTGAAAACTGGACCACAAAAGGGAACAGATAACATGATGATAAAGTGAAATTTACAGTCAGATTTTTCTGTTTATATATCCTTTTCATAGACATTGTTGCCCTTGTGAGGTTGTTTTGAGTAAAATCTCTATCTCAGCAGCTGAGAGGCTTAGACCTCAGGCAAAAGAGCACCAGCCAGCATGCCCTTGTATGAGTCTTCTCCGGGGTATCTCACTGCCAGGGGTGAGATTCCAGGAGGCCACACTGTGAGTGAGAGGTGGCCACTTTTAAGTTCATAGGCAAATGTCTGAATGGTCACTTTACATACAGCTGCTGTGAGAAAGTGGGGAGTCCAGCTTGCTAGGTGGGAGAGACACCGTTAAGTTTTCTCTCTCGCCACCAGTTAAAGCCATTCTGGCGGGTATAGCATTGGAAACTGTGCCAAGGGTGGCTGAGTCCTGCGTCTGGTATGAGGAAGTGAAACATATTTAAAAATGGATGCCGAGGCAACATGAAATTATAAGCATTCACTACAGGTTGATACAGTATTACATCTCATATTTGAATAAATCCTATACTAACCATTTTGGAAACTATGAATCTACCAAGATATAATTTCCTATTGGGTACATCAGAAGCTCAGAAATGCCCTATGTATAAAGCTACTGAGCTAATGGAGGTAATATCCTCTAACACCTTTTTGATTACAGTTTATTATAAAAGCTTGGAAATATTTATACTCCATATACAGAAAACACTACTGAAGAAATGTAAAAAAGAAAACGTATTTATTAAAAGTATTGCCCAAAATCTGTGTGCAATTTTTAGTTAAATTTGACTTGTTACTTAAGAATATAATATTTACGGATCGTAATTTTCTAACCTCAATATTACACAATGACAGTTTTTAATGCATTTGGATTTTGAAATTCTAACAGAATTTCTTAGTTATCACTTCAACTTTTGTTTTAGAAAGTATTAACAACTTTTAGAATGTTTAGGACAAGTAAAAATCAATTTTTTCATCATACCTAAGAGTAAAAGGTATTCACACTATGATATTCAGTACTTCCAATCATTCTTAAATGTGTACGGAAGAAAAGCACTTTCAAACACATTGATCAACTGATGAAAAGAGCTAAAAATGGGAGAAATGTTGCTGATTTCATATAAAATAAAACTCAAGAATAGGTTTTACTCCGTTTTCCTTTCAGTTACATTTAACACATAGCAAAGTAATACATGTTTGTTAATATATATTGAAAATATTTTAAGGATATTTATAATACAATATTTTAGAGAGCGGTATGAATAAAGCAAATATTTCAAATAGCTTCAAATACTAAATATTAAATATTTTAAAGATAAACTCCGGATAAGAACCTGTTTCTCAGCAGCATGATGATTATACAGATTTTGTTTCTTGGCATCATTAATTTTTTTTACAATCCATACAGTAGAGTGGTCTAAGATGAAAATTTTAAAACGCAACACACATAATGGTTATTTCTTTCGCAATCTTAAAATGCTACTTACCACTCTCATACAATAAAGTAATAGTAAAACTACTATTTGACATGGTCAAATAATTTTGTCAGACAACTTTATCAATTCAGTGGTTGATATAAAGTCCAACACGTAATAATATACTTTGATTCCTGTTTTAAGCTAGTTAAGAAATGGTGATTTTGGTGTCAAAAAAAAAATCATCCCCTAGGATTTTCCATTATTCCAAACATAATGTTACTATTTGTAAAACATAATGCTAGCTTCACAATGAAAATTTGTTATATGTTCTTGCTGATAGCTTGATCATAAAAAAGAGAAAAGAAAGAGAGGCATTTTTTTCTATATTTCCACATATCTGTGTTGTTAATATTTATGGCAGTGGCAGCCCATTTGGAGCAGTCACTGCTATGATGCCAGCTGCAGTTTGGGAGGCATAGTCAGGGCTGCATGCTCCAAGCAGCCTACAGGAGCCAGAAACAGTCACATTCGCTTCCAAGTTGGAATGATGGGAGCCCCGCCCTCCTAGGCACAGCTGCGGCTGCCCAGTTGCAGTGGCAGATTGGGCATCTCTGCACTCTTGGGGCCCTGTAAAACCCCTTGTACCAGCAGGCTCAGAAGTGCCTGCTCCCACTGCCTGGCATCTCCCGGCTCCCAGTGCTGCTCCAATTTCAGAGCAAAGTTGTGGTAGAACCCAGGCACTGTCACAACCTAGCTGGGTGTGCATACATTCGGGGCAGCACTGACACACCAGCCCCCTGCAGACTTTGGGAGCCAATGAGCATGGGTTGGAGGCTGAAGGGGGGGCAAGTGCAGCTCGGTGCAGGGCTGCAGGCGCTTCTCAGCATGAACAGCCTGGGTGCCCAGGGCACCATGAATGCAGGTGGATGGCAGGTTGATGGTGGCAGAAGGCAGACAGGCTCCTGAGCAGAAAGGAGTGTGACCCCAGTGAAGCTCCACCTTCAGGCCAGAGAGGGCCTGAGTTCTGAAGGCTGGGCTGCTATTTCTTCTGACTGGAGTGAGAACTAAATGGTGCCTTTTCTTGGCACCCCCGTGGCCACCCATGGACCAGTCAGCACACACTTCCTCCCCTCTGAAGACCATAAAAACCCCAGACTCAGACAGATGATGGGACAACCTGCCTGCAGAGAGGAGATACCCACTGTGGGTCTCCTCTCTGCTGAGAGCTGAACACTCATGGGGACAACCTGCCTTTGGAGAGGAGCTACACACTGTGGGTCCCCTCTGAGCTTTTCTGTCACTTAATAAAGCATCTCTTCACCGTGCTGACCCTCCACTTGTCTGCATACCTCATTCTTCCTGGATAGGGGACAAGAAATCAGAACCCACCAAATGGCAGGGCTGAAAGAACCATAACACAAACTAAGCTGAAACATACCCCTTGCTTGCCATGTTGCAGGCAACAAGAAAGAGAAAGGAGAGAAGAAGAGAAAAGCTGTGGCTCTCCTAGCCAGACCTAGAAGCATCCCAAGCCAGGGCTGTTACACCCTTTTGGGGGCTCTGCAGTTCCTGGCATCTCAAAGCTTCTGGCTGCCACTGTGTTCCCTGGTGCCTGCCATGGAAGCTGCTTGTGGCACACCTGGTCCAGCTACAGTCTCACAGGGAGCTGACACCTGTGCTAGCACCTGGAGCTGCCCACCCTGCCATAATTGGCAGGCCTGGCTGTGCACAGTGGCCAAATCCCACACTTGGGACCCAAGCCAGTAGTGTGAGCCAAGTGCAGCCTGCCAGGCAGAGTGGGTGAAATGGGCTCAGCAGACCCAAGCAAAATGCAGGCAAAGGTGCCACTGGCCACAGATGTTTCCATCTGGAATAGCAACACCCCAAGGATCTTGTGACAACATTACTTATGAAAATACACAATTTAATTACATTTTTAGATTTCATGTAATCTTGATGTCATGCAGAAATGTCAAATGAGTGAAAGCCAGTGCCATTTATATAATAATATTGGATAAAAAGTAACATTATGGTGCCACCATTACCATAGTTGTGAGCTATTGTTTGCAAGGAAACTTACTCTTGTTAAATCATTAGATTGAAAAAAGATTAATAATGGTAAATCCATTTCTAGTTTGTATTTAAGGCAGAAAGTATCCATTTTTTTAAGCAAACAGGCCTATAATATTACTACTGAAGCCCATGAGAGTAAATATTCCAGAGAGTTTTTGAAATCAAGGCAAAATCAAGTTTTGATTTTGCCTTGATTTATTGTAGTTAAGGCTACGATATCATGGAGATGGAAGATTGCAGCATGAACCAAAATTCATGAAACTCAGCCATAATGTTATCAGCCAACATTGTGCAGACAGGAGGAAGAAAGTTAAATAGATACAAGTCCCTCAAGTAAAAAGGTAGCAATCTAATACAAGCAGTGCTGGACAAGATAGATTTGACATTTATAGAAGAGAATCTACATCTGATTCAGTAAAGAGAAGCCCCTGAAACATCTCCTAATAAAGTTTATCAACATTCCTTAATGCAGAGGTACTACTCACTCATGACAGAATAGTCTGAGCTTTCTTTTAATTTTAATATTTAACATTTTAATATTCATTCATTTAGACATTTCAGTATTTATGTATGCTTTATGGCATGAGGTACAGTAATTTCCAAACTTTTCTTAAAAAATCCATTCCAAGAAAATGGCTTTTCAACTTTTGTTAGATATAGATTTTTGAAATCTAAGGACCACCCTGACAAGTATAATCAAGATGCCACACCCTTCTGGTGAAACTACAAATGCCTTGGAGAGTTTAATAACAGATTTATTTAAATATTTATCAAAGATGTAGAATTATTATATTACTCAATGTTTATTTCCTTTCAGACAAAAATCATGTAGACTAATCTGCATATACTCCAATACATCAATAACTTTTTTCAAAATGCAGGCAGTTGTGCACAGTAAAATTTCTCTACATTAGCTTTTAAAGGATTCAAGTACATTTTTAAAATAATCTTTAGAACAACAGTTTTCTTGAGGAAACATGATAACTATGTCCTCCAAGAGACAAAAGGTAAAGTAATTTTCATTTCGCCATATATCTTAATTTTTGGTGGCATGAACCTGTAGTCTCAGTTACAGATGAGGCTGAGGTGGGAGGTTTGCTTGAGCCCAGACGATTGAGGCTGCTGTGAGCCATGGTCATGCCATCATGCCACTGCACTCCAACCTGGGTGACAAAGTGAGACCTTGACCCCAACAACAACGACAGCAACAATAACAAAAAGAAAATCTTAATTTTTTCCAAAAATTGTTTTTCATTCTTCGTGATATTTCTTTTACTTACCAAAGTTAGTTAGTATCTGTTGTATGTTAAGCACTGTGTTAAATTCTAAAAAAAATAGTAAAGCCATCACTTTATTTTTGTCACACAATATTAGACACCAAAAATATGCCATATTAGCAGGGAAAAGTAGCCTGGCAAGATGGTTGAAAGGAAGCACTCCGGTCTTTTTTGATAAAAAGCACACAGAAGTAGTGATTCCTAAATGAAATTCAACAGCTAGAGAACAAGTCTAAATAAGAATAAACTAACTTAATCCCGTATCTAGTGTATGCACAGGTTCCAGAGCTCCTCTTTGGTGCCATGTCCCAGGGATATAAATACTATGAGCAAAAACTTAGGCAGAAGGTGGAATGGGTATGTGATCTAGGTTTCTTATGAGGATATTCAAGGGGATTCCCCTAAGGATACCCCAGAAGTTTGTAAAGCTCTGTCTCAGAATTCTACTGCTTACAATAAAAAATATGTAATCTGTTCTTTCTGAAGAACTGCTCAGAATTCCATTCTCTATAAGAACTAGTTAATTAATTTTCTACCTCTACAATTATATAACACCTTCGCTTGAATACAGAATCAAGAATATTGGAATAACCTCATCTAGAGTATAAATTAACAGTGCAGGCACATAAGGAAGGTGGTATGATTACTCCCAAATCTGATCACACTCCCTAACATCCAGACTCCTAACCCAACCTTTCAATTTACAGTTTTTCTGAGATACAAAAAAAAGGAAAAGGTAAGCAGATGGAAGAAACATAAAGTACTGAAAGAATATGGAGGTAAATAGTACAAGCTAAACCTCTTGCCTTATTGAAATTGAAGGGAAAAATTAGAGGAAAAAGTCCTAAAGCAATAAAAAATACTGTTATGTCTAGCTACATATCTTAATATTTAAACCTTTGACACAAAATACAATATTTACATTTAAAACATGTATATGAATAGTGTAAAACTGCAGTTTATAACTTGTAGCACTCTGCAGCATCAGCAGCAGGGCAGCGGTTGAGATTAGGGTCTTTGAACAAGGCTGTTTGGAGTTAAATTCTGGTTCTGAAGCAAGGTTTTAAATTTCTCTCTCTGTTGGTTTTCTTAATTCTAACTTGAGAATAGTAAGAGAACCTACATCATACAGTGGTTATGAAAATTTATACATGCAAATTTGTATAAATTGGTGAGTGGAAAGCATGATAAATAATAAGCATTGGGCCGGGCGCAGTGGATCACTCCTATAGTCCCAGCACTTTGAGAGGCCAAGATAGGCAGATCACAAGGTCAAGAGGTTGAGACCAAGCCGGGCGCGGTGGCTCACGCCTGTAATCCCAGCACTTTGGGAGGCCGATGTGGGCGGATCAAGAGGTCAGGAGATCGAGACCATCCTGGCTAACACGGTGAAACCCCATCTCTACTAAAAATACAAAAAAATTAGCTGGGCGTGGTGGCAGGTGCTTGTAGTCCCAGCTACTCAGGAGGCTGAGGTAGGAGAATGGCGTGAACCCGGGAGATGGAGCTTGCAGTGATCAGAGGTTGTGCCACTGCACTCCAGTCTGGGTGACAGAGTGAGACTCCGTCTCAAAAAAAAAAGAGGTCGAGACCACCCTGGCCAACATGGTGAAGCCCCGTCTCTACTAAAAATACAAAAATTAGCTGGGCGTGGTGGCGCATGCCTGTAGTCCCAGCTACTCTGGAAGCTGAGTCAGGATAATCACTTGAACCTGGGAGGGGGAGGTTGCAGTGAGCGGAGATCGCGCCATTGCACTCCAGTCTGGCAATAGAGCAAGACTCTGTCTCAATAATAATAATAATAATGGCCGGGCGCGGTGGCTCACGCTTGTAATCCCAGCACTTTGGGAGGCCGAGGCGGGCAGATCACGAGGTCAGGAGATCGAGACCAAGGTGAAACCCTGTCTCTACTAAAAATACAAAAAATTAGCCGGGCGTGGTGGCGGGCGCCTGTAGTCCCAGCTACTTGGAGAGGCTGAGGCAGGAGAATGGCGCGAACCCAGGAGGCAGAGCTTGCAGTGAGCCGAGATCGCGCCACTGCACTCCAGCCTGGGCGACAGAGCGAGACTCTGTCTCAAAAAAAAAAAAAAAAAAAAAAAAAAAAAAAAAAAAAAAAAAAAAAAAAAAAAATAATAATAATAATAATAATAATAATAAGCATCGAAGAAACACTACGTGTATTATATAGAAAACCTCATTAGGCATTATACTAGATAATACCTTTAATAAGTGGTGTGAAAATTTTAAAGATCATTCATGACATATGTTGGTTTACCATAAGAATAAAAAAAGAAAATAATTCATTGGAAAGTGATAGAATATTTCTCATATTTTAAAAAGCAAAATTCTAATTTTATTTAAAATATTTTAAAATTGATATATACAGTAGTTTAAAAATGACAGTTGTTTATACACAAATCTCTTACATAGAATTTATGATTAATGTTCATTAATTCACTTACTTCTGAAGAAAATAAATAAAAAATAAGAGAGAAATTTTGAACCTCTTACTCTTGAGTAAGAGACTGTGCTCCTGAATGTTCCAATAAAATAGAAAAGTGAAAACAAAGTTGCAAGGAGAGATTTTTAAAATTTCAACTTTATAGCTAATGTGAGGTCAAAAAGTTTCCTATTATTGGGTTCTGAAAGTGAATATAAACAAGATTATTACTGAATTGTAAGAATCAAAAAAGGCAAATATATAAGAAGTAATTTGTTTTTTCCTTCTGAGTTTCCTTCTACCAGATATTTTTTTTAAATCCATTTCCAAACATTCTCCCCAGCATTTCTAAAGTTTCCCAGGGGAAATAATATGAACTTAAATTAAAGGCATACAACAGTTATCATATCTAGTAAGTTTTTGAAGATCTCAGCAGAGAGGGTGATATGATATCACTGTAAAATGCCTTGGGAAAAGAAAATAGAAAAAATAAACCCAGGTTTCCTTTTTAACCATTAACATTCTAAGTAAAATCACACAATCTGTTGAAAGTTGCAATTGCGCACCAAGAATTTATCTACATTTATCCTTTCTTAACACCATTACCCCTTAGGCCCCAACAAAACACATCAGCACGTTTGCTGTTGCTTTAGAAGAAAGAAATATGCCTTCACATATTTCCATTTGGACAAGTCTATGCTCTGTTTCAATAAAGAATTGCCCATCCACGTTAACAAACATTTGGGACCTTATGCAATTAGTATGTTCTAAACAATATCACCTCAGCAAATGTAAAAGAACAGAAATTATAACAAACTGTCTCTCAGACCACAGTGCAATCAAACTAGAACTCAGAATTAAGAAACTCACTCAAAACCACTCAACTACATGGAAACTGAACAACCTGCTCCTGAATGACTATTGGGTACATAATGACATGAAGGCAGAAATAAAGATGTTCTTTGAAACCAACGAGAACAAAGACACAACATACCAGAATCTCTGGGACACATTCAAAGCAGTGTGTAGAGGGAAATTTATAGCACTAAATGCCCACAAGAGAAAGCAGGAAAGATCCAAAATTGACACCCTAACATCACAATTAAAAGAACTAGAAAAGCAAGAGCAAACACATTCAAAAGCTAGCAGAAGGCTAGAAATAACTAAAATTAGAGCAGAACTGAAGGAAATAGAGACACAAAAAACCCTACAAAAAATTAATGAATCCAGGAGCTGGTTTTTTGAAAAGATCAACAAAATCAATAGACTGCTAGCAAGACTAATAAAGAAGAAAAGAGAGAAGAATCAAATAGATGCAATAAAAAATGAAACAGGGGATATCACCACCGATCCCACAGAAATACAATCTACCATCAGAGAATACTACAAACACCTCTATGCAAATAAACTAGAAAATCTAGAAGAAATGGATAAATTCCTCGACAAATACACCCTCCCAAGACTAAACAAGGAAGAAGTTGAATCTTTGAATGGACCAATAACAGGCTCTGAAATTGTGGCAATAATCAATAGCTTACGAACCAAAAAGAGTCCAGGACCTGACGGATTCATAGCCGAATTCTACCAGAGGTACAAGGAGGAACTGGTACCATTCCTTCTGAAACTATTCCAATCGATAGAAAAAGAGGGAATCCTCCCTAACACATTTTATGAAGCCAGCATCGTCCTGATACCAAAGCCCGGCAGAGATATAACCAAAAAAGAGAATTTCAGACCAATATCCTTGATGAACATTGATGCAAAAATCCTCAATAAAATACTGGCAAACCGAATCCAGCAGCACATCAAAAAGCTTATACACCATGATCAAGTGGGCTTCATCCCTGGGATGCAAGGCTGGTTCAACATACACAAATCAATAAATATAATCCAGCATATAAACAGAACCAAAGACAAAAACCACATGATTATCTCAATAGATGCAGAAAAGGCCTTTGACAAAATTCAACAACCCTTCATGCTAAAAACTCTCAATAAATTAGGTATTGATGGGACCTATCTCAAAATAATAAGAGCTATCTATGACAAACCCACAGCCAATAGCATACTGAATGGGCAAAAACTGGAAGCATTCCCTTTGAAAACTAGCACAAGACAGGGATGCCCTCTCTCACCACTCCTATTCAACATAGTGCTGGAAGTTCTGGCCAGGGCAATCAGGCAGGAGAAGGAAATAAAGGGTATTCAATTAGGAAAAGAGGAAGTCAAATTGTCCCTGTTTGCAGATGACATGATTGTATATCTAGAAAACCCCATTGTCTCAGCCCAAAATCTCCTTAAGCTGATTAGCAACTTCAGCAAAGTCTCAGGATACAAAATCAATGTGCAAAAATCACAAGCATTCTTGTACACCAATCACAGACAAACAGAGAACCAAATCATGAGTGAACTCCCATTCACAATTGCTTCAAAGAGAATAAAATAACTAGGAATCCAACTTATAAGGGATGTGAAGGACCTCTTCAAGGAGAACTACAAACCACTGCTCAATGAAATAAAAGAGGATACAAACAAATAGAAGAACATTCCATGCTCATGGGTTGGAAGAATCAATATCGTGAAAATGGCCATACTGCCCAAGGTAATTTATAGATTCAATGCCATCCCCATCAAGCTACCAATGACTTTCTTCACAGAATTGGAAAAAACTACTTTAAAGTTCATATGGAACCAAAAAAGAGCCCGCATCACCAAGTCAATCCTAAGCCAAAAGAGCAAAGCTGGAGGCATCACGCTACCCGACTTCAAACTATACTACAAGGCTACAGTAACCAAAACAGCATGGTACTGGTACCACAACAGAGACATAGATCAATGGAACAGAACAGAGCCCTCAGAAATGATGCCACATATCTACAATGATCTGATCTTTGACAAACCTGACAAAAACAAGAAATGGGGAAAGGATTCCCTATTTAATAAATGGTGCTGGGAAAACTGGCTAGCCATATGTAGAAAGCTGAAACTGGATCCCTTCCTTACACCTTATACACAAATTAATTCAAGATGGATTAAAGACTTACATGTTAGACCTAAAACCATTAAAATCCTACAAGAAAACCTAGGCAATACCATTCAGGACATAGGCATGGGCAAGGACTTCATGTCTAAAACACCAAAAGCAATGGCAACAAAAGCCAAAATTGACAAATGAGATCTAATTAAACTAAACAGCTTCTGCACAGCAAAAGAAACTACCATTAGAGTGAACAGGCAACCTACAGAATGGGAGAAAATTTTTGCAACCTACTCATCTGACAAAGGGCTAATATCCAGAATCTACAATGAACTCAAACAAATTTACAAGAAAAAAACAAACAACCCCATCAAAAAGTGGGCAAAGGACATGAATAGACACTTCTCAAAAGAAGACATTTATGCAGCCAAAAAACACATGAAAAAATGCTCATCATCACTGGCCATCAGAGAAATGCAAATCAAAACCACAGTGAGATACCATCTCACACCAGTTAGAATGGCCATCATTAAAAAGTCAGGAAACAACAGGTGCTGGAGAGGATGTGGAGAAATAGGAACACTTTGACACTGTTGGTGGGACTGTAAACTAGTTCAACCATTGTGGAAGTCAGTGTGGTGATTCCTCAGGGATCTAGAACTAGAAATACCATTTGACCCAGCCATCCCATTACTGGGTATATACCCAAAGGACTATAAATCATGCTGCTATGAAGGCACATGCACACGTATGTTTATTGCGGCACTATTCACAATAGCAAAGAGTTGGAACCAACCCAAATGTCCAACGACGATAGACTGAATTAAGAAAATGTGGCACATATACACCATGGAATACTATGCAGCCATAAAAAATGATGAGTTCATGTCCTTTGTAGGGACATGGATGAAACTGGAAAACATCATTCTCAGTAAACTATTGCAAGGACAAAAAACCAAACACCGCATGTTCTCACTCATAGGTGGGAATTGAACAATGAGAACTCATGGACACAGGATGGGGAACATCACACTCCAGGGACTGTTGTGGGGTGGGGGGAGGGGGGAGGGACAGCATTAGGAGATATACCTAATGCTAAATGACGAGTTAATGGGTGCAGCAAAACAACATGGCACATGGATACATATGTAACAAACCTGCACATTGTGCACATGTACCCTAAAACCTAAAGTATAATAATAAAAAAAAAGAAAAAAAGAAAAAAAAACAGTATTCTGGAAGGAGAAAAGAAGCACCATTTTAAAGTATCAATATACCTGCCCATCTTGTGTTTCTTTAGGAGATAGAGCTGACATGCACAGGAATATCTGAGCTCTACATCTGCAGATTTAAAATTCATTGGCCAAGAATCCAGAAGATGAAGAATCAATGTTATTATCTTTTTAATTCTCAAGTACATTCTAAACAATAATTCCCTGACCTTACAAATATTGTTGCAAACAAAGTTGTTCAATCAAGCTGCACAAGGAAATTTATTTGCTCTCCCCTTCATTTATCAATGCCGGCATTAATTTATTCCCTTCATTTATACTTCTTGGATCTCTAATTTGTCTAGACCTATTGCTACTCTTGTGCTAAAAAAGTGAATAGACAATTCTCAGTGGGTATTTACGCAAGTTTTTTAAAAAGCATATTTTGGTTTGTAACTAAAGCCACAGAAAGCATCTTTTAAAATCAAAAGATAAAGCAGCCTTTTCAATACGTAGTCTATTTGAACGAATGGCTTTATTGAATTTGTGGCTAAAATTGTTTCTTATAATGCCTGATAAAAATGGACCAGAAACTGCTGCTGTCCCTAATTCACAAGTTTGTTGTGAGGATCCAAAATTGTAATATATGTAAAAAGCACTTTGAAAATCATAAAACATTCTGCCTAGGGATGGCATAGCCATTACTATAAATAAACCTATGATCTACTTCTCTGACTATCCAGTGAAAACAGGAGAAAAGCAACTGCTAAAATTAAATACAGCAAATATACATCTACCCTCCAGAATGGGCAATAATGTACTCTGCACCCGGGCTCTATAATAGGAAAAAAACTTTCCTTTCTCTGCTGATGGCACTTTCCTCTGCATGTCATTGCCATCAGTTCAGTTAGCATCATTTATGCATGCAATCATTTCCTCCCCATTTGGCTTATTCTACAAGACATTATTTTAGATAAATTAATGAATATAAAGACATCTGAGATACAGCAGAGGCTATCAAGATGCTAAAATATATTAAGAGCCAATAAGCTATAAGCACAAATAACACATTATAGAAAATATATTATGTTAGTTTGTTTAGTTCATTTTCTTAGAGAAGATGGAGCATGAGCTAATCCTGAAAAGAGGGAAATACTTTTTAAGGAGGAGGTGAAAGTAAAGAGCACTTAGGTGAAAGAAATGGTATAGAGGTAGGAAGAAGCAGGACCTTTTTAAGAAGCAGTGAAATCTGTTCTTTCTGGAGCAAAGGTGTTATAAAGGGAATAATACTGGAAAAGCTTGCATGCACAGAGTAGTTTTAAGACATGAAGTTTGAAAATCAAGCCGTGGACTATGTCATATGTACATAGACAAATTCTAGGTAACATGACCAATGTTAGCAATGTCACATCTCTACAAACATTAAAAGGGTGTAGTGGCATGCTTCTGTACTCTCAGCTGCTAGGGAGGCTGAGGTGGGAGCATCCCTTGAGCTTAGGAGTTCAAGGCTGCATTGAGTCATGATTGCGCCACTGCACTCCAGCCTGAGTGACAGAGCTAAACCTGGTCTCAAAACAAAACAAAAAAACCCAGAAGAACGAACCTAACTATGTTGGTATACTCCTGAGGATGTTTCTCAGAGAATATTTATTCTTCCCTTACTAAAAGTAACAGCCTCATAAAATGAGTTAGGGAGAAGTCCCTCCTCCTCAATTTTTTGGAATAGTTTTAGCAGGAATGGTATCAGTTCTTCTTGGTACATCTGGTAGAATTTAGCTGTGAATCCATCTCGTCCTGGGCTTTTTTTTTTTTTTTTTTGATTGGTAGGCTGTTTATTACTAACTCAGGTTTAGAGTGTGTTATTGGTCTGTTCAGAGATTGAATTACCTCCTGGTTCTGTCTTGGGAGGGTGCATTTATCGTATGTGTCCAGGAATTTAACCATTTGTCTTAGATTTTCTAGTTTATGTGTATAAGTGTTCATAACATTCTCTGATGGTTGTTTCTATTTCCGTGGGGTCAGTGGTAATATCCCCGTTGTCGTTTTTGATTGTGTTTATTTGAATATTCTCTCTTTTCTTCTTTATTATTCTAACTAGTTGTCTATATATTTTATTAATTTTTACAAAAATAAACAGCTCATGGATGTGTTGATCTTTTGAATGGCTTTTTGTGCTCAGTCTCATTCAGTTCAGCTGGGCTTTTGGTTATTTCCTGTCTCCTACTAGCTCTGGGATTTGTTTGCTCTTGGTTCTCTTCTTTTTGCTGTGATGTTAGGTTGTTAACTATCATCCTGATACTAAAGCCTGGCAGAGACACAACAAAAAAAGAAAACTTCAGGCCAATATCCTTGATGAACATCAATGCAAAAAATCCTCAACAAAATACTGACAAACTGAATCCAGCAGCACATCTAAAAGATTATCCACCATGATCAAGTAGGCTTTATCCCTGGGATGCCATGTTCGTTCAACATACCCAAATCAATAAATATGATTCATCATATAAACAAAACCAAAGCCCCAAACTACATGATCATCTCAATAGATGCAAAAAAGGCTTTTGATAAAATTGAGCACTCCTTCATGTTAGAAACATTCAATAAACTAGGTATTTAAGGAATATACATCAAAACAATACAAGCAAACTATGACAAACACCCAGCCAAAATTATACTGAATAGGCAAAAGATGGAGGCATTCCCCTTGAAAATTAGGACAAGACAAGGATGCCCTCTCTCACTACTCCTATTCAACACGGTATTGGAAATTCTGGCCAGTGCAATTGGGCAAAATAAAGAAATAAAGGGCATCCAAACAGGATGAGAGAAAGTCAAACTATTCCTTTTTGCAGATGACAGAATTCTATATATAGAAAACCCCACAGTCTCAGCCCAAAAGCTCCTTTAGCAGATAAACAACTTGAGCAAAATTTCACGATACAAAAGTCAATGTCCAAAAATCACTAACATTCCTATACACAAACAACAGTCAAGCCAAGAGCAACAACATGCTCTAAAACTGACTTAATAATAAATAGCCTACCAACCAAATCAGGAACACTGTCTCATTCACAATTGCCACAAGGGTGAATACAATAATCAGGAATACAGCTAACGAGGGAGGTGAAGGATCTCTACAGGAGAATGACAAAACACTGCTCAAATAAGTCATAAATGTCACAAACAAATGGAAAAACATTCCATACTCATGGATAGGAAGAATCAATATTGTTAAAATCGCCATACTGCCAAAAGCAGTTTATAGATTTGATGGTATTCCTATTAAACTACCATTGACATTCTTCACAGAATGAGAAAAAAAATTAAATTCATTTGTAACCAAAAAAGAGCATGAATAGCCAGGGCAATCCTAAGCAAAAAGAATGAAGCTGGAGGCAGCATGCTATCTGACTTCAAACTATGCTACAGGGCTACAGTAACCAAAACAGCATGGTACTGGTACAAAAACAGACACGTAGACCAATGGAATAGAGTAGAGAACCCAGAATAAGGTCACCAAACAAGCAATGGAAAAGAGATTTTCTACTCAATAAATGGTGCTGAGATAACTAGCTCACCACATGCAGAAGATTGAAGCTGGACCCCTTCATTACACCATATACAAAAATCAACTCGAGATGGATTAAAGACTTAAATGTAAAATCCAAAACTATAAACATCCTAGAAGAAAGCCTAGACAATACCATTCTGGATATAGGAATGGACAAAGATTTATGACAAACAAGCCAAAAGCAATTGCAACAAAAGCAGAAATTGACAAGTGGGATCTAATTAAACTAAAGAGCTTCTACACTGCAAAGGAAGCTATCAGCAGAGTGAATAGACAACATATAATGGGAAAAAATTTTTCCAAACTATGCATTTCACAAAGGTCTAATATCCAGCATTTATAAGGAACTTAAACAAATTTATGAGGAAAAAAAAAAAAAACACTTAAAAGCATTCAAAGGACATGAACAGACATTTCTCAAAAGAAGACATTCATGCAGCCAAGAAACATATGAAAAAAAGCTTCATATCACTGATTAGAGAAATTCAAATAAAACCACAATGAGATACCATCTCATGCCAGTCAGAATGGCGATTATTAAAAGTCAAGAAACAACAGATGCTGGTGAGGTTGTGAAGAGAAAGGAATACTTACACACTGTAGGTGAGAGTGTAAATTAGCTTCAACCATTGTGGAAGACAGTGTGGCAATTCCTCAAACACCTTAAAAATCGAAATACCATTTGACCCAGCGATCCCATGATTTGGTATTTGTATATACCCAAAGGAATATGAATAGTTATGTTATAAAGACATGTACACACATATGTTCATTGCAGTGCTATTCACAATAGCGAAGACATGGAATCAACTTAAGTGCCCATCAGTGGTAGACTGAACAAGGAAAATGTGGTACATATGCACCATGGAATACTATGCATCCATAAAATTTAATGGAATCATGTCTTTTGCAGGGACATGGATGGAGCTGGAGGCCATTATCCTTAGCAAACTAACAGAACAGAAAATCACATCTTCTCACTTCTAAACTAAAGGAACAGGAAATCACATCTTCTCACTTCTAAGTGGGAGTTAAATGATGGGAACACATGGACACAGAGAGGAACAACACACACTGGGGCCTATTGGAGGGTTCAGGGTGGGAGGAAGAGAGGAGCAGTATAAATAACTAATAGGTACTCAGCTTAATACATGGGTGATGAAATAATATGTACAACAAGCCTCCATGACACGAGCTTAGCTATATAACAAACTTGCATATGTACCCCTGAACTTAGAATAAAAGTCAAATTTTAAAACTTGCTGCTAAATTTAATTTGTTATAAATTTTCCTGTTAACACCATATTCTCTGTCTCTCTAGATAGACAGGTGATAGTTGGATGGCTAGATAGATACATAAATATTATATATACATACTTATCTATATATATTATATCGTTAAAGTGATAACTCTTTTGAAAAGTAACTACCAACTTCTAAAAGCAGCTTACAAAATGTAGCATAATTGGTAATGTGCTTACTTTTCTAAATGTGTTTTCCCCAAAAGGAGAGAGATTCATAATAATATATGTCCTATCACTTGGAAGGTTTTAAGATAATGTGATTATTTAAGATAATGTGATTATCCCTGTTTATAACTAGGGATCCCCACCATTTTCATCTTGATGAAGGCTTAATTTCTAGAAAAGCAAAACATTGTAATTAGAATTATATCAATTTTCATTAATAAATGAAAAAATTGACTGTAAAGAACACACTTATATTAATTCTAAGTAAAAGTTCCCAGATAATGTCTTTGTTTTTCACATTTTTCTATTTAATTTTGTGACTTATTGTTATTAGGATCAGTTGTTATCACTATAAATGTATCAACTATGGTATTCATCTAAATACAAGTTTTGTTAGTGATAAAAACTAATATTATTAGTGATAAGTAAAAATGATATTGAGGCTATTATTGATTCTTTTAAATTGATTCTATTAAATATATGCTTTCCTTGGCTAATTTTTGCATCTACTATTTTTAGAGAAACACTTTAGCAATATTTTTGCCAGTAACTATATATACTTATATGTTCCACCAGCTTCAGTTTTATTTTTACTATTTCAGTAAGTAATACTCACCATTCCTATAATACTTTAGAAATATAAAAAGAAGAGTCAAAATTTTAATGTTACAATGCTTTTGTTTGGGGAGCAGTAATCAGCTTTCTATTGTTAATGTTACATCACATTTTTGGTGGAAAAATAGCTGTACATTTCTAGTATTATTTTACAAAGATTTCTGGAAATAACAAAATGAGGGAAAAGCAATAAAACTTCTATGAATATATAAAAATAATTTAACATCGCAAATCTCCAAAGATTTAAAACAGGGACTTAACCAACCTGTAGCATCACTTGTGGATCATCAAAATGGAAGGACATAAAGGCTATGATTATGTGACAAATTCAATTTGGTTTTTTTTAAAAAAACAGTATTAATTTATATTTACGTTTTGTAAAGTGTAATGCTATTACCTCATGTTTTTAAAATCAGGAAAGAAAGCAGGAAAAGCCTCTGTCACTATTATCTTTCAATTTTTTAATAAGAAGGCAAATGAATATTCTTATAAACTTTGAAATAAAATAGCAAAACTTATTTATACTGTATACTATATGATCGAATACCTAGACAAGGCATGGTATTAGATGTATATATATTTGTATTTGAAATATTTATGTATTTATTTTTAAATATGTTTATATTTATTTATATGTAACATATTTTACATAAACAATGCTATAATATACAATAGAATTTGGTACGACCACTGGAAACAAGAAAAAGTCCACAAAATCAGTAACTTATAGCTACCAAAACTATAAATGATACGGATAACAGTGGAAATTAAAACATATATCTTGTATTTTAGCAATAGTTCTATATAGAGTAGTTTGTAGAGTACTAGCACAGAAATACATACACACATAAATATAGACATCAGACATTTATGTAAGTCTATAAGGAGTTTGACAAATTACATATATATCAAATATATACAATAACTTAATCAAGGAAACATGGCATTTAAATTTATTGATAAAATAATAGCTGGTAAAAAAATCACAAGTGTAGAACAATAAAACTATAAAACATAATTTAAGTTTTTTTAATATAGGATGAACGTTCAAGGCAAAATTAGAAACAAAGAATCTATGCAATAAAAGATAGTTATATTTCATGATGTAAGTCTTAATTGGATAAAAGATATATTGCATAATGTATGCCTTAATTTATTTTTAAATTAAACATTGTTAAGACAATAAAAACCAGGGAAAATATTTGTAGCCTATATGACAGACAATAGATCATATGTCTAATACCAGTAATTCTTACAAGTGTCCAATAAAATATTAAAGATTAATAGCAAATTGAACGCAATTTATGAATGGTACACAGATAAACCAAGCAATAAATCATTGCTGAAAGGAAAGAAAATGCAAATTAATTGATAAGTGATATACTCTTTTCATATTAGACTAAGTAAAATTAAAAAGAATGAAAATACTTCATCAGGATTCCCATAGAAATGAAGGGGGAATGCACCCTATGTTTCTGTAGGAATTATGAATTGCTACAGTCTTTTGAGAATGTAATCTGTTAATACCTGTATAAGTGTAAACAATTCCCGAATTGAACATTTCCTCTTTCAGGAATCAAGCCAATGAAATTCAAAGCACTGTTATCTAGGCTATATGCAAAACTATGTTTATTGTCATAATTTTGTATTTGGGCAATATTAGAAACCACTTGAATATTTAGGACTACTAGAATATTTAAATAGGTTTTAGAATGTTGTGCAAATATCGCATAAAATGGGTTACATTTGTAGTTATTATCTACTAAAACAAAGTAATGTTATTTGGATGTTGAAGCAAAATCCTGAACATACATATATATTTAAATAAATATATTATGATATTTTCTTTTCTTTTTGGTAATGCACGAAGAAATCTGTATGATTGGATGTGTTGTTTAACTGCATAAACATGGAAAAAGTTGTGAAGAAATACACAGTAACTGTTATTAATATAACTGGGGAATTATAGCAAGAGGAAATGGGTAGTTGACTAACACAAAACATATCTGAAGACAAGGTATAAATTATTCTTTTGATTAATTGAAAAAAGAGAACCTAAAATCCCTATACAAAAAGTACATAATATATATGAAATTTAAATATGAATGTATATAAGAACATATAGTATGGCTGACTGAAAATACAGATTCAATTACATTCAATTACATGATGAGAAATTGATTAAGGATTTTAGATTTTTGTCATTACTAAAAAAACACACATAGGCAACTACCAATTAATAGTGTTTTATGACTTTTATTTTAAAGTAACACTGGATAGGACATTTCTACTTTCAATATCAATTTTCTTTTGTGATGGAAAGCATACAAATAACTATTTTTTACTTTATGTTTTGAAACCCTTTTTTTTTTCTTTTTGAGACAGAGTCTTGCTGTCACCTAGGCTAGAGTGCAGTGGTGTGATCTTGGCTGACTGCAACCTCTGCCTCCCAAATTCAAACAATTCTCCTGCTTCAGCTTCCCAAGTAGCCGGGATTACAGGCACCCACCACCGCATCTGACTAATTTTTGTACTTTTAGTAGAGACGGGGTTTCACCATCTTGGCCAGGCTGGTCTCGAACTCCTGACTTCGTGATCCACCTGCCTCGGCCTCCCAAAGTGCTGGAATTACAGGCATAAGCCACCACGCCCAGCCTTTAAAATCCTTTCTAAACCACGTATAGGAACTTGATATATTTTCCAAAAATAATTCTATATTCAAATATACAAAATACTTCAATAAGAAATATTTAAAACACTGTTTAAATGACACAAATATTGAATAATACATATTTTTTCAGAATACTTCTTTGAAGATTGTTTTCTCAGCATAGCTAAAATTTACATGTAACATTAGCATCCAGAAAGTTTAATGGCTAAAATAATTTAGTCATCACTTAGAATACATCTTAGCATGTATTTCTGGTAAGAATTACATATATTTTTGTGGATACTGTAGCTTTATGAGGGTATTCAAATTTCTTGGGAAGTTCCCATTTTGAATTGGTCAAGGCTGAATTTATACAGAACAAAGATAGTTACAGCATAATCTGTAACTATCTAGTTTATAGATGGAAACAAATTGATGATACAAGTCAGAATACTGATTCACCTCTCTGATGACCAAACTTCCTATATCATCACTAATCATCACTAATTCTCCTTTTCATTTTGTGATACTTATTTATTAAGAGGAACACTTCCATTTTGAAACTTCCTTGAAGGAACTGATTCTCTTTAAAAAAAAAAAAAAAAAAGAAAGAAAGAAAACCTTAGAACTAGTATTTCCCTAGAGTATCCCATATCACTTTTCCTCTCACAGAAGAAACTCAACTCACAGAGTTTCTGATTAGAAAAAAATTCTGTGAGATTTCCCTGTAGAGAAAGACCCTGCCTTGGGGAAAAGTCCCAAGTCAATGTGAGAAGCCACAAGGAAGAGAGCGTTCTCTCCAGAAATTTAAATCAGCCTTCAGGGGGAAAAAATGGAAAGGCTTACTCTATTTGACACAGAAATTTATAACAAAAGGGAAAGCTAATTCTTAAGAGACTTTGCATTTATATGTTCATTTCTAGCATTATTAAGGACATTTTTTAGAAAGAAGAAAGAACAATTATGAAATTTTAATTGCCGTTTTAAGAGATTGTGGCTAAAGACATAAAGAAAATATGAGTTTATTCTTTCATCTTAAATAATTGAATTGAAAAACAAATTATATAATAAAATCAGGGAATTCAGTTTTGTTAAATGAAAACATTATGGAATATATATTTTAAACAGAATATTCACTTTTATTTTAATATTTACTGCTATAATCCATGAACATAATTAATAATTTTGTTACTCTTGGGGTCTAGTGCCTTGATCTGGGTAATGAATCATTTATAAAGAAGTAAACCCCAGGGAAGTATGTGTAAATCATTTCTCCACTCCATGCCTAAAACGGTTTAAACATTTTACATTAGAATATATTCCTGGTGGGTTACATAAATTCCTGTGGGTATATTAGCCTCCAACTAGACTTGACTGACCCTACGCCCTTTTTAATTGGAATGAGAAAATAAATTACAATAATTTTTAAATTTTAAAAATCAGGTCAGGTGCAGTGGCTCACGCCTGTAATCCCAGCGCTTCGGGAGGCCGAGGCAGGTGGATCACCTGAGGTCAGAAGTTGGAAACCAGCTTGGCCCACATGGTAAAACGCCGTCTTTACTAAAAATACAAAAGTTAGCTGAGCATGGTGGCTGGCGCCTGTAATCCCAGCTATAGGGAGGCCGAGGCCGGAGAATCACTTGAATCCGGGAGGCAGAGGCTGCAGTGAGCTGAGACCATACCACCGCACTCCAGCCTGGGCAACGAGAGCAAAACTCCATCTCAAAATAAATGAATGAATGAAATTTTAAAAATCAAAAGACTAATAGATACTTCAAAAGCATCTAGAAATCACATAATACTTATTTGTATAAACCTGGATTGTCTCTTAATGTGACAAGAAAGTAGAAAAATGAATCAGACTTTCCTCCAGCTTTTTTATTTTTCCAGGAGGGTAAGAGGACAGTTCCATCATGGCTGGAATAGCCAAAATTTGCATAGGCATTCTATGTTTCTATTGTGCAAAGAGCCAAAGTGTGTGGGCAATGGGATGATACCGTAAGTGACCATGTGAACCATGTAAATATCTCCCAAGTGCTCCGTAACAGAAATTTATCAAACTTCGCTCAATTTATACCTCAAAATGTTGGTAACCAATACAACGCCATAAACACTAGGGGGCGCTGTTGGGAAGGAAAGTTACGGTGGAAATAGATGAAAATCTTATGCATTTGGTATTAAAATCATCTTACTTTTGTAACTCTTACTGATTAAAAAAGTAGCCATATAAGCATATTGCAAGGAAAGTACATTGAACCTTAATTTTTGTTAGCTTCAAAGTAATCTAGCTTATTACTGTAGCTATATTGATTAGAACATTTTGGAAAAATTCCTAGACACAAGCTGTCCTATAAACTAAATGATAGTTACAGAAAACAACTATCCTGGAAAATCTGGGATTGCCTTGGTTGACAAATAATTCTCCATATACCTCTCCATGTATCTCTATATGCTTTACTATTTGTTATAACCTTAAAATTTGTTTTGAAAAGTTTTGATTTGAAAATAAGTTCAGTACATGATAATTTCTATAATAAGCTATCAAATAAACAAAAAGAGATGCTTTCAAATTTGGGTATCCTTTCAATTATTTCCCATACATATACAAGCTTATATAAAGATTAATGCATTATCAATATCAATAAATGTAAAGATACAGGAATTATTATAGATCCAAACTAGATACAGCCATATTGGTAGTAATAAAATAGGGAATAAGTAAATTACAGTCATAATGTTTTAAAATCTTTCCTTTGTACTAAGTATCCTTATTTTAGACAGCAGTTTCTTTTCTGCCATTTTGGTTTTGTTGATGTAATCTTTTAGGTCACATTCTAAACACACCAAGAATACTGCCAGGTAATAATGGCAATTACAGTGCCTAGAAATTTTACCTACCAGTAGGTAGTGTTAAAAATCTTAATATATTTTTGAATAAGTGAATATATTTGATAGATTTAAGATCATTTTTAAGAGTCATCAAATTGATTTTATTAAAATTTCAATTCTCAGCATGGCTGGAGGTAATGGATTACTCAGAAATTTATCCTGCAATTACCTCAAGTTCAAGATAATGATATCCTTGCCAGATGCAAGACTCTTCCAAATTTTTTACTTGATATGTTAACTTCCAATAATTTCCAATGATCTTTACCATATTATTTTAAAATTTAAGTATCAACAGATTTCCCTAAATTGATTATACTACAAATATATCAAAACTATTTCAATAGTTCACAAATGCAATAAACTATAAAATAAAAAATACCCTTTTCATGACCGTTTTAACTATCCAGAAGTAAATATTGTTATTTGTGTCCTGTTTATTCTGCTAGTTATATTTCCCACACTTGGAAATTTAAAATAAATGAAACTATGTAAACTTTTTGACACTTTGATTTGTTTCACTTATATTAGAGATATTTCTATCTCAGTAATATTGGTGATTTTCATAAGAACATGTATCCCGGCCAGGCGCAGTGTCTCATGCCTGTAATCCCAGCACTTTGGGAGGCAGAGGCAGGCAGATCAACTGAGGTCAGGAGTTCGAGACCAGTCTGGCCAATATGATGAAACCCCATCTCTACTAAAAATACAAAAATTAGCCAGGCATGGTGGCATGAGCCTGTAATCCCAGCTACTCAGGAGGCTGAACCAGGAGAATCGCTTGTACCCAAGGGGTGGAGGTTGCAGTCAGTTAAGATAGCGCCATTGCACTCCAGCCTGGGCAATGAGAGTGAAACTTCATTTCAAATAATTAAAAAGGAAAATGTATCCCATTGTACAATGAAAAACAAAAATGTATCCCATTGTACAATGTAAAACAAGAAAAATGTATCCCATTGTACAATGTAACATAGGAAAAATAGTGTTTTCAATATTACACAGTATATTGCATCTTTCAAACCTACTCATTCATAAATAAGAATTTACTTTGCTGATTGCTATTTCATATCATATTTCATATCATATTTGAGTATAATATCTGAAGGCACATTTGCTCTCTGCTTTTTAGTTTTCCTTCACTTTCTGCCATCAAATTTCCCCAGTCCAGCAATCTAGTAGTTTTCATAGAAAAACACAATAGCATTTCTTTATTTATAGATTTTCTTTAATTTATAAATGACCTTTTTAATTGAGGCACCTCTTTAGATCCCTTATATTTTGACAATGGAAGCTAGAGTCTCTCACAAAACTAGTAAAATGGCAATTTACATTGTACTATTTAAAGGAAATAATTCACCAGTTCAGAAAAGTCAATATAAAAAGTTATTTTACATGGTATAAAATATTGATACCCTTGATACGGTGTTGCTGTGTGACCCCCAGCCAAATCTCATCTCAAATTGTAATCCCCATGTGTTGAGGGAGAGAATTGGTGGGAGGTAATTGGATGATGGCAGTTTTCTCCATGCTGTTCTCATGATTGTGAGTTCATTCTCAAGAGATCTGATGGATTAAAAGTCTGTGGCACTTTCCCCCTCATTCTCTCTCTCCCATCACCATGTAAGATGTTGCTTGCTTCTCCTTCACTTTGTGCCATGATCCTAAGTTTCCTGAGGCCTCCCCAGCCATACAGAAATGTGAGTCAATGAAACCTCTTTTGTTTATAAATTATCCAGTCTCAGATACTTATTTATAGCAGTGTGAAATGAACTAATACAATCCCCATAATCAAAATGTGTCCAGGAATTTTCAGGTCGCACTTATACACATGAACATTACTTGAAAATTAAAAGTTTCATTATCTTTTTGAATATTTATCCCACATAAAACATGCAGTGATATGAGATTCAATTTCTCAAAGTCACAAAATTTGACTTAATTTGATCTAAGAATGAAGAAATAATTGATAACCACTTCAAATTCCATTCTTAAATGTAAACACTAATGTTTAAGTATTAGTACCAATATAGAATATATATATAATATACCATACCAGACTTCATTATTATTTAGCTGCATGTTCTAGGTACATTTTCCATAAAGGAAGGAAACCTCCTATAGGATGGTAAGATACAGTGGTTAACGATATGAATTTCATATCACACAAATTTATGTTTAAATTGTCAATTCAATACTTAAGTGTTTGCATCTATAAATAAGAAAATAATTTCAACTTATTATGGCTGCTAAGATTAAAAGAGGTAACATATTATATAAAAGAAAGCACTCAATCCATGACAAATATTTTTAAATGGCTCAGGTTTATCTATAGATTTATTAAAGACTTTGTCATATTGTATAATCATGTAAATATTTGCCAATACAAATATTTAATTTTATCCCGTTTGTATTCTTGCCTTGTTCTATACAGGTGTTAAAGGGCTTAATATTCAGAACACATGTACAGATATGTAAATTAATGATTTGCTATTCAGAGAAAATATCTCTAGAACATTACAGTTTTTTATTTATTTTAATGCATTACAAATGAAATAACATCTATTATTTGAGAATCAATTATATATCATAGTATACTCCTTGGCAGGCTACCATCAGATTATTATTTAGGCCATAGAAGGTTATCAATCAATTCAACTGGTCCTCCAAAACCAAAATGTCTTTCTGTAAATTTTATCTTACTTTTTTTTCTGGAAAAACAAATTTCCAACTGTGCATGTCTCAGTGTCTCATTACACCTAGCAGGATGATGAGTCCAAGCTTTTCACACATGCAGGAGAACATGCTGTGTTTTAGAAGAAATCCTACATTCTTTGTAACAATCTTGTATTATATTTTAATTCTGTAAACTAAAAAAAAAAAAATGGTCTATAGTCAAAGCTCACTGTTAGGCATAAAACTCTAAATCGTAATCTTTGGTACAGTGTTGGTTTAGGATGTTTGATTCTTCAAGTCACAAAACTTCAGTTGTATACACTCCAATGTGTAACTTATTAATACGTGCACACATAATATGCTATTATTCATTCATAAACATATTATTGGTTCACTTTTCTTAGGACATCCACTTTGTTTTCCACTAGGAACAAGGCTGTCATACATTTTCCCCAAAACTATATCCAATAGCATATATCTGAAATATTACTTCAGATAAGCCATATGCTTAGGAGTTCATCATAAGCCCTTTTCATTTGCAAATTATTTTGACATATAAGGATATTACATGTTTAAATGTGGATTCCTACAGGCTATGTTCTAATAAACTTAAATTGTGATTTCAATTAGCTGAAATCTTTCATTATAGCAGGCTCATTTTTCCCATGGTTGTATCATTGATATACTGTAGGGTCTCTTTCATTGAATATTCCTAGAAAAAAAAATGGTTAGTCTTGTTGAAATGACGGTTGGGATCATATAATAATAGAGTATTGTAGAAACATTCACATTTTGTGAAAGAAAAACAGTTAGGTTTTTAAGATTCAGCTACAGCTTGTAATAACGATGCAGCAGTTGTAGTTGCATGTCCATTGCTCCTACTCCCCATGTTTAGCTGGTGTCATCAACAGCAGGGAGTACACCAGTAGCTTGAACAGAATAAGCACTAGAGTAAGGCATTAACTGTGGGCTCTTCAGAGGATAGGGACAGATACTGTCAATGGTCATAAGAAACCATTATAGATACCCTACAAATATTCAATGGTCTCTATACAGGACAAAAGATGGCACTTGTACATCAATAGCAGTAAAACGTTATAAATTTAGGTCTTTGACTTTGAATGCTTCCTAATCTATTGAAGAGAGAAACAGTGCAGAGATCATGGACTATCTTTAGAAAATCTCATGCCAATGAAATTGTTCATTATTCATCAATGACATATGCCAGAATCCGATTACTTTCCTCAGGAGCATAGCTTGAATGCAAAAGGATTTTCACCTTTTCATCTTTCCATATCTACATTTATCCATCATTTTCCAAGAAAACAAAATTACATCCAGCAAAATGCGCTTAGTTCAATTAAAAAGCACCTATTTGATGCCTAAAACATGACTTAAAGTATTATAAATTTAGGTCTTTGACTTTGAATGCTGCCTAATCTATTGAAGAGAGAAACAGTACAGTGATCATTTCACTGCATTGTAGTAAGAGCAGGAGAACAGGCCTGGAGAGTGCTTAGATCAGCTTACAGAATCATGGAAGAGATCCCAAAGGGGATCTGTGAGCTCTTTGAAGTGAGGCTTGAATGATGCATGAGAGTTAATAAGGCAAAGATGGGAATATGTGGGGTTTCTGATTTGTTTTAGTACAAGTTTTATGTTTGATATGAATTTTATTAGAACTATTCTTATAAGTCCATCTACCAAGCAAAATCTATTGTGTTCATCATTTATATATTTATATATGTATATATACATACATATACATTTATATATATACACACATATAAATATGTGTATATGTGCACATATATATTTGTGTGTATATTTATATTTATATATGTGTATATATACATATGTGTATATGTGTATATACATATGTGTATATATGTGTATATACATATAGTTATATTTATGTATGTGTATATACATGTGTATATGTGTATATACATATATTTATATATGCGTATATATGTGTATATACATATATTTATATATGAGTATATATGTGTATATACATATATTTATATATGCATATATATGTGCATATACATATTTATATATGCGTATATATGTGCATATACATATACTTATGAGTCTATATGTGCATATACATATGTTTATATTGTGTATATATGTGTATATATTTATATATGTGTATATATGTGTATATACATATATTTATATATGTGTGTGTATACATATATTTCGAAATTACATAACTTTAAAATATATAACTAAATTATCTAGTATTTAGAAATTAAAGAGCCAGATAAGTATTATTTGCTGCATACTTATATATTTTAATCAGATTTTTAGCTAATATTCATGGGTTATTTCTCAGAAAAGAAACATATTTGATACTGTTTTATTTCTAATTTTTAATCTTCATCAATGTTGCTTTTTATAATTAGATTATTGATATCTTTAAATTACTTATCTGTAAAATATTTTTACACATACTGGTTTAATGTCATTGAGAATAATGAATTTCCAGATATATTTTGCAAGACAAAATGTAAATATTTGGCCAAGTTTTCATTGTGCTTAATTTTTTCCTTTGTAATTTTGTGTTCCATTTCAATATAGAATATATGTATTTATGCAGTTAAAATAGAAATTCCATTTGATGATTCATCCCAACATTTGACATTTCAAATTATAATTACATGATTTAAAATTAAAACTTCTAACCATATTTCAGTAGTCATCATCTAATTTTTCAGTGCCTGTCATGTGGTATATAAACCAAGCATGGAGGATGTCATGGATCAAAATGATGATTGCTGAGTTTAGGTTGTGGGAAACATGGAAGAGGTCTTTCTTTGGAAAATTTTATGTTAAAAACTTGAAATTAACTGAAGTCTTCAAAAGGCTAAGTTTTTTAAAACTTGGCCATTCTATTTATAAAATATTTTCATGAAAGATTTCCATTATTTTCTGAACAAATGCAAATACAATTTAATACACTCTTTATTTAAAATACGATTTAAAAAGTTTTTCAAGGACTCAAATGGAAACACATTTCATGTTCATGGATAGGTAGAATCAATATTGTGAAAATGCCAAACTCAATGCAATTCTCATTAAAACACCATCGTTTTTCACAGAACTAGAAAAAGCAATCCTAAAATTCATATGGAACCAAAAAAAGAGTCCACATAGCTAAAGCAAGTCCAATAAAAAAGAACAAATCTGGAGGCGTCACATTACCTGACTTCAAACTATGCTATAAGGAAATAGTCACCAAAACAGCATGGTACTGGTATAAAAACAGGTACATAGACTAATGAAACAGAATAGAGAACCCAGAAATAAACCCAATACTTACAGCCAACTGATGTTCAACAAAGCAAACAAAAACATAAAGTGGGGAAAGGACATCTTATTCAACAAATGGTGCTGGGATAATTGGAAAGCCACATGTAGAAGAATGAAACTGTATCCTCATCTCTTACCTTATACAAAAATCAATTCAAGACGAATCAAGGGCTTAAATCTAAGACCTGAAACTATAAAAATTCCAGAAGATAACATCAGAAAAACCTTTCTAAACATTGGCATAGGCAAAGACTTCATGACCAAGAACTCAAACGCAAATGCAACAATAACAAAGATAAATGGGTGGGGCTTAAACTAAAGAGCTTCTGCCCAGCAAGAGGAACAGTCAGCAGAATAAACAGACAACCAACAGAGTGAGAGAAAATCTTTGCAATCTATACATCCAATAAAAGACCAATATCCAGAATCTACAAACAACTCAAACAAATTAAGAAGAAAAAAACAAATATTTCCATTAAAAAGTGGACTAATGACATGAAAGGACAATTATGAAGAGAAGATATATAAATGGCCAACGAACATATTTAAAAAGGCTCAGCATCACTAATCATCAGGGAAATGAAAATCAAAACCATAATGCGATACCAACTTACTCCTGTAACAATGGCCATAATCAAAAAATCCAAATAACGGATATTGGCATGGATGTGGTAAAAAGGGAACACTTCTACACTACTGGTGGTAATATAAACTAGTACAACCACTATGGAAAACAGCGTGGAGATTCCTTAAAGAACTAAAAGTAGAACTACCATTTGATCCAGCAATCTCACTACTAGGTATCTACCCGGAGGAAAAGAAGTCATTACACAAAAAAAGATACTTGCAAATGCATGTTAATAGCAGCACAATTTGCAATTGCAAAATATGGAACCAACCCTAATGCCCATCAATCAGTGAGTGGATAAAGCATTTGTGATATATATATGTATATATGTATATGTATGTATGTATGTGTGTATGTGTGTGTATATATACACACACACACACACACACACGCACACACACAATGGAACACTACTCAGCACTAAAAAGGAACAAATTAATGGCATTCACAGCAACCTGGAAGGAACTGGAGACTATTATTCTAAGTGAAGTAACTCAGGAATGGAAAACCAAACATCATATGTTATCACTCATAAGGGAGAGGTAAACTATGAGGATACAAAGGCATAAGAATGATAGAATAGACTTTGGGGACTCAGGAAAAAGAGTGGGAGGGGGTAAGGAATAAAAAACTACAAATTGGGTTTGGGTGCTTGGGTGATGGGTGCACCAAAATCTCACATATCACCACTAAAAAACTTACTCATGTTACCAAATACTATTTGTTCCACAAAAACCTATGGAAATAATTTTTTTAAAGAAAAGCAGAAATTATGCAATCAACATTTTCAAATAAATAATTTTAAAAACTCTTAAAAAATATTTATAAGCATAAGCAAAGAGAAAAACTTTGTACTCCATACTGATGTATGAGGTTTAACTGTTTCACAAATTTTATCATTCCGTTACTATAATTATAATATGTACGTACATACAAACATATTTAGATATGTTTACACGATTTATATATATGCCAATTAGTAGCATAACACAGGCTTTGGGGAGAACAATTATAAGTTATATATGCACTACAAACAATGCCAATTATATTTCCACTCTCTGATGACTAAATTTATGTGTGAAATAATTTGGAGGGTGTACTGGGATTATATTAATGTTTAAATAGGTGAACTCTGGGTAAAGCAGATTGACCTCTATAATGCGATTCAGCCTCATCCAATTAGATGAAGGCTTGAATAGAAAAAAAAAAAAAAAGACTGGCCTCTCCCAACAAGAGGAAATTCTTCAGCAGATTGCCTTTCAATTTAATCTGTACCATTGACACTTTGTGAGGCTCAGCTTGCCAGTCTTCAGACTGCAACTGCACCATTGGCTTTCTTGGGTTTTGAGCCTGCTAGCCCACTCTATAGATTTGAACTTGCCAGACTCCATAATCATATAAGCCAATTCCTTGCAATAAATCTCTCTCTCTCTCTCTCTCTCTCTCTCTCTCTATATATATATACACACATACACATGTATGTATATATATGCATACATACACATTACATATATATACATTTTATATTTGTGTATATGAGATTCATTCTGTTTCTCTATAAAATCTGAAATCCTTAGATTTCTAATTTAGTAGATCATTGTTTTATATCAAAAGCAATTCTTCAAAAACTTTTTATTTGTATTATTAGTATAAATAAATTTCTATCTCAAAATTATTATTTTAATTTAATTTAAAATAGCATTCAAAATATTTCCTTTTGGCAGGCTGAACTCAAAATTTGGTTTGTGTGGTAAGGCTGATAACACACATGCCAAAAGGATATGAAAAGATTTATTGCACATATAAGACCTTCTGGAGAGAATAGGAAATGCTCCAGGCAGGTATAAAAATGGTCTCAGCAAAGAGAGGGGTAGAGTGGCTCTGATTTTTGC
The DNA here is from genome assembly GCF_006542625.1 of Nomascus leucogenys. Taxonomy (NCBI): domain Eukaryota; kingdom Metazoa; phylum Chordata; class Mammalia; order Primates; family Hylobatidae; genus Nomascus; species Nomascus leucogenys. The sequence goes on from NC_044387.1 coordinate 21,725,298, forward strand.
TGTGGTCAGGAGGTGGAGCTCAGATGTGTGAGGGGCAGTGCACTGACAGAGATCTGCATGCGTTGAACTTACTCCTACTGTCAAAGGATGGAGTGAATGGGCTTTTTATCCCTTTGCCTACATGTGGAGAAAGAGAGGAAATGGGAGGGCTGAAACTTAAAAGCCAGCAGTAATCAGACATCAAAAATGGAGACAGACTCTTTATTACATAGGTTGAATGAAATAATATCAACTGATGATTGAAATTAACTTATTTTTTGTTTGCAAGATCTGATAGCATCAACATAAAGCTGGCATCATTTAACTGTTTATAAAAATGTTTCTTCTGTGAATGAAGCCAACACATTAGAGCTACCCCTTACCTCTTCTCCCCTGTACAAGAAAACTTGGAATTAAAACAGGCAAAATTAATTTTGAAGAACAGCATTTTAATTTAAATGTCAAGTTATATGCATAGACTGATGTGAAAATGCACATCCTTCTTCTAAGTGTGTTTTACCATCACTTTCAAGCACAGTCTCCTTAAAAAGGTAACCACTAACTGTGAAGCATCTTTGGCAGATTTGTTCCTTCTCAATATCACTGATGTGGTAGGTGATATCACGACTCCCACAATAGATGACAAATATCTGCAAACATGTTACGGAAATTATATGCTCACTACAAACTTCCTTAAGAGAGAAGCCCCATAATTTATGATGATCTTTCTTTTTTCTTTGTTTTTAGAGCTAATTCCTCTGAAATGATCTATTGAACAACCACCTCCCCCCCCAAAAATAGGCATCACTTATCAGGTAGTTAAAGAAAAAAATATTAGATTTACACCATACAATGAATGACCAAATATTTGTGTTAAGAGTGTTCAAGCTATGCTTCCACTGATGGCAGACTGCTTAGCCTCTATATTCCACATATATTCTATAAATTTTCATCTTACAATGCCTCACATTTTCCTCTGACACCACAGTTTGGTGGTCGGGCACATGGCATATCACATACACTGAGAAAAGATACATAGTAACAACTGACTGGCACCCCAAGTGAATAGCAGGGGCAGCAGTACGGAATACTCAAGAAGAGATTCACTTCTAGTGTTTCCTGGATAAGCAGTTTGATGTTGGTCAACACCCAGCAAACTGTTCTTGAAAGAGATGTGTAGTTGTCTGTATCCGGAAAGAGATATAAATAGTTTTATCACCTCACATTCTTCAGATAAAAATACTAGTTAACATGGTTCTCATATCCTAATAGACAAGACTATATTGGAAACTGGAAGAAGTGAACTTTGCCACATCCACCCTGGTTATTTTAATGCAACTACTAATGTAAAAATTCATAAAAATTGTGAAGTGTTGTGTTAATACTAAGCTGAATGTCATGCTAAGACAACAGTGTAAACAGGGACTGCACCAAGAAATCCAAATGAAGCTCACTGGACTTATGAACCAGTTGATATTAGGTTGGTGCACAAGTAATTGTGCTTTTGTCATTACTTTTGCACCAAACTAATACTATTATCATAGCATCCAGCAATGACTCTTTCATACATAATTCAAACAGTAAATGCCAGAGCCTGTATTTTTACTCAGACATTTTGACCAAAGGTTGAGCTCCTTGCCACTACATTATGAGGCAGCTTGAAGACAGCTAGAGGAAAGCTAAACAAATGCACTGAGGTGATTTAGAGAGAACTGAATAACAGATGGGAAGAAGTACCAAAACAGGAGACTGATGATGTAGGTACCTAGTAATGGGTAACTTCTTTAAAGGAATGGTAAATACTGCAACATTTTTTGCCATTACTCATCAGATTTAGTGACCCAATATTAAGCAGTCTATGTCCACGTTCATTTATTCAAACATTTAATTAAGTAAGTAATTACTGGCTGCTTGTCAAATTTTTCTGGATTCTGTGGGTAAAGTTAATTAATGAAGCAGCCATGGTCTCATGAAATTTATGATACAGTGAAGTAGACAAGCGTTCAGTAAACACTACCATTGTCTCAAAAATTTTTGCATAAAATTTCCTTGTCAGTAAAAATGTTTAAGCATGCTTGAGAGAGACTTTCACACATTTGGGGAAATGAAGAGAAATGAGAATCACCAGAGAGAATGCGGGCAACGTGCTAAGAGATGATGCTGGAGAGGTAGGTAACAGAGTTCATTTCAAAATTGTCTTCTGAAGCCGTCATTTCTGGATTCTAACCTTGAGGTAGTGAGCATTTAGTGAAAGACTGTAATCAGGAACATGACTTAATAATGGCTGATTTTTAAAAGGTCAATTTGAATACCTTATTAATTTGTAAAAGTGCAAGACTAGATGTAAGAAACCAAATGGGAGGTCAAAGTATTAGTGAAAAATACAAGAACTTCTTTTAGGGTAGTGGGAGAGCTAAGACAGAATAGTTTAAATGGCTAGACTGCCAAACAGTTCAAACTATTCAAAATTTATGTCAGAGCTAGGATGGGCATTACATCTATACTAGTTTGCTGGAGCTGCAGTAACAAAGTCACAAACTGTATGGCATAAGCAAGAGAAATTTATTGGCACACAGTTCTGGAGACTATAATTTTAAAATCGAGGTGTCGGTAGGTTCAGTTCCTTTTTCTTCTTTCTTAATTTTATATTAAAATATTCCTTAGAAAAAAATTGGTTCCTTCCAAGGGCTGAGAGGAAGGAACCTGTTCCAGGCTATTCTCCTTGGCTGGTAGAAGGCCATCTTCTTCCGATGTTTGTGTCTCTTCACATTGTCACCTCTCTATGGCTGTCTCTTTATCTTTGTATTTCTTTTTATAAGGACACCAGTCATATTGGATTGGGGGCTCATCCTACCCCAGTATAACCTCATTCAAACTTAACTAATTATGTCTGTAATGACCTAATATTTTCAAGTAAGTTCAGATCCTAAGGTACTAGGGGTTAGGATTCTGACATAGGATTTTGGGGGAAAGCAATTCAACCCACAAGAATACCTATCCAGGGCCGGGCACAGTGGCTCATGCCTGTAATCCCAACACTTTGGGAAGCCAATGCAGGTGGATCACGAGGTCAGGAGTTCGAGGCCAACCTGGCCAAGATGGTGAAATCCCATCTCTACTAAAAATACAAAAATTAGCCAGGCGTAGTGGCAGGCACCTGTAACCCCAGCTACTCAGGAAGCTGCGGCAGGAGAATCGTTTGAACCCAGGAATCGGAGGTTGCAGTGAGCCGCGATTGCGCTGCTGCACTCCAGCCTGGGTGACAGAGCAAAACTCCGTCTCAAAACAAAGACAAAAAACAACAAAAACAAAAACGAAAACAAAAACAAAAACAAAACAAAACAAACAGAACACCTATCTGGAAAAATATGACTATCGTGTAATTAATTGTAGACATTGAGTATTCTGAGCCACAAGGTTGTGAAAATCAGTTCAAAGGAAACTGTGAGCTTGAAATTGCCCCAGGAGACTTTGCGTTTCTGTAATAAACAACAGTGGATGTGAGTGCGAATATGTGTGTAAGAACCAATATCATCACCATCAGTTCGTTTTCTAATGAAAAAAGGAGAAAATACTGAAACCTGTATTATTGGATTTCCTGATTATCAGAAATATAAACTTCACCACAGAAAAGTGTGTCACTCAGTTTCTCCCAACCAAAGTGAGAAAAAAGTAAACTAACTAACTAAATAAATAATAAATAAAAATGCCTTTTGGTGGCATCTATTTTCTCTTTGTGGTAGAAAGCAAATCATGGGCAGTAGGTAAATGGGAAGTTGGCAAAAAGGGATGTTTGAAGAGAGTGGAGACAATTTTAAGTGGTTATTGGAAAAGGTGGTTGCTTCTATATGCTGCTATAAGATTCCTTCACTATCAGCAGCTGCCTCCCCCATCCATGAAAAGATTTCTTTGTTCTTTCAGAACTTGATACTTGGCAGAAAAGAACTGCCCCTCCCTCTGCCCCACAGAGTTTTGTCATTCAGAACGGTAGTTATAACAGCTATTTTCCTGTCCACAAGGTTGCCCTGACTTGGACTTTTTTTCAGAGTTTGTACAAAATACAATTTATCTAGTTACAAAGGAAGGAAGCTTTGATATACATTTATCATCACAACTTCAATTAAACATGCTCTTTTTTTTTTCTCCCCTGCACAAACAAAATTTGACATTTCTATGCGGAGAGAAAAAAATCCCAGCAGCAGTAGCTCCCACTGTAACCAAACTTCTTGTCCATAAAATATCAGCTGATAGGCTCAGTGCCTATTCGAGGGCTGCTGGTTAACCAGTAATTCATTGCAATTTGCTATTGCAAGGTAGTATCAATGAACGTTATCATTTAAATTGGTGGATCCATAAAGAGTAGAAAAGCAAGAGTTAAAATCAGCAGTAGAGAGTTATGTAATGAATCAATCATATTAGCATGAGCTTAAAATAACTATCTTTTATGCATTTTGTTCCATCAAACAAAAGCAGCTGTTTAGCTATCTAAAATGAGTTAGATCTATTTGCATTTATCTCCTTTATAATAAATTAAAATTTACTACGCTAAGAATAAGCCTTTTTAAAACTATGCAGATCACAGGTGTTCAAGATATTGAGCTAGTTCCCTAAACTGTTTTGGTTCAAGTTTCTCTAGATTTAAAATACTGAAGATGATGCCAGCAGCTTTACCAGTCTCTTAGACATAAACTAAATGCATCTAAATAATCTCAGGAGGTAAGAAATCCTTATGATTTTAATATCTACCATTTTGTTTTTATATTTGTTTCTTATCTAAAAAAATGCCATAATTAATGAAAAATCTCCAGCTGTTTAGGCAGTTTGGAAAACTGTATTTACTTCATTATTGCCTAAACAAATGAATTTGTGTGTATATTTGCTGGATGCTTCATTTTTTGAACCTAAATGCATTATATAGTTAACTGGGTACTTCCGTAAATAAAAACTTGTTCCAAAGTTGATTGCAAATTCTTCTAGGACAAAGTAAAAGTGCAAGTTTAGACATGTAGAAGATATGCAATAAACACTGCTTTTTGTAATGTTAGATATTATATTTTTAAAATAATTTTTATAGTTAAGTCCCACAATTTAGTAAAGCAAGGAATGGAATAAGCAATACTATAATGTTTTCTACGTAATACTTTCAACCAATTTAGATTGAAGGAATATATCTACAGTTATCTGATTAAATTCTTGTCAAAGTGTCTGTGCATAAATATACAATCATTATTCATACATCCTATAAAAGCAAAATGCATTCACTAGCTAGACACAAAATGAAGTTTATAGGTATATACAAATTGATTTCAGCATAGTAAATTTATTTTCTTTTTATCTTATGTCACCAACGAAATGATCAACATAATTGAATTAAATTTGTGACCTGGTAACAAACAGAAGATGCATCTGTTTTATAATCAAATATAATCTCCGGAACCTTATATTTCTCTGCTATATCACCCTGACAATTAACATGCTATAAAATAAGATCTATACCCTGAACAACATATGGTGCACCTTTCTGTTAGACCAGTGTTAATTTTTTGATAATAAAATATGGATTTTTTTGTAACAGAGTTTTCCTGCTTTGAAAAGATAAGAATGATACTAAATCAAAGAGTAAGTTGAAATACTCAGCTATATGCTTCCTGCTATGGATTGTTATTTCTAATATATGTGTATGCAATTATATATCACTAATAAAAATACATATTGAGTTGTTAGTACATGACAGACATTTTACAGAAAAAGTTTACATGTATAATCTCATTTATAATTACACTGACTCAGTGACGTTAATGTAATCATTATTCCTATTTTGCAAGTGAGGGAAGTAAAGCATAGCGAGATTAAGAAAGAAGAAAAATATTGGCAATCAGAAATTCAGAATCTGAGAGAAAGAGAGAATAATGACAAAACTTTTTCTCAAAGAAGATTCAGAAGTAAATATTTCTACCTCTTCTACTTTTAGGGGAGAAAAATAACAAAGCAATAGTGCAGTAGCATTTTCAAGAAGCTCAGGAAAGAATTCAGGAACCAAAGGCATTATATCCAGCTAAGATTTCTTTCAAGTCTCAAAGCCATAGATAAACAATGTTGAATGTTGAAGAATGTTGAGGCTGGGTACTGTGGCCAATGCCTGTAATGCCAGCACTTTGGGAGGCTGAGATGGGTGGATCAGTGGAGGTCAGGAGTTCAAGACCATCCTGGCCAAAATGCTGAAACCACTTCTCTACTAAAACTACAAAACTAGCTGGGTGTGGTGGCACATGCCTGTAATCCAGTTACTCAGGAGGCTGAGGCAGGAAAATCTCTTGAACCGGGGAGGCTGAGGTGGCAGTGAGCCAAGATTCCCATCTGGGCAATAGAGCAAGACTCTGTCTCAAAAAAGAAAAAAAAAAAACACAAAACTTTTTTTTTTTTTTTATCTGAGAAATATATTACAGGATGAATTTTATCCAACCAAAAAACGACTAGGAAAATTTCAGCCAAAAATTGATATTGGCCATTTTATGTATTTAATTATTGAGCTAAGACTACCACAAGGGTGGGATTTTGAGGTTGAAGAATTATATGTAAACATATGCACTCTGACAAAATAGAAAGGATGCAACTAAAAACTGGGAGAGAAAGAGTAGAATGATTGTTGTCTGTTTGATACATATAGGTGCCAGACAAAAAATGCTGTATAAAATGAACACAAATGATAATAAAGTGTTAAATAATTTTTTTTTTTTTTTTTTTTGAGATGGAGTCTTGCTCTGTCCCCCAGGCTGGAGTGCAGTGGCGGGATCTCGGCTCACTGCAAGCTCCGCCTCCCAGGTTCGCGCCATTCTCCTGCCTCAGCCTCCCGAGTAGCTGGGACTACAGGCGCCCGCCACCACGTCCGGCTAATTTTTTGTATTTTTAGTAGAGACGGGGTTTCACCGTGTTAGCCAGGATGGTCTCGATCTCCTGACCTCGTGATCCGCCCGCCTCGGCCTCCCAAAGTGCTGGGATTACAGGCTTGAGCCACTGCGCCCGGCCCAAGAAAAATATTTTTTAAAATATTAAAACAAAGGTAGTTACTAAAATGAAAATACAGACTTTCCTAAGTACTAAAAAATAACCTTTTAAAATGGTGCAAAGACACAGAAAATGATTTTTTTAAAAACATAGTAAATATAACACTCAAAATAATTACAAGATAATATGACAGATTTGAGACCAAACAAAACAGTTATGTCAATAAATGTGATTAGGGCTTAACTCAGCTACAAACAAACAACATAAAGCAAACTCAACTTTATGCTCTAATCAAGACAACAATTTAAAACAGTCATTAAAAAAGGCAAAAATAAAGGAATGGGCAAGTACAATCCAACAAGAAACAGTGAGACAATAAGGGGTTGCAATCTTGATTCCAAAGTAAAATTTGAGGCATAAACTTTTTAACTGAGATTTAAAAAAAAAAGTGAATGATCAAAGCTACAAAAATGAAAATATCATTTAAATACATATGTACCAAATAACACAGAAACTATTATAAAAAGCAAAAAATACAGAGGATATCATAAGAAATTATAAAAACACAATAAGAGATTTTAAGATATTCTCAGTTTGAAAGTAGTAAGGCAGACAAAATTTAAATTAAATTACATAAGTCTATAAAATACAAAATTGATAAGGTCAGTTTTTTAGATATTCATTGAACAATATACTCTAGTATTAGAACATTATTTTCACTTGCATATGAAAAGACCAAAAATATTTACATTAAAACACAAAAAAATCAGTAAATTTTATAATGTATAAATAAGACAAAACAATCTGAAAAATAAAATTAAACTTCTCTTGCACATGGATATTAAGACTTCTTACATAATTGCCTTTGAGGAAAAAAGGAAAATACACAGAAATTTTAGGATTTCTGAAAAAATATGATAAAGAAAAGCATTACCTATCAAAATCTATGGCATATATTTAAAGTAGTGATAAAAAGAAATTCTCCAGTCTAAGAGATGCTCATTAGTAAAAACGTAAGACTAATAATTTAAATGAATTTAATTCTCCCCTGCAAAATTTAAAGAAAAGTAACAACAAAATAATCCAAAGAAAATATAACGAAAAAATAATAAATATAAAAGCAAATTCTGTTAGAGAGAAAACATAATAATAATAAATCAAATTCCTGTTATTTTGACAAAAATTTACAAAATAGGTTAAGCACTGGTTAATGGGAATAGAAGAAAAATGCTACAAAGGACATTGTTAAATTAACTGACAAAATTATAATATAAATGGTAGATTAGATATAAATATTGTATATATCCTAAATAGTAACTGATATGCAGTTATAACTCGAAATGTCTATATTCTTAGAAAATATGCATTAAAGTTTTGGGGATAAAATTATGCTAGGTAAATGGCTCAAAATATTATTTTTCTCCCTCCCCTTTTCCCTCTCTCTCAAGAGAAAAAGACAGAAAGCAAATTAGAGAAAAGTTTAACTATTAGTGAATCTGGGAAAAGGGTATATAGATGCTCTGTACTTTTTATTTTTGGAATTTCCCTATTAGTTTTAATTTATTTCCAAGTGTAAAGTTAAACATTGTGAAAGCTTTCTATGCTCACGGTAATTTGTATCAGACAGTTTTTGAGCCTGACATCCCTTCTAATTGCTCCCTCAGACTACATGCAGCCTAAAGTCTCTACTTCAAGAGCATAGCTCTCATATTTCTTCCTTGTGGCTTTTACAGAAGTCAGAAGTTAAGGAATTACACCTGGGTCTAGCAATGGGGAATGAACCAATGGATACTTACCTCAGCCACATCTCTTTATATGGACAATTCTGGAAAATACTCCATGCTTCTCAGAGGGCCTGTAGGAGTCAAGTTTCCTTGTCTACAGAAAGGACCTTACTGGCCCGGCACGGTGGCTCACGCTTGTAATCCCAGCACTTTGGGAGGCCGAGGCGGGCGGATCACGAGGTCAGGAGATCGAGACCACGGTGAAACCCCGTCTCTACTAAAAATACAAAAAATTAGCCGGGCGTGGTGGCGGGCGCCTGTAGTCCCAGCTACTCGGAGAGGCTGAGGCAGGAGAATGGCGTGAACCCGGGAGGCGGAGCTTGCAGTGAGCCGAGATTGCGCCACTGCACTCCAGCCTGGGCGACAGAGCGAGACTCCGTCTCAAAAAAAAAAAAAAAAAAAGAAAATACCTTACTAATGCATGCTTTATTTTATTTCCTTGCCCCACCACCCCCGGTCTTACTTTCTTCACGCATTTATTTGTGCTACTTGGAAACACCCCCAAATAAATTACCTCCATACAAGCCCTTGCCACAGTCTTTGCTTTCAGTGAAGTTCTTACTAAAATATATTGCATGAACCAGTCCAACAGTGTTTGGGCTGGTTAAAGAAGAGAGTTAATCTGCCCTCTCGACTTTTAGGAAAGGCACTGATAATAGCCTGATTTTCTCTGTCCTCAGAGATTCCTATACTACATATATAAACATATATACCATTTTCTTGGCCAAGCACTGTGGCTCACACCTGTAATCACAGCATTTTGGGAGGCCAAGGTGGGAGAATCCTGCCCCCTTTTGAATAACTGGATTGAATCTGAAACAAAAGGGAAAAGAAAAGAGGAGGTAGAAGAGGGAAAAGCGAAGGAGGAGAAGGAAAAAAAATCAAAAACTCCTCAATTACTCTTCAGTTCTTCATATTACATCCCTTAGGGCTTCTGCATTCACATATACCTGGCATTAAACTGGCATAAATACAACATCACCCATACCATCAGTACAACTGCCGAAAGTCTATTAAATAGCAGAGATCAGTTTTTCCAATTAAGTGATTGTGCACTACTTGTATTATCCAATATAGCTATTAAAAAATGAAAAAAAGGTCTTGGACTTCACTGTGAAGGAGTTGGGATGCAATATAAACTTTTAAAACTAAAGTATGATCTATTCATTATTATTTTTAAAGTCTAGTATTATACACCATGGAATACTATGCAGCCATAAAAAATGATGAGTTCATGTCCTTTGTAGGGACATGGATGAAACTGGAAACCATCATTCTCAGTAAACTATCGCAAGGACAAAAAACCAAACACCGCATGTTCTCACTCATAGGTGGGAATTGAACAATGAGAACACATGGACACAGGAAGGGGAATATCACGCTCCGGGGACTGTTGTGGGGTGGGGGAGGGGGGAGGGACAGCATTAGGAGATATACATAATGCTAAATGACGAGTTAATGGGTGCAGCACACCAACACGGCACATGGATACATATGTAACAAACCTGCACATTGTGCACATGTACCCTAAAACTTAAAGTATAAAAATAATTAAAAAAATAAATAACATAAAAAAATAAAAAAAAATATAAAATAAAAAATAGACACAAATAAACATAGCAATATTTTAGATACGGGGGAAGTGAAATAAAGGATAAAACCCCACTTATATTTCTGGTTTGAATAACTGGATTGAGATTTGATTTAATGAGAAGGGAAAATAAAAGAGGAGGCAGAGGAAGAAAAATAAAAGGAGGAGAAGGAAAAAAATTACAACAGTTAGCATCGTCGGGCACTATGATACCTATATTGATTTTCATTTTGTCATTATAGCTCAAGAGGTAGGTATAATTATAACTTCCATTCTGGACATATAAAAACTGAATTCAAGCCAGGCACAGTGACTCATTCCTGTAATCCCAGCACTTTCAGAGGCTGAGGCGGGAGGATCACTTGAGGGCAGGAGTTTGAGACAAGCCTGGCCAAGATGGTGAAACCCCATCTCTACTAAAAATACAAAAAAAAAAAAAAAAAAAAATAGCCAGGCATGGTGGTGCATGCCTGTAATCTCAGCTACTCAGGAGGCTGAGGCAGGAGAATAACTTGAAGCTGGGAGGCGGAAGTTGCAGTGAGCTGAGATGGCGCCACTGCACTCCAGCCTGGATGACAGAGCAAGACTCCGTCTCCAAAAAAAAAAAAAAAAAAAGAACTTGTACAAAGGCACATAGTTAGTAGATGATTTGTCAGTACTTCAGACAAGCTAGTAGAACCCATAACAACAAAACAATTTACAAGTCAGATTTCCACTGGGTTATTAACACTGAGCTTTCCATTATCGATTTAAAACAAAATTTGTAAATAATGCAAAATTATTTCTCATTAAAAACATGAATGAGTCTGTAATCCCAGCACTTCGGGAGGCTGAGGCGGGCGGATCACGAGGTCAGGAGATTGAGACCATCCTGGCCAACATGGTGAAACCCCATCTCTACTAATAATACAAAAATTAGCTGTGTGTAGTTGGGTGCGCCTGTAGTCCCAGCTACTCAGCAGGTTGAGGCAGGAGAATTCCTTAAACCCGGGAGGCGGAGGTTGCAGTGAGCTGAGATCGCACCACTGCACTCCATCCTGGCGACAGAGAGAGACTGTCTCCAAAAAATAAAATAAATAAAAATAAAGCAAAACATGAATGAAGAATACATGGTATATGTCAAAAACAGGAAATTCTGGATCTACTCATTATATCTGTTTTTCATATTTTTGAACTGTGAAGCATTATCCCACAAACTATGTTTTAAAAATTAATTTAGCTGAAAAAATATATATATTTTTGAGAGAATAAAATCTATGATTATGTTTAGCAAAAAAGAAAAAAAAAATTTCAGGCAGCACTGGGCTTCCATTCCCATCCAGCAGAAAGAGGAAGGAGCTGGGTACTCTCTGTCTCTCTCTAAAAGGAGCACGCACTCTGTTTTTCCCTCTTCCCATTCCAGGTTTTTGTAATAGAACCAAGAAAAAAAAAAGAAACCATAAAACTTGAAGAAATTAATTTAATCCAAGAAACAAAAGTGTTTCAGGAATAAGAGAGTAAGTAGTTAATTGTGTGCCAAACGATACTTTAAAGACAAGGTTAAATAAACCATGAGCCAAATTTCTTGTAGAGACAATGGTCAAGTGAATAAGAGACATAGGAAAATAAACATTTATATAATTTGTGGCAAATAAAAAAATAAAGTTTTATAACATGCAGTGGAAATAACCCACAGTAACATGTACAATGCTTACAGGAGCCACCGTTCTTAGAATAGTGATGATTTTATTAATTGTTAAGATTTTTCTTTATTTTCTTAATTTCTATATTATATTCTTATTTCTATTATTGTATAATTATCAAATATGTTACTTCTAAAAAGTAAAGGAATCTATTGAATTTAAAGTATCTTGTAAATAGAATTTTCCAAGACTCTCAAATCTTTTGAAAAAAATTGTGTCCCTGGTATGCTGACTTTATCTGCAAAAAAAAGAAAACTTCACAGTCCCTAGACGTCCACCCAGCTGTTTCTAGCTTCTGTTATATTTACTCCGATTTATCTAGCATGGCATATAATTAGTTGTTTGGGTTATTGAATAAAGCCTGACTGTACTTGATTATGATTCACAACACATTATTTATATTGTCATTATAAAGGCAATTTTGGGCCAAGGTACATTTCAACTTCTTTTCATTGGGAAAAGCATGTCGAAAAGCTGGTACATAGCCTCCCTCCAAACACTATAAATTATTTTCTGTATGTGTTTAATGACAACATTATGTGTTTTTAATTAAAAATAAATGTGCCTAGAGAGTTCTCCAAAAATACCCATATCCTTGCCACAATATCTGTCTACAGAAATTTTTCACAGCAGTTGTCTAGCTCAAAGTCTATACTTATGAAAATTTTCCTCAATTTAGCTAATAGAAATTAAATTAATTGATGTTTACACTCTCCATGGAACATTTTTCATGGTTACAACTCATGAAATAGTGGACACAACAAGTATTTGTGTAAGGGGAAAAGAAAGAATAATTCAATTGAGAATTGTATTCCTCCACTGAATATAAGCTTCCGAAGGCATAAAGTATAGCTGACACAGATTCGCTCCCCTTCCAGACTGGTATTTTTACATATGCCATCCCTTAAGACAGTGAGTAGTGTCACAAGAAATCTAAGATGATAGCTTGTTGATTGTTCTCTGCCTGTTTTCTAGACTCTTGTTAGAGGTCTGAAATGGCTGCGCTTTTTTTGTTTCTTTGTATTAATCTCTATTAACCCCACTCCATTCCAAAGTAAATAAAGTTGGTATTTTTTTCTTTTTAAACTAGCAGTGGTACATACGAAAACCTACCTGGCACATAAACATTTAAGAAATATTTTCATTTATAGTTACCTCAAAAACCCAGGTTCAGTTTAATAATTTACGAAAGTTATAAACATGAGATCAAATTTTGCTTATGCTTTTCCTTCCAGGGTTTCACTAAAAAGCCATAATATTGTTTAGGAGTCATAAAAGTCTTTAATTTATATATCACAGCCCGCTTTTATTTGGTCTAGGGATCTACATAACACACATGTTATGCATTCCCTAATTGCTCATGCCAACATGATGACAAGAATGCTGAGATTAATTACTTTAATGCTAGCCTAACTCAGCTATTCTAAAGGTCAGATGAAGACTTGCTAAAAAGAAACCAAAACTCTATGGATTAGCTTAACTACTGCAAACTACTGTGATAAATTAGGATTTGTGCATAATTTATTCTTTTTTTTAAAAAAAAAGTCTACACTGTTAAAGAGTTTCAATTTATTAGACTAATTTGTGTATTTTGGAAGGAGACCAGCTCCCATCATCTTATTGGACATTTGATTTAGGATTTTTACCATCAGCACTATTCCTGCTATATGAAGAGGGTGTTACACAGTAGGTAGCTAGTCAGGCAAGAGCAGGGAAGGAGAGAACCTTCCCACCACACCGCCCACTGCTCTCCCACCAGGAATGTCAGGAAACCATCAGGTGATAGTTAGGCAGTTGTCACACTGCCTCTCTGAAATAATAATTGTGTTGCAGGACTTCTCCCTTACTTGAGCTAAAGACAGGGTTCTTTGTCTCACGGACACAAAACTTCAGGCAAGCAGACAATTTAAATGGTGAGTAAGATAGGTTTTTTACTGGGTGAAAAATGAAGAAAAGGGGAAAATAGGGACTCTCGCTAGGCCAGAGTGCCCTGCTAGAGTCCTTCTTACCCGCGGTTCAAATTCCAGGTTCCACATAGGAAGAGGCCGGGCCAGGCTCCTCCCTGCTACGAAGGGCAGGAACTTCCTGAGACTTCACCTCAGTGGGCAGGCTAGTTGAAGTTTCTCCAGGGTCCCGCCTCCCACCTGGCTGTCTCAATTGGTTACAGCTGTTGTCAAGGAAAGGCAGTTTCCCAATAGACAGAAACACCTGAAACTGGTATAGCTTCCCAATAAGTAGCTTCCCAATAAGATCTCAGGAGTCGGGTAAGTAAGCTTAAAGCATGTGCATTAAGAGGAAAAATGGTGGAATTTAACTGGTATGTGACCTTCCAGGGACATTCCACCACTAAGGGAAGAATGCCTCAAGTGAGCACGCATACAACATAAAAACCCCAAGTCGGCTGGGCGTGTGGCTCATGCCTGTGATCCTAGAACTTTGGGAGGCCGAGGCGGGCGGATCACGAGGTCAGGAGATCGAGACCACCCTGGCTAACACGGTGAAACTCCGTCTCTACTAAAAATACAAAAAAATTAGCCGGGCGTGGTGGCTCACGCTGGTAGTCCCAGCTACTCGGAAGGCAGAGGCAGGAGAATGGCGTGAACCCGGGAGGCAGAGCTTGCAGTGAGCCAAAATCACGCCACTGCACTCCAGCCTGAGCAACAGAGGGAGACTCCGTTTCCAAAAAAAAAAAAAAAAAAAAAAAGTTCAAACCAGGCATTTGACTGCCTGAAGTTGCCTGCTTGGCCCTCTTCCAAGTGCACTTTCCTTCCTTTTATTCCTGCTCTAAAGGTTTTTAAAACTTTCACTCCAACTCTAAAACCTGCCTCAGTCTCTCCTTCTGCCTTATGCCCTTCGGTGGAATTCTTTCTTCTGAGGAGGCAAGGATTGAGGTTGCTGCAGACCCATACGGATTCACCATTGTAAACAAGGGCAGATATGGGTTTTCACTTACAAGAGTCTGATGCTGAAATCTGTAATATAATACTCTTTAGAGATTTAGTTGAAATCATTTTGGTTTGACAAAAAGATTGGTCTATAAAGAAGGGCATTTTCTAAGTCCAAGATTAGCTATAAACTATTAAAAATAAACTGAAGTTTATAGGTAAAAAAGTAAGTTTATAGCTTAAGAACACAAAAATCACGAGTGACTAATTCTCCTGGTTACAGAATGGGGTCATCAGCCATGTGTTACCTTTCTCTACCGAAATAACATGAGGGTCCTCTCCTCTCTTAGGATTTCTAAATTTACTGTAACAATACCAGCATTTTTTGTTGAAAGCAAATGAATTCATAACTTAACATATAGTATAAGATAAACTTAATAGCTTGGGCATGATGCATATTAAGGTGGTATGCTTCACTTCTATATTCCTACATTTCTGCCTAGTATTCCTAGCTAATATCTATTGCCTCAAAAGGTATCCCTGTAGTGAACAACATAAGAGGTAAGCTCTGCGTTGGGTTTTGCTTTTCCACATACCTGAATCTGTCCCTAAATTGAGTGTTTTCTATAAGAGATGTGTCAAGGTTTTAGTTTGTAAACTGATACTTAAAGCATTTACTTCCATCAATTAGGATGCATCCAAAATTAATTATTATATTAAACTCTCATCTGTGATGCAAAATATCTGCTGCCACAGATGCAGTGTCCCTTTGCCTGCCTGGGATTAGGCAAAGATAAAAAAAAAAAAATCTGAAAATGGTTTTCAGACTCAGGAACACGGTTATGAATAGATTTCACCTCCATGATTAATTATTTAAAAATAAAATGACTGGAGATGGTAGAGCTGGGTAAGAAAGCAAGAAAAAAATGAGTGCATCTTTTATTCAGTAAGAATTATTAACAAACATCCAGAAAAGCTGAGATTCCAAGAAAAGTAAAATTATGCTCAGGAGAGTTCCTCAGATTCATTATTCTGTACTCAGAAAGCAGACTCCTCTGATTTAACTTTGTTACTTTATAAAAATTGATTTCCTTGGTAAACCAAAAATAAAATTCTCAGCTCTTCAGCCAACTGAATGGATCCCTCCCCTTCACCAATGGCATTCTAAAGTAAACCTGAAACACTAGTTCAGGCCATGATGGAAATGGGTGTTCAGACATGTCTCACCATATCTTCCTTCTTTTGGAATTCAGGCATGGCTAGCCAGCATTAACATTAAAACAGAGATGTTAAATCTTTAAGTCTTATTTATTTATTCTCCTCTGAAGCCTGCTACCTGTAGGCTTCATCTGCATAATAAAAGCCTTGGTCTCCACAACCCCTTATTATTTATTTATTTATTTATTTTTTTTTTGCGACAGAGTCTCGCTCTGTCGCCCAGGCTGGAGTGCAGTGGCGGGATCTCAGCTCACTGCAACCTCCGCCTCCTGCACAACCCCTTATTTTAACACAGACACTTCCTTCTATTGATTACAGGTTGTTAGATAAACATTTTCAACCAATTGCCAATCAGAAAATCTTTGAATCCACCTATGCCCTGAAATCCATCTCCAACATCCCCCCACTTTTAGTCGACCTTCCTTTCCAGACTGAACCAATATACATCTTACATGTGTTAATTCATGTCTTATGCCTCCCTAAAATGTAAAATATCAGGCGGTAGCCTGACCACCTTAGGCACATATCAGGACCTCCTGAGGCTGTGTCACAGGCATGTCCTTAACTTTTAGTCAAAATAAGCTTCCAACTTGATTGAGATTTAGATACTTTTTGGTTTACACTTTCAGCACACACACACACACACACACACACACACACAAATTATATCTGTAGTGCAAATAAAGAAGTGATCCTCAAGACCTAAAGTTTCTTTTTCATTTT
Source organism: Nomascus leucogenys (assembly GCF_006542625.1). Classification (NCBI taxonomy): domain Eukaryota; kingdom Metazoa; phylum Chordata; class Mammalia; order Primates; family Hylobatidae; genus Nomascus; species Nomascus leucogenys. The sequence goes on from NC_044387.1 coordinate 21,742,165, forward strand.
CCTTTTTTTCCCCCCAAAGCAAAGTTTCTATAGCCTCTTGCCCACAGAAAATAGCAAGACAAGGCATCTGCTGTCAAGACTGAGTGACAATTTGTAATAATTAGCATCAGGAACAATAGACCACTTTTTAAACTCCTACTCAGAGTGCTTAGCAAAGTATTCAAAGTCATTTAAATTGTTTGAGAGATAATAAGGACTAAAGAACTTGCAGGTGTTATGCACAGAGGCAATGAGCACTGCAGTCGTTACACCACTGTAATTCCAACCAAAACAATCTCCCCAGCAGTTGCAGAGGAATTTAATGGTAACTCACTTTGAGGAGGAAGGTTCTTAAGTGTAGCCTTGAGCAGTAAACCTTTGGAAGGAAGATTAGTAGGCAATTTTTGGCCTCATAGTCATAACCTTTATGGGTGATTCTACCTGAAATTTGGCTTCTGCTTAGCTCTATCTCAGCTCCCTTGAAACACCTGTGTGCCTGAGCTTTGCTGCAAGGGTGCTATTGCCATTTTCAGAAGACTTATGCCAGCTGCTTTGGAATTGGTAAGGGATCGATTTAAGACAGAAAGAAGTCTAGGAAATAACTGAGAGGGAGAAAGCATGCAAACTAACTTAGGAGTCATGCTTTTCATGTCACATAGATGGGATTTTCTTTCCCTGGGTTGTCTTTTTGAATTCCTCCTTGAAATAGCAGCAATGCAGAATTCTGATGAAACAACACCTGTTCCGACCCCAGGGCAGGCTGTTGGGCAGTAATCCTTTTGGATACCAATTCATTCAAGTCTGCTAAATAATTAGTGAGTCAACTTTCCTAGTTGATTTCCATTCCTATGGGCAATACTGACTCTTTTCTAATTTGAATCATTTTATAAGATAATTCTAGAATATAGTTTCCAACAATGAGATTCCACTTTACCTTAAACTGAAAAATGAAATTCTCTGTGTTAAAGTTTTAATAAATATTTTTAAAATTATTCTTTAATTAGAGAAAAATCCCCAAAATGTATGTATTTGCATTATGTGATGCAAATTATTATTTTAAACATAGAAAACAAAATATAATTTAAGTCCCTTCTGAAATCTAGCAGCATATTCTTTTTAGGACAATGTGTACAATATTATTATTTATTTCGCATGTTTTATTATTTTAATGTAAACATCTAGAAAGTAAAAATGACTCATAAATGACACGTATTTGTAGATTTCCTGTGAATTAGTTCATCTAAAACAACCTTGGCACAAATGGTACAGATAAACATGTTTCATGAGCTGTGTATAATTTAATTTTAGAATTAAGCAATTATGCAATTCGCATGTATGAATATATAAAGATTAATATATACATATGTTATTTACAACTATGTGTGATGATTAAGTGTCATGTAAACTGAGTCCTTTTGAGGGGAGGTGCCAGCTGGGCTTCCTGGGTGGAGTAGGGGCTCAGAAACTCACTCATTTCCTGCATCAGGACTTCCTTCGGTCCTGGATGAATAATATTGAAGATACATGCTTAAAATATTCCTAACACCAGGATTTCTGCATGTGTTTTCTTCCCCAAGAAAGCTATAAACAGCAAAAATTTTGCTGTAAGTTTACCTGTTTCCTGTCTCCCTCTATCCCTTCCCCCTCCCCTGAAACTAAAGTAAAAGGAATGTTAACTGCCGGTTTTCTGTGACCAGCAGACCTTATCTATACCCCCAATTCCAATTCCTTGTAAACATACTTTGTAAAGTCCTGTAAGATCCTGTCTCCTTTGCCATGCCGCTGCAAGGTCATAAAGTAGATAAAACCTAAGTTGCAATTCCGGTTTTCCTCAAAATCTAAGACATGTCACAAAATAATTTACTGCCTTCGTTTCTTGCTCTGGTAACATCTTCCCGCCGCACGTATTTCCCGCCTTAAAGAGTTTAAAAGGCAATCACCCAAGTCCAGCAGTGGCTACCCCGTTCAGGACCCCTTTCATGCTGTAGAAGCTTTGTACTTTCACTCTGCTCAATGAAGCCTACAGCTTTTTCTCGCTCTTTGTTTGTGTCTCTATCACAGCCACCACACCAATTCTTTGGCGTGGCTAGGCAAGAACCTTAGGCGTTACACTTTGGAAATATCTGACATATAAACATTACATTGTTCCATATATTAGACACATACAAATAATTTAAAACTTTATTTCTTCTGTATTATATCTAAAAAAAAATTATTAAATAAATCAGATCCCACAAAATAGGGCCTTGAGACAGGGCCTTGCTCTGTCACCCGAACTGGAATGCAGTAGTGCAATCACAGATCATTGCAGCCTTGACTTCCCATGCCCAAGAGATCCTCCCGCCTAAGCCCCACAGGTAGCTGGGACCACATGCACATATGACCATGCCTGGTTAATTTTTAGAAAAAAAATTTTGTAGAGATAGTGTCTCCCTATGTTGCTCAGGCTGGTCTCATGCTTGAGCTGAAGTGATCCTTCCACCTCAGCCTCCCAAAATGCTGGGATTACAAATGTGAGCCATTTCGCCCTGTAGCAGGACGAGCCGCAGACAAAACCTCTCAGACACCGAGCTGTAGAAGGTAGGGCTTTATTCAGCTGGGAGCATCGGCAAGCTACTGCCTTAAAATCCGAGCTCCCCGAGTGCACAGTTTCTGTCCCTTTTAAGGGTTCACAACACTAAAGATTTCACATGAAAGGGTCGTCATTGATTTGAGCAAGCAGGGGGTACATGACAGGGGCTGCATGCACTGGTGGTCAGAGAGAAACAGAACAGGGCAGAGAGTTTCACAATGTTCTTCTATACAATGTCTGGAATCTATGAATAATATCGGTTTCTAAGTTATGAGTTGATTTTTAACTACTGGATTTAGGCCAGGCAGGCCCAGCCCTGGTTTTGGGCCTGGCGCCGGGCTGCCTGTCTTTGGTTTTACTTCCTTGTTGTTTTTTCTTAAAACAGGTACCGAGTTTCATGCTCGTCCATGTGAAGAGACCACCAAACAGGCTTTGTGTGAGCAACATGGCTGTTTATTTCACCTGGGTGCCGGTGGGCTGAGTTCCGAAAAGAGAGTCAGCAAAGGGTGGTGGATTATCATTAGTTCTTATAGGTTTTGGGATAGGCCGTGGAGTTAGGAGCAATGTTTTGTGGGCAGGGGGTGGATCTCACAAAGTACATTCCCAGGGATAGGAAGAATTACAAGGAAGCTTCTTAAGGGTGGGGGAGATTACAAGGTAGCTTCTTAAGGGTGGGGGAGATTACAAAGTATATTGATCAGTTAGGGTGGGGCAGAAACAAATCACAATGGTGGAATGTCATCAATTAAGGCTATTTTTACTTCTTTTGTGGATCTTCAGTTACTTCAGACCATCTGGATGTATACATGCAAGTCACAGGGGATGCGATGGCTTGGCTTGGGCTCAGAGGCCTGACACTGAGTATAAAACAATATAAAATAATATGAGAGGGTCTTTCTCTTCCTTCAGCCCAGCCTATATTTTATATTTTTACAGTGCTAAAATGCTGATATTTAATAATAATAATAAATGGTATTGCTATGTAGAAAGAAAATTAGATTTGGATAAGAATTAAACATTTTAAACATTTCACCTGAAAGTATAATCTATTATTGGAAGTCTTTTTTAACATATATAGTTTCAAATATACCTAATACTATTACATTGCAAAAATTAAAGTTCATGGAAATTGTTTTAATGTACATTTTAGTATAACCTTCATTGTATTATTATTTTTAAAGTGAGCATTCCTTTTAAAAGAAAAAATATACATATACAAAATTAGCAATTAAACTTTTCATGCGTGTCTGTGTGAAGAGACCACCAAACAGGCTTTGTGTGAGCAATAAAGCTTTCAATCACCTGGGTGCAGGCGGGCTGAGTTCGAAAAGAGAGTCAGCAAAGGGAGATAGGGGTGGGGCTGTTTTATAAGATTTGGGTAGGTAAAGGAAAATTACAGTCAAAGGGGTTGTTCTCTGGCGGGCAGGAGTGGGGGGTCACAAGGTACTCAGCGGGGGAGCTTTTGAGCCAGGATGAGCCAGGAGAAGGAATTTCACAAGACAATGTCATCAGTTAAGGCAGGAACAGGCCATTTTCACTTCTTTTGTGGTGGAATGTCATCAGTTAAGGCGGGGCAGGGCATTTTCACTTCTTTTGTGATTCTTCAGTTACTTCAGGCCATCTGGGCATATTCCTGCAAGTCACAGGGGATGCAATGGCTTGGCTTGGGCTCAGAGGCCTGACAAAACTTTTCTGACTGTTCAGATCATAACCAGTGAGTTTTCTCAGTCATGATCATATGTGAAAACAGCATTAACATAATAAACCAAAATACTATTCTGAAATGTATTTGCAAAAAAGCATAATATTTTTTACTGTAGTTAATGTTGAAGCTAGTTTGTTGTTCAATTTATTTTTAAACTAAATTGTTTCGAGAATGACCTGGAGAGTTATCTGGATAATTTAATAATTTCTTGTATTATACAAAATAGTCATATTATGTATAAGTTAACAATATGTCATCTAGTTGTAGAGATGATATTTCTGGAGTTCACACCTTGTATATTTTGTCTGACAATATACATAACTTGGCATTTGTTACAGTTTGAGTATGTCCCCTAAAAATTATGTGTTGAAAACACAATCCCAATGCAAGAGGGATGGGAGATAAGCCTAATGAGAGGCATTTAGGTCATGAGAAATCCACCCTCATGAATGGATTACAGGTGATTATAAAAGGGCTTGAGGTTGCAGTTTCAATCTCTTGTTCACTCTCTTCCTCTCTTGCCCTTTTGTCTTATGACACGGGATGACACACCACAAAGGCCTTCCCTGATAGTACTTCATGAAGATGTGGACACCATGCTTTTGGACATCCCAGCCTCCAGAACAATGAGCCAAATAAATTTCTCTTCATTATAAATTACCCAGTCTGTAGTGTTCTGTTATAGCTTCACAAAACAGACTAAAACAGCATTTTTTTTTTTTTTTTTTTTTGAGTACTCTTAGCTAATTCTTACTAGGATAAAAGAAACAATGTTGTCCTAATTTCAATCATGGATATCATTGTTTGAGATAAAAAGCTTTTTTTATGAATTTAATTCCATCATAATCTTAGTAGTAGCTAAAAATTAGTAAAGTATGTATATTTTTTCTGTGTAATGCAACCTATATATTTAATATAACGTAGATGTTTAATATAATATAATGTAAAATAATATATTTTCTTCTGATTCACTACATAATAAAAAAACGATAAATTTTCAAACTATAATTGCCATACAATTTGATTTACAATAATTTCTTTTATATCAAGACCTTATAATGGTAATGCCACTTACCTTTTGATCAACTCTCCATTATTATTTTTCATTCACTTAAGTGACTACATCCTTCAGTGATTTGGAGGCCTGCAGCCTCTTGAAGTGTATTCTCAGAGGGTTCAAAATATAACATTAGATTTCTGTTTCACTTTGATATTTTATTTCATGGCAGCTATAACAAATAACCTAAGGTGTTTCTTCTGTGATAAGGTAATATTAATTCCCAGCAACAGATGTGGATTTCTCAGTTTTTCTGCCAGGTACAATTTGGAAAATACAGTTGCTATATTTTTTCACAATTTTACTTTTGCTCTTTTGACTCAACCTGGCTATATAACTAGAGATAGTATACACCGTTGACTAACATTATTTTTGAATTAGACTGTTTAGAAGGCACTTTTAAATATTTGTTTGGTTTGTTTATTTGCTATTGTGTTTCACTTCCTAACATCCCTTTCCATCAACAATATGATATGTTAGAAATATTTACATAAACACCCTTGAGAGTTGTGATCAATTGCAAAGTTTAGAATCAACAGTCAACAAAAGACTGCCATTATGTCAGATATCAATTGAAAGTTCACGGGACAAGGTACACAACAATACCCTTGTATTTGATTTCACTAGAAAGACTCACAGAACTCATTTAAAGCTGTTATACTTTTACTTGTGGTTACAGCTTATTACAGAAAAAGAATACAGGTTAAAATGTGCCAGGAGATGAAGTATTATACCTATGTCAGAATCCAGCAAAGCTACCAAACGTGAAGATCCTATTGTCCTCAACCTGGGGGAGTGGCAAATTTATTAGCTTCTGGGCATTGCTATGTAACCATATACATGAAGTATTCTTAACTAGAAAAGCTTTCAAGTCTTTGGCGTCCAGAATTTTCAGTAGCATTCAATCACTGACCACTGCTGTGGCTGACATTTAGTCTTCAGCCCTTTCTGGAGGTTGGACTGACATTTTTATTCCCCAGGTACTTTTGGAGGCAGAACTGAAAACTTGTGGCCCAAAGATTCCATCATAGAACACTTTTAGACTGAATAGTGGCCAAAGCTCCCAGGCAAAGACATTCCCATCAGGAAGGATATTCCAGTGGCCTAGAGATCACTAACCAAGAAACCAAGGATGAAGGCCAGACCTATCTTTTGGTAAAGTTAATTCTTAACTATGCAAAAATTAAAATTACTAAACCTGAAACAGGCACATTTAGTTCAGCAAATGTATGAATCAGTGAGTTTTTTTCATCTTTTTTTGAGACAGAATTTCATTCTTGTTGACTGCGGTGGAGTGCAATGGCACGATCCTGGCTCACTGCAACCTCTGCCTTCCAGGTTCAAGCAATTCTCCTACCTCAGCCTCCCAAGTAGCTGGGATTACAGGCATGCACCACCACGTCCGGCTAATTTTTTGTATTTTTAGTAGAGATGGGTTTTCTCCATGTTGGTCAGGCTGATCTCGAACTCCCAACCTCATGTGATCCACCTACCTTGGCCTCACAAAGTGCTGGGATTACAGGTGTGAGCCACTGCCCCCAGCCACCATTTTTTTTTTTATTTGACATTTCTAAAAATTTCTGTGGCTTAACACAGAACTATAGTAAAATCGTGATATAATTCAGGGATGCTACCTTGCATATTATTCAAAACTTTCAGCATGAATTTAGAATGTCCTGGTTTTGCATTTCAATTCAGTTATTAGGCATGCAACATAAGAAAATACAGAACAGAAAGTGTTTTCCATCCCTGTTTCCAAATCAGCCCCTTATATTAAAGTGAAATTCTCATGGGTGCATCGCTTCAGTGTCACTTCTTGAGGATACATATCTATGTATGTTAGACATAGGTAAGTGATGTGTGTGTGTGTGTGTGTGTCTGTGTGTGTGTGTGTATTTCCCCCTCAACCAGATGCACAAGGAAGAGTAAAGCAAAAGCAAACTTTCTTCTCCAACTCTCTTCTCTCTATTTTCCCATTTGCCCTTTCTCTAAACAGAAACTCCTTCTTTTATATTTACTAGAGTAAATTGGCTGGCAAATGAGAGCCTTATTCCCATTATCCACACAAAACTCATAATCAATAAATGAATAGCAAACAAATTTGAGTACATGATGATAAAAGTATATCATCTCAAACAAAAATAACTCCGAAAATATAAGAAAGAAATGTTCTATAAAAATTTGGTAGACCATTAATATAAAATTTACAAAAGAAGAAATACAAAATGATAAAACAACATTTTCAGCTACACTAATAGGTAGAGAAATACAAATTGCTGTGACAAAAATTTTATATTTTTGCAAAATAGATTTCCAGGAACATTCTTTTTTTTTTTTTTTTTTTTTGAGACAGAATCTCTCTCTGTCGCTGCAGTGGCAACCCCCGCCTCCTAGGTTCAAGAGATTCTCCGTCTCAGCCTCCCGAGAGGCTGGGACTACAGATGCCCGCCACCAGGCCCAGCTAATTTTTTTTGTATTTTACTAGAGATGGGGTGTCACCATGCTGGCCAGGCTGGTGTCGAACTCCTGACCTCGGGTGATCCGCCTGCCTCTGCCTTCCAAAGTTCTGGGATTACAGGCGTGAGCCACCGCGCACGGCATCCAGGAACATTCTTAAACACATTTATTGGGATGAGATCGGGACCATATTTAAGTTCCTTTTTGGTATATGCCCAAGGGCTACCATGTTAGCTTGCACGTAATAGACACTCAATGCATATTTATTCAATAGATTTTAGAGTACAATTCTAGATTGAATGTATTTTGTTTATAATTAAAACAAGTTCATAAGCTTTGATCATTGACTGAAAGGAATGTAGTATTGACAGTTTTTATTAAATTTGAAAAGCTCACTCTGGACATATTTCCGAATGTAAGTCCAGCTTTTTTCTATGTTGTAGATTGTAGTAAATTATCAAATAGGAATGTAATTTGGGCACCACAGCAGTAAAGTTGCTTTCAAAATCTTTCTGTAGTAACTAATTCCTGACATATATAAAATCATGTATGCACGTGTGTGTATATAAGTATGTGTGTATGTATTTACTACCTATTTGTGATTCTCCTAATTACATGGCAAAATTCATAGAGTTGATTATGAACATATTATGAAAAAATTAAGAAAGCCTACTTTAAGACATTGAGTAATATAGTGAAGACTAGAAACATTTATTAAATATGGAGATGAAAATAAAATTCAGTCTTCTGACTCTCAGCCCATTACTCTCCTTCTGCTGTACTGGACATCTTATCTTTCTAACTGGACTCTTGGAAACCCTAAATTTATCTTCCTATGTACAAAGTAACATGGAGAAATATTATAATACTACAAATAATTAAAGCAGAAAAAAACTATTTTTGCATACATACATTTCTAACTGTTTTAAACCTAGTACTTGTAAACACTAATTTCATACCTAATGTAGAAGATGAAAAAGGGAAAAAGCAACCCTTAAAAATGGTTTTCCTCGCCGGGCGCGGTGGCTCACGCTTGTAATCCCAGCACTTTCGGAGGCCGAGGCGGGCGGATCACGAGGTCAGGAGATCGAGACCACGGTGAAACCCCGTCTCTACTAAAAATACAAAAAATTAGCCGGGCGTGGTGGCAGGCGCCTGTAGTCCCAGCTACTCGGAGAGGCTGAGGCAGGAGAATGGTGTGAACCCGGGAGGCAGAGCTTGCAGTAAGCCGAGATTTCTGTTGTCTGGAGAATGTTTATCTTTTCCAAAGTTCCACTCACTGTTCCACTAATGATTTAAATTTTAGATTCAAACGTATTAGAAACTATAGTTCTAATGAGTATGAAGGTCATCTCTGTTTCTCCTAAAAATAAAGGCTTACTAAGATCAAATAGCCTAGATTTATAAGTAGGCAAATGTGGGTACTTTTGTCTCTGTTTGTTACTTATCTATTAATAAGTTACCAATAATTTACCATTATAAATATTACAATCTTATAATTATCATAATCATCACCATTATTCTATTACTTTCCCCATTTATTAAATATATTAGATAGTGTATATGGTTTTATATTTTTAAAATTAGAATAATAAAATTCAATCTCCCCAAATCATATTTTAGAAGAACAAAAGTTTTGTATATTTTTTATTAATAACAGGTACACCTTTTCAAATTTTTGACACAAAATGACACATTTTGGCAAATACGTTCTGCTGTTTATTCCTAAGAAGAAAAAATATTTTTCTTGGTAAAATTTCACTGAGAATGCATGATTTCATAATATTCATTATTAAAAAGAACTATGAAGAATATTAAAAACCAAGACTATTTTTCTGACCTATATGTTTAATTTCATATGCAGGTATTATGAAATAAAATATATTAATTCAATATTTGAGTTGTATTATTTGATAACTTTAAGTCAACAAAATATTTTATAGTGAAATATTTTATAATTATACAATCACCAAAGTAAAATAATTATTTAAAAAATGTTAAGAAATTATCAAACCACCTTGTAAAACATGTATTCTAATTTCAGTTTACTTGAATTTATGTCCTACTATCTAAATTCCCTGTTGAACTCAGGCAACAGGGCTAGCAAAATGCAAAAATTTTACATCTTCATGGCAAAATATGCACTGATTCTCAGCTTTTTCCTCAAGGCTAAGCATTCATAGACAGTCATAGACAACATTTCTCTCTACAGTGTAGTTATGTTGACAGTGATATAGATCACCAAATTATTTTTTATAATTCAAGATGTTCAGGGTAAATTCAATCTCTGTTGATTTCATAGAACTTGAACAACTTCCTCTCTCTCTCTCTCTCTCTTTCTCCTCTCCCTAAGACTGCATCTGTGTACTCAGATATATGTGTGTTATCAACCCATGCTATTGATTTTCTCTTCTCTTCTTGATATAGTTACTGTATCCTGATGACCTAATAAAAATTCATTTAAGAAAACTATGTAAAATTAGTTCATTAAGACATTTTATGAGGTCATAATATAAATTATCCAAAATAAAAAGAGAGAGGAAGTCTACGTTGTAATCAGCTAGAGAGGACGTGCACAGACACACAAACACACATACATGCATGCACGCGAGCCTAACAAGAATCTAGAATGCTATTGAAATAAACTATAATGACATTTAAATTTGAAGTAGGATACCAAATGATTTTTGTATTAAAGTAAAATATTGTTGTATCTCCCAATTTGACATTTATGTCTGAGCTATATCCCCTTAGACAATTACAAAAGGTCTAATAAATAAACTAATAAAGAAAACAGCAAGTCTATATTCCTATCATCTTAAAGAGACATCACTCATTTTTTAAATTAACGGTAGCTAAAAAATGAAGTGATTATAAATCTCTTTCAAGACTTGTTACAAGAATAGCAGTAAATATACTGTTAAAATCTACATTATTCTCTTTTTAAAAATAATCTGTTTCAAAATTGTCATAATTTTTTTAATATCATAAACATTGTGTTATGAAAGTAATGAAACAATGAAATAATGGTTTTGTTTGATAGTGCACTTGAGGAGAGAGGCAGTTATCTACTGGAAACAAAATTAGTTTGTAAATTCATTCTGAGAATGAGTTTGTGTTAACAGTTTATTGGTGACAATTATTTGAAAGTAATGATTCAAAAACAATGCAGATAAATTTTTTATCTTATAAAATGTTAATAAGCAATACTTTTGTTGGAAGTTTAATAAAACTTTCATCAAAGAGAAAAATATTCCCCTGAAAGCATTTCAGTCATTTTATACAAATTACAATTTGGTTAATCAAAATGGACAGCGAAAGAAATACTGTGTGTTATAATTTTTAGGATATAATGACTTTATTAGTATAAGCATGCCAAGTAATTCTATGACTATATTAAAACTTTGTTAAATTTCCTAAATGATCTTTATTAGGTTTATTATCATTCTAAAACATAAAAAAGATATAGTGATAACTAAAAGTGTCAATAAATAAGGAAAAACTTTGGAACAGTTACAGATTAATGTTATGTTTATGTTTTATTTTCCAAAATTATAATTAGTGTGTAAACTAGGTTTATGGATGTTTTGAAATAGGTCAAAATGAGATGAGCAAAATTCTAAAAGAATTTAAAAACATTAGGGCAGTGTTTACATGTGTGATATTATTTGATGATTATGAGTAGAGAATTCTGTTAAGTTAAAAAAATAGAAGCTTCATTTAGATATTCCACCTTTAAGATAATAACTGTAAGTAGTATATTAATAAATTTATCAAAATACTCAAACTTATTGTCATTTGATAGTCAAATGTAAGGTAACTTCTAGTAGTTATAAAACTGTACACTTTTATTTATTTGTACTGTAGGATATTTTAAAATATTCATTTAAAAATGTTTATTCTTTAAAATAAAAATAGAAATTTAGCCATTCTGAATTTACATGTTTAAGAAATAAAATATTCTAAACCTATCAAATGATTTAAGGATTAGAAATAAGCAAACATTATCTATACAAAAAAGGAACATTTAAAGAGTTTATAATTTACTAGATCTATATTCAATAGATTATAAGATTCCAGGGTATGCAGTTTCTTACACAATTACAGATATAAAATAAAGCATTGAAATATTTTCCTTAAAAAAATTAATAAATTATGCTGGTTTTAGTCTGCACAATTTATAAAACAACCTTTGCTAACCAATGGTCAAGTACGTTCCAAATATTATAGCTATTGACATTATTATCTATTGTTATTATCATTGTTAATTAGAAAACAGCAATCAATGTCTATTATATTAGAAAGTAGTTATTCTATTTACTTGATAAATAAGAATGTTAATATAGTTCATCAAATTAGTGCTTTTTCTTTAATTATCTTTACATATAATTTTTAACTTATGTAAATCTCATTTGAAGCCATGATATAATATATTGAAATGTTCTGAAATGAAGAGTAACACAATTTCAAAATATAAGTAAAAAGATAGTTTACAGTTACATAAAATTTCTAAGAATTACATTATATATTTATTAATAAATGTATATGTAAATAAGATTGCAAATAATCCATCTAAATGTGAATAAGAATTCTCTACTGTAGAAATATAATTTTAAAAATCATAGATATATCTATTTTCAACAACTAACAGAATAAGTTACTTACTAACCTCTTCTAGATTTTTTTTTGTAAAAATAGAGAATAGATAGAATCAGGCATTCTGTGATTTTTTTCATCTCATGTGGCTCATCAATGTATAACCGCAATGGTCTTGTTTTGTTTGGTGCTTTATAAGCATCTGGATGGATTTGAGGAAAATACTACAACTTTCAAAGGCACATACTTAAGATGAGCCAATAGTGCTACTGACCTTTTAAAGCTACAAGTAACTTCACAGCCAAAATAATAATCATAAAAGTATTAGACGCTTTCCATTAAGCATGGTCCTAATGAAGAATTGTGCTTTCAAAAATTAGTTTATAAATGATCTAACATAGTACTTAGTTCTCAAAAGCAAACATAAAAGCTAAAACATAAAATGTAAGCCTTTTTATCAATGTGAGGCTAATGCTAAGTAACCTCCTATTCATTCTTCCGATGGGATGTGGTGTACTCGAAGAAAAAACTGCTTTTTTATAAATTTATATTCTTTCAGTAGTACACCTTGGATAATACATCAACAACTTTACTCTGCAAATAAAGTTCAGTGCATAATTGTTTTCATTTATGTATATTTCAAATTTTAAAAATTAGTTTAGGTAATTCCAATGGGCTTTTTTTAAAAGAGTAAGAACATACAATATGTCTCTGTTTTTCTTTTCCTCTATCAACAGTTTGTCTCTATAGCAAGGACACAAAATATAAAAACTTTCATTATTGCTGGCTGAAATGTCAAACAGATCCATTTTCAAATCATATGTGATATATGCTTCTAAGGCTTTCTTAAGAAAGATAATGGTTCATCCATACATCAAAGGGAACAAATTCACTAATTAGAAGAGTATCTGTTTGGCTTTTCCTTTTTTAAATATAACTTTTAACCATTTTAACAACTGTCTGTTTTTAGAGAGAGATTCTTATACTGGCATGTACTTAGAATGATTAAGTACATGAATCCAGGTGGAGTAAGATAGCTTTATTTCTTCTATCTTCTCTTATTATGTTGGAATGAATAGTTTATATCCAAGTGAATTACCCTTGGTATTCATCTCTGTCACTTGCCCCTTTCCTTTGTGTCAGTCTTTATCTATTTCTATCACTCACTATGCAGTGTGAGTCTTAGATTGGGTATTCACTACAACTGTTGATTACCAGTGACTGATCTGAAAATCAAATATGAGAGAGAATTCAAGAGGGGAGAAATTCTAAATATCCATTCAGAGAATCTCTTCTATGCTTAAGACTTTATTCTAACTGTATTGAACATTTAAATATTAAATCAGTCTGCAGGATTATAAATTTATTATGACCCACAACTGGCAGCCTGTGTATAACCTTTCTCATATTTCAATAAAAGAAATATAATTCAAATAAAAATGTGAAATTTTCATATGATGTCTTTGAAAAGAACTGATAAACAATTAATTTCCAGTATCTGGAAAAGATTTTCCATAATTAGACTGAAAAATAACTAAAATCCTCTATTCTAAGCCAATGAAAAGTAAGAAGAGCAGCTTGTTTTAGTCTGTTTGGACTACTAAAAACAATGATACCATAAACAGTAGGTTAAACTACAACAGTTATTTCTTACAGTTCTGGATGCAAGGAAGTTCACGATGAGGGCTAAAGAAGATTCAGTGTCTGGGGCGGGGCTGCTTCCTTGTTTTTAGATGATCATCTTCTTTCTCTGTCCTCACTTGGCAGAAAGAGAGTAAGGAGCTCTCTGGGGTCTCCTGAGTAAGAGCACCAGTCTTATTTATGAAGGCTCTGTCCTTCTCACTTAGTCACCTCTCAAACGCTCCAACTTCTAACGCCATCACACTGGGGAATAGAACTTCAACATGTACATTTTTTTCTTTTGTTTCAAGACAGGGTCTTGCTCTGTCGCCCAGGATAGAGTGCAGCGGCACCGTCCCAGCTCACTGAAGCCTCACACACTTCTGGGCTCAAGCCATCCTTCTACTCAGCCTCCAGAGTAGATGTGACCCCAGGCATAAGCCACCACACCCAGCTACATTTTTAACTTTTTGTGGATACGAGGTCTCACTTTGGTAACAAGACAGGTCTGTAACCCCTGACCTCAAGCTATCCTCCCACCTGAGTCTCCCAAAGTGCAAGGATCACAGATACGAGTCATTGCATCTGGCCACATCTAAATCTTGTAGGGACGCAAACATTCATTTCTTCACACTGTGCCATAGAGATTAGGTAAAATGATCCTCTCTTCTTTTTTATTACCTCAAATGCCATACCTTTACTCTATCTGTCATCTGAGTAGAAGACTGTGAACTCTTAACTTTAAACTCTGAAAAAAAATTTGTCCTCAAAACTTTTAAGATGTAATAACTAAATTCCTAGGGTAAAACAAGTCAAATAAGGACACAGGAAAGGCTACATTACAAATTGGATTTATTGTAATTTTCAAAAATTTAAAGTGATTCAAGAAAACCAAAATGATTTATATATACTTTTTATGTACATGATGTGTTTTTCATTGAGACAGAGGAGCTAGGATTAAACTTTGTCTCACAATGAAGAAGCTACATAAACGAATGTTTGCTAGATGTTAAGAAAGAAAAGTTATACACATCAGCCTGCTTTTGCGTGAGCATCTCAAATGATTATTAATCTAGCACAAATGTGGATAAGAGATAAGACCTTGGCAACACAGACATCCTATATGATGATAAGCAATTTCTCAAGGTTGAAATGTCCTTGTTTTATGATGACTAATGGTGAAAATAAACCACTCACAAATAATATTGAGAAAGTAAAACACAATAAAATGAAAAGATTTCCTTGAAGGGTCAGAGTGAAAAAATAGGTCTATGTACTACAGTAAATTCAATATGTTTTATAATAGTATAACATGCTTCTATAAAAAAAGTTTAAAAGTTATAAATGGAAAAATTGAGATTAAAAGCACAAATACAAACCAACAAGAGAATGACATTTAACAGAAATAGATCTACTATGTTACCTGACACATTCGAGCTGACCAAATAGTATTTATGTAATGGAGCAAAGATTGCATTAAAAGTGATTGTAAACACCTTCCAGCTCCCCAAATAGTAATACCAAATTTAAAAAAACACATTGGAGGTAATCGGTTGTCATTGCTATAATGGCACATTATTAATTGTTACTATACATCGTTATTCAGCAATTTTGTTAAAGTGATTTACAAATTATGTTGAAGTTTCTATATATTTGCATTACCTAGAAACAACCACAATTTTGAATCTCCTTTCAAATCTATACAACACTTAAGTCTGTCTGTTGCCTAACTTCAGTGACTAAGACATTCAGTATAATATTGAATAGCATAAATAGCAATGTACAAACTCATATTGTTTCTGATGTTAGTTGAGAGGCTTGTGAATTTCAGTATAAAGTATAACGTCTAGTAAAAGACATTTTGTAGGTTCCTAAGAATAAATATAACCCAATTTGTGCAAGATCATTATATAAAACTTACAAAGTATTATTAAAGAACAAAAGAACATCTATCATTGGGGGAAATCAAAAATGTAAAGATGGCCATTTTCTTATAGTTAACATATGAATCCGGTGCCAATCTCATTAACAAATGAACAATAGTTTTTTTAGAAATTGAAAAAGGATTCAATTTTTCAATTTCTAAAAAGAGTTAGGCAATTTTTACAAAAGCAAAAATAGAACATATCTAACCAGGGAGAGAAACTTATAGAACTGAGAATATATTTTTGACAAAGGGATACACTACAAATCATTGAGAGAGAGAAGAGGCCAGATATAGATACATAAATACATATAGTAATTTGCCATATGTCACATATTATATACATATATATGATAGAAGAGGAATTACAAATCAGTAAATTGTGATGTATGGTGAATATCTATTCATCTATCACATATAAATACATACGTATACACACCCATAGATAGTATATATACATATATACACAATTAGATTCCTACATCATATCATATCATAAAAAATCTCAGATGTATTTACACATAAGAAAAATTTAAAATTTTTGGATGAAAATACAGGAAAAATATCTCAGTGATTCATCATGGGGAAAAATTCAGAAAATAACACATGAACAACAGAAAGTCTAAAGAAAACTATTCATTTATGAATTTATTCAACAATTATTGACGCAAGTTTCATATGCCAGGATTTTTCCAGATTCTAAGACTATAACAGTTAATAATACAAAGTTCCCTGCATACATGAAATTTAAAATGTAGTTAATAATAATTTGGCTCCATTCAAAAGGAGGTAGCAATGCAGAATGAGAGGAGACATTTGAAATATATCATACAAGATGTTTCTATACTTTTTTTTTTTTGAGACAAGATATTACTCTGTCACCCAGGCTGAATGGCAGTGGCGTGATCTTGACTCACTGCAACCTCTGCCTACTGGGCTCAAGTGATCCTGTCACTTCAGCCCCTGGAGTAGCTGGGACTACAGGCACGTGCCACCAGGCCAAGCTAATTTTTGTATTTTTTGTAGAGATGGGGTTTCTTCATGTGGCCCAGGCTGGTCTTTACCTCCTGGGCTCAAGCAATCCACCCACCTCAGCCTCCTAAAATGCTGGGATTACAGACATGAGCCACCCATGCCTGGCCAATTATTTTTTAATTAAAAAAAAAAGAAAGACCAAACAAAATAAAGATAAAAAACAAGAGATGGCAGAATATTTTTCATTTGCCTTTTTGTGTCCATTTTCCATTCTTTTCTAGCATTCTCCATAACCTGGAAAACTGTTCTTTGTAGACTACATCAAGATACCCCCTTGCCTTCTTTTTTTTTTTTTTTTTTTTTTTTTTTTTTGAGACGGAGTCTCGATCTGCCGCCCAGGCTAGAGTGCAGTGGCGCGATCTCGGCTCACTGCAAGCTCCGCCTCCCGGGTTCACGCCATTCTCCTGCCTCAGCCTCTCCGAGTAGCTGGGACTACAGGCGCCCGCTACCACGCCCGGCTAATTTTTTTTGTATTTTTAGTAGAGACGGGGTTTCACCGTGGTCTCGATCTCCTGACCTCGTGATCTGCCCTCCTCGGCCTCCCAAAGTGCTGGGATTACAAGCGTGAGCCACCGCGCCCGGCCCTACCCCCTTGCCTTCTACATTCATGTTTGGGCTTGGCCATTGAGAGCAAATCAGTAGGTGATCGGAAGATGTGAAAAGAGGAAGGCAAGGCATTTATTTTCCTGGCTACCTATCTCTTTGCACACCCTGTATTAACTGCATTCTTATACAAAAGTTACAGTTTCTGTAAGGTAGATATCTATGATAGCTCTGTATTTCATGTCCTAGGTATTACTTTCTTCTTCAGGTCTGCTGGTATTAATAGCTCCTTGAGGATTTTAGTCCCAGGGTGCTTCAACACTTGGTTTGCCTTAACATGGCCCATATCTGTATAAAGTGTCCCTTTTGTAAGTTCTTAGTTACCTCATTTAAGTTTACAGTCTGTTTCCTGTTGGAACCCTGAGTAATATAATAGCCAATAAAAATAAAAAGGGAATTACCTGAATTGTCAATATACTTCTACAATATCAAATTAAGATAGATAGGAATTAGAAATATAACACAACACCATCAAGATTTGACATTTTCAACCCACTGAAAGAGGCAACAATTTGAAAGGTCTAACAATATCAAGTGCTGGCAAAGATACGGGAATGCTTACTGATAAAAGTGTAAATTATTTAATTGCTTTTAGAAGGCAATTTGGGTATATAAAACAAAGTGATGCACATATGTAAATATTTATATATGAGAAAAGAAACAATTTTATATACGTATGTGTGTATACACATACAAGTATATGGCAAGAGTGAGAGAGAGAGGATATATATATGTATATATATCTAGAACTAGAAAAATGTTGCTTATATATAGAACATTTATCTCAACTTCATTTTTTACAGGAAACTTTGCTTAAAAAAAAATTGCTCACGCTGGGCACAGTGGCTCATGCCTGTAATCCTAGCAATTTGGGAGGCTGAGGTGGGCAAATTGCTTGAGCCCAGGATTTTGAGACCAAACTGGGCAACATAGTGAACTCCCTCTCTACAAGAAATATAAAAATTAGCCTGGCATGGTGGCACCTCCCTGTGGTCTTAGCTACTTGGGAGGCTGAGGTGAGAAGATCACCTGAGCCTGGGGAGGTCAAGGCTGCAGTGAGCCGAGATCATGCCACTGTGCTGCAGCCTGGGCAAGAGAGTGAGACCTTGTCTCAAAAAAAAAAAAAATTGTTCATCAGATGGGAAATGAAAATATAAATTTTATAATGCTTATGAAATAGAATATGCAGTTCAAGTATTTCAGATTTCTAAGAAAAGATTAACACCCCATTAAAAAGAGACAAATAATAAAATTAGGATAATTAAAAATGTCATAAGTGATCTGTATTTTAAAATATTCTATATACATAAGCAAGGATTTTGTAAACAATGAGTTTTTCATCTACTTCATGTGTACATATTTATTTTTCTTGCTGTACTTGTCTAAGATATTTAGAACCATGTTATAAATACAATAGCATGCATTCAAAATCACACATTAAGTGTGATGATGGCTGAGATGATTTAATGAAGCTGGCTTCTATTCTTGGAGTGCCTTTTTCTTATTCTTTGTTTTTCATTTTTTTTTAGTCTTTGAATTTTATTACTTTTTTTACATTAGTTGACATAATCATATTATTGTTCTCATTATTCTGTTGGTCTCCTTGGTATTTAATATTGCTTGCTAATTCTTCATTTTGAATTATTTGAATGTATGTTTCAAAAATGAGGTTGGGGCCAGGTGCAGTGGCTCACGCCTGTAATCCCAGCACTTTGGGAGACCAAGGCGGGCGAATCAAGTGAGGTCGGGAGTTTGAGACCAGCATGGCCAACATAGTGAAACCCCATCTCTACTAAAAATACAAAAATTAGCTGTTTATAGTGGCACATACCTGTAATCCCAGCTACTCAGGAGGCTGAGGCAGGGGAATTGCTTGAACTCAGGAGGCAGAGGTTGCAGTGAACCAAGACTGTGCCACTGTACTCCAGCCTGGGTGACAGAGTGAGACTCTGTCTAAAAAAAAAAAAAAAAAAAGGGAGATTGGGTAAATTTAAAATTTCCCAACGTTCTCAATAGATTTTTTTTTCAAGGTAGTGCAGGTCTTAAACATAAAGCTGAAAAGTTTTCAATATTTTTCTGTTATATGGAAACGTTTTGTAGAATATTGCTGTTGTTTTTTCCTTAAGTATTGATGAAATTCATAAATGGGCCCTCTAGGTTTCTATGAGTTTTTCCTGTGCAAAGTCTATTAATATGAAAGTCAATTTATTTACTGTAACAAAAATTATTCAGCTTATAGTTTTTGTGCTAATGTTAAATATTTAGCTATTTTTGGAATAGGTCTATTTTATTTACATTTTCGTACTTGCTAGGAAAAACATGCAAACTATATTTAGTAGTTTTTAATAATATTTGGGTTGTTTTAATATCATTTTATATTTCTATTAAATCTCATAAGGGATTTAATTAATAGTTTTAATCTTTTCAAATAATCATTACTATGCTTTATGAGTATGTTTACTGTCTTTTTTACTTCTGTATTATTATTATTTTTTCTGCCCAATTACTCTTTCCTTTACTTTATTGGAGTGGTTTGTGTTTTTTTCATAACTTTTTGGAACAGATGCTTAAATGATGGAATTTCTACTATTCTCTAATACATGTAATTAATGTTATAAATACTTTCTAAGTACAGTGTTGTCATCATTTAAAATGTTTACTTTGTACTATTTTTATTAAGTTCAAATATTTTCTCATTTGCTTTATTTCTCTTTTGACTCAAAGGTTATTGAGAAATGCATTATGTCATTTCAAAGTATAGAGGAATATTTTTAGCCTTCTTGTTTTTAAATATTAGCCCATAAAATATGCAATAAATGATTTAAATTAATTTTAATGTTTAATACTTCATTTGTGTCCCAGAAATTATTATAGAAAATACTGTGTGTGCCCTTGAAAATAAACATATGAGAATTTAATTTATTTTTCCTAATGTTTGTCAAATAATTATTAAACTTTATTGTATGCTTTTTATATTATTTACTGAAAGAGGTGATCATTTCTGGCAAATTTCTGGATTTTTCTATTTCTCCTTTAAGTTCATTACATTTTGCCTTTTATAGTTAGAAGCTATGTTATTAGTTGCATACAGATTTCAAATTATTTTCTCTCTTATTTAACTCACATTTTTATCAGACCATATCCCTATTAATCCAAAATAATTTGCATGGCTTCAACAGTATATTAACAATATAAAATGCAAGTTTTCTTTTTATTAATGTTTCTATTCCAATCTCTTCATTTTAAATTCTGCGTATCCACCTATTTAATTTGTTCATTGATATATACAGTTATTTTAAATTAATCCTTGATTTTTATATTTCTATTACAGTATTTAGTCTATATAAATATATCTCTGTGTACCCCTATACCTATGTATATATAATGTATTTTGTGCATAGGTACACATCACATGTTTAATATATAGAGATATATCTCTATTTTTTCTTTTCTCCAGCTTTCTTGTATTATTTTTAAATGTTATTTTATATTCCTCACCATTAACTTGTTAATTAAATATTATTTTACTCTTATATGTGTTTACCTGAGAGATTTCAATAGGCTTTGCTGATTTATTAAAATATTATATAAAATAGTACTTCACTTTATGAACAATGCATAGATTAATTAACATATTGCCAATATATGCTGCTACTTTATGTATTAATTTCATGTATAATTTGGCCTCTCAATATGGCATCTTTTTATACAGTCAGTTATCAGTAAGATATTCTACCATTTTTTCCATTCTCCTCATTTTACCTTTTCTTATAATTTCTTCCCAGATCATAAGCCTTCTAAATGGAATCATTTCTTTATTTTGAAGAATTGCTTATAACTACTGTTGAATACATTCTCACTGTTTAATTTTTTTCTAGAAAGGTCTCCTTTTTTGAAATACATTGTAACTGGATATTGATTCTATATTAGCAGTTACTTCCTTAGAAGATTTTCATGTGATATGGCATTTTTTGTTGGCTTCCATTTCTCCCATTGACAAGTTAGCTATTTTAATTTTTATTTCTTTGCACATAATGACTCCTTTTTGCTGTGGCTGCTTTAAAAATTCCTATCTTTATTTGAGTTTAAAAGGTATGATATAACTTTATGTGTGTGTGTGTGTGTGTGTGTGTTTTAATGCTGCTAGATTTTATAGTGGTTCTTTAAATACTTGTCTAATATGTTTTATTCATTTTAAAATGTTCTTATTTGTTATCTTTTCAAATTTACTCCTGCCTACATTCTGTCTTCTCTTTTGGGAACTCTAATTGCATTAATATTAGACATTTTAAACATTTTATATTTCTTAGTTCTTTATCGAAATATTTCATCATTTCTTCTTTCCAAACTTCAGTGGAGATATTTTCTTTTGACTTCTCATACAGTTTACTAACTTTCTCCCTAGTTGGGTTTAATCTACTCTTAAAACCACTCCTAAAGCTCTTAATTTCAGATTTTTCAGTTTTGTAATTTATATTGGAATTATTTTAAGTGGCCATTTATTTACCCCAATTTTCTTTAAGAGAAATATAATTTCTGAAATATTTAAATTGCATTGAAATTAGATTATTTTTACAGTTAAAGTCAGATTTATTTCCTGTATCTTTCTTTGCATTGTCTATTTTGGTTATTGATTTTTGGATACATATTGTTTTTCCTTGTGCCTTGTTATTTTTTATTATGTTCAAGATATTGTGTTCTCTTTGTGAATATAGTTTTCTGAAGATTTATATATATTATTTTTTACATATTTGTTATTCTTTTCTGGCTGTTCTTAACAGGATGTTTAAATATATAAAGCAGGATATCTCTCAGATTTATAGGTTTTTAAATATTTAAATAACTATGTAATTATCATTGCTTTAAGATACTTTAGCTTTCTTAGTATTTGGAGCAGTATCATATAAAATTCAGAATGCCATTATGCAAATAATGTTCTGTATTAGTAAGTATTAATTAGTGAGTTGCAGTGAAAGAGAAGGTTATAGAAGAGAACATTTGAAAATATTGGGGCAAGCCAACTGAAATGAACTTACTTTGTTATTTATTTTCTGTGAGCTATTAACATAGAAATGAGTTTTTGAATCTCCAAGAAAGGTATAAGTTATCAGACATTGTTAACTTATTTGCTAACAAAACTTTATACTAATAGAAAACCTTACAAGATGAAATTCTATGCCATACACTTTGAGTATTAGACTTAGATGAACTTGAGATAACTTCCATCACTTCCATTACGTGAATTGAAATAATTAAATTTAAGATCAAATAAAGGGTCTTGTTAGCAACTGTCTTCTAGTGTATGAACAGTGTTTCAAAGGAAGATACTGACCATCTGTTCTCTTGTTCCACTGAGAATAAAACAAAAGCATGTGAAACTTATGTTTGAGAAAGGGAGATAGAGGCTAGATGTAAGAAACAATTTATTGACATTAAGGGTTGTTCAAACACAAAAAATTCACTACCAAGGGAATGTATATGTATTTTTTCTCTGAACATCAGTAAGAATAAGGCAGACAACCATCTGTCGTAGTGGCTCAGTTTGTAGTCCTACCTGAAAGCACAGTACTGAATTATAAAGCCTCTGGAGATAACTTCCATTTTATAAAGATGTACACAACTTGGAAATGACAAATTAAAAACTGTAATTTAAAAGGATATTCTCTAAGAAGAGCCCTGGCACCAAAAAGAAATGTTTAATGAAGTTTTAATTAAGATTTATGTTAATAGATTTAAAATTAAAATGGTAAATTTCTCTTGTGTTCTGTAGACTTACTGTGTTTTAATCCCTTTGTATTGTCTATTTTTAGCTTTTTTATATTCAGTCTCCTTTGTTTTACTTCTTTATTCATTTTATTCTAAATAAACTTTATTAACATATAATTCTCATGCAGAAAAGGCATATATTTTAAGCCTATCATTCAAAGATTTTCAGAAACTAGAAACACATGTAACTAGTACCTAAAACATAGCAAGCATTTTATGAAGAAACCCTGGGAAGTTTCTTTTCTCACACAGTCTTATTAACCACTAACCTCCAGGCAGCTAACAATCTGATTCAGATCACTATATCTCTATTTGACTATCCATTAATCTATTGATGGGAATGTGGGTTATTTTCTGTTCTTGTCTATCACAAGTTAATCAACTCTAAATATATTTATTGTAGAAATAATTTTGCACATATTTTGTCTTGACTTAGTCTGATGTCCAGGAGTGGAATTGCTGTTGAATTCAGTTTGCTAGTGTTTTTTGAGAATTTTTGCGCCTGTGTTTATCAGGGATATTGGTTTGTAGTTTTTTTTGTTTTTTTTAGTTATGTCCTCATCTGGTTTTGGCATCTGGTTAATTCTGGCCTCATATAGTAAGTTAGTAAGAATTCTCTCGCTTCCAATATTTTGGAATAGTTTGAGGTAATTGGTGTTAGCTCTTCTTTAAAGTCTGGTAGAATTCAGCACTAACACCATTCAGTCCTGGGCTTTTATGTTGTTGTTGTTTTTATTACTGATTAAATCTTGTTACTGGTTATTGGACTGTTTGGGGTTTTTTTCATTTTTTCTTGGTTCAATTTTGGTAGGTTGTATGTGTCCGGGAATTTGTCCATTTCTTTTGTTTTCCAATTTTGGGGCATAAAGTTCTCTATAGCTACTCTCCTTTAGCAAGAATGGTAGGCTTCTGTGGTAGAAATATGAACTGCTGAAGATCTCCAAACAACCTGTTTCCCACAATGTGGAGTCCCTCTTAATTCAGAGCCGATCTTAGCCAGGTCCTTTGTTTCCCTGTCTATGCTGTAATTCAGAGTCTCTGTGCCTCAGAGGGTCTCCATCAATTCTTTGCTGAATTTGAGTGTTCTCCCCTAGATATTTTATTTGATGTGTGGCTATCTATTTGTGGTTTTGGTCTTCCTTTGTGGTGGAGTCAATAGTTGGGTAAGTTCACAGTACTTAACATTCTTGCTCTAACTGTAGCAATTTCCATGAGAGATTGAGGGTGAAGGTGAATAGGGGTGAAGATGGATAATAGATTCAGTAGAAGAGGCCATACCAATGAAGGTTTGTAGAAGCCTGAAGGGACACACTCATTGCCAGGCATGGGTAAGGGTGTTGGTTGGGGCACCCTCAGACCCAAAACTAGAGCAATTTTTGTTTCCTCTTTATCCTGGTGTCAAGGATTGTGAGGATAATTCATTGTGAAGATAAAATAACCAAGTCTCTAGGGTATCTCCTGACTCTTGGGCAAAGCAATTTCAAAAGGTACCATACTCATGTCATTAAAGGCACAAGTCTCAGTGACTTTCTGTGTCACAGGCTACCATTAGTATGGGGGACCTGCAAAAAGCCAACAGTAATCATTGGGGGCAACTCAACTCTTAAGGTCTTTAACAATTTTGGGTTTTGTTGCTGGAACCATAACCAGTAGGTACAATGTTGCTTCCCTAGCTTTCTTAGGACACAGTAGACAAGCTCGGCTGAGGAGTCAGGGGCTAAAGAGAAGGATCAATTGTCCTCATAAAAACTGAGCAGCTACGCAAACAGTCTCTTAACATTCTCCAAGAGTGCCTCATTATGTTCACTAGCACTTCTCTAGGCCCATTAGCAGGGTTAATGAAGTGCACTGTGGGGCCCTCAGACTCTTGAAAATGATTCTCTAACACCTCCCAGAGAATGCTCCTTGAATTCAGGTAGCACCTCTCAAAAGTGTCCTGTGGCATCTTCAGGTTTTTTGCTTCTCCAGAAAATTATTGTGCTGAATTTACCCACCCTGCTCACTGTGCAAATTTGTTAGACCACTGCCATGTGTGAAGGTCATTTATTAGGACAAGTCAACTGAAAGTAACTGTGAAGTCTTTATTCACTTCCTGTAATAGTGTAAACAAGGGACCAAAAAAAAAGTGGTGACGACTCTTCCAATGTTCCATTTTCCCCATGCAATTGCACAGATCAAGGGTAAGATAGGTCCAAGCAGCTGGTTCAGGGAGTAGGAATTTTCTCACTGTTGAGGGAGCCCAACAGTTTCTGCCATTTTATGGAGGGAGCTCAATAGTTTCTGCCATTTTATGGAGGCAGTGATAGGAAGATGTGGGGGAAGGGTACTACTAAGAAGATAAAAGTACTGAGTCAGGTAAAGAAAGTGTCTTCAAGGCTCATAAAGAGAAGGCCTTGGAATAAGAGGTGCCTAGCTTAGAAATACAGGTGGGCACATAAGCATGGCTGGGTCAAAAAGGAGTGTTGGGGCTGAGTTTTTGTCTGCAAATCCTTCCAGAAACTGCATTGCACTGCCTGTTGGAATCATACAATGTAGATTTTTCACAAGATTTTTGGTTGATTCATTGGGAGTTTTTACATAGACAATCATGTAATCTATTAAATAAAATTTTATTTCTCCCTTTTCAATATGTATACCTTTTAAAAATGTGTATACCTTTTATTACACTGTCTCATTGCATTAGCTAAGACTTCCAGTATGATGTTAAATGGGAGTAGTGAGAAGAGACATCTTTGCCTTGAACTTACGAAGAAAGCATCAAATTTTTCACCATTAAGTTTGGCATCTGTGATTACTTTTGGGAAATTCTCATCCATTATTGCTTCAAATATTTCTTCTGCTCTTTTCACACTATTCTTTTTCTGATATTCTGATTGTACGTATGTTATGCTATTTTTAATTGGCCTATATTTATTGGATATTAAGTGGTTTTTTAATTCTGTTTTACTTTACATTTCTGTGTGTAAAGTTTTTCTTGCTATACTTTCAATCTCACTGATTCTTTCCTTAGCTGTAAGGAAAGATGAGCTTACAGTAAACTGATGAGCTCATCAAAGGCATTCTTCAATTCTGATAACACTGTTTTAGATTTCCTTTTGATTCTTTCTCAGAATTTCTTTCTCTTTGCCTTCATTACCAGTCTGTTCTTGTATGTTATCTATTTCTTCCTTAAGAATCTTTAACACATTATTCATAGTTATTTTACATTTTCTGTTTGATAATTTTAAAATCTATATCTTATCTGAGTATAGTTCTAATGGTTACTTTATCTTTAAAAAAGTCATTTTTCTTACTTGTTGGCATGCTTTGCAATATTTTAAAGAAACTTTTGATACATAATGGTTGTACATATTTATGAAGTATATGTAATATTTTGATACATGCATACAATGTGTAATGATCGATGGGATAATTGGTATATCTTTAACCTTAGACATTTATCAGATGTTTGTGATAGGAACATGAAAACTGGATATGTAATTTGGTAAAGGAATTGAAGTAAGTCAGTCTTTTCTTTGAATTCTTATTAATGTTTGTTGCAAAGTAGGCTGTGTTTCAGAGGCTTTATCTTCCTCTATGTATTCTTTTTACATTTTTTATTTTTTTTTATTTTAATAGGTTTATGGGGAACAGGTGGTGTTTGGTTACATGAATAAGTTCTTGATTGGTGATGTCTGAGATTTTGGTGCAACCATTACCTAAGCAGCTTACACTGTACTCAAAGTGAACTCTTTTGTTACTCACCATCCCCACCCTTTCCCCAAGTCCCCAAAGTCCAATGTACCATTGTTATGCCTATGTGTCCTCATAGTTTACCTCCCACATATGAGTGAGAACAAACCATGTTTGCTTTCCATTCCTGAGTTACTTTATTGAGAATAATTTTCATCCAGGTCGCTGCAAATGCCATTATTTTTTTCCTTTTTATGCCTGAGTAGTATTCCATTGTATATATATATATATATATATATATACCACATTTTCATTATCCACTTGTTGATTGATGGGCATTTGGGCTAGTTCCATATTTTTGCAATTGCAAATTGTGTTACTATAAACATGCCTGTACAAGTATGTTTTTTATATAATGACTTCTTTTCCTCTGGGTAGATGCCTAGTAGTGGGATTGCTGGATCAAATGGTAGATCTGCTTTCAGTTCTTTAAGGAATTTCCAC
Source organism: Nomascus leucogenys (assembly GCF_006542625.1). Classification (NCBI taxonomy): domain Eukaryota; kingdom Metazoa; phylum Chordata; class Mammalia; order Primates; family Hylobatidae; genus Nomascus; species Nomascus leucogenys. Next base: position 21,769,655 of record NC_044387.1, read on the forward strand.
ACTATTTTTCATAGTGGTTGTACTAGATAACATTTCCACCAGCAGTGTAGAATTGTTCCCTTTTCACTGCATCCATGGCAACATCTATTATTTTTTTATTTTTCAATTACAGCCATTGCATTAGTCCATTTTCACACTGCTGATAAAGTCATACCTGAGACTGGGAAACTTACAAAAGAAAGAGGATAGAACTCACAGTTAATGGAGAACTCACAGTTCCGCGTGGCTGGGGAAGCCTCATAATAATAGTGGAAGGCAAGGAGGAACAAGTCACATCCTAGGTGGATGGCAGCAGGCAAAAAGAGAGCTTGTGCAGAAAAACTCCCAATTTTAATACCATCAAATTGGGTGAGAAGTATTCACTATCATGAGAGCAGCAAGGGCAAGACCACCAGGTCCCTACCACAGCTCATGGGAATTCAAGATGAGATTGGAGTGGGGACACAGCCAAACCATATTAGCCATTGTTGCAGGAATTAGGTGGTATCAAATTGTGGTTTTAATTTGTATTTCCTGAAAATTCATGATGTTCAGCATTTTTCCACATGCTTGTTGGCCATTTGTATATCTTCCATTGAGAATTGTTTATTCATGTCCTTAGTCCACTTTTTGATAGGATTGCTTGTTTTTTTCTTGTTGATTTGTCTGAGTTCTTTGTAGATTCTGGATATTAGTTGTCAGATTACAGATTATGAAGATTTTCTCTGTCTCTGTGGATGGTCTGTTAACACTACTGATTATTTATGTTGCTGGGCAGAAGCTTTCTAGTTTAACCAAGTCCCATCTATTTATCTTTGTTTTTGTTGCATTTGCTTTGAGTTCTTGATCATGAAGTCTTTGCTTAGCCAATGTCTAGAAGGATTTTTTTCTAATTTTATCTTCTAGAATCTTTATGGTTTCAAGTATTAGATTTAAGTCTTTGATCCATCTTGAGCTGATTTTTTATATAGGGTAAGAGATGAGGATCCAGTTTCATTATTCTACATGTGGCTTGCCAATTATCCCAGCCCAATTTGCTGAATAGGGTATGTTTCCCCCACTTTATGTTTTTGTTTACTTTGTCAAAAATCAGTTGGCTGTTAAGTATTTGGCTTCATTTCTAGGTTCCCTCTTCTGTTCCATTGGTCTGTGTGCCTATTTTGATACCAGTACCATGCTGTTTTGGTGACTATGGACTTTTAGTATAGTTTGAAGTCAGGTAATTGGGTAATGTGATGCCTCCAGATTTGCTGAATTTGCTTATTCTTGCTTTGGCTATGTGGATTCTTTCTTGTTTCCATATGAATTTTATGATTTTTTTTTCTAGTTCTGTAAAGAATGATGTTGGTATTTTGATGGGAATTGCATTCAAAATATTGATTCTACCCATCCATGAGCATGGCATGTGTTTCCATTTATTTGTGTTGTCTATTATTTCTTTCAGCAGTGTATTGTAGTTTTTCTTACAGAGATCTTTCACATTCTTGGTTAGGTATAATTCTAAGTATTTAATTTTTTGGCAGCTATTGTGCAAGAGGTTGAGTTCTTGATTTGATTCTTAGCTTGGTGACTGTTGTTGTATAGGAGAGCTACTAGTTTGTGTACATTAATTTTGTATCCTGGAACTTTGCTGAATTCATTTAACAGTTTTAGAAGCTTTTTGGGTGAGTTTGTAGGGTTTTCTAGATATAAAATCATATCATCAGCAAACAGCAATGGTGTGGCTTCCTCTTTACTGATTTAGATACCTTTTATTTCTTCCTCTTGTCTGATTACTCTGGCTAGGACTTCCAGTACTATGTTGAATAAAAGTGGTAAAAGTGGGCATCCTTGTCTTGTTCCAGATCTCAGGGGGAATGTTTTCAACTTTTCCCTGTTCAGTATGATTTCATCTGTGGGTTTGTTGTAGATGGATCTTATTACTTTAAGGTGTGTTCCTTCTATGCCAATTTTGCTGAGGGTTTTAATCATAAAGGGATGATGGATTTTGTCAAATGCTTTTTCTGCATCTATTGAGATGATCTGTGATTTCTGTTTTTCATTTTGTTTATGTTTTTTATCACATTTATTGACTTACATATGTTAAAACGTCCCTGTATCCCTGGTATGCAACCCATTTGATCCTGGTTGATTTTGTTTTTGATATGCTATTGGATTTGGTTCACTATTATTTTATTGAGGATTTTTGCATTATGTTCATAAGGGATATCAGTCTGTAGTTTTCTTTTTTTGTTATTTCTTTTCCTGATTTTGGTATTAGGGTGATACTAGCTTCATAGAATGATTTAGGGAGGATTCCCTCTTTTTCTATAATGTGGAATAGTATCAATAGGATTAGTACCAATTTCTATTTGAATGTTTAATAGAATCAGTGCTTTCTGCTGGTTTACATTTCTATATAACTGGGCCTCACATAGAAAAGAAGCAGTAAACACTTCCATAAATAATGTGAACCTAAAATCACTTCTTCACAATATTCAATTCTATATTTGAATTTACAACTAGCTATTTACTTATATGTGAATTCTTGAAATCATTTAGCCAAATATCTAGATCCTTTACTAAGCTTACTGGATATTTTCATCAAGATAGATATAATTACGTGTTTAAGAAAAACATCTATACCCTATAAGGAAGGTAAGGAGAAGTATAATCTACTTCTATAAATATAGATTATTATTGTCCCTAGGGTTAATGAGAGAATCAATTCTACTCATAAACATCTGTTCTTATAATGCATTCATGAAAAAAATTGTAATATCTAAGGATATTTAAATTACAAAATCTCATATGTAATTCAACCAATACAACATTACATATCTTTGGTTTAGCTATTTTTTTTCTTGTTCTGTATGTTTAAAAAGGGCCATGATTAAAAATATCCAGATATTTATTTTGTACTTCATAAGAATAAATTCTCTGTAAACTTTAAGAGTAAAAAGTGAATATAATAAAATATAGAACACATTTATATTTTACAGTATTCAAGGGAGGGAGATTTAGTAGCTCATACCATTTTCTCTCACAAATGCACATTTGCAGTATATCAAGTTTTTAATTGTTTAGGGAGACTAAATAAGGGATAAGCTAACAGTTTTAAATGGGTATAAAATGCTATGTAGATACCAACTTTAAAAATGAATCTTTGATGTGTGTCTTCTTTTCATTTTTGCAATTAATTTTAGCTTTTGAAGCTATTTGGAATTCAATTTAAGCCCACAGAGTATAAAATTATGCATTAACTTGAAGATAGACCCATATTTAGCAAAAACAAGGTTGGAAGATCAACAGGATTCGAGACAAATGTTAATTTCAAATGTATAAACTCAACTTTACCAGGGCTTTTAAACCAACTAGCACATTTGTCCCTAATCAAAGGCTTTAATTTAAACATCAGAGACTGTAAGATGCTTTTTAATTCTGCCTCTCATATAGGGCCGACTAGCATTTATTGTTATACTGTTTTAACAAATACCCACAGATGAATCTAAAATTGAAATCCAAAGACACTAAAGAGGTTTTATGTAAAATTTACCTCTTTGAAGTGAATTGCATTAGGAGTTGGGAAAAAGAAGTTAAAACGAAAGTTTTATACCTAGCATTTTTCTGCAATAAGAGGGAAGGGAGTTTCCAATGTGAAAATCCTCTACGTGCACCCAGTGTTAATATGATGTTCTAGATGCATATTCAAAGTGAGCAATACCTTGCACAGATTAGTGACAAAGTGAAGTAAAACTGGATCCCTTATCCTTAGGTTTGTTTCCAATAGTGATCTTCCCTGCTACATTCTAACACATAAATTCTCATAGGCTGTGAAGTAGCAAAAATACATCTTTGCATTGTCAATCTATTTGGTTAGTTTCATTATTGAATTAGATTGTCATATCTTTTATCTATCTATCCAAATATTAGATAATTAGTTATTTATTAGGCTATCTAATTATTAGACAATTAGTTAAATTTGCAGTTGTAATCTGTGGAACCAATTTTACTCATCATATTGATTAGGATAAAGTCTTCAGTTTTATCAAAACATTGGAGAGTAAAATGCTAGTCAAAATTGTTTTATAAACATTCTTATTAATCATCAAATCATTCATATGAATATGTATTATATTTCCTATTATAAGGAAGGATATTTGTTCAACATGAGGCAGCTTCAAATGGTTGGCAATCAGTGTTCTTGATTGCTGATGCACTGAATTTCTGTAAGTGCAATCATTAGTGCTCCCATGAACTCTTACTAGTTTCCTCATCTTCTAACTCTACTGACATTTCACTTGCTTTCCTATAAATTTTAGAATTGTTGAAGGTACCTTCAGAAACACCTTGAATCCAGTAGTGTTTTCAAGTGGAACAATGCTTTTATTGTATAAATCTATTTTAGAATTCTCCTTAAGGAACAAAGATTATTACCACACACACAAAAATAATGTTTTGCATGAAGTATAATATCTAATGTATTTCAACAGGACTTGTATCTTGATTGATATAGAGATACTTTAGAATAGCATTACAAAAGGAAACCTCCAGGAACGTGCTTCACTTAGCAGCTACAGTTTCAATTTCCTTTTCAACTATTTACATTTATGAATCTTGTAGAAAACAATAACTCTGCTCACATTTGCAGTGAGCTCTTTTATGCATTAGTTACATTGCGTGAACAATGTTTTATGATTTCATCAGCCACTTGCATTTCCCAAATAAATGGAAAACAGTACAAATGAGCAAACAGATAAAGAAAATGTAAACAGCACCAGAGGAAGTCATATGTTAAAGAATAAGCATGGATAAATAACATGAAAAATTCTTTAGGCTGCTCAATGCATTTACCTGAGGATGTTAGTAAATAGTTAACATATAATTCAATCACTTTTATGTTCTTAATGATAAAAACACATTTTGAAAAGTAAGATTATGCTTTGACATTTTTGCCTTTAGTTTTATATAATTATGCTTTGGGGGACTTTCATTATTTGTGATATAAAAATATATATCTTTTTAATCTTAATGTTTAATTTTACCATTTTATTTACTTGATGCTTATAAAATTTTTCCACTTATTAATCAAAAATTACTGTTTATTATATTGATTCTTTTTTAGGCAATATTCTTCAGAGAAATACTTGATTATTCTTAGATTTATTCTAAATTATAAATGACTAATTTTTTTACATTGGTTTAGAAGATAAATATGTATCGTATTTAATATAAGCCACTGGAACTAATTATATATATTTATAGCAAAATATTAACTCTAGAATTCAATTTTTAAAGTCAAAAGCATTAATCGAGAACATATTGTCTCACTGAAATAAGCAGTAAGGCCTAGACCATGAATGACAAATATGAGAAATTCAATAAAATAATACTTAGGAGTATATTGCATGAACTGCAAGAATGAAATATTAAGTAAAATTCCATTGTCATTTTATGTATTATTTGGTAACTTTGCTTCCCAATGTATCTGAATAAATATTACCTATAGTATTTCCATTCTCTGTTTAACTAAGGTCGAAATATAAATGTGACTTATTGGGTTCTGGTTAGGGAGCCCAGAAGCACTGCTCCCAGATTCTTAATAGATCTACTTTAGTTAAGACCCTTTTGGAAAACAGGACTGTAAATGCAATTTTCTATATAATACATTGTTTGTGAATTTCTGGTTTATAAGTTGAGTTGCCTAATTTTGTTTATCTCGTCATTTTCTTTTCTTTTTTTTTTTTTTTGAGACAGAATCTCGCTCTTTTGCCCAGACCGCAGTGCAGTGGCCCTATCTCGGCTCACTGCAAGCTCCGCCTCCCGGGTTCACGACATTTTCCTGCCTCAGCCTCCCGAGTAGCTGGGACTACAGGCGCCCGCCACCGCGCCTGGCTAATTTTTTGTATTTTTTTAGTAGAGACAGGGTTTCACTGTGTTAGCCAGGATGGTCTCGATCTCCTGACCTCGTGATCTGCCCGCCTCGGCCTCCCAAAGTGCTGGGATTACAGGCGTGAGCCACTGCGCCCGGCCTCTAGTCATTTTCTACCTTATCTTCAGCCACCTTTTCTATCTCTTTTATTTTATTAGAGATGTTTCTTATTTTCAAGCCACAGACTTCCTTTTAACACACACTGCAATAAAACTGACTAAAGAATTCCAAAGAGTTAATGTTGTTCAAAAAATATTCTGAAGGCTTTCTTGGTATATTTATATCCTCTGAGAATTAACATAAAATAGTCTCAAACTTGCAATATAAACTGCTAAAAATAAAAATGGAATGTACAATGTATAATGATATAAGTTCCAGCATGTATTACTAGTTTGATTTACTACTAAACTTCATCCTTTCTGCTCTTATTAATATTGTGTATAATATCCACTACATCTATTTAATACAAGAGGAAACTTTAAATTCATGAATTTCAAATTAGAACTCATTTAAATCTCATAGAATTACAAAGGAATGAGCTGTAAGCCCAAGTCTTTATAACTGGCCCACGAATAGCATTATCTTCGTTAATGGTCAGTCCACATAAGGTATGGAAATTTAATTATTCCCTTGAGTTCTTTATAGTTCAGGCATCCAGATGATAGGCTATAAAATAGACCATATTTGCTCTTTGCTGCAGATCTTTCTTCATTGTGATAGAGTTGGCCAAGAGTGCCTATAGATATATTATTTTTCAAATCCAGATATTGTACAGTAAGTTTGCATACAAAAATATATATAATGTATCCTATCATAATTTTGAAAGACTTAAAATCCGCACACCCTGATAAAAATAGTAATAGGTGAAATGCAAAAGGTGCTTTAGGAAGATAATAATTTATTCTAGTTGAGAATTACCCAAAGAATTTGCATAGCAAGCACAGAATGTTGTGAAAATTAAGTCAGTTTTATAGGCTACATAATTATTATTAGCGTGCTATCATAGAGAACATTTCAGTACTTACTCAGTTGATTCTGTTTATTGTCTATTCCCACTGATAGTGCAGCCATCTATGAAAGAGACTATCAAGATGGCTCTGGTCCTGCCACAGAAAATACTTGCTGCCCAACAACACCCTTTCATAGAGGAGCTGGAAGAATTCTAAATGAGAAAGTTTTTTTTTTTTTTTTTTTGGCAGCATTTGCGTTTGGCATAAAATAGGTGAATACCTTACAGTGGCTGATGCCTTGACAACCAGTCTTATAAATATCACACAGAACAATCTCTCTGGACAGAAAAAGGGCATGTAAATTAGCATCTCTGTGGAAAACTGTATGGAGATTTCTTGATTTCTCAAAGAACTAAAAATAGAACTACCATTTAATCTAGCAATTCAACTATTGGGTATCCACCCAAAGGAAAAGAAATCGATATACAAAAAAGCCACCTGCACTTGTTTGTTTATCTCAACACTATTCATAATAGCAAAGTCATGAAATCAACCTAAATATCTATCGATGGATAACTGGATACAGAAAATGGGATATGTATATACACACATATATATACACACACATATACGTATATGTGTGTGTATATATCTATTATTCTTAGATAGATATGTATATATGTGTGTGTGTATGTATATATATATAGGGAGAGAATACTATGCAGCCATAGAAAATAATAAAATCGTAGCCTTTGCAGCACCATGGATGGAGCTGGAGGCCACTATCCTAATGAAATAATTCAGAAACAAAAAGTCAAATGCTACGTGTTCTCTCTCATAAGTAGAACATAAACAATGAGTCCAGATGGACATACAGAGTGGAATAACATACATGAGAGGCTCCAAAACCTGTGAGGGTGGGAGGAAAAAAGATTGAAAAATTACCTATTGGGTACAATGTTTATTATTCCCATGATGATTACACTGGAAACCCAGACTTCACTACTAGGCAATATTGCCATGTAACAAAACTCCACTTACTTCCCTTAAACCTTTTTTTTTTTTTTAAGTATAGAGAAATGCTGTCAATACAAACTCACCCCAGGGGAGACCAGGCCCCAGACTTAAATTGTCATGTGGAAATATTGTTGTTCAGATAGCTGGGTATAACAATACACAAATATTGCTTCCACTTAAATTTTGTTTAACTGACGAATATTTTGGTTGAAGTTAAATTAAATCACATTAAAGAAAACATTATATGCAAACTAATCATCTTTACCATTATTACAACCAGAAAACTACCAATAATATTTGCTGCAATTCTGTTTTTAATACCCAAATTTTCATTACCACAGAAGTGGATAAAATTTTGCCAAGTATAATTTCACAAACTGCTTCTTTTTGGGTCCTTTAGAGTATCTCTCTCTCTCTCTCTCTCTCTTTTACATTCCCTTGATCCTTAATCATCTTCTTCTTTTCCTTTTACGAAAATAAAACAAACAAAAATATCCATTAAACCAAAAAAAATCTTTTTTTTACAAAATAATTTATACTTAATTTTGTGAAACCGGAAAGTTTGTGAGAGTAAAACAATGAAGAAAAACTAAAGAAAAAAGAATATATATATATATATGCACACACACATATGCGCACACACACACATACATATGTGATCCTTGAACAACACGAGTTTCGACTGTGTGAGTTCACTTATTTTTTTTTTTCCCGACAAATACAGGCCACTCTCTATATCTGGGGTTCCTCCTCTTCAAGCAAAGGCAGATAGAAAATACAGTACTCGTCAGCTTTTCATTCTGCAAATATAGAGGGTTGACTTTTCCATAAGTGGGTTCTGCAAGGCTGACTTCGGAGTGGGCTTGATTATGTACAGATTTTGGTAATCTGGTGGAGTCCTGGAACCAATACCTCTCCAATACAGAGGCACCACTCTGTGTGTGTGTGTGTGTGTGTGTGTGTGTGTGCACATGTGTATATCGGTATGCAGAGATAAGGATTATCAAGTTGTGAATACCTTATAAACTTAAAATTATGCCTATTTGCAAATCTGTTATGTGACTCTCATTAGTGCACATATTTTGTTCCTTGCATTTGCAGAGATGCTTTGTTCTATACTTTTGCACAGATTGTATTTTGGAAATACTATGATGTTTAGTTGCTTTCATTATCTATTATAGAGGGCAGTATAGTTATTGCCATCTATAACAGAAAATAATCAAACTTGGACAATCTATCTATTGGGTGCAATGTAAAATATTTGAGTGATGGGTACACCAAAAGCCCAGACTTCACCACTGTGTGATATATCCATGTTACAAAACTGCATTTGTACTCTTGAATCTATGAAAATGGCTTTAAAAAAGAAAGCACAAGAAAATGTTCTGGGTGATAACTTTATACTATCACTGTTTTATGTGGGTTACGGGGCCATAATATTTTCCAAAACATGTTATCTTCTACATTGGATATTATTACGTTTCTGTTGTTAAATAAAACCTCATTAAAATTTTTTTAAAAATCATAGAGCATAAGACAGCGAACTGTCTTTTAGTTACACTTTAAAAAAATACTCACTGCCATTGCTTTTCTACCTCGATATTCTCCATCTGTGTAATCAGTCCTTTACACTGGTTCCTGTCTCTGTACTGAAATGGCACGGTTCAATGAGTTTATAGTCAACTTCACCTATTGTCAGGAAAATAACAAATTTAGGCTGAGTGTAGCCTGAAAAAAAGCTCCCAGCCATGCTGAAGCCATTGATTTAGTGATACTTCGTATGTCACATTACACATAATCAAACATCCTTGCTGGCTACAGCAGCCCATGACTCTGCCACTCAAGAATTCCTTGTGTGTTGTGAAAAACATCATGAATTATTTGCAGTAATTTTGTCCTATCTATGCTTCTGCCATTGCTATCCCAAAATGATTAATGTTGCTTCAATTGATGGTATTGTCTGAAACTTCAGTCTAGGATTGCCATTTGAGTCTGAGGAAAAAAAAAGTGTTTTCTTTATGTTTTAAATATTATGTTATCCAATTGCTTAGGTAATGTTTAACTAAGTTAATTAGATTTTGGAGAATATTAGAATAAACTGGACATTGGTGGTTCATAGACAATAGACACCATGAATACAAAATCACCAGTGTTAAAAATGTAAATTGTAGGAGAGGTGTATATTTTTCTACTTTTGAGTATCACGTAAGTTGCAAAGTTGACAATACTTGAATGATACTGTGTTTTTATGATGATATAAATTCCACCAGATACTTTTTACTATTAACCTTAGAGCACAACTGAAGTCCTCAAGTTGAAAAAGTAACTCACTGAGCCATAGGGCTCTGGGAACTGGTTTGTTGTAAGAAAGAGCATGGATAGTGTATGGATGAATTCAAAAGAGAGGAGTCATACATACTCTGTGCAACACTGTGGACCACTTTGTTTATTCACCAAAAAGGCTATTCAAGTCTGTGATTTCTGTCATGGGTAGCAACTATCTGGGGCCAGTGTCATAGGCAGGAATGGAATTTACCAAGACAGTTGTAGGTAAAGAAAGACATATTTATTAAAGAAGGTATGAAAATGCATTGCAAGACTGCAATGGGGAGCACAGCAGAGAAGGGGATGTCTACAAAGAGAGAAGGGCTGGAGGGAAGTTTACAGTGTTGTGTGGGTGGCAGCTACCTGCAGAATGAGGTCTTGCTGCTGGGGCCATGCATGGAAGGATGTCATTGTGCCCACGGGTTGTTTGTGATTAGTCATCTTTCAGAACAATTGTTCATTGTTCTTCTCACCTGGGGTCACCCCCAACCTGGGACCCTTCCTTGTTGTTGCTTTCTTATCTTAATTACCAGGACTCCAAAACTTCCTTTTCATTTCCGCCACTACTGTGCTGTGTACGCTGTTAGGCTCTCAGTTCTGCTCTTCTGGAATATGTTATCAAGGTATGTTCTTGCCCTCAAAGTCTCTATTGCTTACTTATTCTAACTAAAGCCATTCTATACCATTCTATATACAATAACAAAAATTATTCTTCTAACGCAGACTTCAATCTATTTTCTAGTTCAGAATAGTCCCCAGAAGTTTACAAGAGTTTGGATTCCTCATGAAAATGATGACATTTTGAAATCTGTTAATTTCCTATCTGTGAAGCATTATCTCAACTATTCCCTACATCAAACCTCCCTCACACTGGGAAGTCTGTCTTTCCCTGCACAGTACATGCAGTTTCACGATACTTTTAGGAAACTCTGTTTTTTATTTTTTTATTTCATTTTTCCCATTCATCAAGTGCTCAACAAGTGTGTCCTATTCTTTATAACTTTATTTTCTCAACTTGAAGTAATGTCATTCTCATTTTAATTTTCTCATAGCATTTCTCTTTGAACAAATCTGAATCTATTACATTAAATTTATTGGATTTGCTTTTGTTTAGTTCAAGTATTTTGAAAACTCACTGAGAGCAAGCACCATGTATGTTCATCTTTGAATCTTCAAAGTCTATTGTTATACCCTGAATCTCTTTGCTCAATTAATTTTTGTTGACTTGGAAATGAATGTGTATTTTACCATAATAATAATTTGATTAATCCTAAGGATTTCCAGATATAAAGATACGTTTCATAAGATTCTGTATTAAAACTTATATATATTTTATTGCCATTTTGTAATGTAGTTTATTTGCAAGCTAAAAATAAGTATTTTGAAAGAAAAAAGATGGCCAATTCTGAGTGTATGATATAATATATGAAGTGATATAAAGCTTTTAAGTGTATAAAATTTAATACTTTAATAAAACATTATTATAGACTTCATTTTAAGTAATGCAATTTAAAATATATTTTCTAAGTTTTCTTCATTGTTTTAAAAATAGATGCCAAATATCTGTTAGCTTTTTTTATAGCTCACTGTTTTATTCTCTACTTTTTCTGGGTGTCAGGATGTCTATCAGCTTGCTTGTTAAAATTCACCACATGACTAACTTTCCTTATCTAATACACAGTCTGCATATGGTGATGATATTTGTGGGAAATGCCTGAAACATATTCCACCTCGCCCTCCCACCCTTATGTTACTGAGTCCTTCAAATAACATGATAGCCAGAGCTGAAGAACAATGCAACAGATGCTCCCCCTCAGAAGCTAACTAAAAGGAAAAGATTCTAAAATACTGTCAGTGATACAATCTCAATTTATATTCAAACTAATCACAATTTATGTCCAAAATAATCATCATGCTAATTAATAATTACATCATATGAAAATGGTGCAAACAGGGAAACAACAAGCAATTTCTCATTTTAGATGGAGATCCATGCATTTTACAGTCCCAGGACTTATGTCGGAATTGTGATAGCTGGCAGTTTAGTGCAAAATTCCAGGCAGAGAGAATAGGAGCAAAATTTAGAGAACTGCCTCAAAAGATTGTGCTAAAAACTAATATACTTGGAAGAAAGTGAAATGGAAATACAATGATCAAAAGCACACATTTTAAGCAGAAACATGGAATAAGTTATTTAAGGTAATATATATTAGAATATTATTTTATTCATTCCATCTTTAGTTTATTCACTTAACAAACATTTAGTGATTATTATATTCTAAGCACCATGCCAGTTGCCAGCATAACTAATGCGAAAGAGATGTGTCACTACCTCTTTGAATCTCATAGTTGAATGTAAAATATAAATGTAATAAAAATACAGGAAATTTTGGTGCAAAATGTTTAGAATGAAATATAAACACAGAATGAAGAAGGGGAGAGAGAGAGACGGAGAGAGGAAGAAGAATGATGAAGGGGGAGGGAAGGAAAGAGGAGGGCTGGAGAGTACAAGAGAGAAGAGGAGAGGAGAGAATAATTAGAATATTATCTTGAGGGTGGCCAAAGGTATAAAATCTACAGAACTTTAAAGAATTGAAATATTGAAAATATTTGCCTACAGATAAGGAAGAGAGGAATCAGTGGACAGATTCAAGAAATATGCAGCACTTCCTTGTCTCTTGAATGATAGATATGAGCTTGCCAACCGGATAAGGGAAGATGAACATTTCAGACAAAACATACTGCACATTCTTGACATTATCGCAGAGTTCGAGTGTAGAAAAGTGCATATATAATTTGTTCATATGTGCAAAAATGTGCTACATTTGTATCACCATCTTATGCTTATTAAAATATTTAATTTCTATTGAACAATTTATTTATCTAGCATCTCTCAATTACCTGCTCTTGGTTCTGTGTACTGATTTTACTATGCTAGGCAGGGCTAGCAAGTTGCAAATTGCATTTCTCAGGCTTCTTTGCCAAATGGCTTCTATTTAAAAGAAGTACACTATTGAAAACAAAGAAACTAATGATGCAAGCAAAAAGATATGTAATCTCAAAGCATTATCTTAAATGAAAAACATCAGACTCAAAGTTTACATACTACATGATTCTAGTCATGACATTCTGGAAAAGGCAAAAAGTGGTGGTGGGATGGGGATGAAATGAAGAGAAGATTAGTGATTGCCAGGGACTTGGTGTGAGGGTAGGCTTGAACTAAAACAAGGAGCAGCGTAAAGAGATTTTGGATCCAAGAGAATTGTCCTCTAAGATGAATTTGTTGGTGGTAACACTATTTTAGGCATTTGTCAAAATTTACAATATTGGGCAACAAAAGAGTAAATTTTCTTTCATCTAAATTTTTTAAAAAGGTAAATAAAATTAAAATGATCAGTATATACTTGTTCATTGTAAAGGCTGGTTCAACTTGGAATATGTTTAAATTTGTGTAATCATGTAATGAAATGTTTAGAATGAAATATAAACACACCGAGTGTAGAAGGGGAGAGAGATGGAGAGAGGAAGGAGAATGAGGAGGGGGGAGGGAAGGAAATAGGAGGGCTGGAAAGTACAAGAGAGAAGAGGAGAGGAGAGAATGATTAGAATATTATCTTGAGGGTGGCCAAAGGTATAAAATCTACAGAATTTTAAAGAATTGGTTGATGCTGTAGTTGCAGAACAGCTGGCTTATTCTGTTGACATTTTTTTCTACATTTACTGCATTTGAGAAGTTATATCTGTGGCTCATGATGAGATATTCTACCCAGATTTCCCATCAAGTCCTCAGTGAAGTTGATGTTACTTAACAGGAATTGCTTCTCCCGGGTGGCCCCTTCTCTTTACCAAGTTCAGCTCATCCAATGGCTTCTTAACATAATATGAAAGTCTAGTCTCCTCAACCCAACTTGGGATAATTCTGAATGGCCATCTTAGTTTCAGAGGAAGAAGCTGAGGTCTTCGTTGAGATTACAGCATCATCCAGTTTCTTGCTCTGTCTAGTGCTGACTCCTTCCTTTTCTATTCCTTCTAAAGAAGGGAAGTATAGTAGCACTCCTTAATAAACTTCACACATACTAATCTAATCTCCATCTCAGATTCTACTTTCCTGCTAATCCAGTCTATGAAAATTCCCAATCAAGAAAAATAAAGCTACTTCCCTTATAGTGAACTGAATAATTAAAAATATAGAGCTACTCTAAAAACAGTAAGAAGCAGAAGTTGGAGAATATCCAAAACTATATTTAAACAGCCACCCTTTTTAATAAATATTGTAAAAAAAATTAGCTTAATTTCATCCTCAAAATTTATCTTAGTTAATTCTCAAAATTTATTTCAATTATAAAATTATTATTTTATTTGTTTATTTGTTTACTTTTTGAGACAGAGTCTCGCTCTGTCACCCAGGCTAGAATACAGTGGCTCGATCTCAGCTCACTTTAACCTCTGCCTCCTGAGTTTACGCAATTTTCCTTCCTCAGCCTCCCAAGTAGCTGGGATTACAGGCATGCGCTACCAAACCTGGCTAATTTTTGTATTTTTAGTAAAGGCAGGTTTTCACCGTGTTGGCCAGGCTGGCCTTGAACTCTTGACCTCAAGTCATGTGCCCCTCTTGGCCTCCTAAAGTGCTGGGATTACAGGTGTGAGCCACTGTGCCTGGCCTGAAAAAAAAATTATTCTTAATTGCAATTATGACTTTATTATAATTTTTTCCATAAGACTTTTTTTAAACAACAAAATATTATAGAATCAATTTCAGTGGATTGCAGCCTTAAATTTATTTCCTAAGAATACTCACAAAACATTGAATTTTTGCTCTAAGATACTACTACTGAAAACTTGTTTAAATTGCAATTTAAAATTTATTATTACTGCATAAAAATATTATGAAAAAAGTGAATAATATGTTACCTCAGCAAAATTTACAAGTATTATTTTTTTCTATTAAGAAGAAAAAGTTAATGCCATTAATATTTGGAGACTGGTTTATTGTAGTTGCAATATGAATGTTTATAAGTAAAGATTCTCAGTCTTAAAGAATGTATTATTTGAAGAGTTAAGACAGAAGAAAATGTCTGATTGTTCTGAATATTTATGATAAATAATTGAAACGTTAAAAAATGTTTACATAAAAATATCAATATATTGGATTATGAGTGGGGTACGGCAGGGATAAGGAAAGAGACTAAAATAAATTACCTGGGCAAAGAAGAAACAAATTCATAAAGAGAGGTGGTAACACATTGTCAGGAGATAGCTTGAGGCAAAATAGGTGAAAATCTCAAAGAGGCAAGAAGCACAGAAAGGGAAACAAAATTGCGGCGGAATAACAAAAGCAAAGGCTTAATAGTTATTGTGCGTGGGACATGTTGACAGCATGCCAAAAGAATTAGGATCTCATCAGTCTGGAGGCCTAAAGACTGTGTAGAAGAGGAAGAAACAGATAAATGGAGTCTATAAAGAAAGTCAAGAGAACAAACTGATTTTGAAGGGAATATTATGTTCCTGCCAAAATCCCTTGACTCAAAAAAGAAAAGACAGATGATCCCTCCTGTTACATGACAGTTGGGTCATAATCTCTGTTTTATTCAGACTTAAGAATGAAACTATTTTTAAGTCAGTCCATAGAAGATCTAGGACACCATCTATCCATCAAGAGAAAGGTTGACCCTTTACTGAAAAAGAAGTCTTGAAACAGTAATCATGGACTATTTCTTTAGAATTAAAAAAAGTGAGAATAATGAAATAGTCCTCATAAATATGTATTTTATGTGTGATTTGAGCAGTGCATCTAAGCATTTGAATTATTGACTTGACCTCTTACATTATCAGATGCAATAAAAGCTCTCTTATCCGACTTTTATTTAACTGACTTACCTGATGAACTGACACTTTCCTTTAATACAGCTGACACCCATAACTCACCTATTCTCAAATAAATACATACATTTCTGCTCCCACCATTTTATGTTTACCAACTTTAGTTGTGTTTGTTCTCTAATTTATTTATCACACTAGTACCTAAAATTGTAATCACACAATATTGTATAATTGTGGTACTGTAAATATATACTAAGCTGAATAGAAAGAAAAGGATGTAAACAGTTGTTTTATGATTAAATACATCAGTCCTAGACTGCAGTACCTTACAAGGATCATTTGCACTAAAGTCCATTAAAATGATGTGAAAACAGTATTATTATTATTACTCTCAAAATTTATAAGAAAAATAAACTTTCTAAAAAACTCACTTGTATCTAGTAAAAACATACTCAGTTCTCCTACTTGCTAAGCTTTGTTACTTGGGCAGGTTACTTTACCTCTCTGAGTCTCTGTTCTCACAATATTTAATGAGAATTGTTTTGCTCCAGTATGACTGCAACTTTCATCTCCCTTCCTACACGCTCTTCTTACATTATTACTTAATCTTGCCCCTATGAAGCAGTGATTAAATATCCTGTTTCTTGGATCCTGAGTATGTCTTTGTGATTGCCACAAATACACAGAATGGTGAATGTGACCCCTTGTGACTTCTGGGCCAGATCATAAAAGCCTCCAGCTGGTTCTTTTGGGAATCTTTCCTCTTGAAATCCAAAACATGCTGTGTGGAAGCCAACACTAGCCCTGGCAAAAAAAGAAAAAAAAGAAAAGAAAAAAAAGAAAAAATCATAGGTTCATGCAAGGGGGAAATAAGCCCCTCTCTTTCAGCCGTGGCTGAGCACTTAGCCACCAGTGAGCACCGATTGAGACAGCCATGTGTATGAGGTATCTGGGAATTAAATTCTCCAGTCCCCAGGCAAACTGTCCCAGTTGATGTTATATGAAGCAGAAATTAGCCTTCCATACCTATCTCTATTCCAATTGCAATTTCATGGAGCTTATAAATTACTGTTTTTATAGGTCACTGTATTTCCAGATTTGTAATGCAAGAAAACTAAACTGAAGCCAAGAAAATAATCTTAAATGCTCTTTAAGGTTGTTATTAATATCGATTATAATAATAAATGTTAAATTCACAGCACAGTGCCAATTACATTGTAAATACAGCACAGAGTGTTTCTTTACCCTTTTTATAGCTCTCGTTATGATAAACTCTAAACTTTATTCAATGGTGAGTATATTCATCTAGAATTTGGTTACTTTGCTAAATGGTTGTACAGATATTTGACTTACAGCTAACAGGATTTTAAAAAATTATCTCAAGGATCAGCATTATTCTGATAGCAAAATCTGAAAAAGATGATAAGAAAACTCATGGTCTCTTTATATGCAATGGTGGGTTATTTTGGCCAGAAAGGTTCACCTAGAGATAGACAATTTGCAATAATGACAATATGGGAGAAAGTTATTGCTCACTTAGTTATCAAATTTGCTAGCAAATAACAAATTTAATTTTGGCTAATATGCAAAATTCCAAAAAATTAATCGTAAAGTTTTCTATTTAAAAATCTCATTAATAGTGTTATAAAAATCAAAAGAACACAAATATGTGAGACATTATTGTATCAATTTAAATTACATATTTTGAACCTACCTGTAAAGCTATGTTTTGCTGTATTTGAAGTTAGCTTTTGGGGCACAAAACCTTTTCACTTTCTTTTGTTTTAAAGATTAATATTTAATTTACTGAAATAAATTTTAAACAATGTTTTTTATTTTTAAATTAAATTTAAGTAACCTTATTATTCCCTATAAAACTCTTAAATCTTTATATAACTTTGAGGAGTTTTCACTTGGGTAAATAAGTTTCCTTAAAAAATTTAAATTTAATTAATATTATACATCGTATATTCAATTTTCTTCTTCAATCTAGCAAATGTGTAATTTAAATACTAATACAGAATGTTTCTAAGACCCAACACAAGAACAGTGATGCTTTGTGTTTGAATCAAATTATTCATCATCATCATCATCTTCAATTCTTTTTTTTTTTTTTTTGAGACAGAGTTTCACTCTTGTTCCCCAGGCTGGAGTACAATGGTGTGATCTCGGCTCACTGCAACGTCCACCTCCCAGGTTCAAGCAATTCTCCTGCCTCAGCCTCCCAAGTAGCTGGGATTACAGGCATGCACCACGACTCCTGGCCAATTTTTTTTGTATTTTTAGTAGAGACGGGATTTCACTACGTTGACCAGGCTGGTTTCGAACTCCTGACCTCCGGAGATCCACCCGCCTTGGCCTCCCAAAGTGCTGCGATTGCAGGTGTGAGCCACTGCGCCCAGCCTGAACTTCAATTCTAAGCACCCAAATTTAAAGATGCCCACTAAGAAAATGGAAGTCACCATCCCAAAATTTTGTGGGATGATTTCTCTGTGGGCTGAAGTTGTTGTTAGCCAAGATGGCAGATCTAGAGAGAAACATTCAGCACAATTTTTATCTGTTTGTTTAAGTAGTATGCTGAGAGACAAGAGTAGATAATTAAGATCTGCTAGCCTCCACATAGGTCATTTTATTATTTCAATAGATTCAATTAATCTTCTTAATAGAGGACTATTTTGAATTCTATGTATATCTTTCCTGTAATGTTAGGTCTTAACTTTTACAGACTTTAAAAATACACATAATTTAGGAATCTTTCACATTTTTTTCTGGTTTTACACTAAATATTTCTAATGCAACTTCATAGTACTCATTCAAACATCCTTGAAGCATTTAAAAAGAGGATACTTCAATTTACTTAAGAAAACTATTACAGCTATTAGGACTTAATAACTCTAATAGCTGTAAAAGCCTGTACACACAGAAACACACACACACTCATGCACACACACACAGAGGAATGATCATGGTAGAAATACTCTTGACTCTTTTTGTATCATTTATGTGTGTGAGGCTGCTAGAAATAATAAATTGTCTAGGTATCCTACTTAAAGTTGAATTGTTCAATATTTGAACTATGAATTGGGAAAAAAAATCTCATAATTTATAAATTTTTAAATTAAATGAAATTCTCTTAGTATGCTATAATATTGCTTCTTTAAATGTATTCCCACTTACCGTTTGGATTTCTGCAAAGTCCTGTCATTATAGTATTTCAGTAAAGCATAAACAAATATAATTTGGCAAATCATTTCTGTGCTATGGTAAGGCCTATCAGAGGAACTGCTAATTTATATTACCTACTGTAGAATGGATATATGTATCCCATAGACAGATAGATAAATAGATGAGATGGAATTTATTAGTGGAACTGGCTCACACGATTATGGAGGCTGAGAAGTCTCACAATAGCCCATCTACATGCTGGAGAACCAGGGAAGCCGATAGCCTGTTTCAAAGTCCCCAAACCTCAAACCAGATGGTGTAGCTCTCAATCTAAGGCTAGGGGCCCAATAGCCCAGGGGGCCACTGGTGCAAATCCTACAGTCCAAAAGCCAGAGAATCTGGAGTTCCAACATCCAAAGGCAAGAAACAATGAGTGGCCTAACTCCAGAAGAGAGCAAAAATTTGCCCTTCCCCTGCGTTTTTGTGCTATTCAGGCCCCCAGTCAATTGCCTAGTGCCTACCCATATGGAGGGCAGATCTTCCCTACTCAGTCTACCAACTCAAATGCCAACATCCTCTGGAAGCACCCCTCACAGACACACTCAGAAATAATGCTTTCCAGTTATTGAATTATCCCTTAATCCAGTCAAGTCGACATGTAAAAATTAATTAGCACAGCTACCTACCATCCAGGGACTACACAAAATCTCTTTCTTAATAAGTAAGAAAGTTATTCTCTGTTTTACTTAAATCATTCTTCTCTATTAGTATACTTTAAAATAGAGACTAGCAGTTTTATCAAAAGATCAATTAAAAAGTGCTGATAAGCATATATTAGTAATTCCTCAACAAAATTTACATATGAAAATTTATTGATAAACAAATAATTATTACTCTTTCCTTGGAAAATAAGATTATGCCAACGAAAATCTATTTTACAATGCATTTAGTTTTTACATTTAATTGTAAATTATTTAATTAAGTTCCTCATTATGAACACTTGAATATTTGGAGAATTTAATGTTTTCTTTTGAAAATTCAACAAAATGGCCGGGCGCGGTGGCTCACGCTTGTAATCCCAGCACTTTGGGAGGCCGAGGCGGGCGGATCACGAGATCAGGAGATCGAGACCACGGTGAAACCCCGTCTCTAGTAAAAATACAAAAAATTAGCCGGGCGTGGTGGCGGGCGCCTGTAGTCCCAGCTACTCGGGAGGCTGAGGCAGGAGAATGGCGTGAACCCTGGAGGCGGAGCTTGCAGTGAGCCGAGATGGTGCCACTGCACTCCAGCCTGGGCAACAGAGCGAGACTCCATCTCAAAAAAAAAAAAAAAAAAAGAAAATTCAACAAAATGTATTTTGGGACTAAATAATCATATAAATATTTAAAATTTAAAGTATACAGCAGCATGATTATAATCATCATAGAAAACATAATTCTTTTATAATTTATTTTATGAGAAATGTATTGCCTTGAACATGATAGTCACTATCTGAGGCAAAAATCCTTTGTAACATGTGAAATACTTAGAGCAAATAACCTAAATTATCTTCAACAAATGTCTTAAAAAGTGTTATGTGTCCTTGGAGGTTAAATAAAACAGACTAAAACTGAATAAATGAGAGTTCATCCTGTTTCTTTACAATGTTACACATACTTAAAAATGACATGTGATTTCTGAAAAATAAAAACGTTAATGAACGGTTTTTATTTTTACCTATATGTGTGTGTGTCATTTATATAAAATAACTGGTAGTATCATGTTACATGCAATATTCTATTTTTTCTCACTTAATGATATGTAATGGTTCAAATTCTTAATTCACAACATCAAATATATTACCAAATAACTCACAATAGGAAAAATAAGACATATGTTTAAATATATTCTTACTTCTTATTTAACAGCTTCTGTTCATTTGTTTATTCATTCAATTAACAAAATCTTTTTCCTTGTTAAATATCAGGGATATAATGGTGACAATATATGAATTTTAATAATGACTTTTGGGAAGAATATATTTTTGAGCAAGTTTCCTTGCATTTCTATCCCAGCTCTACAATACTATATGTTATTGAAAAAACTATAATCTTTGCTAAGCATATTATTTATCCTATATAATATGACATAAGTAATAGCATAGTCAGTTCTCCTATAAAGCAACCTATGCATTTGAAAGAATTATAACAAAATGCAAAATTATACAGTAATGACCACAAAAGTTTGGAGAAAATTGGAACTAAGGCATAACAGTTAAATGCTTTTTTAGTGACACACAGAAATAAAAATAGAGAAAGCTACTAACATATTAGTACAGTTTTACTCTTCTTAAGTTATTAAGATACTACAATAAATGTAGGACATTATCTTGTGGGAAAAAACAAGTTTGCTTGTGAAAGTGGAAGTTGGAATCATCACAGCTTAGGGTTGTGCTTATCAGCAACTGAGAATTGGTAGAAGGAGGATTATCTGAAGGAGAGTTATTGATGTATTTCAAATGTAGAGAAGAACATTGGAAAATCTGTAGACATCAACCATACCTAGATATTCAAGAAATTCAATACAATATTTCAAAATTGGAGTTGAACAAGAGAAAATGGAAAGCCACTAAACAGTGAAATCACAAGATTTCATTTGAACTTTAGAAAGACTACTAGATGTACAGTGAGAAAATTACACTGGTGTTGGAAATCATTATGATAGGAAGTCGTATAAGAGAGATTATACAGGACTAAGCGAGATCATAAAACATTTAAATGAAGACAGCAACTGGGTGATAGATATCAGTGGAGGTATTTAAATCATGTTTTGAAAATATAAGAGTAGTTTTGATGGATGCTTTGATATAGCCTTGGGATAAAAAGATGGGATCAACAAAGAGACAGAGTTTTTTTTGGCAACTGGGCATATAGTGGCCTGAAAGCAGACACAATAACTGATTTATTGAGAGTGGAATGGCATCATTTTTAGGTTCCCTGTGGGTCATCCATATGGAGCCTTCAAGGATACAATTGAATTAAAAAGTATTAATCAGGAGAGTGGTGTGACAACAGTCAAGGTATGAAAAGCTGGGTAAGAATAACTAAGTTGCTTCTAATAGAGCAATTAGAAAAATGACTGAGGAGTTAACACTTAACTAGTAATACTGAAATCATTTCCAATTCTTGCAAAAATAATTTGAATTTGGGTGGCAGCACAAATCGTAGAATACATAGAGTTGTGTAGTAAGGTGAGGCAACAAGAAATGTAAAAACTTTTTGAGTAATTATGATTGTAAGTATGAAGAGATATAGTTGGAGATAATTAGTTTTGTTATCATTGCTGTTTTTGTTTATTTGTGTAATGGATTGAACTGTGTCTCTTTATGTGTTAAAGGGAAGATGCCCCTAAGGAGAAATAATTGATTATATATGAGAAAGTTTTGTCAGTGGTGTTCCAGAGTGGGGAAAAACAGTCCCAAAACACAAATAAAAAAATTACCTTTGACCTAAAAAGATGTGTCTTTTATTATAATTGGAGAAAGAGTGGAGAAAGGACACACATATTTCACTGTTACAGTAGTATGAGATTGAAAGTAGTCCTTTGTGATTGCCTCACTTAAGAAAGGAGAATATATTCGCTCTTTGTCAGATGGATAGACTGCAAAAATTTTCTCCCATTCTGTAAGTTGCCTGATAACTCTGATGATACTTTCTTTTGCTGTGAAGAAGCTCTTTAGTTTAATTAGATCCCATTTTTCAATTTTGGCTTTTGTTGCCATTGCTTTTGCTGTTTCAGTCATGAAGTCTTTGCCCATGCCTATGTCCTGAATGGTATTGCCTAGGTTTTCTTCTAGAGATTTTATGGTCTTACGTTTAAGTCTTTAATTGATCTTGAGTTAATTTTTGTAGAAGGTGTAAGGAAGGGATCCAGTTTCAGATTTCTGCATATGGCTAGCTAGCTTTCCCAACACCATTTATTAAATAGGGAATTCTTTCCCCATTGCTTGTTTTTGTTAGGTTTGTCAAAGATCAGATGGTTGTAGATGTGTGGTGTTATTTCTGAGGCCTCTGTTCTGTTTCATTGGTCTATATATCTGTTTTGGTACCAGTACCATGCTGTTTTGTTACTGTAGCCTTGTAGTATAGTTTGAAGTCAGGTGGTGTGATGTCTCCAGCTTTGTGCTTTTTACTTAGCATTGTCTTGGCTATGTGGGCTGTTTTTTGGTTCCACTTGAAATTTAAAGTAGTTTTTTCCAATTCTGTGAAGAAAGTCAATGATAGCTTGATGGGGATAGCATTGAATCTATAAAATTACTTTGGGCAGTATGGCCATTTTCATGATATTGATTCTTTCTATCCATGAGCATGGAATGTTCTTCCATTTGTTTGTGTCCTCTCCTATTGCCTTGAGCAGTGGTTTGTAGTTCTCCTTGAAGAGCTCCTTCATATCCCTTGTAAGTTGGATTCCTAGGTATTTTATTCTTTTTGTAGCAATTGCGAATGGGCGTTCACTCATGATTTGGCTCTCTGTTTTTGTTGTATAGGAATGCTTCTGATTTTTGCACATTGATTTGTATCCCGAGACTTTGCTGAAGTTTCTTTTCAGCTTAAGGAGATTGTGGGTTGAGATGATGGGGTTTTCTAAATACACAATCGTGTCATCTGGAAACAAAGACAATTTGACTTACCCTTTCCTAATCAAATACACTTTATTTCTTTCTCTTGTCTGTTTCCCCTGGCCAGAACTTCCAATACTATATTGAATAGGAGTGGTGAGAGAGAGCATCCTTGTCTTGTGCCGGTTTTCAAAGGGAATGCTTCCAGTTTTTGCCCATTCAGTATGATATTGCCTGTGCATTTGTCATAAATAGCTCTTATTGTTTTGAGATACGTTCCATTGATACTTAGTTTACTGAGAGTTTTCAGCATGAAGGGTGTTGAATTTTGTCGAAGGCCTTTTCTGCATCTGTTGAGATAATCATGTGGTTTTTGTCACTTGTTCTATTTATGTGATGGATTACGTTTATTGATTTCCATATGTTGAACAAGCCTTGCATCCCAGGGATGAAACTGACTTGATCCTGGTAGATAAGCTTTTTGTTGTGCTGCTGGATTCGGTTTGCCAGTATTTTATTGAGGATTTTCACATTGATGTTCATCAGGGATATTGGCCTAAAATTTCCTTTTTTTGTTGTGCCTCTGCCAGGTTTTGGTATCAGGATATTCTGGCCTCATAAAATGAGTTAGGGAGGATACCCTCTTTTTCTATTGATTGGAATAGTTTCAGAAGGAATGGTACCAATTCCTCTTTGTACCTCTGGTAGAATTTGGCTATGAATTCCTCTGGTCCTGGGCTTTTTTTGGTTGGTAAGCTATTAATTACTGCCTCAATTTAAGAACTTGTTATTGTTCTATTCAAGGATTTGACTTCTTCATGGTTTAGTCTTGGGAGGGTGTATGTGTCCAGGAATTTATTCATTTCTTCTAGATTTTCTAGTTTATTTGCACAGTGGTGTTAATAGTATTCTCTGATGGTAGTTTGTATTGCTGTGGGATCGGTGGTGCTATCCACTTTATCATTTTTTATTATGTCTATTTGATTTTTCTCTCTTTTCTTCTTTATTAGTCTGGCTAGCTATCTATTTGCTGATCTTTTCAATAATCCAATTCCTGGATTCATTAATTTTTTGAAGGTTTTTCGTGTCTATCGCCTTCAGTTCTGCTCTGATCTTAGTTATTTCTTGTCTTCTGCTAGCTTTTGAATTTGTTTGCTCTTGCTTCTCTAGTTCTTTTAATTGTGATTTTAGAGTGTTGATTTTAGATCTTTCCTGCTTTCTCTTGTGGGCATTTAGCACTATAAATTTCCCTCTACACACTGCTTTAAATGTGTCCCAGAGATTCTGGTACATTGTGTGTTTGTTCTCATTTGTTTCAAAGAACATTATTTATTTCTACCTCCATTTCGTTATTTACCTAGTAGTCTTTCAGGAGCAGGTTGTTCAGTTTTCACGTAGTCGTGTAGTATTGAGTGAGTTTCTTAATCCTGAATTCTAATTTGATTGCACTGTGGTCTGAGAGACTGTTTGTTATGATTTGCATTCTTTTGCATTTGCTGAGGAGTGTTTTACTTCAAAGAACTTAAACAAATTTACAAGAAAAAAAAACAACTCCATCAAAAAATGGGCAAAGGATATGAACAGACACTTTTTAAAAGAAGACATTTAGGCAGCCAACAAACATACGAAAAAAGTGCTCATCATCACTGGTCATTAGAGAAATGGAAATCAAAACCACAATGAGATATCATCTCACAGCAGTTAGAATGGCGATCACTGAAAAGTCAGGAAACGACAGATGCTGGAGAGGATGTGGAGAAATAGACATGCTTTTACACAGTTGGTGAGAATGTAAATCACTTCAACCATTGTGGAAGACAATGTGGTGATTCCTCAAGGATTTAGAACTAGAAATATCATTTGACCCAGCAATCCCATTACAGGGTATATACCCAAAGGATTGTAAATTATTCTACTATAAAGTCACATGCACACGTATGTTTATTGTGGCACCGTTCACAACAGTAAAGACTTGGAACCAACCCAGATGCCCATCAATGATAGATTGGATAAAGAAAATGTGGCACATATACACCATGGAATAGTATGCAGCCATAAAAGGGCAAGTTCATGTCCTTTGCAGGGACATGGATGAAGCTGGAAATCATAGTTCTCAATAAACTAACACAAGAACAGAAAACCAAACACCGCATGTTCTCACTCATAAGTGGAAGCTGAGCAATGAGAATATGTGGACATAGGAAGGGGAACATCACACACCGGGGCCTGTCAGCAGTTGGGGGGCTAGGGGAGAGATAGCATCAGGAGAAATACCTAATGTAGATGATGGATTGATGAGTGCTGCAAACCGCCATGGCACATGTATACCTATGTAACAAACATTCACAATCTGCACATGTACCCCAGAACTTAAAGTATAGTAAAAAAAATGTACTTCCATTTTCTCATCCATCAAATTACCAAAAATTTAAAGAGAGGAATCAGTCCAGGAAAACATGGGGAAACAAGCTGTCTCCTAGATTGGTCCTATGTATCTAATGATCTTTTTTGAAAAAGTATATGTACACACCCACACCCACACACACACACACACACACACACACCCCTTTTGACTCAGCATTTTACTATTTGGAATATATTACAAGAAAATAACTGAACTGCTATGTAAAGTATATGTAAAGGAATGTTTATCACTGCTTATTTGAAAACAAATAATAACCTAAATGTTCAGCAATAACAGATGGCTAACTAAATTATTTTATTTATATGATAGAATAATATTCATTAAAATGACCTATGTCTATTTTGACATGGAAGTACATTTATGAGATATTGTCAAATAAGTTATAATATGGTCCAAATTTATTAAAAAAACCACATTTATAAATTTTCATAAGAGAAATTTTACATATATCCATAAGAATATCCACAGTGTTCATTTCTACTTGTGAATATTGTCCAACTTTTCTGAAAAGAACACTTACTAATTGTGGGAGCAAAATGGGAGAAATTTGCCCTCACTCCTGATAGCTGCCGTGCTTGCTTGCTTCTGTCCCTGCCCTCAGTAAACATTGAGCACTCTGAAGACCATTTGAAAAAAAAAGAGAGAATATATTGCTTGACAGTATATGGGGAACAGATTTTAAACAGTTTGAGACACTCATATACAATACTCTCAATGTCTTATGCATTTTTTGGATTGCGCTCTAAATTACCTTATATGTTTTCTAAGAGTGTGCAGAATATTTTATTTCCACCTCTTTCTAATAGATAGAGTTTAGAACTGATGTAAATTCTTAAATAGCCCATCTTTTCTTTACAGTGGTTAAGGGGCATTAAATATATTCTGAAAAAAAGCAGTACATTAACTTAAAACTCTATAATGATAAAGAGACAAAAATCATAAATCAATAGTAAAATAATAAATATGTGTAAAACTATCAGTTGCTTAAGAAAATGTTGCTTTATCTTCTAATTAATGCAAAGAGTTTTTATTTCTGTAAATATTTTCATTCAATTTGAAACCTAGCAAAAGGATATTATAATGTCTAAAAAATATTCAATAAGTGAATAGAACCCAGTTGATAGTAGTGCAACAAAAAAAAGTAAAAAATGGAATCTGAAGCTGCTGTTAGCAATTTGTAAACGTGTCAAAAATGTGTGACAGAGAGGAGAAACAATTTCTTCTGCCTAAATTGTCATCCTTGGCCTATTATGCCAGATACATGTATTTAGACACTTTCAATGAGTTATCAAGGGATCATATTCCAAAGTCATGTGTTGTTTGGGAATTCAAGCAGAGTGGCCTGATGTACTAAGTATTCTGGTATGGCTAATGAGCGAAATCTCAAGAAGAAAATCTACCCTGTCAGCTTCTTGATTTTGAGTAGCGTGACCTAAACTCACATATGCCAAAGTCTCTGCAATGCCAGGACGCAGTTTTGGGGGATTTAATGCCATAGATACAGTTATAATTAATTTGATTTAATCTCTTAAATCTTTTCAGTGATCTGTGACACATTTACCTTCATTAGAATAAACTAGTTTAGATATTTTGTCTTCATGTGGATGAATGTATACACACACAGAAATACACATACATATTTTCAAAAGCTTTTAGCTTTAATCTTTGCTAATGTTGTAAGCATAAATAAAAACCACGAAAATTCTACAGCAAAATAAATAATAGTATAATTGTTCTGTATAATTTGGCTCATTTTTGAGATTTGATATTCAATTTCGAGTGTGCCATAAGTCCTTAGATACTTTACAGGTAGTACCTAACTGATGCCTTAGTCAATCTTGATAGGTATTACCTGCAGGCTTTACATATGTCCATATTTGCGTAGTAACAGTAATACTACTACAGATGTTCCTCAACTTACAATGCAGTTACACCCAGATAAACCCACCTTGAGTTGAAAATATTGTAAGTGGAGAGTATGTTTAATACAACTAACCTACCCAGCATCATAGCTATGCCTAGCCTACCTTAAATGTGCCCAAGACACTTATGTGAGCTTAAAATTGGGCAAATTTTCTAACACAAAGCCTATCTTATTATAAAGTATCAGATATCATATGGTTGTTTATCTTTGTGATCATGTGCTGACTGGGAGCTGTGGCCTGCTGCTACTGCCCATTATCCTGAGAGAGAATCATACCACATATTGCTAGCCTGGAAAAAGATCAAAATTCAAAATTTGAAGCAACATGCAAATGCATGTTGCTTTTGCACCACCATAAGGCTGAAAAATTGTCAGGTAAACCATTGTAAGTTGGGACTGTCTGTATTCCCACTACTCTTTCTGGATACTCTGCTATAAATCTGCACTATATTACCTGATTTCCATTGTATAGAGAATTTAAAATACAGAATATAATTTAACATTTCAAAGTTTAATCTTTACCACTAAGTAAATAATAGAAAATTAATCTTACAGTGACATCAACTGATACAATTCTATTTTTTTTATTATTAAATATATATAAACAGGCCAAGAGAGGTGGCTCACGCCTGTAACCCCAGCAATTTGGGAGGCTGAGGTGGGCCGATTGCCTGAGCTCAGGAGTTTGCTACCAGCCTGGCCAACATGGTGAAACCCTGTCTCTACTAAAAATACAAAAAAGTAGCAAGGCGTGGCAGCATACACCTGTAGTCCCAGCTACTTGGGAGACAGAAGCAGGAAAACTGCTTGAACCCCAGAGGTGGAGGTTTCAGTGAGCCAAAATTGTGCCACTGCACTCCAGCCTGGATGACAGAGCAAGACTCCGTCTCAAAAACATTTTATATATATATATATATACATATATATATATATACGTACGTATACACGTATATATATAGTACTTGTTTTATAAAATTGAGCATTCAATGTCATTATTTGTTCTACTATCCTATTTTATTTATTTTGCTATAAAAACATCTCACCCTTTGCTTGTAAGTCTTAGTTATGCAACATGGCTTTTCAGCCAAACAGCATATTTCCCAGCCTGACTTGCAACTACATATGGCCATGTGGCTAAGTTCTTACGGGTGGAATGTGAGTAAAAGAAAAGCAAGCAACTCTGAGATAATTTTCCCTTGGCCCTCACTGTCTTTCTTCTTTCTTGGAGGCTGAAATATTTTTGTGATAGTGGCAACAGCTTTGACTATGTAGATAAGGGCACCACTCTGAGGAATGTGGAGTGACAGGATTCAAAGTTGGAAACACTTAATGAGCTCATGAAGTTACAGCTTCATTTTTTCTGAACTATTATGTGTTAATAATTAAAAAGATAAATTTTTTCTTATTTGAGCCATGTATATTTTGAGATTCTTTGTCAAGACAAGTTAAGCTGTACTCTAAATAATATGTTTGGTTTCAATAAAAATATGGAAATACAGGTTACCTCAAATAATTTCCAGGGTTCTCCAAGAAATCTGAAAAGAGAAGTTATTCATAGTGTTGCATACTGATAGTTTAACTACTTTTCATGTGTTAACAATGTTTCTAATTTTCTTCATATATCAGAGAAGCATATCTGAAAAGCATGCAGGTATCATATTGCTTTTACTTGGATGTTTTTACAAGTGATGAGTCAGGGCAATTAAAGTTTATTCTTTGAAGGTGGAAAGAATGTCACTTTTTATATGATAAGTTTTATATAATATTTAATCTTTAAACAAATTATAATTTTTATTATATTACTAAAATATTTTTAATACCTAAAAATAACTTCTATTCAAAAAGAAGTATAGATAATAAGTCAATTGAAATGATAAAATAGAATCATACAAAAATGCTCAATTTATACAAAAGGCACAAAAACAGAAAAACAAGAACCTAGAGGTAAAGTCATACTTATTGATAAGAAACTTGATGCTATTCCAAGAAGATCAATGGCAAAGCAAAAATGTCCCCTCTCACCACTACTATTTAGCATCATTCTACAAATCCTAGCTAATGCAAAAGGATAAGAAAAGGAAATAAAACGAATGCAGACAAGGGAGGAAGAAATAAAATTGTCTTTGTTCACACATGACAACTATATTTGCTGACAGATGACAGATTTTCTAGATTTGTCTAACTAGAAAATCCCAAATAATATGCAAATTTGAAAAGTGTCTAGAACCAATAAAAGATTACAGCAAGATTGTGGGATAAAAGGTTAATGTATTTGGCAGTTAAAAACACACCAACACTTATATATGCACCAAAGTAAAGAAAATACTTAGTTATAAATCTAGCAAAATATGTACAAAGAAATACATACAAAATCAATCATCTAAATAGATATTCCATGTTCATGGATAGGAAGAGTCAATATTTTTATATTGTCAGTTTTTCCTACTTGATTTACAGACTTAATGCAGACCCAATAAAAACACCAAAAAGTTACTTTGTAAGTTTTAAAGTTTATATGAAATAGTAAACAGATTGGCAGCACAATACTAAATACATAAATGTCAGAGGACTGGCACTACTACCTGACTTAAGGACTTACTATAAAGTTACTTACTAACAAAAATATATAGTATTTGTGAAAGTATAGACAAATAGATGAATGGAATAAAATAGAGAGGCAAGAAATAGTTCCACAAATATATTGTCAACTAGTCTTTGACAATGAAGCAAAATTAATTCAACAGATAAAGGACAGCTCTTTCAACAAATGTTGCTGGAACAACTAGAAATCCATGTGCAAAAAAAAAAAAAAAAAAAAGAATCTAGGCTCAGAACTTATACCTTTTATACAAAATAACAAGGTAAATCATAGATGTAAATGTAAAATACAAAACTCTAACAGGTCTAGAAGATAATTTAGGAGTACATATGGATGACTTTGGATTTACCAATGACTGTTTGGATATAACACCAAAAACACAATACCTGAAAGAAGAAATGAAATGTTAGAGTTTATTAAAATTAAAAACTTCTGCTTTGTGAAGATGCTGTTAAGATAATGAAGAGACAAGCAACAGATTGGGACATCTTTGTGAAACATAACCGATAAAGAACTACTATCCAAAATATACAAATAACTCTTAAAACTCAACAATAAGACAATAAACAACTGAATTTTAACATGAATAAAAATCAGAACAGACACTTCATCAAAGAAAACATACAGATAACAAATAAATATATATAAAAGATATTCAATATGATTTATCATTCAGGAATTGCAAATTGAAACAATGAGTTACCACCACACATGTGTTAGAATGGCTAAAATCCAAAACATTGACAATACCAAGTGCTGACAAGTATGTGAAGCAGTGAAGGGGAACTCTCATTCATTGCTGGTGTAAGTGGAAAATAAAACAGCCATTTTGAAAGACAGTTTTATGGTTTCTTACAAAGCTAACCATAGTCTTACCATATGATCCAGCAAGAGAAACCAGATATTTACTCAATTTGATTGAAATTTATGTTTATACAGAAAGCCTACACACAAATATAGTTTTACTCATAATTGCCCAAAATCAAAAGCAGCCAAAGTGTTCTTTAACAGGTAAATAGAAAAACAAACTATGGTACATTCATTCAATAGAAAAATAATCATTGATATAAAGAAATGGCCTAATAAACTATTAAAAGACTTGGAGGAATCTTAAATGCATATTGCTAAGTGAAAGAAGACAGGCTGAAAATACTACATATTGCATAATTCCAATTATATGACAACTTGGAAAGAAAAATCTGTAGAGAGAGTAAAAAGATAAGTGATTTTCATCGCTTTGGGATTGGAGGAAGGGATAAATAGGAGAAGCATAGAGGATTTTAGGGTGGTAAAACTATTCTGTGTGATACTGTAATGTTGGATTCATAATGATGCTTTTGTAAAGCCCATGGAGGTATACAAGACAAAGAGTGAACCCAAATATTAACTATGTCCTATAGTTAATAATAATATATTAATATTGATTCATCATTTAATACAAATGTTCTATACAAATTCAAGATGTTAATAAAGAAGACTTTTTGTGGTTGGTGGTAAAGAAGGTAGCTGGAAACGCTTCATACTCTATGAAACTGTTTTGTAAAACTAAAAGCTTTCTAATAAATAAAGTCCATTAAAATATGCTATCTGATTGGTTAAATACTAAAATGTTCAAAATATTTTAAAATTTATTCCCTCATTTGATAATTTTAGTGTTTATATGCATCCATAAAATAAGAAATTGTTAATATTTTTATTTCACTCTGCTTAGAAAATGTAATGATTCTTAATTCTCACTCTCATATGGTGTGCTAAAACATTTGTCTTCAATTATTTTTTGCTTCCCCCAATATTAAGGAAAAAAAAATACTAAGGGCATAAAACAGCCATTTCTGAGGTCTTTAAAAATGTGTAAAAGCATGCTTTTAAAAAGTTAAGTAACAGAAGATTCAACTACAAAATGAAATAACTCCTGGGTAAGAGTTTGAGGCAAAATACTTAAATAAAATGAAAAATAAAGTTCTAGGTATAATACCTTATTCTAGATCAAAGAGAATCTCCAGGAATGAACACTTGATTTTTAAAACAGTTTTTAAAAGATTCAAGATTTTTCATTTTGAAAACTGGCACGCACATGTAAAACCTCAAATATAAGTATCTTCTCTAGCACTGCTAATGCCTCTCTATGTCTGTTCAGTTGTTCTCATCTGTTTTTGCTACCACTTTGCCTATGTCTTGCTATTATCCTATGATTTTTAAATTATTATTATTATTTTTTACCACTTTCAGAGTCACATTTCTTACTGGCTTTCTTTTTTTTAATTATTTTTGTAAAAGATTCTAAGGCCTTTGTATATGTTAGGGCACTTTTTTTCTTTTCCTTCTTTTTATTTTATTGTATTTATTTATTGTATTTATTTATATTTATTTATTTATTTATTGAGACAGAGTCTTGCTCTGTCGCCCAGGCTAGGGTGCAGTGGCATGATCTCAGCTCACTGCACCTCCGCCTCCCAAGTTCAAAGGATTCTCCTGCCTCAGCCTCCCAAGAAGCTGGCACCACAGTCATGTGCCACCATGCTCAGCTAATTTTTGTATTTTTAGTAGAGACAGGGTTTCACCATTTTCGCCAGGCTCCTCTCGAACTCCTGACCTCAGGTGATCTGCCCACTGTGGCCTCCCAAAGTGCTAGGATTACAGGCATAAGTCACTGCCTTTCTTTTCTTTTTCTTTCTTTCTTTCTTTCTTTCTTTCTTTCTTTCTTTCTTTCTTTCTTTCTTTCTTTCTTTCTTTCTTTCTTCTTTCTTTCTTCTTTCTTTCTTTCTTTCTCTTTCTTTCTTTCTCTATTTCTTTCTTTCTCTCTTTTTTTGATACCATAACATTTTATATGATGCTTTTTAAAATATCTTTTATTTGAATGGTTTGGGAAAGTGAAACAGGAGAAGAGAGTCTGCAACAATTAGGTCGCACCACAAGTGCAAAGGGAAGGCCAAGGACCTGTAGCTGAAAATATCTGTACACAAGAGACATCAAATATTATTTTCCATGGCTGGGCGTGGTGGCTCATGCCTATAATCCCAGCACTTTGGGAGATCGAGGCAGGCTGATCACTTGAAATCAGGAGTTCAAGACCAGCTTGGCCAACATGGTGAAACCCCGTCTCTTCTAAAAATACAAGAATTAGCCAGGCGCGGTGGTGAGCATTGTAATCCCAGCTACTCAGGAGACTAAAGCCCAAGAATCGCATAAGCCCATGAGGCAGAGGTTGCAGTGAGCTGAGATGGTGCCACTGCACTCCAGCCTGGGTGACAGAGCAAGAATCCCTCAAAAAAAAAAAAAAAAAAATTTTCCACTGGGCACAGGCTTAAGGAATGAACATTTAGGCCAGGAACGTTTGTCGCTGAAGAGGGATCTTGTGCCTTGAGCTTAAATCCCTGTGTATAAGAACTATGTGCAGTTGCCTTTCAACCCTTCCTAACACTACATTTTACATCTAGATGAATATTTAGCTTTCCGTTTTCTAACTAGACATTTGTATATACAGAGAACACTGGCATATAAGCATTAAATCTGTTCCATTCTCTATGAACCCTTTTTCTTGTTCCTCAAATCGTAATGTAAGTTCTTAGTCATCCTTGTTAGAAAGCCAATATTGATGATCTTTAAAAACTGTCCTGCTTCTAAGTCTAAATCTCATAGCAGATCAGCAAGTTTACTAAATTCTCTATTCAGAATGTGCATTTAAAAATTACTTGGAAGTGGACTCAGGGGCAGTGACTGTTTCTCATTAAGAATTAGTATGTTGTTTTTTTTAATACCTGCATGTAAGCTACATTTGGGCAGGAGCCATATAGTTTTTGTTTACAATTGAATGCCCTACACAATGCCTGATGTATCGTTCACATGTTAAATTTTCTTGAATGAATTTTCAAATGATATATTTTAACAATAATCTCCATCCCCAACCTGAACTCTTATGATTGATCTGGGTGGTAGATATAGAAATCCCTCCAAAGCGCATCACATTAAAAAATTAGCAATGTCTGTAAATGGCAAAGAAATTTCCTACTGATTGTAAAGATCTACAACAGATAGACTTTTAAAGTTAAGAACTTTAAAAAGCATTTAGCTATTGAAAGATCTATCTGAGGTCCAGTTTGGGAAGAGGAATAGGGAGGAGTGCTAAACTGCCATGCATAAAGTGATCAAGAAATGAGGGACTGGAGGCTGACCAACAAGGAGAAAAAGATTAAGAATACCTCTTTTGAAAGAAGGCCAGAATTTAAGGGGGAATGTCCTATGAGAATGTCCCCATAATAAGTAATAACCAATTGGAAGACTGAGGGTTCTAAGGTATGTTCTATATAGTAATATCATTATATTCCCCAAATTCCATCATGTATGTCAGTCTTGTGTAAACTGTGTTCTAGGTAAATGAGGGAGATTTCCAGCATCCAAAACCCACATCCTGATTACTTTATAAATGTTCTATGTCCAATATAATTTAAATTAAACATTTGTCTGTCCTCTTAATTGATTTATAACACGAATTTTACTTAAGTCAGGAAAAAGAAAAACTCTCTAGAAAATAAAAGTTTCATATTTATTAAATTTATATTTATAAAATTTCAGGCAAAAAACCTAATTTTATTTAAATCTGTTCTGTACAATTTATTCGTATTAAAAACAGATAATGCCCTATCAATTCATAGAGAAAGACCAACTGATATTATCAATTTAGTTTTCATATGAATCTTTTGACTATTGTAAAACAGCTCAGATAAGTTACAAAATTCTTCATCTGATACTATTTTATAAATTCTGTTTAATTATGTGAAGTTTTGAATTTCCTATATATATTTATTGAGAATTCAGGTGATAGCTAATGTTATAATAATTTTAAAGAAATCTCCAACAAATTCAGTTTTCATTTTAAATATTGCTATTTAAATTCAAGTGTTTTTTTTTTTAGCAAACAATCACACACATGAGCCTTACCTAATAAGTACTGTGTAAATTATGATCAAGTAATGTAAGTGTTCTTTTAGAAAATAATCACACATATGAGCCTTACCTAATAAGTACTGTGTAAATTATGATCAAGTAATGTAAGTGTTCTTTTAGAAAATAATCACACATATGAGCCTTACCTAATAAATACTGTGTAAATTATGATCAAGAAAATTATTTTTTGAAATTTACTTGATAAATTAAATCTATTAATTCCCCAAGGTGTTGTAAAACCAATTATGGCATTATCCGTCTCTCTCATTACCTAAACATAATGCTAGCTGCCTAAAGAGGTACTGCTAGAAACACAGAGTAAGTGTAAAGGTAGATCAAATAATATTGTAGAAAAAAACTGCAGAGAAACAGAGAAATCCTAAAACTGGAGGAACTTATTAAAAGTTATGAGACAGAGAACAAAACGAACCAGAGAAAAAGAAAGTGAGGGCTATATATAGCTTTACAATTGGCCACTTACCCGCCTCTGCAGCATGTGTAATGATTAATTCTGATTGAAGAACAAAGACTACTGGTTTGATGTGCTTAACTAGCTGAATTCCTAAGAGGAAAATGAACTGACAAGTAAAAAGAGACTGATGATTTTCATTTTGAATAATCTGAAGTATAACTAAATTTTGATAGGGGCAAAACTATTAAAAAGTGTATTTAATTTAACTTGAGTCTAATAATCATGTCTCCTGGCCCCTCCAAAAGACCAACACATGTTCACAAGTCTAAACGTAAAATTTCTTTTTTAAATTCACATTTTGGAGATTCTAATATTACAATGTGACTTGTAATTAATGTCAAAAGACATTCTGTAGCTACTAGGCGGGGGGTACATTGTGATTACAGACTGTTGTCATTCTGTGTATGTGACCAAACTTAGCCATTCAAATGGGTCAACTCACCTAATTGTCAACATTGTTGAATTATTTTTATTTGAGGCACGACGAGCAGTCTGACTTCATCCCCGATCCCTCTTTTAACTTAAAATGTCTCCGATTCTGTTCCACTGTCCTAATTTGGTCTTGAGATCTCTTACAGGAGAGTGGCTATAAACTCAAGCCCTACGTAGGCTGGACTCTAGATTTTGTCAATGTGCCTCTTGTGAGATACTTTTTTACCCTGGCAACTGCCTAATGCTTAAGTGTTGACCCATGACCAGGTGTCCCTCTCACAGGAAACTTGTTTATACTGGCAGAGACTTTTGTGGCTCCTGTATGACCTGTGTCAAGTTTATTCCTGCCAGGATAACCACTCTATAGGAGAGGCTTGACCAGGGATAAAGTTAGATCCAAGTGTGTCAGTCCAGTGAGACACGGAGGCATCAACGCAACAATAACGCCTAAAATAACAGAAGCAGTCTGTTACTCACAGGTCTACAAGAGAAGAGGAGTGCCAGCAAAGGCCAATAGGAAGATGGCAGGAGCAATGCACTCAGCCAGCAGGTGGGGAGCCAGAGTGATGGACCTATGGACCTGGGCCTTTATTGGGGGCTGGGGCATTCTCCAAGCAGATTTCCCGCAGAGAATTCTAACTGGTGGGTTTGAAGCAGGCAGATGTTAAGTCATGTTGGGTCATGCTGTGACTGATCATGATTACTGTGGCTTACCTTCACAGACCATGTGGGATGCAGGGTCAGCGGAGTAAGTCAAATAGTTTGTATCTGCATGTCCTGGAGGAGATGGTTACAAGGAAATAGCTGTATGTCAGACAGATATATGGATTAAGCACATTGGGCAACTGGGAGGAGGCAGAGAACTGGAAACTGTGTGAAGGGTGACTAAGTACTTCTTTTGGTATTAGAAAGTTAAACCAGTATTCAAAATGGATGGTAAGGCAAATTAAAATCATAGAAATCTGCTGTAGAACATAATTTTGTAAAATTCAGTATTGACACAAAAATTTTTGAGACATGCTAAACAATGTAAACTAAGGCAGTTGGAATTGC
This sequence comes from Nomascus leucogenys, assembly GCF_006542625.1. Classification (NCBI taxonomy): domain Eukaryota; kingdom Metazoa; phylum Chordata; class Mammalia; order Primates; family Hylobatidae; genus Nomascus; species Nomascus leucogenys. The sequence continues at coordinate 21,807,268 of NC_044387.1, forward strand.
CAAAGCATTTGCACTACACCACAGGATTTTGAAGGTCAGAAGACACTATTGGGACTGAATAATGTATTTCATAAGGCCATCCATCATAGTTCAACATTAACCTGTGAAATCATTTAATTTCTAACAAGCATAACTCAGTGAAGAGAACAAAAACAGACTAAACCAACAGGACAAAAAACTCTAATTTAAAATAACTAGAACAGAATACCAAAATATTATGAAATCATTTAGATTTATTTGGTTTGCAAGTGACAAAAATCCTGTTTAAACCATAATCATTAGATAGCTTGCAAACTTGAGATTAGGTAAACGAGGGATACAACTCAACCATATATTTGAGCACTTGAGAGTTTCTGCTTCTTTGTCTCATTTTCTGCTTCTCTGAGCAACTAATTAATTCTTTTCTCTGTTTTACGCTGTTGTTCTTTACCCCTCAATCTATGTTTAGAAAAAATATGAATATGTATACCTTCATATTCTTTACACAGAGAGAAGGGAGAGTAGGGGGTTTCAACATTATTTTTGAAGTTTAAAATCCTCTTTGGCCCATCTTAAGATAAGTGCCCATCCCTAGACCAATCAAGTGTGAAGAAGAAAAGAGGACTGTGATTATTCTGGCTGGAGTCAGGTACCATCCTAAGACTAATCAACCATGGTAGTAGTAGGTACAAGAGCTAGAAGAATGAGTAGCCAGTTCCTAAAGTTTAAATGTATTCTGTATTTGTCATGTGCCTTAAAATCACGCATTTAACCTTAACGAAGCATGATAAAAAATGATTATTATGATTAGTATTATAGATTAGAGAAAGGAACACATCACTAGAATAAGCCCTGGAAGTTTAAAATTATTTAGCAAAGTTTTCACATTCTGAGTATGATAAGAATTAAAAACAAAGTTATATTGAGATACTAAGGAAAAAATGGCATGGAATTTTATGGATAAATGAATGCTATTTATTGTCTTACAGAACAAGATGCATAGAAAGCACATAATGCAACCTAACTCCAGAAATGATGCACAAGCTATAAAAACAAATTTGTGAATACAAAGTGGTGCTAAAAATATGTAAGAATATAGAATCTGCAAGAAGCAGGAATTCAGATTCATGCATAAAAGGAACATGCCATCATGGAAGCACAGTGGTCATTTGGTTGGTTACCATGCTCCTACAAGACCAGGAAAGGAACATTCTTCCTGGATGCTAGAATAGAAGCAACACTGACTTAGGGCAAGAGCTGACATTGCTATTAAGTGCCCTACATAGAAAGCTCAACAGTGATCATGAACTGGGCCAGAAATGAGATAAAATAACTTCATTTTTAAAAGTTATGCCAAATAAAATAAAATACTACAAAATATATTTATGAAAAATAAACATCATATATGTCATTTGTGATAAGTCCTCTTCATTCAGAATTTTAAAAATCTGTATAATTATTGATATAGTATATACCTTTTTATGTAACAGAGAAAGTTCTAAATAACCTTATAAAATAAATTTGAAAACACAAAGAGAAACTTTTCAGTGAAATTATGACTACAAAAAATTAGTCCAAGACAAATTGGGAATTTTACTAGAGTAACTATAACTAAACCACTGAAATATGTGTTAAATGGCCAACACCCTAAATGCCACAGATTGTTGGATTAATTATGACATACCTTGAAGAAACTAGTATTCTTAGAAAAAACAGCAGATAAGAATGAAGCTGAAAGTCAATGATATAATTTTGAAACAAGAAAGATCTCCTAAATAAAATAGTATACTCAGTGGGATGTTAATAATATTTTATAATCAAGTCAGTTAATTCCCAGGTAGCAAGTGTTTCTGCATGAAAACCAGTATTAGTGCAATTTACTATTAAGTTAATAGATTAATAGATTAAGATGGAAAATACATGTGATTATCTCTATAGATGGAAAAATCAATAAAATCCATTACCAATTCATTATTTTAAAGTCATAATTGTGAATTCAAAATAAAAGTGAACTTCCTTAACTCGACAAAGTAAACATCACACATAAAGAATGCCTTCTCTTTTCCCAATTATTTTTTTTTTTTTTTTTTTTTTTTTTTTTGAGACGGAGTCTCGCTCTGTCGCCCAGGCTGGAGTGCAGTGGCGCGATCTCGGCTCACTGCAAGCTCCGCCTCCCGGGTTCACGCCATTCTCCTGCCTCAGCCTCTCCAAGTAGCTGGGACTACAGGCGCCCGCCACCACGCCCGGCTAATTTTTTGTATTTTTAGTAGAGACAGGGTTTCACCGTGGTCTCGATCTCCTGACCTCGTGATCCGCCCGCCTCGGCCTCCCAAAGTGCTGGGATTACAAGCGTGAGCCACCGCGCCCGGCCTTTTCCCAATTATTGAGTTGTGTTTGTGTTACTAGCTGATGCAATGAGAAAAGAAAATGAAATAGAGATACAAAGATTTAAAAGGAAAACTTAGGACCCATAGCTTAGCAGTATAGTGTAGTAATTAAAATTAATCACTTTAGTGTGGAGCCAGATTGTCTGGTTTCAAACCTTTCTGTCATATACTTACTAGGTGACCTTGAGCCAATTACTTAACATCCTTTTGCATTTGATTTCTTATTTGTAAAACAGCAATAATTCTCCTAATACCTGCCTTGTAAGGCTGCTATGAGGATTGAAACAGCTCATTTACAGAAAGAGCCTAGAACAGCCCTTTATTGGTAAGTGTTATGTAAGTGCTTAATTTTATTTCTTAATATTTGCAGGCAATAAGAACAACGAACAAGGAAGAGCTAAGATTCAGTTGTCAAGTTTAACTAATCAGAGCTTTTGAAATATAATCAGATGTAAGTTCAAAAGATAATCGTCTCAAAAACCGACTTTGCTAAATTAAAAATAGGAAGAATCGAAATTCCTATTCACATATCCCAAAGTGCGTTTTCCCTCCACTGACCTATTCCCTCTGTGTTCTTCCCCTTTAGAGTATAGGCAATATCAATGGTCCAGTTGTTTGGGTCAACAAACTTGAAACTATTCTTGATTTCCTCCTTTCATATTCCACCATATTTAATTAACAAATACATAATCAAAGCACTTATTATTTTCATTGCTATCACTTGGATCCAGTATACTATACTGGATTAATATACTGAGTATAGCATAATTAATCACCAATATTATTCCATAGCCTCTTTATTAGTTTCTATCCTTGACTCTTTCTCTCTATTTTATTCTAACAAAACAGCAAGCTATTCTTTAAACAGAGAAATTATCTTAAGTGGCCTTTACCATCTCACCTCATTCAAAACAAAACCAAAAATCCTTAAAATTTCTAAGTTCTTATGTAATTTGGATGATGACTTCTGGTTTAACTTCATCTTTTATGTCTCTCCCATTCGTTCTGGCATACTAGAATATTGTAATTCTTCCAATGAGTCAAGCATTTTCCTTTCTCAAAGGCTTTACATTTGTCATTTCCTCTTTCTAGAAATGTTGTCCCTCAGATACATGCATAGATTACTTTCTCACTTCAGGTGAGAAATCAAATATCATTAGACTTCTTTCAACACCCTATAGAAAACCATAACCCCGAACTTCAACCAGGAAATTCTCTATGTACCCTATCCAGCTGTATTTTTCTTTATAACACTTAAAACCATATGACATGTTAGGCATTGACTTGATTGTTTATTTTCTGTGTCTTCTCATTAGACTAAGTTCTGTGAGTTAAGAATTCTTTTGTTTTGTTTCCTAGGGTTATAGCTTTAATATCTAAAATAATGTCTGACGCATATTAGGCAGTCAACAAATATTTGTTTAATAACTGAATAAATGAATAGATAAGTGAAATAAAAATATAAAAAGCCTTGCAGTCAGACAAAACAAAAATATATAAGATTGTTTTGAATAAAACTGTATGACTTTACTGCAAATTTAAAAGAGCTGCAAATTTGGAGAGGTATATCATGTTATTATATTGTAAATACTTTAAATCTCTCTAAATTAATGTATAAATTTAGTGTAAGCCCAATCAAAATTTCAAAGTGATTATTCATGGAAGCCAACATGTTGATTATAAAATTCATGTATAAAATTTTAATGTGCAATTCTAGAAAGGAAAAAATAGAAATAAAGATGGGAAATTATCATACCAAATCTCAAGACATATTGATATATATATAGTAATTTAAACAGTGTGATTTGGCAGAGCAAAAGACATATAGATCAAAATCCAGAAGGAGGTTCATGGACATGTGAGTATTTGTCTTTTTGCAGATGTTGCAACTTAAAAGGGGGCACACCAAGGATAGACTTGCCCATAAACAGTGCCGTGAAAATAAAATAAAATTCTAATCTCAAAACATACAAGCAAAAATTTCCAGGTGGCTCAAAAGCACATACTTAAAACAAGCTTAAAATTATTGCAGAAAATATTAAAGAGTATATATATATATATAAACTTGTAGTGGGAAAATCTGTTTAAGGCAAGAGAATTCATCAAGAAAAGTGTTGAGTTTTATTGCATCAAAGTTAAAATTTTCTTCAAATGTTCTTTATTTCAAGATACACTGTAACAAAGTTAAAATGCAAATGACAGAGTAAAAGAAAATATTTGCAACATTTCTAACAAAGTTCTATATAAAACCAAAAATATATTTAGCTACAAGTATCAATATAAACAAAGTATAATGATAGTTTTTATACTTAGCAGAAAAATGGTCCAAGAGTGTAGAGAGGCAGTCCACAGAATGGAAAATCAAAATGCTGATTAAACATATAAGTAAATGTGTGACAATCTGATTATCTTTGCCTGTACTCAGGAAAATGTCCTATCAGCAAGAAGAACAGAAATGGTAATAGCATGAGTTGGCAAGATTTGTGGAGAATTCATGTTTACAACAGGTGAATGGGTAAGTTGGTGCATCCAGTTTTGTGGGCAATTAAAATTTCTTAAAACCAAAAGTGGAAGATGCCAGTGACTCTGTTCACAAAAGCACTTATAGTCATGTTACACAAGAAAACACAGCTATGGAAATGTTGCTTATGAAAACAAAAATCAGAAAAGGACATAAATAGTCTTTCAATGTGTAGTTAGGAAATAGATATGTAAGTTGTGGTGTAAATAAATAGCAAGGAAACAGAGTAAACTAAATCTGCACACAACTTGGAGATTTTAAAAATATATTAAGTTAAAAGCATATATATGAATCTATATGCATGCTATATCTGCTATATCTGCATGACTTAAATTTTCCTTTAAAATGTCATCATGCAAAACAAAGGCATTTTATGTAGATGTAACATTTTATATTTTTTAAAAGCTTGGGTTTGTAAATATTTATGAATCAAAATAATAGTAGTAATTACCAGTTGGGCAAAGAACAGTAACATAGGTTTGTCCAAATTTAGTATTTTTTGTTATGACCTACATTTTTAAGCATTAAATTCATGAATTAAAAATTATACTCACATGCTTAAAATTAATTTTCAAATCAGTGATGTATGTGAGTTCATTAAAAAGACATATATCTCAATTTTTAATGTAGTGTTCCTCATTTTACCCCAAAAGTGTTATTAAATTAATGATGTGTTTTACTTAGAGTTAATGACTTTATAAATTTAATGAAATATGAGATTTTTTGCTTCTAAATAGTGCAAAATGGGAGGCATTATATCAGAGACCTCTAAAGAAAAACTGAATCAACCAAGTATTTGTGGATCAAGATTTCTAAATATTCAGTCACCAGTGTATATGCTCATGTTACTGCCTTTGGAAAGGTTGGCTTTAAAGTCAGTATGCAAACATAACATATTGTTCACATTTACTCCTGAAAAAATCCTTCTAAGAGCAATATATTGGAAATACAATTCTCACCATAAGCCCATGCTGCATTATTTTTTCCCAGTGCTAAAAGAAAGAGCTCCTTCTTTTTTCTTTTTTTCTCTTTCTTTCCCTCCCTTCCTTCTTTTCTCGCTTTCACTCTTTTTCTTTTCCTATTAGGCATAAAAGACTTGCTAAAAAAGGAAAAAAAAATACTCCTTATTCATTTAAATACTGGAATTTTGCTCATTCCATTTAGATGTTTGTACTGAGAGGGTCAGGAAGAAGAAACCACAAATTCAAATCTTTGATCTCATGTTTACTCTGGAGAATGAATTTACTGAGTAAAATCAATTTATTTAAGTTACTATTTATTATTTTGTTTTATTTTTCTTTGTTATTGGGTTGATTTCTCAGATAAAGATGTATTTGCTGAAGCCAAATGCACTTAGGACAGGAAATTGTTGACCCCAGACATTAAGAAAAATAAAGAATGAGGCCCTAATCACTGTCTTCGAGAAGCTTATCACTTAATTGAGAAGGAAATACACCTACACAGCTTGGGAAAGCAATAATTGGCACAAAAATATTAGTTGTTGATTCTTTTACCACTTCTTTAGAGCTCAAACCTCTTGCATTCTGTTAGGAGATGAAAATAGCAGCAAAAAGAGCAGTGATGGCATAGTTTTCACAATCTTAAAGAGTACCTCAATTTTTTTTCAGGCCTGAGTTCCTTCCAGAAGCTATGTTACCTACACATGGGTAGGCAATGTGGAATCATTAACATTTAGTTTCTTTACCGTAAAGTAGGCGGCATGAGTAGGAGAGGCATTATATCTTCAGTATCCAAGAAATGATCAACAAATAGACTCAGTGTGATTCCTTTTATTTATATCTCAAGTTTGTCCTCCCATGATCCTTGTTTTGTTTCATGCAAAGCTCTCTACCAAATTTCTCCCTTGACTTTTCCTAAGGTGAACTATGCGTTCCATGTGTTATGTTCCTAAGTATAGTTTATTTCAATTATGTAGGACTTTTATCATGAACATGAAGAACCCCTCTCCAGGACAACTTGGACCACTCTATTCAATTAAATTTTAGTCCACCTTCTATTTTAATGGTTCTTGGTTCAACGTAGTCCTGTGGTCACAAGAAAGTAAACATTTTGCAGCATCTTTGTTTCATCAGTATCGTCACATATATTATAACCAAGTCAGCATTCTTGAATCCAGTCCTTTTGCAAATTGTCTTTGTACTTCTCCCATAAAGGATATGCCCAAGTATACATAATTATGCAATTATAATTTTGCAAACTCTTCTACCAAGTATCTCTTAGGTATTTATTGTAAAACCTAATACATCTCCCTCAACTTACATGCATCCTCTTCTGATCAAAGAAACTCAGCACTCCCGACCTGACAGTTAGTTTCCTAATTCTTGGCTACCTACAAGAAGAAGCTCATTAGGCATTTCCTCATACCTTTGCTTCATATAACTCCTGCACTTAATACTTATCAGCAATCCCAATTATACGAGAACACATACAAGCATTTTATTCAACTTTAATCATGTCCTTCTTAAGTGCTCACCATAACATGGGTCATAATGAGCAGTGTAGTGGATTTATCAATGTAGAGTATCTTTCATCAATAACAGAAGAAACACTGCACTAGCATAGGTGTAGGATATGTTTTGTTTCCGTGCCCTTTTCAATGGCATTACTTAGATGTGTGTCATTCAAGCTGGTGAAATTCAGGAGTGAGGTGATATTACTGTATCAACTTGTTAGCTGTGAGATTTCAGCTAGCTAGAAGTGCAATGGATTTGGATATGTAGAGGGAGAGGAAATATATTCTAGACACAAAAGATAAGATGAGTAAAGAGAGCAAAGACATAGCTAAGAACCAGCATCAGCGCCCACACTCCACCGCTCTCCTATTAGCCAGGAGGAACATATTTGCTCCTAAATAAGGGAGTTTTCTATATTCCACTAGATGACATGGTTCCAAAAACTGTCTTTTCTTTTCTGAATCACCAAAATTTTTATTCTTTTTAGTATAATTCACATTACATACAAACATTCTCTTATGTCTTTAACGTTAAACAACAACAAAAACAACTACAACCCACCCCAGCTGTTATTTCTACCATCAGTTATCACTCTAGTGTTCCCTCCTTTCTATGCCCCTTAAGACAAAGTTTCTTGAGCCAAGCACAGTAGTTCACATCTGTAATCTCAGTGATTTGGGAGGCTGAGGAGAGAGGATGGTGCAAACGATATAAAAGGCTTGCTAAAAAAAGAAAAAAAGGAAAAGAAATCACTCCTTATTCATTTAAGCACTGAAATCTTGTTCATTTCATTTAGATGTTCATATTCTGAGAGGGATAGGAAAAAGAAACCACAAATTCAAATTTTTTATCTCACGTTTACTCTGGAGCATGGGTTTACTGAGTGAAATAAATTCACTTAAATTACTATTTTTCATTTTGTTTTATGTTCATTTGTTATATTGTTGATTTTTTTCAGGTCAAGTAAAGATGTACTTGAGAGATCAAAGACACAGCCAAGAACCAGCCTGAGTGCCCACACTCCACTGCTCTCCTATTAGCCAGGATGAATTCCTGTGCTCCTAAATAAGGGAGTGTTTTATATTGTTAGAGAGCATGGCTCCAAAACCTGTCTTCTATTTTCTGAATTACCAACTTTTTAATTATTATTAACCCTTGACACATGGCCAGGAGTCTGAAGACAGTTTGGGCATCACAGTGAGACCCTGTCTCTAAAAATATAAAAATAAAAATATTACCAACTAGCTGGGCCATGGTGGTATGTGAATGTAAACCCAGCTACTCAGTAGTCTGAAAAGGTTGAGGGTACAGTGTATCATAATTGTACCACTGCACTCTAGTCTAGATGACAGAGTGAGACTCTAACTCAAGAAAAAAAAAAAGACAAAGTTTCTTGAAAATTGCATGTATTGTCTGATACCAATATCTCCCATTCTTTCTTGAACCCACATTTTCCCCATCATGACTCCAGTAAAGTAGTTCTTGTTAGGGTTGCCAGGGACCATTGCATTGTTTATTCCAATGACAGCTCTCAGTCCACATCTCACTTGACCCTTCAGCAATAGCTGACATAATCAATTTACCTCCTTCAAACACTTACTTTATCTGCTCCAATGACTCTTGTGCTAATCCTGTGCTTAGTTTCCCCCATTATCATTCCTTTTTTTTGTTTTGTTTTTTGTTTTGTTTTGTTTTGTTTTCTGTTATCTTCTGTGTTACACAAAATCCAAATCTCTGTAGGTTGTCTTTCCTGGGCACCTGACTTTCAGCTTAGTTCAGCCAATTGGAGATCCTGGTTTGAGACCAGAAGCTAGGAGCAAAGGAGAAGTCAGGATATTATTCCCTATCTCCCTTTCCTTCTGGTGTTAAACTTGGCATTGACTCTAACACTTACGTGACTCCAAGTAGGTAGGAAATAACAGGTACTTAGAGTTTTCAGTGTTCCTATGAAAAGTCTTAATTTCTGAGACATAGAAAAAAATGGAATATAAAGACTTATAATACTTGCTTTCATGTCTCTCTGAAACATTTTACTCTTGTTATACCATGAGAATTAGATTTATAACCATTAGTCTAGCTACATGCTCTGATTTCAGAGGGCCAAAGGGGCCCAGATGAGGTCTGTAGGTTAAGCCCTAAGGTGCCAAGAATACTGAAGCATTTTCTCCCAAGGTATTTACATTTCAGATGGTATAAAGCCCAGAGGTTGAAGAAATCTCTAGGTCATAAATGCCAGAGACACCCAGAGTTTATCTGACTCTTGGAAAGATATTAATACATTTATATTCCAAAAGGTTAAGGTAAGAACTCAGAATGTTTTTCATAGTGTGTCAAAGGAGAAAAGTTGTTTCTTGCCCCTTTCATTTCAGAAGAGAATGAGGAAAGCCGTCTATCTCCTATATAAAAATGGAAAAAACACATCATTTTACATTTCTTGTCTATGATACACAGTTTATATGAAGAAGACATTTGGCTTGGATTCATTACACTGCTCTAGGGGTAAGACTTGGGGTGTGAAGAAACAAGTGGTCATTATTTGCTTTATTTGTGAATAATGATAATCTGCCTCAGCTCAGGAACACTCCATGTTTGCATCCAAGTTAAAATTAATGAAGAGAAACATTACAAACTCAACAGTCACCTAATAGATGGGACCTCCATGATTCCAAATTCCACCAGCTGGCCCTAAGCTCTAACTACCTAGAATGTTGCCCTCTCCCTTTCTCATTCCAGGCTAGGGATGGTTTAGCATGTTTCTGATTCTAATCTCATCTCCTGGATGGTCATTTAACAAATTTTATCACCTGCATGGCCACTTGCTATGTTAAATTAATCTCTTTTAAATATTCTTTTCTATGCTTGACTCTTGAATGATACAGCATATCCCTTTCTGATATTAATTTTACTCCTATAATTCCTCCTGTCTTCTTTTATAGTTATTCTGAAGGTCACCAGATATGGTTGTGTCAGATATGATCTGCACAATTCTAGTGGGTGCCATTTACATCATAGTCTATTTGCCCAAGTTCTAAATGCCAGAGTACTCTAGCGATCAGGGCATGAATATCATACATCCTTGATGACATGATCTACTGTATTGTTTTTCAAATTAATTTATATGCCTATGACACAAAAATTATATCTCCTAACAACTTCAGATTTATATGCTATTACTCTCCCCTTGCTAATGTCATCCCAGCCATACCACTCTTTTCATGATTAATTGAAAATATCTGATACACTCCTGAACTGGCTGTTCCCTTTGCATGGTTTGTTCTTCTCTATGATCTTGTATCATCAATCAGTATCTATGAAATTGTAGTGGGCTAATTTGTTAGCTAGCAAGTGGGACAAAATCTCAAACCCTTCATAGCTCTTGATAGTTTTGGTAATAAGAAGGGGATGCTGACAGAGACATGGCTTTCTGGGAGAGAAAGGATGAAGGTCCCAAAGAGCCAGGTTAGAGTGTATGAAAAGGTTCCCCAGGATCTGGTAGTAAAGGCTCTAATTGAAATGTCAAAGAGAATTAGTTAACCCCACTATACTACCAGTTGTTTGTATGCTGAGCAACAAGAGGTAGGATTTTAAAAAATGTGTTCAAATGATGTTTGAATGTTGCTTACTCTCCTCTATGTAAGAGGAGGAAGGGATGTTATTGAGGCAATGGGTCAGTAAGTCTTGTGGTCTCAGCCAAAAGGCAATGTAGCTGCTGCTGCTGAGTCAATAGTTCCCCAACACTGGAAAAAAATATTGTCAGCAATAAGAAGACTGAGTTTTGGATGGACTGAAAACATTAGAATTGTGTTTGATTGAGCCATGCAGATAGCTACCCAAACCCCAAAGTAAATGCCTAACCTTGTGTATATACTGGCATGAAGCTATTGCTACTTTCCATGGCTTGTGATTCCTAATTTTTCCTCTCCCCAACCTCAGCTATTTTAAGAATAAAACATTTTGGCATAACACCAAAGTATTCCAATCCCCAAGGGGAACCCATGCCCACAGACATACAACTGAATGCCCTGGGGTATACTGGGGAGAAAGAGAATCTAAATTTGGGCATCTGCTGTATATAAATATCCAGGTCACCACCCTACCTGCTAACAGGAGTAAAAGAGTGCCTGAATTCAACAAGTGGGTTTAGGCAAGATGCACAGTGGGGAAGGGAAACTATCACAACCTGGTGTGTCTCCCTTGGGGTTGATTAAATGTAATATTATTGTCATTTCCACTGATTAATGCATGTTTGGTGTTGATGTTGTACATGCCTATACTGTGAATGTTTATAAATACTAGACTGTACTACTGCACCTAGAAAGAGCAACATATAGAAAAGTGCTAATTCCAGCCAGGCACGGTGGTTCACGCCTGTAATCCCAGCACTTTGAGAGGCCGAGGAGGGCAGATCACAATGTCAGGAGTACAAGACCAGCCTGATGAATATGGTGAAACCCCGTCTCTACTAAAAATACAAAAATTAGCTGGTCGAGGTGGCACGTGCCTGTAGTCCCAGCTACTTGGAAGGCTGAGGTAGGAGAATCGCTTGAACCCCGGAGGCAGATGTTGCAGAGAGCCAAGATCACACCACTGCACTCCAGCCTGGGCGACAGAGTGAGACTCCATCTCCAAAAAATATAATAATAATAATAAAAAAGAAAAGTGTTAATACCTTTGAGACTTCATACCCTAAAATATTTCTGAGCAAAAAAAATCTCGATGACTAATGAAGTTGCCAATTAGAGCCTTTGTTAAAAAGAGTCAGCTTTTATCCAGTGCTTTGGGTATTACATTGAAAAAATCATTGCAATGATTTATTAAGCTATGTTTTCTTCCAGGAGTTTTACCATTTCAGATATTACATTATGAATCTTTAGTCCATTTTTAGTTTATTTTAGTGCATGGTTTAAGTAAGGATCCAATATTATTCTTTTGCATGTGAATATACACTTTTCCCAGCACCATTTATTGAAAGAAGTGTTCTTTTTTTTTTTCCCCAAGTTTGCTTTGAATGTGTGAAGTCTCTCATAGTTCCATATGAACTTCAGAATGTTTTTCTTCTATACCTATTAAAAATGCTGCAAGGGACTGAACATTTGTGTCTCACCAAAATTTAAACGTTGAAGTCAAATTCCCAATGTGTAATGGTATGTAAAGTTGGGTCTTTTGGGAGATAATTAGGAATGAGGGATTAGTGCCCCTGTGAGAAGAGGCCAGATAGCTAGTTCTTTATTTCTACAGTGTTAGGATAAAACAAGAAGTCAAGAGACTGGTACTCAGAAAAGTACCCCCAGCAGAACCGGGCCATATTGTTAACCCTGATCTTAGATTTCTAACCTCCAGAATTGTAAGATATAAATACTGTTGTTTAAGCCACCTAGACTGTGGCAATTTGTTATAGCAGCCCATGATAAGACAAATGTCAATGGAATTTTGATAGAGATTGCATTGAATTTGTAGATTGCTTTGGGGAGTAAGGGCATTTTAATAATATCAAGTCTTCCAACTCATGGGCACTGATGTTTTATTTGTCTATTTAATTTCTTTTATCAAGAATTCATAGTTTTCAGTGTACACACTTTTTACTTCCTTGGTTAAGATTATTTCTAAGTATTTGATCCTTGATGTTACTGTAAAAGAGATTTTTTCTTTTTTTTTTTTTTTTTTAGATGGAGTTGTACTCCTATTGCCCAGGCTGGAGTGCAATGGTGAGATCTTGGCTCACTGCAACCTCTGCCTCCCGGATTCAAACAATTCTCCTGCCTCAGCCTTCCTGAGTAGCTGGGATTACAGGCATGCACCACCATGCCCGGCTAATTTTGTATTTTTAGTAGAGATGGGGTTTCTCCATGTTGGTCAGGCTGGTCTCAAACTCCCGACTTCGGGTGATCTTCCCGCCTCGGCCTCTCAAAATGCTGGGATTACAGGCATGAGCCACTGCACCTGGCCAAGATTTTTTTCTTAATATCCTTTTCAGATAGTTCATTGTTATTGTATAGAAATACAACTGATTTTTGTGTGTTGATTTAGTTTCTTGCAACTTTATTGAATTTATTAGTTCTAGCAATTTTTTTAATGTGAATTCTTTAGGGTTAGCAACATATAACCTTCTGATTTAGATGGCTTTTATTTCTTTTCTTGCCAGTTTAGCTATGACTAAAACATACAGTATTATGTTTAATAGAAATGGAAATGGCCAGAGTAGGTATTTTTGCATTGTTCCTGATCTTAGAGGAAAAAAAGGTTTTTGTTTGTTTGTTTGTTTTTTACCTTTGAGTATAATGTCACTGCAGGCTTTTTTCATATATGCCCTTCATTTCATAAAGAAGGTAAATTCTCTCTATACTTAGTTTGTTAACAGTTTTTATCATAAGAGTGTCAGATTTTGCCAAATGCTTTTCCTGCATCTATGGAGATGATTATGTGATTTTTTTCCTTCATTATACTGGTGTTATATCAAATCAATTGATTTGTGTATGTCAAACCATCCTTGAATCCCAGGGATAAATTTCATTTGATTATGGTAAATAATCCTTTAATGTACTATCGAATTTTGTTTCTACTTCGTTTCTAAAGAATAGTTTTGCTGGGTATACTCTTCCAGTCTACAGCTTTTTTTTTTTTTCTTTCAGCCCTTTGAATATATCATTTCTCTCTCCATTGACCTGCAATGTTTCTGTTGATAAATTCACTGAAGACTTACAGAGTTTCCCTTGTATGTGACAAGCTATTTTTATCTTGATGCTTTCATATTCTTTTTCTTTGACTTTTAACTATTTGATTATAATTTGTCTTTATGTAGACTTCATATAAATCTGTAGATTCATATTACTTGAGGCCTTCTGAGTGTTATAAATCTAGATGTCCATGTCTCTCTTTAGATTTGGAAAATTCATCCATTATTTCTTTAAACATATTTTCTTTTCCTTTCTCTTCCTCTTTTCCTTATGGGACTCCCATAATGTATATGTTTGTTCATTTGATAGTGTTCTATAATCCACTCAGGGTTCCTGCACACTTTCTTTGTTTTTTCCTTTTTTTGCTTCTCTGACAAGATAATTTCAAATGAGGTGCCTTTGAGTTTGCCAATTCTTCCTTCTGCTTGATCAAGTCTGAAGTTGAGGCCCTCTAGTGAATTATTAATTTCAGTTCTTATATTCTTTAGCTCTAGAATTTCTATGTACTTTTTTATAGTTACTACTTTATTTCATGTATAACTTTTATCATTTGTAATTGTTGTTGTCTGTGTTTCTTGTATCTTCCTGAGATTCTTTAAAATGATTATTTTAAATTCTGTCAGGCAATTTATAGATCTCCATTGTTTTAGTTCACTCTTTTGATTGTGTTATGTTTTTCTGATTCTTTTTTTTTCTTTGTAGCTTGCATTGGTATCTGTGCAATAGCCACTTCCCAGTTTTTCAAACTGACTTTGACTGAGATAAGTCTTAACCAATGAGCCTGGCTAGAGATTCTAGATTCTTGTTCCTAGCTGCCTCGTGTATCCAGTCTTTCTTTTGTTTTGGATTTTTGTTTTTCCCAAAAGTCTAAAATTTGGACCTCCCTTTGATGTTGATTATTATCATCCCCTCAGTGTGCTATGTGAGGTCACACAGAAACCATCCCGTCAAATGGCACTCTGAACAGGCAGGGATGTTGAAGCCACATTCCACTTCTTTCTACTCTCTGGAGGAGAAGTCTCAATTATATCTTCTCCATATTTCTCAGAGTCAGGCCAAGCCATGGAAGATGTCCATTCTTTTTAACTTTGTTTCTAGCTGTCTCAAGTATCCATACTACACTTTATTCTGGTCCAATTTTGAATTAAATTGAGTCTTAAGAAGCAAATTCTAATTTACACAGTGATAAGATGTAACTGAAAGTCAATAGCTAAAGGGAAAACTGTTAATTGAGATAAAAAATTAATTAGAGCCACTAATTTATAATTCTCCTAATTGACTAAAAACAAAATTTTCAGAGTCAAATTAGTATTACTTCTTTAAATTATTCTGTAGCTATTTATAGAAGATATTCAGAGTGATAGTGTTTCCCTTTCTTCTTCTTCTTCTTCTTCTTATTATTATTTTAAACATGGCCAAGCTACTTTTCAGCCAGTGTGGTGGTGACTGGTAACCCAAATGACTGTTATTTTCTCTTAATTAGGTTGAAATCTATTGCTTACAGAATCTTTGAGTAAAACCATTTTTTTATAATGTGCAATTTCAGTGTTCTCTGCACTAGCATTTCTCTATCGAAATATAATGTGAAGCATATAGGTAATTTTAAATTTTCTAGTAGCCATGTTAAAATCACTAAGAGACATTTTCATATTGTTTTCCACAACGGCTGTGCTAATTTATAAGCACATTAACGGTGTGCAAGATTTACCTTTTCTCTCCGTCCTTGCCAACACTTTTTTTTTTATCTTTTTGATAATAATCATCCTAACAATGTGAGCTAGTATCTCATTGTGGTTTTAATTTACATTTCCCTGATTATTACTGATGTTAAGCTAATGTTAAGTGATGATGCTAATTAGTTACTTATATCCTTGTTGAACATTTTTATAACTTTGTTTGAGAAATGTCTATTAAGCTATTTTGCTCATTTAAAAAATTGAGTTAGCAATCTCACTACTGGTTATACACATGAAAAAATGAAATAAATATTACAAAGAGATATCAACATCCCAATGTTTATAGCAGCACTATTTACAATGGCCAAGATACAGAATTAACCTAAGTGTTCAATACTGGATAAATGGATAAAGAAAATGTGGTATACACAATGGAATACTATTCAATCAAAAGCAAGAATAAAATCATGTCAATTGTGACAACCTGGAACAACCTGTAAAACATCATGTTGAGTGAAATAAGTCAAACGCAGAAAGGTAAAAATACTGTATGATCTTGCTCACATGTGGAATTTTTTTAAAAAGTTGATATCATGGAAGCAGAAAAGAGTGGTTACCAGAAATGGGGGAGAGAAGATAGAGTGAGAAGATGGGGAGTCATCGTGATAGCGACAGAAAGCAGCCAAATGCCTAGGCAGATGGGGCGGGTCCCTGGTGAAACCCTACCTCCAAGCCAAGACAGTTAAAAGCCTGAAAGTCAAGCTACAAGTTAAATTCTCAGACCTGTCTTCCCATTTGGCGCACTTTCCTCTGACTTATCTCTATCCTTCACCTATTTAACATATACCTACTCTTTCCTACTTGGTTTTTTACAATGTTGTGCCCATCTGTGGGATGTCTTTGCTTTAACCTTTTTTGCATACTCACAAACCAATCAGCACACACTACCCATTTTGAGTCCATAAAAAGGCCGGTAACCAGCTACAGAGAGAAAAACCACCCAACTGCAGGAATGGGGGACCAGTCCCCCATGTCCCATGTCCCCTCTCCACTGAGAGCTGTTATGCCGCTCAATAAAATTATCTGCCATCATCACCCTTTAGTCATCAGCATGACCTCATTCTTCTTGGATGCTGGACAAGATTCAGGACCAACTGAGTGTGGGTACCCAGAAAGGCTGTTGCACTGGCCCTTTGACCTCGCTGGTGGAAAACAGCCTCCCCACGCCTCCGGGCTGGGGCCAACTGATCTGGTAACATGCCTGAGCTGCGGACGGTGGAACTGAAAGAGCCTATTAATACATAAACACCTACCCTGGGACTTCGGGGTCACGGGCAGCGCTGCCTGGGTGCTGCTGCGTTCCTCTCGATGTGACACGCCTGGTCTGGTCGCGGGCCGCACAGAGCTGGCTCATGTGTGGGCGCCTGGAGCGTCTGGCGGGATCCCACATTCACCCTCTCATGTGCTCCCTACTGCAAGGGCCTGACCGCAGCGGGCCGAGTAGATGGGGAACCCCTGCTTCAAGTTCAGCAAACGGGCCGAGAAAAATCCTGCTTCAGTTGGCCAACACCTGCAACAATACAATTAGATAGGAGGACTAAATTCTGGTGTTCTGATGCACAATAGTTTGACTACAGTTAGCAGTAATGTATTGTATATTAAAGATAGCTAGAAGATAGACTTCTGAATGTTCTCAACACAAATAAAATGATAAATGTATGAGGAGATATATATGCTAACTACATTGCTTTGATCATTATACAATCCATATGAATTAAAACATCACATTTTACTCCATAAATATGTGCAATTACAATGTGTCTTTTTTTTTTTAAAAAAAAAAGCATTTCAACCCGTTAGTGTTAGGGATTATTTTTTTACCAATAAAAATGAAAACATTATAAAGTAACAGGTGAAATTAATTTTAATAACATATTTTATTTACTGCAACATATCAAAAATATTTTTATTTCCACTTGTAATCAACATAAAAATTATTAGTGATATATATTACATCCTTTTTTCTTAAGTCTTCAAAATCAGCTGTGTATATTATAATACATCTCAAGTAAGATAGAACATTGTCAACAGTGGAAGTGAAATGTAATCCCACCAAATTAATAAACTTGTATTTAACAGAAAAGTATATAACACTTAAGTTTTTAATTAAAATCAATTAGAATTAAAAATTTATTACCTTTGTTACACTAGCCCCATTTCAAGTATTCAATAGTCACATGTGGCTGGTGGCTAACTCTTGAGCATCTCAGCTCTATATAACAATGTGGGAATAGAAATTGGAAGGAAATAAATAAAACACCTAAAGAAAGAATATATGTCTGCTTAGGTTTACAATTTTTCCAGATGTACATAAGTTGAATTTTATTTAAGTACATCAGAAAATGGTAATGTATAATCTGAGGAAAATCATTTAATAATCTGAATTACTTTGATTACCTTTGAATTTAAAAATCTGTCCCTAATTTGTTTTGCATATTTAAAAGAATTTTTATGGTATAAAGCTAACATTTTTATCCCTTATAAAACGAAAGTTATATCATAGTGTGATCATAGGCTTGATATATAATTATGAAGACTCAACAATAACTTTTTTAAATGAATAACTCAGTCATAAATATAAGAAAATGCAGTTGTAATTTCTCATTAGATTGACTGTAAACATAACCATAAATTAATCACTTAATCTTGTTTTAGATGTACGTAAAATACAACATATACTAATATATTTAAGCCAAAGAAAGGTTATATGAGTTTAGGAGGCAAGAATGTGATACAAGTGAGGCATATCCATAAGAAACGTAATAGCAGTATTGTGTAACTAATTAGAATTGCTTTTACAGAGAAACTGTATCTTTAAATACCTTGCAGATGATGCATTCTGCAATTTTTATTTCCATCAGTTGCTGCGAATGGTGAAAAAATAAAGTCCCACAGTCTTGTCTAGTTCTCAACTGCCACATTGTAACTCCACCATAAATTACATTCTCCTGGCGTCTTGAAACTGCTCCATTTTCTCTCTGAGCTATTGTCTTTCAGAGAATGGAGTTCAGTTACTACATCTGGCTCCTTGTCCTGGATGCTGACCAGTTTGCTTCTGTGACATTAACCTGGTGCCTGAAAGTCTGAGTGTCAAGCAGATTGACTCATTTACAGTTTTCCATTATGTAGCTCTAACATTTTATGTTGTTTCTTAAATAATAGATGTAGTATAGCTAACCTAGTCATGGTAAAAAATACCGCTAGTATCACTCAGTGGCTAGTATCACAAGGTGTTCTTCACCTTGAGTAACCTGATGTATGTTCATATGTTTTCTTTCTTTCGGTATTTTCTGTTTAATCATTCATATGCCTTAGAAGAAGACTAGATTTCCTACATTTGGACAGGTCACTCCTTTTTGTCTCATTCTATCATTATTTGAGCATGTGAACAAGAAGTTATTCTACTGCTGTATTATCATATATTGCAATTTATGTGAATTAATTCCAGTAAATAATATTATTACCATATTAAATAGAAAGCTATAAAAAGATCAGTTATTCTATGAACATAATTGATATTCTTTTCTTTCTATAGTGCATTAGTAAATAAAGATTTTTAGACAGGAATTTTAACTAAGCATTATCTCAGAGATTACCACCTAGAAGCTTATGTGTTTAGGTGTGTTTTTGTCTATGTCAGATGACTTTTAATTAGTCCAAAGCAAAATAAAAATCAACAAAACAACAGCAACATTAAGAATACATTATGGAAGCAAATAGCCAATTTTTAATTTTTTTAATTCATTTTAATGATGAAAATAATCACATTCAGACAACTGATTTGAAGATGCCTGCATGTGTATTCTCTAAGTTGAACTCCATTTTCTTTAATTACTTTTGAAAACAAGACATATAAGTGTAAAAAAAAAAAAAAAACTTGATTTGGCAAGAGAATATATTTAATTGTTTTTCCTATGGTAGTCAGCAAGAAAAGGATTAAAAACTCAAAAAATACCTCATTTTAAATCTAACTTAAAAAATGTTAATACTTAATCTGTTGGCCAATCACTATATATGTACATACATATGTTTATATATGTATATTTATATATAATATATGAATGCATACACGTATTTAAACATATATATGCAAGTAAACATGAGTGTATATGTACACGCATACATATACTTAGGAGAAATATGCTACTATATTCCTTTAGCAAAAATGTAATAGTACTGTGTTGATTATGATATTTAAAACTCTTCAGAGAATGTGACACATGTGGACAAAATGTTACAGTAAGTCTTCTTTGGTAATTCAACTAGGAGTTGACATATCTCTAAGTATGCTCCCCTTTAGTTGCTCCTTCTTGTCATCATTCGAAAATTAGTCTGAATACAGAAAGCTATTTTTCAAGAAGACATTCATCAACACTTATTCTATTGTAATTCAAGTTCCTTTTTCTTTTAAGGAAATTACTATTGAGTTATAGTTCCAAGCCATCCTTAACAGCACAGTTACTAAAACTGATTTTTCATACATATTCATAGGCTAAAACCTTAAAGACCATTGCAGATTTCAAAATGACACATCAATGTCATAGATTCCTGCTTAGCAACTAAAAAAAAAGTGTAGCCTAATATTTTCTTTACAAAACTATTACTGTCCACTTTTACGCAAAACATTATCAAAACAACAATTTGTCATATATATAACAAACACACACAGGGTTGTGAGATAAGCAAAATACTAAAAGAAATAACTCTTTATGCAGCTTCCTGTTCTTCAAAGTCAATATACCTTGAGGCAAGTAATAGAGTTCTGAAAGCACAAAGTAATGTAGCCCTAACTTAGGATATTGTTGAACTTGATTTGGCCCAAAATAGTAGGTAGCAATGTAATTTTGCAGTGTTTCATATCTTCTCATCATCCCTTGATAACACATTTTTCTTACCTATCAACACTAGGACCTGAACTTAACATAGGAAATTGTTGATTAAAGAGTTTTGTGTTGAAACACTATGGAAGAAATTGTTTTATACAAAATTGTTTACTATTCTTTTCTAGTTAGAGAAAAAAATGAACTGAAAATCCAACATAATAGCAACAGTAAAGAGAGATACAGCAGTATGATAAGGAAAAGGATACAAGTGTTTAACGACTGAACTTAGATCTTATTAACAGCAATATAATGAAACATCTATTGAAATAACCTGATTGTCTTATTAAATAATGCATGGAAAAGTCTTAATTTTGATAGCAGCACTGTGGAAGGCAGCTTTTTATTAGATTTTACTTCTACCTGGAGAATGCTCAAGGCTCAAGAATTCCTCGAGTCTCATTCTAAATATAACCTATCTCATACTTGCTTATATGTTTTTTTATAAAGAATGTTCAAACTAATTATAGAGCGTTACAAATGTATGTCTAGCTCATCTTTATATTCCCAGTGTCTCACATATATTCACAATGTCTTCTAATTAAATCAACAAGCATCAGAGTTGGCAAAAGTGTTAGAAATTATCTCACATTCATTTTATATGTATTTTAAAAGATCTGAAAATGAAGTGTATTTCCCAAAGTCATACAGTGAATTAGGTTGAACTGGAATTGAAACTCATGTTTTCATGGTGTCTAACAAGTGCCGGATCTTTTTTTCATAACGTAATTTTACTTTCTTCTGGATGTTGAATGACATATCCTAGATCATAGCACAAATTACGACATAATAAACATTTGTCATAATATCCTATAAACTTGTTTGTTAGCCAAGTATCATATAGTAGAGGATGTTTGTGGAGGCAAAGATAGCCCTTCTAAGACCCTTTACCTTAAGCCCAATTTGGAAAACCTGTCAACAAAATGCTCAATCTTTTCTTTGCTATCATGACATATCTCTGAATTTTAAGCACAAATTAGATTTCCTTCTACCAAATTATATCAAAAGATGTGTGAAACACTTTTAAAAGTGAAAAGAAACCTGATTAGCAAAGCTGTATCATCATTTTGTTGTATTTCCAATACTTTATTCAAAATTGTTTTGAAGATGTTTTCCATATAAAGATGGCATTTAATTCACTGCTAGAGAAGATAAATTTCTTATGGCATAACTTCAATAAAATTCACTTCTGCAATATTCTAGTTATTATTCTGCCAAAGACATTTGGGAAACTGGAGGGAAGACCTAGACTCTACAGATATGAAGTTTCCTGATAATGTTAGGTAGTAATGTGTATTGATTAAAAAGAGTAATGACAATTTTTATCAGGTAAAGTCTATTTATTAACTAGTATATGTGTTTACAGATCAAATCCATTTAAAATGTAGCCACCTATCTGCTGTAATATCTAACCATAGACATGTGTATAACTGTATAGGAAAGTACATATATACAATTCACATATACATAAATACCAAATCCTGACCAGTATTACTAGATGTTTTTCTGCTTTGTTTTTCTCCTGAGAAATTTCAACTAAACGGACTCTGCGATGAATATATTTTATATATCTTGCCCTTTCCTCATATACAACATTTAGTAGGTTTAGGGGAAATGAGTGTTGAAAGTAAAAACATCCCAGATGAATTAAACTCACCTTTGAAGGAATCCCTGTAGAGTTGGGTAAAGGCCAAAATTTGAAAGAAATGATTCATTTTGACTAGGAGACCATAGCGTCCAAATCCAAAGCATATTTATAAGAGTTCTCAGATTTGTGCCAGGCTCTTTAACTGAATACTGCAGTTCTGATACACAATGGCTAACAATTGTGAGGATCTTTATATTAATTTATAAGTGAACAAAATGTCATTTGGTTTTTGAATTTATTTTATAAGCCATTATACCCACAAAACATTTGAGTTTTATTGTGCTCCATTTACTTATTTCCATATTTGTAACTCATCCAAACTGCTTATTAAATTTAATATTTTCCATTATGATGACCATTTTAAACATTCCAAGTTTCTTTTGAGAGAGGATTACAAATCTGTCTTTCTCTTCCTCTAAGGACACATAATTGTATTTTCCTCCAATTGTCAGTAGTAAATACAAGTTGAGTACTAAGAGTACTAAGGACTTATTTTGTAGTATTGCAAGAAGCTAGTATGCAAGCAGCTAGTGTTGTTTCATGTCTCTATACCTCTTCAAAATTACTTGGACGTAAGTTAGAAAAAAAAGTTCCTCAAGAATTACAAAGACATGAGGCACTTATGTGCAATCAAATGCAGAAACAAATAGAAAGTAACCTAACTTCTGTTAAGAACTGAGCAGCGTCTGAGATTGTATTCTACTTACAAGATAATAAGCTAGTTTGCTATAGTTTCATGGATATTAGGAGACAATATGAGACGCCTGGATTAGAGATAAAGGACTTTATAAATTACAGCAAAAACAGTAGCTGGAACTTCCTAATGATATGTGTTAGTTTCCCCAGGTTTCCCAAGTACCAAAGAGGTGATCCAAAGGGTCCATCAAGGATGCATGCCCATGCAGTAGATTTTATTACAGAAGAAACATGGGCTTGCTTTTACAGTAAGCAGAGGCAAGCCTGGTCTTTGTCTAGTCTGAGGGTGACAGATAATGTAAGCTTACCTCACCTCTCAAGTTTACTTTTTGCAAAAACAACCATGGGTAAAGAGTGGTCAGGATCTCAAATTCTTGGTATGTCAGCAAAAACATGAAGAAATGCTCAAGGTCCATGTCAGTTGCCTCTCTCAACCCTTCCTTAGTAATTTTTATTAGCTTTTAATAAAGTTTAAAGTCTTCAAATTCTTATCTTTCATAGTCCATGAAACTCAAGACACATATAGGTCTTTTAACTAGCATGAAAGAGGTTAAGAAAATTTAAGGAATTGAGAATGCAAACTATTTTAGATATGATTCAACACTGTGGGGGTTACTAAGGATTAGCCATAATTTTAAACATAAATTCAAATAGAAAAATACTAAGGAAGGTCTGGGAGGTCATTACCAGGAATAGCTTGGTTGGTACCATTATGAACACAAGAAGAGAAATGTTCCCAATATGCCTAGAACCTGTCTGACACATGGTGCTGTAGAAGGTGGTCAGAAGATAATTAAAGCTATAGCCTCTTAAATAATTTTAAAAATTGCTATAAAAATCCAAGATATAAATAAATATTTTATATGCTTTCCCTTTAGAAAGGTAAGGGAATAAAGACATGTTTATTTTAAATAATCTGTTATTGCACTTTTATTAAAAATATAAGAGAGAGAATATATGTGTGTATACAAACCTGTATTTTTTTTCTTAAAGTAATACTATTTTTATTCCCTTACTGAAGAATTTAAACAGGTGAACATTACCTTAAGGCAGCGCTGTTTTCTTATGCCGTTTTCTAGCAAGACTCTAAAGCAGAGAAAATTAACTTTATTCAACACGTGTGTCTTTTAAAAGGATAATGATTTCATCTAGTTAAAGCTGTCCTGGCCTACTTAGTTTATTTTGGGGAAGAAATTGCCTGCTCACTCATCATGATAAGATAATTTGTCACCTTGGAAATTAAATTACCCATCCTTGTTTACCTTGAGGAGTTGTGCTATATAATACCTACTCACTCTATTACTACCTTTATATCAGTGTGTGCTCAATTTTACGAGAACATGTGTTGAATAATCAAACTCTGTTGGGAGGCTTAAATAGCACACAAGTCCTGTTCCCTAATCTAAGTTGAACTTGATAGATACACATAGGGAGTTTAATGAATCTAAAAATAATTATCCATTTGATATTAGGATCTCATATGGTGACACATGTGTCTTTAAGGAAAAAAAAGTTTATTCCATAGCATACTGACTGAACTCTAGCTTAAAATAGGTTGCATTTTCTAAATATTTATTATTGGCTTTTTGTGACATTCAATTAAAAAGATACAGCCATAGCAATTGTTTTGTTGAATGAACGTATTGGAGATCTATCTGTAAATACCTTCAATTAGAAGTAATGCTTCTTATTTCTCTCTGCCCTTTTGTAAAATGTTGAAAACTTAATTATTCCTCATTTCCTTAGAATTTAGACATTAAAACCCTTATAATTGCTTGTACTGTCTTTAATTTTATTTTAGA
Source organism: Nomascus leucogenys (assembly GCF_006542625.1). Lineage (NCBI taxonomy): Eukaryota > Metazoa > Chordata > Mammalia > Primates > Hylobatidae > Nomascus > Nomascus leucogenys. The sequence goes on from NC_044387.1 coordinate 21,832,065, forward strand.
AGGCATGGTAATGGTCTATCATAGACAGAATAGCTCTCAAAATTTATTGCATGAATAGATTTACAGAGAGCTTTTTAACTGAAATGATTTTTCAAATAAAAAAACAGTTGAAGGTGTTTAATGGCCTAAGTAAGCAGTAATCAACAAGTAAGGAATTAAGAGAGTCCTTTTCTTCTTTTTTCTATGAATGAAAATATTCTAAAGAGTGTAGTTAGAAAAATCTCTCTGTGATTGCCAGCGAATAAGAGCCCAGAAGTATTTTACTGACTGAAGGACTAAGTGTGAGCTGTAAGACCATTTTTTTTTTTTTTTTTTTTTTTTTTTTTTTTTTTTTTTTAGACAGAGTCTCTCTCTGTCTCCCTAAGATCACTTTTTTATAAGGTAGCATTCTGGGCTAGATTATTCTCTCCAAAATTTATAGGTTGAATTGCTAATCCCCAGTAACTTAGAATGTTCAGATTAGGTCATACTGGAGTAGGGTAGACTCCTAATCCAATATGACTGATTCCTTATAAAAAGGGGAAATTTGGACACAGACACCTACACAGGGAGAAAGCCATATGAACACCAAGGCAGAAATGTGCTTAACAAGCCAAGGAATGCCAAAGATTGCCAACAAACCACTAGAAACTTGGAGACAGGCATAGAACAGATTATCCATTACAGTACTCAGAAAGAATTAACTCTGCCATGCTCTACTGGAACTTCTATTGTCCAGGACTGTGACATAATCAATTTGTGTCATTAAAGCTAACTCAGTCTGTGGTACATGATTTTGTTATAGCAGCCCTAGAAAACTAATTGCTTTCTCTTTTGGAAAAAAAGTTATAATTCTATATTATTTTGGGGTTGTATAGGGCTTTCCATACATTGTTACAAGCAATCCTCAGAATAATCTTTTGAGATGTTCAGGCTGGGTATTCCTTTTTTTTTTTTTTTGAGAGGGAGTTTTGCTCTTGTCACCCAGAATGGAATGCAATGGCGTGATCTCAGCTCACTGCAACCTCCACCACCCCAGTTCAAGCAATTCTCCTGCCTCAGCCTCCTGAGTAGCTGGGATGACTGGTGCGCACCAACACACCTGGCTATTTTTTTGTATTTTTGGTAGAGATGGGGTTTCACTATGTTGGCCAGGCTGGTCTTCAACTCCTGGCCTCGGCCTCCCAAAGTGGAGGGATTACAGGTGTAAGCCACTGCACCCCGCCCAGGCTGGGTATTCTTATCCTTATTCTACACGTAATTAAATTGCTCCTCTGGCAATTTAAGATAACTGGCAAAATAACGGAGCTAATAAAAAGTTCAAGAAAGATTGACACTATGCTGTCAACACAAATTCTATGCTATTTGTTAAATCAAACGGTAACGTGTATTTTTTAGTATAACTGTTATTTATTTATTTATTTATTTATTTATTGCCTAGGTCAGAGGGAAACCTCATTGTATATATAGTGTTCCCAGAAGAGATTAGCTAATAGAACAGGAAAGAATAAGGTGATTGCTGGATGTAGATGCTTAATCGTCTTGGCGAATATCTTTCTCTGTTTAGATTAAAACCCAGCATTCTAGTTAAAAGTAATTTCCAATAAATCTCATATTCTGAGAAACGAAAAACTAAAGATTAAGGGGGTTTGAGTGAAGTTTTTCCTTAGCGGTTATATTTCTCTTCCTAATTGATGTAGTACAAACATGTAAACAGCAGACATGAGTTTTGTGTGAAGAAAAAACTGCTCTCGCAGGCTGGAAAATCAGACTTCAATGATACAAGGGTGAGTCAACGTATTGTTCGTGGCAAATTGAGAAGAAGAATTACTACAGTATCCTGCATAAATATTTCTAAACATTATTTAAAAATATTTTACATGTAAGAATTCCAAGAATCCATCATGGTGATCTTCATGGTTATGTAATGGAAGGAGAAAGAAGTGGCTTTAAGAAATGGAGTGCTGAGATATTAAGTTGAGAATTGAGAAATGCCCATTGGGTTTAGTAATGTGGTGATCACTGATAAACAAAACTAGTGGCCGTGACCTGATCAGAAACAGAGGGAAGAACAAGAGAAAACAAAGAAATGACTTTTTTTTTTTTTTGAGATGGAATCTCACTCTGTTGTCCAACCTGGAGTGCAGTTGTGTGATCATAGCTCACTGCAGCTTCAAACTCTCTGGCTCAAGCAATTCTCCTGCCTCAGCCTCTTGAGTAGCTAGGACTACATGCTCAGCTAATTTTTCATATTTTTTTCAGAGATGGAGGTCTCACTGTGTTGTCCAGGGTGGTGTCAAACTCCTGGCTTCAAGGGATTCTCTCATCTCAGCCTCCTGAGTAGCTGGGCCTACAGGCCTGAGCAACCATGCTCAGTTCCATGAACTCCTTCTTTTTACAGTTTGAATAGCTAGACTGGGACTTACAATTACTGCTACTGACATCTTATTTTTGAGTGGTGGAGTCAAAGAAGTTTCCTTGTCAACTGAGCATAACTATTTGTAGACTCTTTGAAAGTACAGTGGTATATAGTATGTGAAATTAATTCATATTTTGCATCTGTGTGGAAAAACTATGGGAGAATTATGATCTAGAGGATAATTTATTTAACTATTTGTTTACCCTAATCCTGATTTCCAAAATTATTTTTAGAAACAAAAAGTCTCAGAAAAGGTAAATATTGGCTTCAAGGTCACACAATTAACTCAGATCATAGTCTGTAACAGAGTGCAACATTTTTTCCTGATTAAAAAGGCCAAACTTGCCTCAATGTTTTCATAGTTGCTGGGTTAGAATTAAATGGTACAGTAAATTTTCACTTACCATCATTTCTAAGATACTTTGTTAACAATAGTTGTCAAGGTCTTTTTTGTAAGGTTAGGTGATATATTCCTCACTGATGTTATGTTAAGAAAAAATTATCTCTGCAAGTATTTGCAGGATATTATTTTTAAATTAATTTGAAGATCATATTTTCTTTTCTCTTAGTTTTTGGAGAATCTTAAGCATGTTTCTAGCACAAGATTTTCTTCGTTTTGTGTTTTTATGCTTTTTGTTGCATTCAATTGCCTTAAAAGCATATGTTCCGATTCCTTCAGACAAATAATTTAATTGTTTGAGTTTACTTTTTAATTATTTAATTTTATATTTCCTAATTTTTTTTTTCATAGCTGAGTCTTTTTAAAAAAGGTATAGACCAGGCTCACACCTGAAATCCATCATGGTGGTCTTCGTGGTTATGTAATAGAAGGAGAAAGAAGTGTCTTTAAGAAATAGAGTGTTGAGATGTTAAGCAAGATGGAAATTGAGAAATGCCTGTTGGGTTTAGTAATAAGGTGATCACTGATAAACAAAACTAGTGGCCATGACCTGATCAGACTTTGGGAGGCCAAGGCCAGAGGATAGCTTGAGCTCATGAGTTCAAGACCAGCCTGGGAAACATGGAGAAGCCTCCATCTCTACAAAAAATACAAAAATTAGCCAGGCATGGTGGTGCATGCCTCTAGTCCCAGCTACTCAGGAGGCTGAGGTGGGAGGATGGTTGGGGCTCTGTAGGTGGAGGTTTAAATGAGCCGCTCCACCTGAACAACTGAAGGAGACCCCTGTCTCAAAGAAAAAAAAAAAAAGAAAAGAAAAAGAAAAGAAAAAGGCATAGTAATCATCTTAAATAAATGTAACAGCCATGTATTTTTATTCTACATCTTCCCTCTTCTAGAAACTAATGGAAAGTATTCTACAACATATGCCTTTAACTGTAACTTATTTTTTTTTTTCCCTTCCTTGGTATGAAAAACCTGACTCTTGCTGTTTATTTGAACAGATTTTTTTTCTAATTTAATTAATCACTGAGAGCATTATATTCCAAACTTCTTCAATAATATCAATATCTTAAATGCTTGAAAATAAGCACACTATTAAATGAAAAAAAGGTGGAAGCATGGGAAAGTAAAAAAAGTGGAAATTATATGATGCTTGCATAATTTTGTTACATGGATTTATTGCACAGTGGTGAAGAAAATTTATATAAATAAAATAAATACACATATAAATAACTATCTTGTATACTTTCAAAAACTTCGGGATACTTCTAAATCACCTCAATTTATGAATATAAATATTAATAAAAACTTTCATACATGGTTGCACTTCTGCATGCCTTTGTGTCTGGTGATAATTACTATCACTGGGATACTCAATGATCAAAACTTTTATGACTTTGAAAAATTCTGTCATGTTTTTTGTCCAAGCATTAATCACTTTCAAGGAAATCTTTAGCAAATGGGTATATCCATCTCTGGAGAGCTTTTCAGTATCTAGTCACTATATTTTATTTAATTTTTAAGAAAAATAACCAAAAGATTTCTAAAATACTGTAAGCTTTGTGCTACTTTTTGAGAGTAAAAATAACCCCCATTTTAGCTTATCCACTTTAAGATATGTTCTAAAACCACAATTTATTTGAGATGATTGAATATAGAAATTCAGTCCATATATATGAAGCATGAAATCTAACATCGTATCATCTTTCATTTTGTAAAATGAAATGTTTTTTATATTTTGACATGATTTATTATTTAGAAGCTGCTGAGCTGTCCAGATGTATGTGCTTAATCTAAGATTTCATTTGTTAATGAAGTTTTATTTTGTCCTGTTAAAAATTCCATTTTCAATATTATTTTAATAGAATTTTTAAAAAGTCCTTTCAAATCTCCTCAAAGAGCAACTTTTCCTGGAAAAAATAAAAATCGAAAGCTGTTGTTAAAGTACAAATGACATAAGGTTACAATTACATTCTATTATTATAATCCACTCCTTATCTCTACAGGGTAAATGTGAGTACGTTTTAGAAAAAAGTAGCAAGAAATAATTTAGCTATTATTTCCTAGATTTGTAAATAGTAAAACAAACAAAACAATTAATTATCTTATAGAATTTAATATAAGAATGAAAGCCCCAATTTTTTAAGCATTTTCCAAACACTTCCATACTTTTCTGCACATCTTAATATCATTTCTTCTTCTATATATTAAGAATTGGTCAGAAAGACATTATATAGGTTCTGTGTGGATTTGTAGTTTTTTCTTTAGTAATGTTAAATCGTACCATAATCTGGCCTGAGGAAGACTTTGTACTCTCATGCTTGAGTTCTTACTTATGAACCACAACCTTATTTAGCAGGTTAACAAACAAAAATTCTAACTTAGGAGTATGCTTTTGCAGCAATAGCTGAGCCTCAGCCAATTACAGCAGCCACACTTCAACCACTCAAAGGCAACCAGCTGTTCAAACCATGTTCAAATAAGGAAATGCTTAGCTGTAACATATCCAGCTGTCTCTGCACCTCACTTCCACTTTTTGTACATCACTTTCCTTTTTCGGTTCATGAATGTCTGTCCGTGCAGCACCCCTAGAGTCTTTCTAAATCTGTTCTGAGTCTCAGGGCTGCCTGATTTGTTCATCTTTTTTTTTTTTTCTCAATTAAACTCTGTTGAGTTTCATTTGTCTAAAGTTTTACTTTAACAGATCTGGTGTCTGAAGTAAGGATCAGAAGTACAACTCCAGTGATCCCCAGAACACCAGGCGGCCAGGCAAGATACCCATAGGGACAGTGTGCTTATGCCTCTCTTGTTTGTAACTGGAGGTCATGGGTGAATTTTCTCTCAGATTCAGAGCTTTACTCTTGTATTCTCAGCTCTCTGAGTTTATTTTAGCAATATTTATACTAGACTAGGTCCAGGATCACACTGGATGCTGTAATGAACTTCATTGAATTAAGTTAGAGGGCTCAGACCTTGGATAAATACTCTTTTTTGGAGATGGGATCTTGCTCTGTTGTCCAGACTGAAGTGCAATGACTAGTCATAAGTGTAATTATATTGTACTACTACCTCAAACTCCTGGGGTCCAGAAACTCTCTTGTCTCAAGCCTCCCAAGAAGCTGGGACTCCAGTCATGTACCACCCTGTCTGATATGGTACCATTTTGATAATGGGTTTGTCTCAATCCATTGAGAAGGTGGGATGCCAACTTCTGGGACTCTAGCTAATATTATATAAAACAGTCCAGGAGTGGTGGCTTACGCATGTAATGCCAGCACTTTGGGAGGCTGAGGTAGGTGGATCACCTGCAGTCAGGAGTTCGAGACCAGCCTGACCAATATGGTGAAACCCTGTCCCTACTAAAAGTGCAAAAGTTAGCTGGGCATGGTGGCACATGCCTGTAGTCCCAGCGACTTGGGAGGCTGAGACAGGATAATTGCTTGAACCCAGGAGGTGGAGGCTGAAGTGAGCTGAGATCGCCCCACTGCACTCCAGCTTGGGTGACAGAGCAAGACTCTATCTCAAAACAAACAAACAAACAAACAAACAAAAAACATATACATGCCGAGAACATGTGCATGTTTAGAAAAATGGGTTAACTTTCCTCGAGACAATGTAGAATTAAGATGGCCACAAATCATGATGTGTTAATTCGGTTGAAATTGTTTATTTGCAATAAATGTAAAAAAAATGGAGATAAAAACCCTAGCAAAAACAATAGAATGTATTCTTAAATTAATATGCAGAGGCATCTCAAAGACTGAATGAATAAAAAATTGCCTCCCTAGAAGATTCTTTGCAAAAAGCAAATGAAAAGCTTAAGCAACAGACTAAAGACATGATGGAGGACAGTACTCTGACTGAGCTCTGACTGTTCCTTCTCTTTTTCTGTCTCTACCTACATACTCTATGTCTACTAACCATTTTGCTAAATTATCCTTCCATTCTGAAGATTATGAACAAAGAAAAATTAGACAAATGCCTTACAAAGTAAGACCTTCTGATCAGCCAGTTCTTCCTGACACAGCCTCGTTTACTCTATGATCTAAACTGAGGTTAGAACCATTGTAAAGTATTTCCCTGATCCAAGGGAAAGCCTAAAAACCTTATGGTAGGATTTAGAATCTTCACAAGAGCTTATGATCCTGGACTTCATGACCTTTACCAATTTACTCACATGATTTAGGGGCTTGGGAAAGCTTGAAACTGGATGGCAGCAGAGGTATGGGTCAAACCCAAGGAGGTTATTAAAGATTCCTCCAAAACCTCATGAAAAGGGCCAAAATGAGCTAGAAAAATTGCTGAAAACCTTTTAGATTCAATTCCTAAAATTTTTCCACAAAGAATTGATTGGTTCATTATACAGTCATGTAAACCAAAACCAAAACAAAACAAAAGATAAGCCAATTTTATATTATAAAACTTGCTTAGAATCACTTCGAAACATTCTGGGCTCCAAGAATAGCGAGGAGTATTTCCTGCAGGGACTGAAATGGCATTAACTGCTCTATTTATAAATGGACTCTGTTGTGAACTTAGCAGTTTAATTAAAAAACATAAACTTGGATGGGAAGTTCCAGATATGACTGAATTGCTGACCTTAGCTGAACATTTGAAAGGACTCTAGAGTGCAAAAAAAAAAAAAAAAAAAAAAAAACCCAAAAGGCTAACCAGATTATGTCTCTCCAATTACAACAGTTACAGGGGCCAAGACCGAAGGGACCTTCTCATTCTTATTTTAAATCACAACCAAGAGGTCCTAGAATAAGAAATTCTTTACCCTGAGATGTCTTCCTTAATTGCAAACAACCAGAACACAGAAAAAGAGATTGTCCATTTTTATATAAGTCCACCAATAAGCCTCCCTTTAGGCCAGATGGTTTCACCACTAGAGGAAGCCCAAGATATTTAAGCTCTCATGAAATTGTGAACACTGATGAGGACCGGAGGGTTTTGTCAGTAAATTGGTCCCCAGAGTATCCTTAACTAAACATAACAAAACAAAGATTAAAATAAATGAGATATCGTGTACAATCATAGTGGATACCAAGCCACCTTGTTTGCCACGAACCCCACTTTAATAAACAAACAAATCCCTTAGAGTAAAAAGGTTATTTCTGTGGTGGGAGTTTTGAATTAAATTAAAGAGTTTCCTATATCTCAGCCAGTCTAATTGACTTTGGGGCCATTTCCAAGAAAACACCTCTTTTTATTAGGTGATACTGCTCTAGTAAACTTGCTAGGGTATGACTGACTTTCAAGCCTGAAAGGGCATATAAAATTCTCCTCAGAAGGAAAAAGAATCTTAGAGTTTTCTGACTTTCCTGAACCAGAACTGTTATGCTCTCTACAGACAGAAATGGGCATCATCAAAACTCAGCCTTAATACCCCTGACCCTTCTAAAGTACCTGAATGTTTATGGGCTTCTTCCTCAACTGATACAGGAATAATTAAGTGGAACCTATACAATTCGTAATAGATTATTCTAAACCTTTGTCTAAGTTAACCTAATATTTATGAAAGTCTAAAGCAATTCAAAGGCTGTCACCAAATATAGAAGATTTAATTAAATAAGGACTTCAAATTCCACGAAGCAGTCCGTGTAACACTCCAATCCTACCAGTTGAAAAACCAACTAGTCGAAGTTGGAGATTCATTTAAGATGGACAGGCAATTAATAAGTTATAATAAATAAATACAATTAATAAAATTGTAATACCAAAGTTTCCTGTAGTCCAAATCCTAATATATTATTACCTAATGGATCCACCGATTCAAAGTAGTTCATGGTAATAGACCTCTGCTAAGTCTTCTTAGCATTCCAGTTCATAAACAGAGTCAATGCTTGTTTGCTTTTACTTGGAAAAATCAGCAGTACACCTGGACTGTAGTGCCACAGGGGTGTACTGAAGCCACTTTGTATTTTTCTCAGGCATTGCATCAGTACTTAATAGCCCCACCGTTTTCTTGAAATTCTATTCTTATTCAGTATGTAGATCACCTGTTGTTATGCTCCCCCACTAAAGAAGACTCAGAAATTGACTCCATTTGCCTTTTATAGCAACTCACACATAAGGGTCACAAAGCTTCAATAGAAAAACTTCAGTTTTCAAGAAGAAGATCCACTAATTGAGACATGACTTGACTGCTGAAGGTATTTCACTTTCGCCTAAGAGAATAAAAACTGTTTAAAGCATTTCTCAACCTGCAACCAAAAAACAAGAGGTTTTCTTGGACTTACTGGATATTGTAGATCATAGGTTCCAAAATTGTCCTAAATGACCTCATCATTGTATGAATCCACTAGAAGTGCTGTACCAGAGCCATTATCTTAAGAAGACAGCCATGAGCAGGTTTTTAACCAAATGTAATTGGTCTTACAACAGCCCCCAGCTTTAGGACTAGCAAATTATACTAAACCTTTTACTTTATTCATTTATGAATGTAACAATCAGGCATTAGGAGTTCTTATGCAAGAATATGGGGAAAAACAGGGCCATTACATATTTTAGACTTCAGCTAGACCCTGTAGCTGAGGCATAATCCCAATAATTTAAAAGCAGTAGCAGCAGTAAAGTTGGTAGAATCTTCATCTGGGCAGGTTTTAGGAAATGAACTTGATTTGCAAGTCCCACATGCTGTGGAAAGTCTATTAAATTCCAATGAAACTCAGCATTTTTCAGCAAGATCTTACAAAATTTTTCCCGTCTTCTTCTAATCTGCATCTAAAATACTGCAATCTACTTAACCATACTATTTTATTACCTCTGCCTAATGATAGTGAAAACCACAATTGTATAAATGTAATGTCAGAAATAGTGACCCCTCATGTTGACTTACAAGATATTCTATTGGGTAATCCTGAGTCACTACATTTTCTTGATGGGTCCTATGCTAAAATCTCAAAAGGAAAATATCAGGCAGGGTACAGTTTTACCACCTAAAATGAGTTAATAGAAAAGGGAACTCTTCCTCAATATAAGTCAGTTCAACCCATGGACCTTTTTGCTCTCACCTGAACCTGTTATGCAGCAAAAGACAAATAAAATATTTTATACTGATATCAGATATGCTTTTGCAGGAGTACGCAACTCTGGCATGCTATGGAAACAAAGAATTCTCATTTCCAGTGCGTCCCTCATCAAAAGTGGACTCCAAGCAGATGAACTTCTCTGTGTAATCCTGTTACCATCACAGATTGGCATTATTAAGATTGACTCTCATACTGTAGAACTAAACCTGGCTATTAAGGGAATGCTTTAGTAGATTTTTATACTAAATCAGCTACTGCAGAAATGGTTAGGATATACAACCTAAATGAACTCCATAACATTTATTCAAGTCAACATCCTTATGATGACCTATTTAATAAACAGTACAATGCACCTAATTTAGAAAAACAACATTATCTAAAAGAGTGTAAATTAAGTGTGGACTCAAAGTTTCAAATGGTGTCCTGGTCCTCCCTGAGTTTTTTAAGCTTCCATTGTCAAAAGCTTTGTACTCCAAACTCATCATGAAACTCATCATGAAACAGAAACAATACATTATGAAAAACTACTGATGGGGTGACTGTTCCAAAATTTCTAGGAGTTCATAATCAATGTATGGTTTATCACACTCATAATCCTAGGAAAGAATAAAAACTTTAAGTGGTGTATTTCTGCCACCTGATGGACCATTTGTCATTTATGTGATACTACATTTACAGATGGACTTCATTCAGTTGCCACCCTCAATGGGATATCAGTGTGTTCTTGTAATAGTCTGTATGTTTTCTGGTTAGGTAGACACTTTCCCATGCAAGAAAGACAATGCTGTGACAGTAGTTAAGAAATGATTAGAACATATATTTCCATCATTTGGCATTCCTGGAGAAATGTTCAGTGATAAGAAAACTCATTTTACTAGTAAAATTATAAAGCAGTTAAATAAGGCGTTATGGATGCAATGATGCTACCATTGTCCCTATAACCTTCAGTCTTCTGAAAGGGTTGAAAGGAAAAAAAATGGCATCTTAAAACTGAAACTGGCAAAGTTCACTGAATCAATTGGGTTGCCTTGGCCAAGGGTTCTGCTGCTGGTTTTAATTGCAATCAGTTGGCACTTAAGACCTTACACACTCAAGAATTCAAGAAAGTCATGGGAAGAACTATTACCCTAATAAAAGAAACTCATGCATCCCCTGCTCTCCTAAACTGATATGACTAAATACTACAAGACACTAAATTGTTATGCCAAAGTATACTTTCACCAGATAAAGGAAGCTTTTTGTGATCCACCAAATGATGATAAGAAAACTCTTCATGATATAGAATCTGGAGATTGGATCTTCTGAAAATGACATGAGAGAAAGATTGCCCTTGGACCCTGTTGGAAGGGACCATACCAAGCTTTTCTCACGACTCACACCGCAGTAAAGCTTCAGGGCTTCAAACCTTGAGCTCATATCTCATAGTTAAAAATAATGTTTTCAGAGTCTTGGAACTTTATACCTATTGGAGACTTTAAGGTAAAGCTGACCAGAGAAATTTCTCCCCAGAAGCATACAGTATCCTAGATGTGGTCAGCTTTCCCAAAATTACAAATGAAGACTTCTCCGCCACCAAAAAAAAAAAGCCTATGCCTTTTTTTTCCCCTTTTGTCCTCATTTCCTGCTGTCCTAATTGTTTCTTTTACACTAAAGTACATTCCATTGGACCATGTTAAGTGGATGGCTTTTGCTCAAGTTTATTTCTTAGCATAAACCAGAGTAATTGTTGTGTGGGCTAATGCCCCAAAATTAGAAAACAATTTTATTGATATCAGTGCCTATTCACACTCCCAATGAGAATCACTCTGAAACTCCAAAGGAAGAGTGGAATGTTATCCTTTATATTCCAAATATCACTGCTACTTGTTTCCTGTCACTCACTTGAATAATCTAACTTTTCCAGTTAACAGCCTAATTGTCATCAAAATAGAAAAACCTTTCTGAATGAATCCTACAAAAGGCATATGTGTTTTTGGGCATTATACACTCAAGACCTGGGGATGACCTATGGGAGCACAAATTTCTTGTACAATGTCACTGTATTAAACTCGTTCTTTTTTTTTTTTTAAATAAATGTGGTTATATACTCTTACAGCTTGCTTTAAGGGGGACACAAAAAAGTAAATTTCCCAAGGACCTTCTTCAAGAACTATAGAAATTTATGGATGAACAAATTTAACTGACCCCTGCTCAAATGCAACTAGATGGACTTTTTTTTAACCCCTAAAGGCCTATATTAGGTTTACAGAGAATGTGCTTATTTTGTTCTGTCTCCTTGCTGGTGCAGATATTTCTATTTGGTCTTGCTTATTGCTGCTTTTAAATAGCTTTCCTTGAAATTTTTCGTAATAGCATCTATGATCAAAGGCCAAAACAGTTAATAACCAAAATTGACACCAAATTTGAAGTAGACATAGATAAGCTGTTTCAACTGAGAAAAGTTTCTAGTGGACTTTCTGGAGACCCACTCTTGGTGGTAATGGGATACTGATTGTATGGAGTTTAAAGTTAATCTGTAAATTGGGGAAAACTCTTGGATTTTGTAACCAATCAGAACTACCAGGTCTTCAGACAAGTAGAAGCGTCTCTTCAAAAGGTGTATGATAACATACACATTCAACAAAAACTCTTGATGGACCATCATGCAACTTTAGATCTCATTTTTCTTAAGTTGGGGGCTTGTGCTTTTGTATTCAACAAAACTGGATACTGTACATCTATTTCCCACGATTTTCTTACTGCAAAAATCTTAATTAAAAAGATGGCTGATAGTGCTGTTTTCTTAGACACTGCCCCCAAAGACATTAAGGAAATCTCTCAAGAGAAAGGAACACATGATGTGTTTACAGGAGAACCCTACAACTTATTTTTCAGGTATCCTAAATGGTGAATGGCAATCTTGGGTTTTCCAAGGATTTCCTAATTTTTATATTTCTCCAGGGTTTTATAATTTGTGTTACCAGGCTAACGACAAAAATGGACACCTCTTTAAGTCAGGTAATTTTACAGTAAACTATAGTCCTTAACTGCCATTACACCCTGAACAAGGATATGACCAATTAGGCTCGAATGCTGTTTAATTGTCTATATTGCCTGAACCTTGACTTGTTTGATTTCATTTGGTTTGTTTCACAAGAACTGTTGTTATGGAGTATATTTTGGTCATTTGGTATCTTCTTGATAGCCATCATAGTTAATCATAGTTTCCCTGGTATAAGTATCCTGTTGAGCTTTAAGTGTTAAGTGTTGAATTGCCTCATTTCAAATAGGTCAGTAAAAACATAAGGAATTCTTCAAGTGGTGTGAAGTCATGACTTTTGAATTCTGTACTAAGACCAAAGACTTCTGAACTCCATGCTGAGACCAAATAAGTCATTTAAGATGGTGACAGAGAGTAGTGTAAATGTCTAAAGTTTTGATGAATCTCTCAAAATTAAGAGGCTGACCAAAAGAGGGGAATTGTTAAGTTAAACTAAAATTGGGCCTGAGAAAGCCTCCATACTTGCATACTTAAGTTCTTGCTCATGAACTGCAACCTTACCTAGTAGGTAAGCGAATTGAAAACCTAACTTAGGAAAACGCTTCTATAAGAATAGGTGAGTCACAGCCAATCACAGAAGCCATACTTCAGCCACTCATAGGTGACCAACTGTTCAAATTGTGTTCAAATAACAAAAATGCTCAGCTCCAACCAACCTGGCTGTCTGTGTACCTCACTTCAATTTTCTGTATATCACTTTCCTTTCTCTGTTTATAAATCTTCTTTGACCATGCAGGATCTCCAGAGTCTCTCTGAATCTGTTCCAGTTCTGAGAGCTGCCCAATTTGTGAATCTTTTTTTTTCTCTCAATTAAAATCTGTTAACTTTAATTTTCCCAAAGCTTTTGTTTTAACAGTACTAAGTCATTAATTATTTCAGACCCAAAGGGGAAATTTCAACTGTAAGTTACCACTTTTTGACTTTTTTCAATGTTTTTTCTATATCCAAATATTTTGATACTCTTGATGCTACCAAAAATTAAAAAAAAAAAAAAACCTTTAAGCTCAAACCTCATCTAATATAAAATTATTAGGAAATAATTAATATATGTTATTTGAGTATATTTCATTATTATGTTCAGCACCTACCTATGCAACTCTACATAATAAGATATTTCTCGAACTAGTTTGGGGAAAAATTTTTTGGATATATGCATATCTTATAAAAATGTTATTTTATTATTATTATTTTTTTTGAGACAGGATCTCAATTTGTCACCAAAGCTGGAGTTCAGTGGTGTGATCTCGGCTCACTGCAGCCTCAACTTCCCAGGTTCAAGTGATCCTCCCACCTCAGCCCCCCAAGTAGCTGGGACTACAGGCATCACACACAGCTAATATATATATATATATTTTTTTTGTATTTTTTGTAGAGACAGGGTTTTGCCATGTTGCCCAGGCTAGTCTAGAACTCCTGAGCTCATGCAATCCACCTTTCTCTGCCTCCCAAAGTGCTAGGACTATAGGCATGACTCTTGCACCTGGACTACTTTATTGTTTTAAAATATATATGGAAACTACAAAAAGTTATAGGAAAAACAAAGAAGTAGAATAATTTTTAATTAATTTCTCAATTTTCTATAATAAAGCACATATTTCAATCTTTTAATGATACTAGAAAAATATTTATTTTCAAATTGTTTTAGACAGACACCTGTATAGATATATATTTAGTATAAAACTATTTTCTTCTAAGAATTTATTTTTTACAGCAGTTTTAGGTTAACAGCAAAATAGCAAAATTGAGAGGAAGGTACAGAGACTTTCCTTACACTTCCTGTTCCCACAGTTGCACAACTTCTCCCACTATAGACATCTTTCACCAGAGAGTACATTTGTTACAACTGATGAGCCTATAATGACAGATCATGAATCAAAGTTCATTGGTTACATTATGTTTTACTATTGGTGTTATATCATCTCTGGATTTGTTTACAAATGTATAATGATATTTTGCCACCATTATATTATTTTATAAAATAGTTTCCTGCCCTAACAAATCCTCTGTGCTCCACTTATTTATCCCTCCTCAGCACATCATTCCCTGGAAAACTAATCTTTTTACTAGCTCCATAGTTTTGTATTTTTTCAGAGTGTCGTATAATTGGAATCCATAGTATGTTGTCTTTCAGACTGATTTCTTTCATTTAGTAATATGCATTTGAGTTTCTTTTATATCTTTTCAATGGCTTGATAGCTTATTTCTTTTTAGAGCTAAATAATGTCTCATTAAATGGATGTAGCCCAGTTTATTTTTCCATTCACCTACTGAATGACATCTTTGCTTCAAAGTTTTGGCAATTATAAATAAAGCTGCTATAAAGACCTATGTGCAATTTTTTTGTGTGGATGTAAGTTTTCATCTCCTTTGGATAAATATCAAGAAAGATGACTGCTAGAGCATGTATTAAGAGTAAGTTTAGCTTTATAAGAAAATGCCTGTCTTTGAAAGTAATTGTACCATTTTCCATTCCCACTAGCAATGAATGAGACTTCTTGCTATGCCACATTCTCACCAGCATTTAATTTGTCAATGTTCTGAATTTTGGTCATTTTAGTATGTGTGTACTTATTATTATTTTAATTTACATTTCTCTGATGACATATGGGATGACATTTGTCATTATTTAGCATCTGCATATCTTTGGTGATGTATCTGTTAGGATCTTTGGCCCATTTTTTAATGAGGTTGCTTGTTTTCTTTTGTTGAGTTTTAAGAGCTTTTTATATATTTTGGTTAGCAATCTTTTATCAAATATGTTTTTTGCAAATACTTTCTCCTGATCTGTGGCTTGTCTTTTTATTTTATTGACATTGTGTTTCACAAGCCTCAGTTTTGAATTTTAAGAAACTCCAGTTTAAGTATTACTTTCATAAAACTTGCCTTTGGTTTTGTATCTAAAAAGTCATCACCATACCAAAAGTCACGTAAGTTTTCTCCTAGGCTATCTTTTAGGAGTTTTGTAGTTTTGCATTTTATATTTAGGTCTATGATCCTTTTTGAATTAATTTTTGTGAAGGGTTTAAGGTCTGTGTCTACATTCATTTCTTTTTTTCATGTGGAGGTCCAGTTTTTCCAGCACCATTTGCTCCATTGTATTCATTGTATTGCCTTTGTTTTCTTTTTCTTCTTTTCTTTTTTTTTTTTCTTTTTTGAGACAGAGTCTCTGTTGCCCAGGCTGGAATGCAACGGTGTGATCTTGGCTCACTGCAACCTCTGTCTCCCAGGTTTAAGTGATTCTCCTGCTTCAGCCTCCTGAGTAGCTGGGATTACAGTCACTCACCACCACCCCCAGCTAATTTTTGTGTTTTCGCAGAGACGGTGTTTCACCATGTTGGCCAGGTTGGTCTCGAACTCCTGACCTCAGGTGATCTGTCTGCCTTAGCCTCTCAAAGTGCTGGGATTACAGGCGTAAGCCACCATGCCCAGCACTTTGTTTCTTTTTTTAAAGATTGTTTAACTATATTTGTATGGTTGAGAATATTTTTAAAGTATAAATTTGATTTGAAAATTTACACTTTATCCACAGGAAAAATGTACCTTTAAGATTTCCCTTAATCAACATTATCACACATTTCTTACAGTGCTGCTGTAAATCATGGGGTTATGTTAATAAGCAGAATCTAAATGTAATTACATTTGAATATATTTCTTCACTTTCAACTATAGCATGTTTGTATTTTAAAACTTTGGGATATTGATTTTTTTATTATTTCTATAGTAATTTTGAGATAACTTTTTAAAAAGTCACAGAATTATAAACTGTTAATTCTAAATGTATAAAAATTTGAACATATAATTCTATACATTCTTATGATTTTCAAAAATGTGCACTAATTATAATACTTCTTCAAAGTTAGTAATTTGGCAAATTTCTTGTATCAATAAACTGTTTATTAGATTATGATTAATATAAAAATTCTAGTTACTTTATATGACTTTATATGCTAGAAGATTAATAAAAAGAAACTAAAATGAGGTATTTAGTTAGTCCTTAAGAGCTAACAATTTAAATTATATAATTAAAATGTCTAATTTTTATTAAATATTTACCATTGCCAAGCACTATTTAAAAAGTTTTATATCAATTATTTTATTTAATACTCATAACGACTCTGTGAATCATTTTACAGATGAGGAAATCATAGCAACTATAATAAAGTTACTTATCAAAATTGGCCAGCGCAGTGGTTCATGCCTATAATCCCAGCACTTTGGGAAGCTGAGGTGGGTGGATTACTTGAGGTCAGGAGTTCAAGACCAGCCTGGCCAACATGGCGAAACCCTGTCTCTACTAAAAATACAAAAATTAGCCAGGTGTAATAGTGGCAGATGCCTGTAATCCTAGCTACTTGGGAGGCTGAGGCAGGGAGAATTGCTTGAAGCAGGGAGGTGACAGCTGCAGTGGGCCAAGATTGGGCCACTGCTCTCAAGCCTGGGTGATAGAGCAAGACTCTGTCTCAAAAAAAAAAAAGAAAAAGAAAAATTACTTACCAAAATTTACACTATTAAACTAGAACCAGGATTTTAATATTTGTACACTGATTATATAGCCTTTCTTATAACCACAAACGTGAATGCAAATATAAGCCAAGCCTTAATTTGAACACAGCTGAAAAATATTTTAATCAAATAACCATTGAAAACAGTAGTTTTTTTCTTGCAGATTGTCACATACAAGCTGTTCCTTGAGGATTTGAGAGGAAAATGAATACTAACAGAAAGTATAATTTAAAATAACAGGTTAATACATGAATGGCATGTTACCACTAATTGCTTTTTGTCACTAGAACGTACAGTTTGAAAAGGGTAGAAGTAGAAATCAAGGCCATTAAATATTGGTTGTATTCTGCTAAAATAGATAGAAAAGAGAATGGAGCTTATTATAAATAAAATAAGAAACCATTAAAGACTTTTTTTTTTGTAAACGAATGATTTTATATTTATTATATTGCATAAGCAAAAAAATTAAAAAGGCACAAATTTGAAATATAAAAACAATTGAGCATCTCAGTGATGGGATTTCTTTGGACGCATAGATATGGTGTTATTTTATTTTACTGTAAGATCTGGGATACATGTGCAGAATGTGCAGGTTTGTTACATAGGCCCACATGTGCCATAGTGGTTTGCTGCAAGATATGGTATTATTTTAAACTGAAAATACGTGAACCAACATGAACTGGAGAGGTGGAGAGAAACCCTTATCTGAACTTCTTTTGTTCATTTAAACAAAGCTTCCAGAAAATACAGCCACCATAAATTCCCCCTCTGGGAGGTTCACAGCCAGAAGGGAAATAGACCACTCGGACCTGGATAAGAAATCATATAAACAAAATATTCCATAACGTCCACTTATTTTCTCCACTTGTTTCTTATTAATTTCCTGCTGTCTGTTGAATTCCTAACCTTTCTTTTTAAAACCATATATAAACTCCTAATTCTAATTCTATCAGGAGCCACTTCTTTCTGCACCCTCCCATATATGAATAAACTTTATCTTTTCTTCTGTTTATCTTTTGTCAGTTATTTCATGAGCTTCCAATGGCTGAAGCTTAGTTGGTAGAGAAAAAGTTTTGTTTTTTCTTTTTCTCCAAACATCCGATATATGGAAATAGAGTGACAAATATTAAGTAAAACACATTGATTCTTATTTTTCCACAATAGCACATTTCTTAGACATAGCAAAAGGAAAAGTTTCTTCCTTCTGAAAAAAATGCTCTCTCTGACAAATACACAAATACATACACATCCATAAATACATACAGGCTCCTTATCTTTGGAAACTGTGTTTCTAAAATGAAGTTATTTTTCTTCATGTTTGCAATTTATAAGAATAAATAGATCAAATTATAGAAGCCCAATATCTCATCTATTAGGAAATTTATATCGAGCTATCTGGATTCTCCCCTTCTTCACATCTAACACATCTTCTTGAGGGATCCCTCCACTAGTCAGTTCTCACTCCTCAACTGCCCATCACTCCTCCACCCACTGCAGTCTGAGCTTTGCTTCCAAATAACCATTAAACCTGAGACTGCCAAGATTAAGAAAAGACAAAATACTCTACCTTCCAAATTCAATTAATCTTTCTAGTCCATTTGTTGACCTTTTCTACTTTTTAATTTAAAAGGTGATAAATGCATTCTATAAGTATTTTTAATACAGAGTTAAACAAAATTAAAGGTGAACCATCCATATCCACTCTTCTTTTGATATTTTTACAATTTTAAATATTTTATTGTTCAATAATAATCTTTTGAAATAATTATTAAAAATAGAATATCAACATTTATCAACTTAGAAACAATTAACATGATTTATTTTAAATAAAATGTGTGGTATTTAATATGTCAGAGAGAAACATACCAAAATATCAGTATTATGAATAATATTAAACTGTAGCAAAAATTAAAAATGCTACTATTGCAATGGCATATTGGAAATTATCTTAAAATTCATAATTTAATACAATAATAAATTTTCAATTGTTACTAATTTAGAGCATTTTTAGTAAAACTATGTGTCTGTTTATTAAAGCTTTTGATTTTTTTAACATAATTTTTTGTGTTGTTTTGAAGAAGCCGCTTTCTTGAACCAAAAAATGGGTGCTGCCAATTTTTTTAAGTGTTGTTTTCATAGCCCAATGGGTTCTTCCTGCCTGCTGTTCCCCACAAAACCAATGAGAACAGCAGGTGTGGTGGTAAAGAATGAGTTTAATAAACATAGGTCTGGCTGAGAAAAGAGAACAGGAGAAATTTCTCAAATTTGTCTCTCCAAGAATTCAGAGGCTAGGAATTTTTAAGGGCACTTTGGTGGGCAGGGGGCTGGGGAACTGGAACAAGTGATTGGCTGGATATGAAATCACAGGGGCGTCAAAAACTGTCTTCCTGCAGCTTAGTCAGTTTCCAGGAGGAAGGTGGTTCTTAGGACTAAGTGACATCTCTTCGTCTATTGAAATGCTAAATCTGAAAAGTATCTCAAAGATCAATTCTTTAGGCTTCACAATAGTGATGTTATCTACAGGAGTAGTTGGGGAAGTTATATATCTTGCAACCTCAGGTTATGTAACTGTGTGGCAGCAACTGACTTATAGGAAAACACACTAAGCAATGGCAGCTCATGTTTAATTGTGCTTATTCTTTAGCAAAGTTCAAGCCCCTAGCATAATTCTAACCTTGTCTCATGAATGCAGCTTCAATCTCCAAACTAGGCCAGGTAGGGAGGGCAGCTTACCTTGCCTCGAAGTCTACCTATAAACTAAATTTCCTTCATAGTTATCTTGGCTTCCAGACTAGAATGGGCAAAACAAAAACCAACCAACCAACCAAACAAACAAAAAACAATTTAACCTGTGAGGTTAGAAGCAAGATGGAATCAGTCATGTTAGATTTCTTTTTATTTATTTGTTTATTTATTTTTGAGAAGGAGTTTTGCTCTTGTTGCCCAGGCTGGAGTGCAGTGGCACGATCTTGGCTCACTGCAACACCTGCCTCCCAGGTTCAAGCAATTCTTCTGTCTTAGCCTCCCCAAGTAGCTGGGAATACAGGCACATGCCACCACACCTGGCTGATTTTTGTATTTTTAGTAGAGGCGGGGTTTCACCATGCTGGCCAGGCTAGTCTCGAACTCCTGACCTCAGGTGATCCACCTGCCTTGGCCTCCCAAAGTGCTGGAATTACAGGTGTGAGTGACAGCCCCTGGCCTTTCTTATTATTTATAATTCTGCAGAGAAAGTTGAATTATTCTGTTTTATGCATTTGCAGAAGGATACAGAACTTTGGAATGTTTGGAATTAAAGTTTTCTTTCCCTTTGTACATATTTATTTTTCTATACAGACTCATTTTTGCCAACAGCTAGTCTATTCGGTTTCATTGTGGTGCTAGGCTTCATCTACTTAAATGCTGGCTCTATTTCTACATCAAAGCTACTGTGTGAGAACATTTTCATGTACACACAAATCTTTAATTATCAGTATTCAACAAGAATTAATATGAGTTGTGAGAATATGGGCAAGTCACTCACCTCTTAGTGAGCTTCCCCATCTATAAATTGATGATAACAGTATTATCAAACTCCTAAATTTGTTGTGAGGAGTGAATGTTAATTCAATGAGTTGGTGGTCTGGCACCTGATAGGCACTTCGTTGGTGACTGCAAACTATTAGAGTGTTTCTACTTTACGGAGTGTATATCCTTGTTCTCTGATAATTTGAACCAATAATAAAGATAATCCCAAACATATTTTGCTAACAGCCCTTATCATTTTACTTTGAAACAAAATATTCAAAGAACTTGAGAACCCATTATGTGTGATTCCTTCTTCCTGACCTTTACCATTGAGGATCTTAAAATACTGGAACAATGGAGATAAGTAGCTGTGTACTCCCTTAACAGAAGAAGTTTAATTTTCAGTTAGTGTTACTCCTTGTACATTAACCTGTGATTGCAAATACACAAAACAGAAATGCTCTTTTTTAATCCTTCTTCTGCCGACAGATTAGTTTCTTTCTGTTTTATGTGTATGGCCAACTCCTTCCTTATAGCAAATGAAAATTCTTTGAAAATTCTGATATATCGCCAATCCTAGTCTGGGTCATATTAGTGTCTGTTTTGGTATACTTAGGAAAAAGCTTAATAAATATATATCACAGAAGGAGCTGCAAGCCAAATGCCATTTTATTTTATTTTATGTATTTATTTTGCTTGGTCGCCCAGGCCGGAGTGCAGTGGGGGGATCTCAGCTTACTGCTACCTCTGCCTCCCAGGTTCAAGCAATTCTTGTGTCTCAGCTGCCCAAGTAGCTGGGACTACAGGCATGCACTACCACATCTGACTTTTTTTAATTTTTTTTTTATTTTTAGTAGAGACGGGGTTTCATCATGTTGGCCAGGCTGGTCTCGAACTCCTGACCTTAAGTGATCTGCCTGCCTCAGCCTCTCATAGTGCTGGGATTATAGGCATGAACCACCGAACCCAGCCCAAATGCCATTTTAAACTCGTAGTTTAATTGACTCTGTTTTTCCCGTGGTAAAATAATATTACCTGTGTTTTTAAGCTCCTAATGCTATAATGAGTTGCAATGATGTCACTTAAACCACATCATGTAAATTTTCACAGGGATATGTTTATAACATTTTATTTTCAGTACAGTTAAACTGCATTTTGTTTCTCATGTTTTCACGTCACTGGAAATTAAGCATCTATAAAGAGCATCCTCATGCAACAACCTTCTATTTCTGGAAAATAGGTTATTTCATTTCTTAAGATCCCAAGATGAGATTTCCCTCTCTCACGCCATCTGGCAAGATAATAAGATAACATCTAAAATCAATAATTTAATATGATCCTGGCTAAAACCTAGCCTCAATGAGAATTAATGGCATATGGCTGAAGCTTAAGAGGAAAAAAAAAAAGAAATAATGTTACTTTAAAAAAATGTACGTTCAAGAAAAATTTTGTTTTTACAAAAACGGAAATAAAGTATAAAAAGACTGTGACATTTTCAACTCGGAAAATTGCTGATTGTATGTCCTGAAAATACTTTTGTAGTAATCTCTTCAAAAATAAAATAGTTTGTGTTTAGTTGGCAAAGCTTCAATTTTTAAAATTGAATAATAAAGCAATATTTTAATTAATTAAAATTTAAAGGTAAAATGAGACAAGTTTGTATAATAAATCCATACTTTGAGTGAGCAAGGTAGTTTAAATGGAAAATATATTATAAAGACAAAGAAAATAAGAGCAAGTATAATAGAAATAAGTAACACAGATTCTGTATTTTTATTTCTATTTGACTTGTGCATATATTTTAAATCGAAATGAGAAAAGGGCATGTTTTAATGAATTTCTCAAGATGGATCCTAATCTCTAAACATTGTATGTATTCATTGTGGGTAGGGGTGTGAGTGGGACTGATATTATACTTAATCATATTGTAGTTGGAAATAACATCTTTATGATTGCAATCCCTTGACATTGATTGAGGTTGCTTATTTTTTAAAATTTAATTTAACTTAATTTATTAAAACGGACAAATACTAATTGTATACATTCATGGGTTATGTAGCCGTGTTTTAAGACATATATAGTGATTAGATCAGAGTAATTAGCATACCCATCTTCTCAAATATTTATCTTTTTTATGTTGGGAATGAATATTCAATATCCTCCTTCTAAAGCTATTTGACACTATAAAATATGTTTTTAACTATAGTCATCCTACAGTGGCATACAACACTAGAACTTATTCTTCCTTTGTAGCTGTAATTTTGTCTCCTTTGATTCAGTATATTGTCAATATTTCAGAATGCTCTGTTTATGAAAACAGTGTCTTCTGCAGCTGTTCAATGTGCAAGTTACATGTGTAGGTTAGATCGAGCTTGTTATTTCTGTTACTTAAATTATGCATATCCCTACTGATTTTTTTAATCTGCCTAAACAATAACCTTAACAGTATACTTGAATTTTTCACAAGAATTGTGGTTTTGTCTAAATATGCCTGTATTTCTGTTAATTTTCCTTTATATATGTCAATCTGTATTATTAGTTCATACAAGATTGGAATTGTCTTAGCTCTATGTTAGTAAAAGCTTTTGCCTTTTTCTTATGTACTAATTCTCACCTATAGGAATTATGTTGCCTTAACCTTTCTAGGGTTAATATTTGTATGGCATATTTTTTCTGTAATTTTCCTTTCACACTTTCAGAAACCTCAAATTCTACATTTGTTTCTTTTTTTTTTTTTTTTTTTTTTGAGACGGAGTCTTGCCCTGTCACCCAGGCTGGAGTGCAGTGGCCCGATCTCGGCTCACTGCAAGCTCCGCCTCCCGGGTTCACGCCATTCTCGTGCCTCAGCCTCTCCGAGTAGCTGGGACTACAGGCGCCCGCCACCACGCCCGGCTAATTTTTTTGTATTTTTAGTAGAGACGGGGTTTCACTATGGTCTCGATCTCCTGACCTCGTGATCCGCCCGCCTCGGCCTCCCAAAGTGCTGGGATTACAAGCGTGAGCCACCGCGCCCAGCCTACATTTGTTTCTTAATAGAATAAAGCTATTTCTGTTTGCTTGTTTTGATTTTATCCATTGAAAAATTTTGTTTTTAACTGTAACATCCCATTTATGTCTATCATAATGACACAAATTTGGATTTAACCGTAAAGTGCTATCCTGTATTTCCTATTTGCTCCACTTGTTATGTTTTCTATTACATTATTTTAAAATCTTATTTACCAATTTTTGGTCCTGAAAATATTAGTATTCATACTTGTCTTTTTATCACCATAAACTCATGGTGAATTTATGTGTTGTCTTTTAATACAAGGATCTAAGAATATTTTAACAAAAAACAAGATCTTTTAAAAATTAGATGCTATTCTTTTCAAATATTTAAATTTTCTTTCTGCTATATTTAGGTATAATTGACAAATTAAAGTAATTTATGTACTGTACAATGTGATCGTTTGATATATGTATACATCATGAAATAATTACCATAAACTAGCTAGTTAACCTAACATCTGACTTTTACATTTCATGAAACATTTTTATTATTTTATAAAATGAGTGTTTGAGATATTTAGCTTTGTATTTGTAATCTTCTTTGGTCTTCATTTCTTTCTGTATCTCAGATTTTTCAACCAATATGAGATTCTGCCAGGGGCGAATAGTTTTTCCTTTTCTCAAACTGTATTTTGTCTGTTATAGATTCTATGTTTTCCAACTCCTTGCCTCTCTCTGCTACATTCTATTATTTTTTAGTTCTATCATCTAAGTTCCTCTCTTCTTTCTGATTGTGTCTAACTTGAAATTAAATAGCAATTATTTTATTTTTATATTTTTAATTTTTAGAAATGGTACTTATTTTTTGTAAATTTGTTTGCTTTTAAATGATATAGAATTATATTATTTTATTTCTTGATCTACAATGGAGTTTGATACTTTAATAATTAATATATTTTAGTTATTTTGAGTTATAATTCTGTTTCCTATGTTCCTGCTGATTCTTGCCTGTTGTACTTTGGTTCCTTACTTAGTGGTTTTTAAAAAACGTTTTTCTGCCGAGCGCGGTGGCTCACGCCTACAATCCCAGCACTTTGGGAGGCCGAGGCTGGTGGATTGCAAGGTCAGGAGATCGAGACCAGCCTGGCTAACACAGCGAAATCCCGTCTCTACTAAAATTACAGAAGAATTAGCCGGGCGTAGTGGCGGGTGCCTGTAGTCCCAGCTACTTGGGAGACTGAGGCAGGAGAATGGCGTGAACTCGGGCGGCGGAGCTTGCAGTAAGCGGAGATCTCGCCACTGCACTTCAGCCTGGGCAACAGAGCGAGACTCCGTCTCAAAAAAAAAAATGTTTTTCTATTCATTTTTCTTAATAGTGTATCTATTTAAATTTTTGAGACCTGGGATAATAGTTTTTTAAGAAATTTGGAAGAACTGTTTTCTGTAACTACTTTACAGTAAACTCTTCACATGTGTAATGATAATATAAATTAAGGCTGCAAACTTGTGTAAGAGGTACAATAAGACTTCTCAGAAAGTGCTTTTTTCTCTTTTCCACGAAGTATCCTATGTGCTCTCTGCTACATGACCGGAGGTTTCTCCATTACACTTAGGTATACCCTGGACTTGGTCTTATTTTTACCCTAGGCACATAAGGCCACAAAACTTGATATTAAAGTCTATTCAGGGTCCAAGAGTAGAATGTTCTTGTTTTGAAAAAATTTAAAGTGTGTATGTGTTGTTATCATAAAAATATATTTGTATTCTAATACCAAATTTAAACCATTATAATATGCAAACTCTTCTATTAAATATAAGGGTTTTCCAATTGACTACAAAAAAAGGATAATTTAACTTTTTATTTCCAAAACCTATTTCTGTTTCCATGCATTATTGCAATAATAGCAATGGAGTGTACCAGCTCTGATGACTATAGAGGGTTCTTTTTTTTTTTTTTTTTTTGAGACGGAGTCTCACTCTGTCACCCAGGCTGGAGTGCAGTGGCGCAATCTTGGCTCACTGCAAGCTCCGCCTCCCGGGTTCACGCCATTCTCCTGCCTCAGCCTCTCTGAGTAGCTGGGACTACAGGCGCCCGCCACCACGCCCGGCTAATTTTTTGTATTTTTAGTAGAGATGGGGTTTCACCGTGGTCTCGATCTCCTGACCTAGGGATCCACCCGCCTGGGCCTCCCAAAGTGCTGGGATTACAAGCGTGAGCCACTGCGCCCGGCCTATACAGGGTTCTTTATGCTAAGAGTCCTTAGGTTAGTGGTATGATTTGATAGTCATGTTGGAAAAATCGTGTCAGCTGCAGTGTAACATTAATTGAAAATGATGCAGTAATAGAAGTATTAGTTAAATGCCTCTGGCTAAATAGTTACAGTCCACAAGAGGCTCTTACACTATTGAGCGTAAAAGTGTCACCTGAAGACCTAGTAAATCTGCCATTGCTGGATTCTAATTGGGTAGGTCTAAGGAGGGATCCTCAAATTTGCATTTTAAATAAGTTTCTAAGTGCTACTGGTCGCTGTCTTAGAATACAGTAACTTGTAAGAAACTGATCTTAACCTACTCCTTCATAAATATTAAAGAATGCGACTACTCATATGTACTCTCAAGTGGATGCACTGTCAGGGGCAACCACAGGAGGTACTGATAAAGAATTATATAAAAACAAACAGCAAAGTAAGTTTAACACACCTACTGATGCAAATCGAATAGCTGTCGATGCTTTACTAAGAGTATATAATAATACTAGACTTAATTCTAGATAAAAATACTGAAAATCACCTATAGCTTCAGAGTCACATGTGAGCTACCTGCACACATGCTCTTGGATTTATTTTGTTAATAATAAGCTTAACTATTTATATATTTATGAATAGGCATGTTTTCTTGGTTTTTGATTCCTCTTTCCCCTGAAAACTCTGTAGAGTATTACATAAGCAAAGAGATTATCTCACCTCTCTTGCTTTGTTCTCCTTGCCTGTGTCTCCCCTGTCTGTTTCTGGTTCTTTTCTGTCTCCTGTGTTCTTTTCGGTCTCAACACAACAGATAGCTCTTTCATTGGCTCTAACTACTTCATGGAGAGGTGAAGACAGTGACCCTAATGCTTCATACAAGCGAGTCAAGAAAAACCACAGTCTTGCACAGACCTGTCTCAAGGGAGGATAGAAAGCCATTCCTTAGTTCTCCAAAGACCAGGTTACATATTTATTACAAAACTTTATTTAACACTCAGTGCTAAAAGGCTGGAAGAGCACCACAAAGAGAAAACTTAACATTGGAACCTAAAAGGTAATTATACTAACCTTCAGAGCTCAGGGGCAAAATCTTCTGTAGCAATCTCTCGCTTCTATTTCCCAGCCCATTCCAGGGTACTGTGCTGCCTCAAGTTTTGCTTTTTATAATATTCCCAGCAGAATATCTCCAGTTTTCTGCCCAAAGGTACATTAATCTTTATTTTTCATTTTTTTTTAATATGTACATGGATCCTCTTTAACAGAAGGGCTTGATGGGTGTAGGAAAGAAAAGCAAAATTTAAGATGACTGTTGGTCAGAGATATATTGACTCCAAAAGTAATAAAGTTTGGCCTCTGGGCCCATCCCTTAATATGCATGTTCCAAGGTTTTTGGAAGAATTCTATCTCGTGTCTGTAAGTTTATGTAAAAATTGAAAAAAATAAAATATTTTACCAGTAATTGGTTAAATCCACTGTTACTTTCCACTCTGTATTTTTTTTTTCCCTCCACCAGATCTTCTCTTATTTTTGGCAGTATCGAAATCACCAGAGTTGTGTGTGTATGTTTACAAGGAATCCAGCCTGCAGCCTGGGCAAAATTGAGTAGGAGATGCACTGTTACTTTCCACTCTGTATTTTTTTTTCCCCTCCATCAGATCTCCTCTTATTTTTGGCAGTGTTGAAATCACCACAGTTGTGTGTGTGTGTGTGTGTGTGTGTGTGTGTGTGTGTGTGTGTAGAAGGAATCCAGCCTGCAACCTGGGCAAAATTGAGTAGAAGATGTATTTAGTTTGGACATAGTCTAACGTTACTTAAATGCATATTTACCACTGGCTGTCCTCAGGTAGAAAATATTTCTAGGAATATTCCATCTGCCATTGGGCCATGAAGGTACTTAGAGACTTGAACTTGTAAGGGAGAAGCAGATTTTTAGATGAACAGTGTCAGAAGGCAGTCAGTGGAAAATTATTTCAATCATCAGAAAAATCTGAAGATACAAAATCAGAGGATACAGTTCTTAATGACGAATAGCCAAACCTGCCAGGAATAAACTTGGAATTGCAAAGACAGGATTTAAGATTCAGTGTACATTATTTTCCTTTTTCTTTAACTAGAATCACATGAAATTAAATTATTTAGAAATCCTAGTCTTACTTTTTGTTTTAGGGAAAAAACTGGTAGTGATACTATGGAAATAAAACCAGCCCCCAGAATAAACACGGGCTTTTATTGAGACCTTACTATAGCAAGGGAATAAGCCATTATCAATTGTGTTTGTCAGGCTCAAAGACAGACAGAAAAGAGGGAAGATTTTAAGCAAACAAAAGAGTGGGAAGAAAAGGAAAAGCCTTAGTGATGCCCGGACTGTGGTTTGTTTGCAAGGAGAAGCTGTAGGTAAATAGAAGCAGGACATTCATTCTACATGAATGGTTAGGGGTACATTCTTGGGTTTCCTTGGTTGGTTCTAAATTGGAAAAATGGGCAAAAATTATCTCTCAGTTATTAATCAGATCCTAGCCATTTGGGGCTGACTGATACAGGGGTTCTTGTTTTGTTCCTGAACTGTTGCTAGAGATAGTGGGTCTGACTCCCTGGACTGGTTACAGTAGACAGTAATTTGGCTTCCTGATCAAGTTGCTACAAATTATAGATTAGAGTTCTATTTTATATGTATAGTCTGGCTACTGTTCATTTGTATTTTTAATCTCTCAGTACTATAAAGACTGTTTATGACTGAGTACAAAGTCATCTTTTCTGTAGAGCCAAAAATATTAGAATATGTCTTCTGTATCTTATATATCTTACAATAATGGCATCTGGCATTTTGGAATGCTTGTGGTGTTTGTCAACTTCTTTAAATTTATAATTTGTTGTGATTACTTTCTCATTGCAAATACCATTTTAAACTAAAATGTGTATTCGTAATTTTATATTTCTTGAGGAGCCCAATCCCTAGACTTAAAAGCTTTGAATCCAAATTTTTAGATCTGCTTCTGAAAGATTTTGGCTTGTGCAACTGGTCCATTTAGTGCTATTTATCTTTATGCAAATGACTGGTAGAAAAGAAGTGGAAGATCTTAATTTTCAATTTTTACTTTGACATTTTCATATTTAGCCTTGTATTGGGCACTTAAATGAAGATGTCAGGTACTTTTTTAACTTAAGAGTCTGAATATTTATGAAAGCATGGTATTGAACTAGATCACATTAGGAGCTAGAACAGATAGAATGGCGAAAATAGCCTAGGACCGAGATTTGAAGCCTGTCAACATCTAGAAGTTTGCTAGAAGGAAAAAAATTCATTTTAAAAAGAGAGAAGTTGGTAGAAAAGCACTGAAATTTTTCTGTATTGCTTGGATTCACCTTTAGAGTTAAGAGATCCCTTGTTTGAATCAAATATTTCAATGGGTCTTCTCTGTTCAAAGTTAAAATCAAGATCCCATTTAGGTTATGTTCAGTAGGGTGCTAGCTGCTGTGCATGATAATATAAAAAGATTTCTTTATTGTGTGCCTGATAATAGGTAACATCTTTCAACTGTGATTGCCTTCAGGAGCTTTTTCTCCTTTATATAGATTTGTACTTTGCTGCCTGTGTAAATTGTTATTGGAAGCAATTGTATTGTCTCCAGGAGATTAGGAATAGATCCATAGGAAACAGGGCTTATCTGAAACTTGTATCATACAGGCACAGTGAAGTTGATCAGACTGATAATGTCAAACCATTCTGGATATTTTTACCATATTTCTTATATGATAGCAATCCAGATTGAATAACCCAAGCTTTGCAAATTGCACTATTGTCAGCATTCTCTTTTAGTGTTTTTTTTTCCCTTTCTGAAAGAAATGATTATTTTACCTAGAAATTAAAAGGGATATTTACAATTCAGGGTTATGATGCCTTGATGGGAGAGTCATTTGGTAATGAAGCAGGACGAATGAGGGTAGAAGCATTTGGGAAGGAAGTGACACATAGGAGGGGACTACAAACAGGATGAGGGGTTTGAGGAAGCTTTCCCAAATAAACTGACTTCCAAACTGAGAGCTTAATTAGAAAAAAAAAAAAAAAGAGGGGGAACACAAGCACGTGGGTGATATTTCTAGCAGAGGAAATAAACATAGAAATTCTACAGAAAAGTGTGATTATAAGACTGTGTGAAAACGAGGAAAGGTAAGAAAAATAAAACTGGATCATAGAATTACAAAACACACTACCCAAAATAATGCAGCTGCCGAGGTGACAGGGTTAATATCAGGTAATCTCTGTAGGGATATAGCATACAAAGTGTAAGAATTTAAATTTTTCATTAAAATTTTCTTTATTCTATTTTTAGTAATAACGATTAAATTACCTTGAAACATGAAACAACACAAAAATTCTGTTTGTCAAAAAATGTAATAAAATTGTTAAATTGTATTACATAATAATAAATAATAATAGCAATAATAAAATTGTTAATTGAAAAACAAATCTCTACATAGATAAGGAAAGACTTTATTCAAAGAGATTATTTCACAAAGCGGGGAAGTATAGTTGTAACAGGAACAATGCAAGAGCCAAGAGATCTGAGAGGATGTCAAAGGTAAGGCAAAAAGGTTTTTTCGTTGTTGTTTTGTTTTGTTTTTTAAATAGGGAGGAGTGAACAAGGTTAGAGGAAGTGGGTTAGGGGAAGTGAAGTGGAAGGGTCGTATGATTAGACAGTTGATCAGGGAATGTGTTTTCTTGAGGTCAGTCCATTCTCTGGAGGGGCTATTAGGGAGGAATTGAATATGAGCTCAGGCTAAGGGCTGAGGGGTGTCAAAGTTCAGGAAGCTGAAGGAAGGAGAGAAGCTTAATTAAATTTGGTTGAGTCAAGGTAGCAGGTATTTTGTCCAGTTCGGTCAGTGTGCCCAAATAGTACAATTAATCATCTATGAGGCAAAGAATGGCAATTTGCAGTGGGGGGTGGGGGGGGGTTCTGTGTTTGGCTCTCTCATAGGTAAACAATGGGATCATCCTTGAGTTTTACTTAAGTAACATGGAGAAGGGTAGCTCCTTGCTTTAAGCCATTTCTGGAATACAAATAGGTGGGGAGAGTTCTTTGAATGTCACTGATTTCCAGAATGACAGGGCTCAAGTAAAGTTCAATTTGTCATTCAGGGAGAAAAAAGACAGACAAATGTGAACAATATAAACAGAGTTTTACAAAGGCCAAAATTCCTACACTTAGGAAGTCTTAAATGCCTATGTTTAGGTGACAGACCAAAGCTATGAATCTCAGAGAAAGGGATGTGTTAAAAGACTAAATATCTCATCACAATCAAAGCACAAATGTACTTTTAGCATGGGATTCTACAAAAATAAAAAAAAAATGGTTAGCAAAAGGATAGATGAATTTTAAGATTTCAGAAGTAAAACAAATATGGTTTATAAAATGGAGCAGTGTAGAGTCATGAGAATGGTTTTCTGAATGAAGACCAGTTTGTTGAATGGGTTATCTAATTAGATGTCAAGTATGTCTGTCAGGATAGCCTAGGATAAGCCAAGGTCGCCAACAGCCCCTGCATCTCAGTAACATAAAATAACAAAGCTTATTTCTTGCCCATGGTTTGTGTCTATTATGGTTCAGCAGAGAAGCTCCATTCATATGTCCACTCAGGTACACAGGCTAACGAAGCAGGAGCCAACAACAAAATTGTTGGTTACTGGATAAAAGAGGATTGTTTCAGCCCAGAAGTGACACAAATCTCTTCAGTTTATAAATCACAGGTTTTCAAATGGTCCCATCCCACATAAGAGATCCAACAGCACAATTCTTCAAAGAAAAAAGAAAGCTGGAAATATTTGGTGAACAGCTTTAATGGCTACTACAGTGCCCTACATATTCAGCTAACTTTGTTTCCTGTAGTTAGAAAATAAGGAGATACTTTCCAAGTGAGAGAAGCCGGTTCTTTCCGGTCAGGGCATCAAGCTCAAAGCCCAGGATTGTTTTATGATGTATGATTGTTTCTGTCTCAGGGGTTATGCTCAGCAGTCTCTAACTTCAGTCTGAATATAGCTTATTTTGCTCTGTACACCAAAATAACAAGTATTCTGACTGCATCCATCTGATATATGGGGAGAGAGCAGGGAGGGAATATCAGTAATACACACTGAGAGAGGAGAGTAATGGACGACACAGCAACCAACAAATGTTCTGTATTTATCTCTTTAGGCAGAAATTATGAGTGCCCACTCCTTGGGGATGAGGATTGTCCCCTCTTGAGAGGAGCTCCATGGTCCATTGCTTTCATGGCTCTCAAGCTGCTCTCTGGAGAAGACTTTTTTTTCCCCCCATTCTTTTACTTTGCCATATTTAAACAGGAAAAGTAGATAATATGGTTTCCTGGAGGTTGGGCATCTGGTTGTCTCAGCTTGTTTCAAGCCTGCACAAGTATCGGAGTGTGAGAATGATTTAAAGTCCCAAATTGTCACAACTGTTTTTCAGTCCAGTCAGTACAATCTGCTAAAACATAATGCAGACCACTTAAGCCATTTAAAAATATTCCATTAAAAAATTTAAAAAAATAAGCAGGTAAAATTCATTTTCCTATTCTACGTTATTTAACCCAAATGTGTAAAATGTTATATTTTACAGTCAATATTAAATGATCATGAGTGAGATATTTTACTTTTTTTTTTTTACTAAGTCTGAAAGTGCAGGGTATATTTTACATGTACAGATATCTCAGTTATGATGCTACATTTTCAGTGGAAACAGGCTTTCCAAAAAATAAAATTGTGTTTAACAAAAAAATTTCACATGCTTCAGGATTTTAATTTAAATTAATCAAAATAAAATTTTAAAAATTCATTTCTTTCATCACATTAGCCACATGTCACACTCAATAGCTCCATGTGGCTGGTGGCTACCACCTTGGAGATCCCATATCCAGGACCATGATTTTTTCAGTAGTACAAATTTCTCAGAGCTATTCTTTGTGAGGTGCTGATAGTCATACTCACAGTCCATTGATAAACATGCCTTTCTTCTATGTCTCTTTCTCGACATAATCTGCCTCTGTTACCTAAGAAATTATACTTCTAATTTCTTTTCATTGGGCCATTTTGTCTAAGGGAGAAGTGTGCCGGATGGTACCTAAATTCTTTCACATGTCTTACCACCTGTTGTGGCAGCCACAACATTCATTTGAATCTTACAGCAAGGATGTATTCTAATCAGCCCTTACACTTAAAGGCCTTCTTAGTTTTGTATTTTATAAGTTGGTGATAAGAAACAGCTACATCTTTCAATCATACCAGTCTCTGAAGTTCTGGATTATTTTTATTCTTCCTTCTGCTTTCAATCATGCAAATATTTTCTGAGCTCATCCCTTTTTTATAGTAATTTGTCAACTATAACCAAAACACACTGCTAGAATTTTGTTCTTCGATCTCTTTTCTAGATCTGTTAAGTTCATAAAATATATTTTGTCTTATAGTGGTGAGAATTTAACTATTTTGCCACTGTATAATAAGGATTGTCATACTTCCACTTTACGATAACAGTTTCCAACCACAACCAGCCCACCCATTAGCCAATAACACATATGTTAATTCAATTTTATAACAACATATAAGTTACTCAGTGGCAGAGTAGGCTAATTCATGCTACATTATCAACACATCCATATCTCAGTGGGTTAAAACAAATGTGTATATTTCACTCATGCTGCTAGCCCCTCACTAGTCTGCTTAAGCATTCTATTTTTCATACCTATTTAGGGATCTTGGCTGAAGCAGTAAACACTACCAACAAGTATTACTTCTCGTCATGCCAGAGGAAAAAAGCACTCTGGAGCATCTCAAACCAGCAATTAAACTATCTGGCTAGAAAGTAACGTAGAACATTTCTGCTCACAATGCTTTTGTCAAAACAGATGAGTCTCACATGTGATCCTAACATGTCAAAAAGAAAGTGGTAAGTCAGACATACTTTGTGACTAATGTTAATGGCAGTCATAACAGTTATGATAACAGAATTCAAGAAAAAAAACCAGTAAGACAGATGTCTATGACCTCAATTATTATGGAAAATAATTCGAATACACATTAGTAGAATAAACTAGTCTAGACGGAATGGGCTTCAAAAACATTGTGGCCTTGTACATAAGAAGATGGAGGTCAAAGGTCTGGAAGTGACTCAAAGTAACAAAAGTAATGCTGACTCTTTTCCTTCTCCTCAATAAACTCCTGACCTGGGAATTCCAAATGACATGGTGAACAAGTATTCTCCACCAGAGGGTTTAGGGGATTTCTAGTACTCAATTAGGAAAGAACAGAGAGATATTTTCTGTTACAAGCTTTTATAAGGAAATTATTTGCAATAGAAAGGGAGTTTCAAAATGCATGCTGAGGTGATTTTGGGTGGAAAGCATAAGTGTAATTATATAAGATATAGAAAGAAGCACAGAACGGCCACTGAATTTTGTTTATTGTCTACAGTTAAGAAACATGGGTGATACTAATTGATTCCAGGATTCCACATAATAGTAAGAAATAAAGTAAACTTTAAAGTTATAATGTTCACAAAAATTATAAAAAATTTCTTGTCTATAATTTCTGATGCCTTTGAGGAGATTAAGCTACAAGCTCCTAGTATTGATCTCTTTTAATATTTTTAGGGTGGAGATAACTCAAACTCTTACTCTTTGTAAACCCACTAAAGGCAAATGTCTCATTGACCTATCCACTAGTTAGGCACCAAAATTCAATCAATAGTACATGACAACTCCAGAGTAAACTCTGTCAGAAAGTTTTCCTGACTTACTCAGGCTGAGAATCATGACCTCTGAGCTCTTACAGCTGTATGGGCCTACATCACTTACCTCTCCTTCTCCTTGAACTGCTCAGTTGTCTTTCAACGTAGCAGCCATTTAAAAACAGATATTAGTTTGCACCACATCTTTACTTAAAACTCTATGATGGGTTCCAGTTTAATCTCAGGAGATGCAATGCCAAAGGCCTTGCAATTGCCCACTAGTTTTTACATGATCTCATCTCCTTTTTTTCCCCCTTGTTCATTCTGCTCCTGTTACCCTGACCTCTACATTTTTTTATTACATTCATTAGGTGCACACTTGCCTTAGGGATTTTGCACTGGCCTTTTCTTTGCCTGAAATACTCTCTCCTGAGATATCTATGTAGCTAACTACCTCATGCTTTTCAAGTCTTGCTAAAATCATCTCTTTTCAAATAAATCTTACCAACACACTTTAAATTGCAGTGTTTATAAACTGGAACACCTTTATTCCATTCTATTTTTTCCCTATTGTAATTTTCAATTTCTCACATGCAATTTAATAATCTTATATTATTGCGTTATTCTTTTTTTTTTTTGTTTTTTTTTTTTTTTTGAGACGAGTCTCGCTCTGTCACCCAGGCTGGAGTGCAGTGGCGCGATCTCGGCTCACTACAAGCTCCGCCTCCCGAGTTCACACCATTCTCCCGTCTCAGCCTCCCAAGTAGCTGGGACTACAGGCACCCACTACCACGCCCAGCTAACATTTTGTTTTTGTATTTTTAGTAGAAACGGGGTTTCACGGTGTTAGCCAGGATGGTCTCGATCTCCTCACCTTGTGATTTGCCCACCTCGGCCTCCCAAAGTGCTGGGATTACAGGTATGAGCCACTGTGCCTGGCCTGGCCTATTGTGTTATTCTTGTATGGTCTGTTTTCCTTATCATAAAACAACGTTTATAAGAACCGTTATTTTTGTATTTTTGCCTCGTTTCTTTTTTTTTTTTTTCCAGGAATGGGTAAGAGGGCTAGTTACTTAATAATTATTTGTGGAATGAATGATCGTAGCTTAACATTGATTTACTCCTCTATCTTCCCAACCAGACTTCGTCCAGGAACAAAATCAAATCTTATTTACCTTGTTTTTCAACTGGGTTTGAACAAAGAGACAAAGGTCAGAAACAAATTATTCCAAAAAGACCTAAGATGGTGTATAAAGTATATGACATACTTATCTTTGGTGCTTTTAAAATGAGATTTTTATAAAGTGTAATATTTTTAAAGTAATGCACTCATTACTAACTTTAAGTAAAATTGAAATTTAACACATTTTTGTAACACTAGAGGTGTGATTTACGTTTTATTTAAAATAGAGATGTTAAGTAAGAGACAATACAATTTGTCCAATTTACCTTTAGTTATCTATATGTGCAAGATATGAGGATAAAAATGATCTACTGAGTATAAAATAATGTACACTAAACTTGTTTTTGGAAAAATCCTAGTGGAGATACATAATCACATATATTGTCTAAAAATGATCACTGATCTTTTCATTCTTTTCTTTTTCTTCCTTCCTCTATTTCACCCTTCCTTCCTTCCTTCTTTCTTCCTCTCTACTCCATTCCATCCATAAACATTGACAACTGATTTTTCACAAACAGACAAAACTAATTTGATAAAGAAAGTATAGTATTTTCAAGCAATTACCCTGGAATAGTTGGACTTTCATACGGAAAAAATTAAGCTTAACTGATATTTTAAACCTTGTATAAAATTAATTCAAATAAGATTATACACCTAATATTAGAATGGAAAGTTATGAAACTTTTAGTGGAAAATGTAGTAAAAATTATTTGTGGCATGCTGTGTCCGGAATTGGTGGGTTCTTGGTCTCACTGACTTCAAGAATGAAGCCGCGGACCCTCGCTGTGAGTGTTACAGTTCTTAAAGATGGTGTGTCTGGAGTTTGTTCCTTCTGATGTTTGGACGTGTTCAGAGTTTCTTCCTTCTGGTGGGTTCGTAGTCTCACTGGCTTCAAGGGTGAAGCTGCAGGCCTTCGCGGTGAATGTTACAGCTCTTAAGGTGGCGCGTCTGGAGTTGTTTGTTCCTCCCATCCGGAGTTGTTTATTCGTCTCGGTGGGTTCGTGGTCTTGCTGGTCTCAGGAGTGAAGCTACAGACCTTCGTGGTATTACAGTTCATAAAGGCAGTGCAGACCCAAAGAGTGAGCAGCAGCAAGAGCAAAAAACAAATCTCCCACTATGTGGAAACCCACCCTAGCTGGTTGCCGCTGCTGGCTCTGGAAGCCTGCTTTTATTCCCTTGTCTGACCCCACCCACATTCTGCCAATTGGTCCATTTTACAGAGAGCTGATTGGTCAGTTTTGACAGGGTGCTGAATGGTGCATTTACAAACCTTGATCTAGACACAGACTGCTGATTGGTGCATTTGCAAGATTTGAGCTAGACACAAAAGTTCTCCAAGTCCCCACCCGACTCAAGGGCCCAGCTGGCTTTGCCTAGTGGATCCCATGCCAGGGCCACGGGCAGAGCTGCCCACCATTCCCGTGCAGGTGCCTGTACTCCTCAGCCCTTGGGCAGTCCCTGGGACTGGGCGCTGCAGAGCAGGGGCAGTGCCCGTCGGGGAGACGTGGGCCACATGGGAGCCCACTGGGGGAGGGGGAAGGGGGCAAAAGTGGAGGGAAAGGGGAGAAAGTAGGGGAAAGGCAGGGGGCAGGGGGAAGGCAGGGGAGAGGAAGGCAGACAGAGGAGGGGGGCAGGGGGAGGGGGCGGGGGAAAGGGGGGCAGGCGGGGAAGGGGGTGGGGGTGGGGGGGAACCTGGGGCCAGGTGGGCTGCAGGTCACCAGCCCTGCCCCGCAGGGAGGTGGCTGAAGCCTGGCGAGAATTCCAGCACGATGCGGGTGGGCTGGCAGTTCTGGAGCACCCAGCGCACCCTCTGCAGCTGCTGGCCTGGGTGCTAAGCTCCTCACTGCCCGGGCTGGTGGTGCCAGCCGGCCGCTCTGAGTGCGGGGCCATGGAGCCCGCGCCCACCTGTAACTCAGGCTGGCCCGTGCACAGCCTTGATTCCCGCCTGCGCCTCTCCCTTGACACCTCCCTGCAAGCAGAGGGAGCTGGTTCTGGACTCAGCTAGCCCAGAGAGGGGCTCCCACGGTGCAGTGGCGGGCTGAAGGGCTCTTCAAGCATGGCCAGAGTGGGCACCCAGGCCAGAGAGGTGCCGAGCAACTGACAGCTGCCAGCACGCTGTCACCTCTCAATGCTATATATAAAATAAATAAGAATTAAGCATCATCAAAATTGGTTCTGTGAAACACTCTGTTAAGAGGATTAAAATATAAAAACATGAGATGAGAAGAAATATTTGAAAGTTACATAGCTGATAAATAACTTCTATCTGTAAATATAAAGAACTCTCAAAACTCTAAGAGAATGAAATAACCAAACAATAATTGTCAGAAGATTTGATCAGACAGTTTATCAGAGAAAATGGCTAATGAGCATATCAAGAGATGCTTAATATCATTAATCATTTGGGAAATCAAAATTGCAACCATACTAAAATACCACTACACAGTCATTAGAATTAGTAGGAAAAAACTGACAGTACTTAGTGCTAAGTGTTGGAAAAGAATTCAGAACAGCTGTAACTGTCATATATCACTGATCAACTTAGAAAAACAGTACAGCTGCTATGAAAAAGTCTATGGCAGTTTTTATACAGTTAAACATTCACTCACTGCATTACAGCAATCCACTCCTATGTACTTTCCAAGGGAAATGAAACCTATGTTCACACAGATAGCTGTAAGTACATAATATCTTTATTCATAATTATCTACAACTCGAAAATCCCAAGTGTCTCTCACTTGAGGAATGAATAAACAAATGATGGTGCATCTATAATGAAATTATATTCAGCAACAGGAAGGAATAAAATATTGATATACAAAATAAATTGCTCATAGTTATAGATTGTTGGTGTTTTTCTGAAAAGATAAAGATGTCTTTTGATTTTCTTTGTGGGATTAAGTGTACTTTGTAAGATCATGATCTCCTGAAAATAAAATTATGTAACTTCAATTAATAAACAAAAAGAGTCATAACATACTAAATTCTGTACAACTTTGGTGAGGTGGCAGTTTTTTAATCCTTGATTTAAAAAATAGAAATTCTGAAACTTTCGGAATTCTCCGAAACAGGATACTATGTGCTATATAATGAATGGCGGTTGCTTAGAGAGAGCTCACAAATTAACTGTAGCTTAATCAGCACATTCATGTTAATTTGGCAACCTATGTGAAGCTAAGAGTATTTCTCAGTTTTGAGGGGAAAATCAGCGCTTACTTAAAAGCAGTCTCTTATTTATTTGGGTAATGTATGCGGATACCCCAAATTTAATCATATCTGCCTATAATATTAAATAATAGTGTAGTAAACATGTAAACGAAGGACCTTAACCATGTCACACTTCAGAAGTGGTTGATGCCCATTATTAGGATTTTCAATTACCATCCAGATTATAATCAACAATCATGATAGGAATAGAATTCACTATTAAAAGCGCCTAAGCCTCTTTTTCTTAGATAATAGAGTCACTCACTTGTATTCTCATCCATCGAAGGGGAGAAGGAAACCTCCAGTGCATACTATGCAGTAGGTTCTATGTCAG
Organism: Nomascus leucogenys; assembly: GCF_006542625.1. NCBI lineage: Eukaryota > Metazoa > Chordata > Mammalia > Primates > Hylobatidae > Nomascus > Nomascus leucogenys. Next base: position 21,871,622 of record NC_044387.1, read on the forward strand.
AGGTATTGACGTTACCTAATGCAATATACATGTATACATATAACATTTTATGCAGTAAATTGATTCTCTATTTCTAAAATGTGGAAGTTGAGTCTCAGAGGGATCATCTTATCCAAAATCACATAGTTCATGAGTGTTGCAGCTTAAAATGTGTACTTTTTTTTTTTTAATCTTGGAAATGCCCACCTCAATTTGAAGACTGAAAAATATCTGCACAGGGTCTCAGCAAGTCAATTTAGTCAAATTTATGTAGCCTAGAAGGCAATGGTAGTAGAGCGGGGTGGTAGAACTTTCTGACAGCCTAGGTATTAATATATAATGAGAAATGCTCTTTAGCACCTTTTAGCTAAATTGTATTGATAAAATTTAGGCATAGCCTATCTAATCTACACATAACATATATATACACACACATTCGTATAAATACATATATGTTTTCAAAATCTAACTCTTTCAAACACAAATTTTAAGCCAGATAATATACTCATTGGATGAATTTTAAGGAAAAGTTTGAGTAATTATTAGTAATTAACACTAAGATTATTTTATTTAATTTTAGAGAGTATTGTATTTTTTGTCTGATTTTATCACGTATTGCTGATGTCTGTCCCTTTTTCATTGTGAGAGACTGAACTGTCTGCCAAGACAAAGAAGAGAAATTACAAAAAGAAAAAAAAAGAGTCTTTATAGTCTTATAAATAGCATTTATAAGCCCGAGTTTTAACATTAGTATGAAGTAATTACCTAATGGAAAGGAGTAATAAAATATGTCAAGTGATAACTCTAAGCTATTACATCTCCTTTTAAGAGTTTATATAATCTGGCTAAGCTAGTTTAAATTTTTATGTAACTATTCAAAATTGAAGGCTAAATTAGCCTCTTCTTACAAACTCCAAGCTATTTAAGAAGGTTGTTTAAAATTGAGGTATGGTAAGACACCTAATATCTTTAGATCTACCACATAGTTGAGATATTTTTATTTACTATGCTTACATTTAGCCTTTTTCTTGATTAATAAAAGTGGTAGGGGAGATTCCAGCATGGATATGAATGATCCCATCCTCACAGGAGTCAAATACATACTAATAACATTTAATGAGAACTATGTACCAAGAGCTGTAAAAATTGTGCTAAATATATTACCTTATTTCATATTTACACCAACTTTATAGGCACGTGCTATTTTTTGTTGTTGTTTTTGTTCTGTTTTTGAGACAGGGTCTTGCTCTGTCACCCAGGCTGGAGTGCACTGGTGCAATCACGGCTCATCACAGCCTCAATTTCCCGGGCTCCAGTAATCCTCCCACCTTAGCCTCCCCGGTAGCTGGGATCACAGGCACATGCCACCATGTCCAGCTATTTTTTTTTCTTTTTTAGTAGAGACAGGGTTTCATATTGCCCAAACTGGTCTTGAACTCCTGAGCTCAATTGATCTGCCCTCCTCGGCTTCCCAAAGTTGTGGGATTACAAGTGTAAGCCACTGCGCCTTGCTGGTATGTGCTATTTCAATCTAGTTTGTTTGTAAGGAAACTGAGTATTATTAGGTTAAACCATTTACATGTTCGAACTTAAATGTAAACTTGAGGTCTGCTTGACTCTATTAATTGCATTCTTTGACTTTTCTATCCTCAAATACAATCCATGTCATCTACAGACAATTTTTAATATAAGGATTTCAAAATTGTCTTCAAATGCCTACTTTCTATTTAGCCAAGTTTTTTAAATGTATAAGGCTCTGATTTCACAGATACCAGTTATTTTAAAGATTCACAAAAGCTCAACAAATAATTGTTACTTGGATGAATCTCTCTTCCTATCCTGCAATTTTAATCATGAAGCAATTTGTGGCTATAAAGAAATTAAAAGTGTATTCCACATTCACACAGTAAATTATGGAGCCAAGTTTTGAAATCATAATTTCTTGCTTCAACTGCCCTACTTCAGTTAACTTTATTAATGATCAAGGAAGACACCACAAATATACATGAATATAATAAAGCATATTGCTCAATTTAGTGGAAAAAAATGTTAAGATAAATAGAAATCAAGAGGTGAGTGGCACATCTCTGACTTAGAACAGTGCTTCATAGATTATGACATCAAAAGAGACATAGAAAATGACATTTCTGTGGCCCAGTGAGGTGACTTGACCTAGGCTGTTTGTGGCTATAGGAGAATGGCCCCATCATCCTAGCCAAATGAGGCAACTGGTTACTCAGTCTCCACTTGACCAGCCCAAGCACTGTAAGGCCAATATCTCAGCACACCTGTAAATAGGCTGACATACATTCAGCCTGATTTTTTAAAGGCACTTAGTTTATTAAAATATTAAAATATTCCTGTTTCTTTTGGTCAGTAGCTAGTTCACCCAGTCCCCCAAATACCCTATCCACAGGTCTTTCCATTGTCCTACAACAGAACGGGGAAATACCAGCACCAGGATGCCTCCAGGACTCCTCTTCCTTTTCGGCCCTCTACCTTTGACCCAGCAGTCTGTTCTGACACACCAGTTAGAAATTGCAGTCTTAGAAAATTTACTTTAATGGTTAAGTGTTGGATTATTTTCCTGGAAATTTATGATTAATTAGTTATTTAAAATCCTGTTTAGGCACCCTAAAACAATTAAATGTTATTTGAAGTCATTACATAACCATTGAGCATCTCTTAATAACACCATACAGTTATAAAATATAATCCGTTTTTTTTTAAAAAATCTACTGCTATAATAGAATTACTATATGTATCATCAATGGTGAGATTATTACCACATTGCTGGTAGAAATGTAAAATGGTATAGCCACTCTGAAAAACCATATGACAGTATCACGTAAAACTAAACATACAAACCAGCAATTGCACTGTTGGTCATCAATGCCAGAGAAATGAAAATTTATTTCACTCAAAAACATGTATAACAGTTCTCATAGTAGCTTTACTTTTTATAGGCCAAAAACTGGAACCAATCCTTCAACAAGTAAATGCCTAAACAAACAGTGATACATCCATAGTATGGAATATGGAATACTACTTAGCAATTAAAAGATATAGACTATTGATACTCTCAAAACCGGAGATGACTATTCAGAGAATTATACCATGTGGAAGAGGTTACAAAATTTATGATTACATTTATATAACACTTTTGAAATGACGAAATTATAGAAATGGAGATCACATTCAAGATTGCCAGGGGTCAGGGATAGGGAGAGAGGGGTAGGGTAAGAGGGAGATAGGAGTGATTATAAAAGGACAATGTCAGGTATCCTTGCAATGGAACTGCTCAATATGTTAACTGTATTAATGTCAATATCTCGGCTGTGATACTGTATTGTAGTTTTTCAACATCTTATCATTGGTGGAAATTAGGTATCAAGTACATAGAAACTATTTGTATTGTTTCTTTTTTAATACATATGTTACATATTTATGGGGTACTTGTGAGTGTTTCATGTATAAAATATGTAATGACCAAGTTAGGATGTGTGAGGTATATATCACCTTGAATATTTATCATATCTTTAAGTTGGTATCATCTGAGGACCTCTCTTCTAGTTATGTTGAAATATAAAATATATATATATATAGTTGCTTAGTCACCACAGTCTGCTATTAAACATCACAACTTATTACTTCTATATTATTGTATGTTTGTATCCATTAACCAATCTTTCTTCATCTCAGCTTCCCCGTCTCTGGTATCTATCATTCTATTCTCCATGTTTGTGTGATCAAGGTTTTTATCTGCCACATATGAATGAGAACATGCCCTATGTTTTTCTGTGCCTGGCTTATTTCACTTAGCATAATGGCCTTCAGTATAATCCATGTTGTTGCAAATGACATGATTTTATTCTTTTTTATGTCTGAATAGTATTTCATGGGACATAGACCACATTGTTTTTTATTCATTTGTTCATTGACATACACTTATGTTGATTCCATATCCTTGCTATTGTGTATTGTGAATAGTGCTGCAGTAAACATGCAAGTGCATGTTGCAGGTATCACTTTGATATATGGATTTCTTTACATTTGAGTAAATACCTAGTAGTGGGATTTTTGGATCATATGTTTGTTATATTTTAAGTTTTTTGAGTAATCTTCATTCTGTTTTCAAGTGGTTATGCTAATTTACATTTTCACCAATAGTGTATATGAGTTCTCTTTTCTCTACATCCTCTCCAATATCTGTTATGCTTTGTCTTTTTTTTTTTTTTTTTTTGAGACAGAGTCTCACTCTGTCACCCAGGCTGGAGTGCAGTGGCACAATCTCGGCTCACTGCAAGCTCTGTCTCCCGGGTTCAAGCGATTCTCCTGTCTCAGCCTCCAGAGTAGCTGGGACTACAGTCACATGCCACCATGCCCAGCCAATTTTTGTATTTTTAGTACAGATGGGGTTTCACCATGTTGATCAGGCTGGTCTTGAACTCCTGACCTCAGATCCACCCGCCTCTGCCTCCCAAAGTGCTGAGATTACAGACGTGAGCCACCGCGCCTGGCCACTGCTTTGTCCTTTTAATAATAGCCATCCTAACTGGGATGAGATGATACCTCACTGTGGTTTTGACTAGCATTTTTCTGAGGATTAGTGATGACAAACATTTTTTCATATACCTGTTGGCCGTTTGTATGTCTTCTTTTGAGAAATGTTTATTCACGCCCTTTGCCTATTTTTAATGGGATTATTTATTTTTTAGTATTGAGTTGTTTGAGTTCCTCGTATATTCTGGACATTAGTTCCCTGTTGGATGAGAAGTTTGCAAATATTTTCTCCCATTCTATATGTTGTCTCTTCACTCTGGTGATTATTTTGTTGTGCAGAATATAAATTTTCATTTGTTTATTTTTTATTTTGATGCCTATGCTTGTGAGGTCTTAGCCATAAAATAGTGCCTGGCCCAGTGGTCTGAAGAGTATTATCTATGTTTTCTTCTATTAGTTTTGTAGTTTTGGAACTTTTTTTTTTTTTTTTGAGACAGAGTCTCGCTCTGTCGCCCAGGCTGGAGTGCAGTGGCGCAATCTCGGCTCACTGCAAGCTCCACCTCCCGGGTTCACGCCATTCTCCTGCCTTAGCCTCCCGAGTAGCTGGGACTACAGGCACCCGCCACCACGCCTGGCTAATTTTTTTTTTTTTTTTGTATTTTTAGTAGAGACAGGGTTTCACCGTGGTCTCGATCTCCTGACCTCGTGATCCGCCCACCTCGGCCTCCCAAAGTGCTGGGATTACAAGTGTGAGCCACCGCGCCCAGAACTTATATTTAAGTCTTTAATCCCTTTTGAGTTGACTTTTGAATATGGTGAGCAATCTGAGTCCAGTTTCATTCTTCTGTATGTGGTTATCCAGTTTTCCCAGCACCATTTATTGAAGAGGGCGTTCTTTTCCCAATGGATGTTCTTTTCTGCTTTTTCAAAGATCAGTTGGCTGTTGGCTGTGAATATGTGGCTTTATTTCTGGGTTGTCTACTCTGTCCCATTTGTCTGTTTGTTTTTATACCAATATCATGGAATTTGGTTACTTTACTGTAGCATTGTAGTATGTTTTGAAGTCAGGTGATGCTCAGGATTGTTTTCACTATTCCGGTCCTTCTTGGTTCTGTACAAATTTAAAGATTGTTTTTCTATTTCTGTCAAAAATGGCATCAATATTTTAATAGAGATTGCAATAAATGTGTAGATTTCTTTCTTTTAGACATATTTTAGACATATTTAGTCATATTAATTCTTCCAATCCATGAGGATGAAATGTGTATTTCATTTGCTTATATCGTCTTCAGTTTTTTTCATCAATGTTGCAGTTTTTCTTGTAAAGATCGTTTACTTCTTTGGTTAAATTTAATTCTAGCTTTTTTAAAATTTTTATTTTTGTAGCTATTGTAAATGGGATTGCTGCCTTGATTTTTTTCCAGCAATTACACTATTGGCATTTAGAAATACTACTGATTCTGGTTTGTTGATTCTGTATCTTGCAACTTTGTGAATTTATCAGTTCTAAGAGATTTTGGTGAAGTATTTTGTTTTTTCTAAATATAAGATAACATTGTTTATGAAAAGGTATGTTTTGACTTTCTCCTTTTTGATGTGGATGCTTTTTATTTCTTTCTCTTGGCTAATTACTCTGCATAGGACTTCCAGTACTATGTTGAACAGGAGTCGTGAAAGTGGGCGTTCCTCTCTTGCTTCAGGTCATAGAGGAAATGCTTTCAACTTTTCTTCATTCAGTATGATGCTGGCTGTGATTTGTCATACATGATCTTTATTATTTTGAGATATGTTCCTTCTATGCTTAGTTTGTTGACAATTTTTACTATGAAGGGGTGTAGAATTTTATGAAATGCTTTCTTGGTATCCATGGAGATGATGATATGGTTTTTGTCCCTCATTCTCTTGATTTAATGTTCTATATTTATGATTTGCATGTGTTAAACCATCTTTGCATCCTTGATATTAATCACAATTTATCATTGTGTATTATCTGTTTGATACACTGTTGGATTTCATTTGCTACTATTTTTGAACATTTTTGCATCTGTTTATCAGGGATATTGGCTTTCAACTTTCTTTTTTGGTTGTGTCTTTTTCTGGTTTGGTATTAGGGTAATGCTTTCTTTTTTTTTTTTTCAGTGTTGGAATTCTTTGTTTTATTTTATTTTTTTTTTTCATTTTTTTATACTTTAAGTTTTAGGGTACATGTGCACAATGTGCAGGTTTGTTACATATGTATGCATGTGCTATGTTGGTGTGCTGCACCCGTTAGCTCGTCATTTAGCATTAGGTATATCTTCTAATGCTATCCCTCCCCCGTCCCCCCACCCCACAAAAGGCCCTGGTGTGATGTTCCCCTTCCTGTGTCCATGTGCTCTCATTGTTCAGTTCCCACCTATGAGTGAGAACATGTGACGTCTGGTTTTTTGTCCTTGAGATAGTTTGCTGAGAATGATGGTTTCCAGCTTCATCCATGTCCCTGCAAAGGACATGAACTCATCATTTTTTATGGCTGCATTGTATTCCATGGTGTATATGTGCCACATTTTCTTAATCCAGTCTATCATTGTTGGACATTTGGGTTGGTTCCAAGTCTTTGCTATTGTGAATAGTGCCACAATAAACATATGTGTACATGTGTCTTTATAGCAGCATGATTTATAATCCTTTGGGTATATACCCAGTAATGGGATGGCTGGGTCAAATGGTATTTCTAGTTCTAGATCCCTGAGGAATCGCCACACTGACTTCCACAATGGTTGAACTAGTTTACAGTCCCACCAACAGTGTAAAAGTGCTCCTATTTCTCTACATCCTCTCCAGCACCTGTTGTTTCCTGACTTTTTAATGATGGCCATTCTAACTGGCATGAGATGGTATCTCATGGTGGCTTTGATTTGCATTTCTCTGATGGCCAGTGATGATGAGCATTTTTTCATGTGTCTTTTGGCTGCATAAATGTCTTCTTTTGAGAAGTGTCTGTTCATATCCTTTGCCCACTTGTTGATGGGGTTGTTTGTTTTTTTCTTGTAAATTTGTTTGAGTTCTTTGTAGATTCTGGATATTAGCCCTTTTTCAGATGAGTAGATTGCAAAAATTTTCTCCCATTCTGTAGGTTGCCTATTCACTCTGATGGTAGTTTCTTTTGCTGTGCAGAAGCTCTTTAGTTTAATTAGATCCCATTTGTCAATTTTGGCTTTTGTTGCCATTGCTTTTGGTGTTTTAGACATTAAGTCCTTGCCCATGCCTATGTCTTGAATGGTATTGCCTAGGTTTTCTTCTAGGTTTTTTATGGTTTTTGGTCTAACATTTAAGTCTTTAATCCATCTTGAATTAATTTTTGTATACAGTGTAAGGAAGGGATCCAGTTTCAGCTTTCTACATATGGCTAGTTTCTTCATAGAATGAATTACGGAGAATTCTCTCCTCTGATTTTTTGAAATAGTTTGAGGAAGATTTGTGTTAGTTTTTTATATCTGTAGTAGAATTTCCTAGTGAATCCATCCAGTCCTGGGCTTTTCTTTGTAAGGAGTTTTTTTTATTACTAATTCAGTCTCATTACTTGTTATTGGTCTGCTCGGATTTTTTGTTTCTTCTGATTCAATCTTGGTTGCACATTTCCAGGAATTTATCAATTTCCTCTAGGTTTTCTGTTTTGTTAGCATATAATTGTTCATCATAGTCTCTGATGATCACTAATGATGTCTCTTCATTCATTTCTTATTTTGCTTATTTAGGTCTTCTCTCTTCTTGGTTAGCCTACCTGGTAGTTTATCAATTTTATTCATATTTTCAAAAAAACAAATTTTCTTTTTATTAATCCTTTTTTTTAAGTTTCTATTTTGTTTAGTTCTTATTGCATCTTTATTGTATCTTTTTTATGCTGATTTTGGATATGGTTTGTTCCGGCTTTTCTAGTTCTTGAGGTGCATGATTAGATAGTTTATTTGATTTTTTTTTTCCTGTTTCTTTGATGTAGGCGTTTATTGTTATAAACTTCCCTCTTAGCACTGCTTTTGCTGCATCTCACGGGTTTTAATAAATTGTGTTTCCATTGTTATTTGTTTGAAGTCTTTTTTTGTTTTCCATCTTAATTTCTTCATTGGGCCAATGGTTTTTCAGGACTATGTTGTTTGGATAATTTCCAAAGTTTCTTTTGTTTTTTGATTTCTAGTTTTTTCCATTGCTGTCTGAGAACATTCTTGACATAATTTTGCTGTTCACAATTTTGTTGAGACTTGTTATGTAGCCTAACATGCTATTTACCCTGGAGAATGTTCCATGTGCTGATGGAAAGAATGTATATTCTGTAGTCATTGGATAGAATGTTCAGTAAATATCTGTTATGTTCGTTTGGTCCTAAGGTCCAGTTTAAATCTCATGTTTTCTTGTTCATTTTCTGTCTAGATGATATGTTTAATGCTGAAAGTGGGGGTGTTGTGGTCCCCCACTATTATTGTATTAGAGTCTATCTCGCTCTTTAGATCTAGCAATATTTTCTTTATGAATCTGGGTGCACCAGTGCTGGGTACATATATATTTCTAATTGTTGTATCCTCTTGTTAGATTGATCCCCTTATTTTCATATAATGACCTACTTTGTCTTGTTTTACTATTTTTGGCTTAAAGCCTGTTTAATCTAATATAAGTATAGTTACTCCAGCTTGCTTATGGTTTCTGTTTCTATGGAGTATTTTTTCACACCTCTTTAATTTCAGCCTATATTTGTCTTTATAGTGCATTTCATGTGCAAGCCTGGGCATAGAGTCTACACTGCCAGTGGGGGTGTGGTTACTACTCAGCCCCAGACAGGCAGCCCCCTAAATGCAGCAACAGCAGCTGCAGCTGTGGTGGTGTGCAGAGTGGGGTAAAGGGTCATACTCTCTATGTGTCAGCCTGAGCATAGAGGCCACTCTGCCAATGGGGGCAGGGTCAATGCCTTCAGCCCCAGACAGTGAGCTCTGAGGCTTGCCCACCTGAGATCCTAATGGCAGCAACTGCTGTAGCAGTGTGCATGAGGGAGGAGGGGATTCTACATTTCAGCTGGAGCCACAGACTGTGCTATTCCTGGGGAGTAGGTCACTTCTCAGAGTCCCAGACAGGGAGCTCTCATGCTCTATTAAGCACACACTTTGGGTTTCTTTGTCCTGGGGACTGCCTCCTTGGTATGCTGCACCATCTTTTCCATGGGAAATAGTACTCCATGAAAGTTAGGGTACTGGGGACATTGCAGTAACTTTGGGTCCAGCCCTTGCTGTCCCACTGTAGCCCTCTAGGTGGGCACTGTGATATGTCAGTGGGGTATCCTGGGGTGTGGAGATATGGGGGCTGTGATTTCCAGGATAGAATGCAGTTCAGTGATGGCTGTGTTCTCATGATGGCACTGTGCTGCAGCTGCTTTGGTCTCCAGGGCTATGTGTCTTAGCATGAGTTCCTGATTGGGTGCAATGCCCTTGCAGGGAATCCACATCACTGCACAGGCTAGTGTCAGGATTCATGTGGGTAGCAGAGTTCTTCCGTGGTTAAGCTTACAGCAGTCATTGGTGAGGACATGAACTGCTTAGGGTCTCTCGCTTACTCTCCAGGCTCTCAGCCAATCTTGGCTGTGCTGGCCACTCATTTCCTTCCCTTTCTGTGTCTCAGGTGTTTCGTGTGACTTCTCTGGTGAACTCCAGTGCTCTCTCCTAAATGTTCTATTCACAGTGTAATTATCTATTCATAATTTCGGTTCTTCTTTCTGGAGAGGGCAAGTGTTGGATATCTCTAGTCAGCCATGTTGAACCTATCCTTTTCTGTATTATTTCTTAAAACTGCATATTAACCTATAATTATTTCATAATAAAAGTTTAACTAAAAATTAAACATTGATGCCCCGTACCAGACCACAGATCTTTAAACTATAATCACATTCCACTTCCTATTCTCAAAGGAAAAAGATATTTTCTTCTCTTGAAGCCTTAACAATTATCTTTCATTTACATTGGTTTTGAATAGTTTTTCTTTGTCAATCCCTGGACCAGTTATTGGTTCTGGGAGAATGGAATATTCTGATTAGGTGAAGCCAGTCAGGGCCTACTATTCAAGAGGAAGTGGAGCTCATTACTTATAAATCATAATGGTAAGAAAGAAGGAGAGATGGTTTCCAGGAGAACTAATTTTTAAAGTAAACAAACAAACAGTAAGTGCCCACTGCCATCCTAATCTATTTAAATAATGCTCTGTATTTGAACCTTTAGATGATTTCTAATATTGCTTTATTTTAATGTCATTATAAACACAACTATGTACACTTTTCTGATAGTAAGGATTATATATTTTGGAAAGTATCCTAGAATTGATAATACTATGCCGAATATTCCACATTTCATGAATTTTCATTGATTGATTGATTGATTGATTCATCAAATGTAATTGTACTGCAGACATCAAAGTGAGCAAAATTTCAAGAATAAGAGGTAGGTGCCATCTGCCCATATGTGATGAAGGTTGCAGTAATAGGATAATAATAGGTTTCTAAGCCAATAGACTAGAAGATAACGGGTTGTGATGATGGAGGAAGTGATTGATATTAAAACTATGTTTTATATTTGAATGCTTAAAAGTTAATCGGGCTACAGGAAGCATGTTCTACAGCAAGAACAAATGGGCTCACATGAAGATGTAAGAAAGAGCCTGGGAAAATAGAAGGTAGAGCTGCATGGAACTTAGATTTGAGGGCCGTGGAATAGGAGATGGAGTTAAGGGAAAATTAACTTAATGAGTAATTGAACAGTAACGGAAAAGTAACTAAAGGATTTTGAAAACATTTCAAGCAGTTTGACCTTAAGTGAGAGCAAGGGGATATTATTACAATGGTTTTAAGCAAAGAAGTGACATGATAAAAATTACTTTGTGGCTTAATGAATATAGCAAGTGGAATAAGAATGGAGGCTGAAGGACAAACATAAGGTAATTGTGGGAATTCAGATAGCTATGATGTTACACTGTTAAAGTGATGTGTGTGGACAATGGAGGAGAATGGAGATTGGAATAATACTTGATAAGGCAGAATGAATTACACTTAGCCACTGGAAGAGAAAGCCTAGGGAAAGAGAATAGAAAAAAAGTAATTCTTAAAATTTTAGATGCTTTCCAAAAGAATGTTGTCATCATTACCAACATGTGGGATTTTTGTTTTAAAAAGCATTTTAAATAACATTTCATTGTTGACTTAATTTGCATTTTCTTGTTCTGGCACTAAGAACATTTCCAATATGTCTGTAAGCTGTTTTTTACTCCTTTATAATATGAAATCTATTGTAACTTTCTCAGGGAATGTCTGAGAGAGGAAGAAGGATTATATAATTTTTCATTTTTAAGATATCTAGTTTCTATTAAATTATCTATGAGTGTTTACTCAATACTACAATTTCCCATCTAAATTTATATTTTCTTTTGATCTAATTTCCCTTAGAAATCAAGTTAATCTTTTATTTCAGATATTTTCTAACATATCTAACTGGAGAAAGATTTCCAAGTTTTAATTTGTATTTACTTCATTCATACATTAAATCAGCAAATATTTGTTGAGTGCCCATTGTGTGCCTGAAACTGTTCCAGTCCTTTAGACTATTTACTGTCAATTAAGGAATCTCTACGCACAATCAAAGCACCTTACCTTTTGTCTATCATGAAACTTTAGCAATCTCTTCATCTTGACATGTTGTGTGTTCAATTAAAATAATCACTTTACTCTTCCAACTACTTCTTCAGGTAAATTGAGAGTTAGTAGTAAAATAGTTTTTACTAATTTAATGACTGTAATTCTAAAACTATGCATGCTTATTTCAATATTTTAAACTGTTTTTAATGCTGATCATCAGAAATTTTTCCAACACAATGACCCTTATCAGTCATATCAAATTTTTATTTATCTCTCCATGGAATAGAAAATAACTTTCAGTGAGACTTGTGTACCTGAGAATTATTTTGCCCTTATAAATGTTTGACAAACTACTTGGTAGAATTTTTTATTTAAAATTTCTAAACTGAAATTGCTGTGGATGTTGCTCTAATTTGGTATTACTTTAGGTTCTTTGGTTGCAAAAATAAAAACAATTTAAAAAGATTAAGATTCTGCTAACTTACACATTATTCAAACAAACAAAAGGACTTCTATAAAGGATAGGAAGTGGCTAAAGGTAAACACTGAAGTTTAGGAAAAGAGATAAAGGCAATGCCTGGCTGATATCAGCAGGAGTTCAGAAACATTTTTACCAGGGTGCAGCCTCATAATAATGTATTTTAATGATTTCTTACTTCTCCATTATAGATTAATATTCACAGAGGAAATCAACTGAGTATCAGGGACTTGAGATATTTTGATCAAGCCAGTCTGTATCACATACTCTCTTTGTTGCCATAGAGATTGGAATCTGCTCCCAGAAGAAGGGGTAATAGGCAAGCAAAGAAAATTGAAATCACTGTGCATGCCCTACCTGACCAAAATCATAGGTAAGTACTAATCTCCCACTCAGTTTTCAATTCCTAAAATGCTCCTGTTTCACATAATGTGTTTACCTCACATGTAATTGAAAATTATCTTACTACATTTAATTAGGAAAACCAAAAGCGATTTTTGGCTACTGCTGCTAAAGATGATTGACACCAGTATGCTCTGTGCCATGGTTTGAATGTGTTCCTCACAGTTGATGTTTAGGAAACTTAATCTCTAAAGTTATATGTTGATAGTATTTGGAGGTGGGTATATGATGTCTTTCCATGTGATGCCTTCCTCCTTGTTATGAAGCAAAGAAGGCCCTCACTAGATGTCGTTGCTTGATGTTGAACTTTTCAGCCTCTAGAACTGTGAGAAATATTTTTTTTAAATAAATTATCCGTGTTTGGTATTCTCTTATAGCAACACAAAATTAACTAAGACATAAAACTTGTATAAAGAATGGGGTTGTTACTGCAAACCACAACGTATCTGAGACAGGTCACAATCAATTTAGAAGTTTATTTTTCTAAGGTTAAGGACATGCTGCGGAGGGAGGTCTGTGCCTTTCTCCAAATATGATTTTAAAGGCTTCCATATTTAAAGAGGAAGAGTGGGCTGAATGGGAAAGAGGAAAGGTATGGTAATCCATATGTTGCAAAAGAAAAGGAGCGGATAAGGGAATAGTCGATTAAGCATTCCTCTAGGATCAGAAAATTTGCACTTTACATAAGATAGGGTGAACATAGAATAGCTACCTGTGGAGATATTTAACCTTTTACCTATAGCTATCTGCTTAGGAACAAAAGGGAAGGCAGTTTCTGGCGTGACTCAGCTTTCAGCTTAATTGTTTCCTTTTGGCATAGTGAATTATGATCCTAAGTTTTTATTTTCTTTTCACATTGCTATAACAATTGCCCAAAGATGTGAAAGTGGCTTTAGAACTGGGTAACAGGCAGAGACTCGGAAGAATTTCAAGGAACAGGCTAAAAAAAAAAGACTATATTTCCCTGAGCAGAGCATTAAGGGCTATTCTGGTGAGGGCTCAGAAGAGCACTGTAGGCAAAGTCTGGATGCCTTAAAGAGTGCTTAAGTGTTTGTGACCAGAATGTTGGTAAAAATAGAGACAGTACAGGCAATTCTAATGGGGTTTCTAATGGAATCGAAGAGCAAGGTATTGGATACTTGAGTGAAGACCAGCCTGTTACACAGTTGCAAGGAACTTGGCTGCATTGTGTCCATTCCCTAGGGCTTTACATAAGGAAGAACTTAAAAATGATGAAGCAGGATATCTGACAGAAGAAATATCTAAGCAACGAGCATTCAGGCTGCTGCCTGGCTACTTTTAGAGATGCAAAAGCAAGGAGATATTTTAAAGGTTGAATTTAAAGGGAAGCAGGTTTGGGAGACAATCCTAAGTGGGTGGCCACCCAAAATTTTGTTACAGAGATTCATAGGGATAGAATACAGCCAGGTGGTATTCATTAAGACAATGGGAGAATGACCCAAAGCCATTTCAGACATATTTGAGGATGCCCCTCCCATGACAGGCTCAGAGCTTTAGAATGGCAGGATGATTTCCAGTGACAGGCCCGAGAAACTTCCACAGGCTCACAGTCCACCTCAGCTTTCTGCTCCTAGCATTTCAGCACAGCACTGCCTGACTATTTCAGCTGTGGCTCACATGTGCCCATGTGCAATGTTAACCTTCTCTTTGGAAGTACAAGCAGCAAGAGTTGTCCAGTTTAGGTATCAGATAAACTGGGGCTAAATTGTGCTCAGCTCCTTTTCAGTTATGACTGGAAGCAAGTTACTTATAATTCCTGTAACTCTTTCTCCTCAGTTGTAGAAATGAAAAATAGTAACTCTTTCATAAGGCTTATGTTGAGAATTAACTCAGCAAATTAACATAGGTAACCACCATAAATATTAGTTGATGTTGTTGTTATTATTATTATTATAGCTTAAGACTCTACCAACAATACAGTGGAAGCATATGACATCCTATAGAACAGTGAATCATATAAATTCACTGAAAACTTTATATAGCACAGAACTAGAAGGGAGCTATATCCCAGAGGAAAAGATACATCACAAAGGCAGTTCCTGCCAGCAAGCTTCACTTTTGCCCTGTGTTCAATGGAAATGTAATTGCTACATCGGTAAACGCATATCTATTGCCAAGGCACATATTCACATGCACATCTGGATAGCAGACACAGTCATACTTATTAAGTGATAAGTTTACAGTAATTGATTATTACTTATTTTCTAATAACCAAAGTAGTCAAATGAATAGGTATATACTATGAATCACAGGGCTAGGATTTTTCCAGTTTTTGAAGTTTACACCAATTTTCATATTCCTCAGGGATGAAAAATAGCAACAATGTGTTGTTTTTATTATTCACTGGATGAATGTGTTTATCCTATCATAATTTGAGCAGGCTCCAAAAGTCAAGTAATCAAAGTGAGAATGATGCTATATAACAAACACCCATTTCTCTTACATATTCAAGAACTGATGGGAAAAAAAGTAACTTGGATTCAGGAACTCACTGCAATTAACATGAGGCAAATTTTGTTAGAATTTTAGTGATCACCTACTTCCCACAACACCCATTCTGTAAATTAGAATTTGTGGTGGACTTCATATAAACTCTAATTCCTCAGGAAGTAGTATTAGCTTGAAGCTTATGTCCAATTACCCTGTAAATATTTTATTTTCCAATTAAATGGAGTAAAAGCCCCCAGTTTTTTGGAGAAGTTCAGAAGAAATGCTAAAGGAGAACATGCATGTGTGTTGTCCTAAAATTTTTATTTTCAATTCCTATTTTTTTTTAAATTCGTCTTTCTCAAAGCTTTATGACTTCCATTTACTTGGCAAATTTTCACTGATTAATTGTTAGTGTCTAAAGATTTGGTTATAGTGACTATTATGAATACTCAAATTAGGCCTTTGTAATATTTGAGCAAAAATTTGAATAAGTGAGTAAGCTTCATGGCTAACTGCGGACAGAGCCATTGAACAGAGGAGATCGCTTCTGAAAAGGGCCTGAGGCATGTTCTAAGAATCAGTAATAAGACCAAGGTGGCTTTAGCAGATTAAAAAAACAACAAAAAAAAACAGGATAACAAGAGATAAGGTCAGAGATATAACAAAGGTACATATTGCATAGAACGTGTAAGCCTTTATAGAGTCTTTTACTTTTATGCTAAGTGATAGAAGAAACTAAACAGGATTCAGAAAATAGCTTTAATAGGATCAAATGTATTTTAATTGGATAAAACTAGCTATTGTGTATAGAATAAATTATGGAGTGAAATAAGAGGAATTAGTTAAAAGGATTTTGCCTGCAATTCATTCCTGAAGTAGGTAAGTCCCACTTGGTTTTAAGCAACATAATTAAGCTTAATCAAATACAAATTTGGAGTAATTTAAATTAGTTTAAAATATAATACATTCAACAGATATATAAATAATTGTATAAGGTTTATGAGCAATATACTGGAGTAGCTCAAAAAACTATTAGAAGACATTATCTAAACAAACATTGCAAAAGACAGATATCAGTACAGCTTTGGAGACCTCTGCAACCGGGGTTTTTAAATCTTCGCTTTCTGGTGTGCTGTGAAATAAAGAACATTTCAATCCTGAGTCTCCATTCATAAGTCAAATTGTAGAAAGTGAAAAGCAATGGTTCAGCTTGGGTCAGGAATGCTCCACAAGTCTATTACTGTGTATGAAAATGTGAGTAACATTCATTTGCCCAGCCTCAATTACATGTCACCACTTTGGCAAGGCAAATGGGGCTTGATTCCTAAGGAAGAGACAGAAATCATGGCAGGCAGGCAAAACAAAATATAGTATTAATATAACATACAGTTGTGTACTGCATAACATTTCTGTGAACCTTGAACACATATAAGATGGTGGTCTCATAAGATTATAATGAAGCTGAAAAATTCCTATTGCCTAGCTGTTGTAATGTATTAACCTTTTCTATGTTTAGATATAAAAAATTTACCACTGTGTTATAATTGCCTACAGTATTCAGTACAGTAACATGCTGTATAGGTTTGTAGCCTGGAAGCAATAGGCTATACCATCTAGGTTTGTATACATGTACTCTATGGTGATCACACAATGATGAAATCACATGACAACACATTTCTTTTTTTTTATTATACTTTAAGTTCTAGGGTACATGTGCACAATGTGCAGGTTTGTTACACATGTATACATGTGCCATGCTGGTGTGCTGCACCCATTAACTCGTCATTTACATTAGGTATATCTCCTAATGCTTTCCCTCCCCCCTTCCCCCACCCCACAACAGGCCCCAGTGTGTGATGTTCCCTTTCCTGTGTCCAAGTGTTCTCATTGTTCAATTCCCACCTATGAGTGAGTACATGTGGTGTTTGTTTTTTTGTCCTTGTGATAGTTTGCGGAGAATGATGGTTTCAAGCTTTATCCATGTCCCTACAAAGGACATGAACTCATCCTTTTTTATGGCTGCATAGTATTCCATGGTATATATGTGCCACATTGTCTTAATCCAATCTATCATTGATGGACAATTTGGGTTGGTTCCAAGTCTTTGCTATTGTGCATAGTGCCACAATAAAATAACAACACATTTCTTAGAACATATTCCCTTCATTAAGCAACACATCATTATAAGATAATATAAAATAATAGATTGTAATATATCTTATAGAGGAGGAAGTTAAGAACAAACCTATGTTTATTTTTAAACTGACGCATACAAAATTGTATATGTAATTATCATATTTATACAGGAATCTTTTAAATTGATTTCTTATTTAAAAGAAGTAAATCAAAATATTGACCAAAAAACTTTCAAAATAATTTTTTGTTTGTTAATCTATAGTGTTTACTCTGTTTTAGTTTTGAGAACACCATTATTTTTTGGCTTGATGTGTATTAAACACCCTCCTTATATTTTAATATTGTTTTTAATCACTTCTTTTTTTATAGTGTTGGTGTTTCTTAAGTTTTATGTTCCTACACACTGATGTAATATTGCAAAGGGCTGCATCTCCTTACTATCTCTGAAAAATATAGATTCAACTATTGGCTGATATTTTTTCATCATAACTATATTCTATGACAGGGAAATAGGTAAATATTATTTTAGGTTATTTTTCTATCCTATAATAGATATATTTATATACCTGGAGGGAACAACAACAATAATATCAAACTTTAATACATGATCCTCAAATAATAATTTTTGTTTATTCATACTTGTATAAAAATACATTTATCTGGTAATAGAGAAAAAATGTGATATTCAGATTGCTCTATGTTCACTAATAATCAGTATTGATGTCAAAAGAATCCAACAGATATTTATAAATCACTACCTTGCTTTCTAGAAAACCCACCTCTGGAGACAATAGAGCATATTTTTGCCACTAAAAGACTTTCTTCTTCTAGTACTGTTAGTGTTAGCTTATTAGTATATTCTCTACATTCTTTTGAAGTTCAGTTTTTAAACTCTGGTCTCAGGAATAATAGAAATTTATTTTTTTCTATTTATGAGATTTTATGAGAATTATAAAGGTAAGTTTATAGAATAGGTTTTAAACACTGACCCATAAATTGTCTCTCTTTTAAAGCAGTTTTCTCTTATACTATGGAAAGAAAATGAGATTGTAAAATCTGTTCAATATGTTGGTTGAATGGTGTAGTAAATGTTCTACAGACCTATGAGGCAAAACCACTGGCTTATTCCCTAGAAACAGGTAATAGGTCATTTTACCTTCAAGGCACAAGTAGAAAAACACAAAAAAGTAAACTATGAGCATATGTTATAAAGCATAAAGAATTCAAGCAAGTCAGTCAGGACTTGAGGAGCCCCAAGAGTAAAGAAACGTATTGAGGTGAGGTTAAACTTCTGTGGCAATTTCCTTCTGGAGGCTTGTCAACTAAAACTGGTAAGGAATTGAGTGGTGGAAAAATTAAGCAGGAAATAGAAGATAAGTGATTGAGAAACTTAAGTGAACCTTCAGCAACCTCACAGGAATGAGACAAAATTAAATCTTCATGGCTACTACAGCAGTTAAAACATGAAAGGCCATGATCAATAAATGTGATTCATCACATAAACAGAACTAAAGACAAAAACTATATGATTATATCAATAGATACAGAAAAGGCCTTTGATAAATTTCAACATCCCTTCATGTTAAAAACTCTCAATAAACTAGGTATTTAAGGAGCATACCTAAAAGTAACAAGAGGCATTTATGACAAACCCACAGCCAATATCATACTGAATGGACAAATGCTGGAAGTTTTTCCCTTGAAAACTGGCACAAGAGAAGGATGCCCTCGCTCACCATCCTTATTCAACATAATATTGGGAGTTCTGGCCAGGGCAATCAGGCAAGATAAAGAAATAAAGGGTATTCAAATAGGAGAGGAGGTCAAATTGTCTTTGCAGATGTTATGATCCTATATCTAGGAAACCCCATTATCTCAGCCCAAAAACTTCTTAAGCTGTTACGCAAGTTCCACAAAGTCTCAAGATACAAAATCAATGTGCAAGAATTGCAAGCATTCCTATACACCTACAACAGAAAAGCAGAGAGCCAAATCACAAATGAACTTATATTCAAAATTGCTACAAAGAGAATAAAATATCTAGGAATACAGCTAACAAGGGGAGTGAAGGACCTCTTCAAGGAGAACTACAAACCCCTGCTCAAGGAAATCAGAGAGGACAAAAACAGAGAAAAAAAAACATTCCACACTCATGGATAGGTAGAATCAATGTTGTGAAAATGACCATACTTCCCAAAGTAATGTATAGATTCAATGCTATTCCCATTAAACTACCATTGATATTCTTCACAGAATTAGAAAAAAACTGTTTTAAATTTCATATGGAACCAAAAAAGAGCCTGCATAGCCAAGACAATCCTAAGCAAAAAGAACAAAGCTGAAAGTATCATGCTACCCAACTTCAAGCTATACTACAAAGCTACAGTAACAAAAAGAGCATTGTACTGGTACAAAAACAGACACATAGACCAAGGGAACAGAATAAATAACTCAGAAATAAGACTATACATCTACAACCCACTGATCTTCAAAGAACCTGTTGAAAATAAGCAATGGGGAAAAGATTCTCTATTTAATAAATGGTGCTGGGATAACTGGCTAGCCATATGCAGAAAACTGAAACTGGACCCCTTCCTTACACTTTATACAAAAAATAACTCAGAACAAATTAAAAACTTAAATGTAAAACCCAAAAATAGAAAACCCCTGGAAGACAGTCTAGGGAATATCATTCAGGACATAGGTATAGGCAAAGATTTCAGGATGAAAACATCAAAAGCAATTGTGACAAAAGCAAAAATTGATAAACGACATCTAATTAAACCAAAGAGCTTCTGCAGAAGCAAAAGAAACTATCATCCATGTGGACAGACAACCTACAGAATGGAGAAAATTTTTGCAATCTCTCCATCTGACAAAGGTCTAATATCCGGTATCTACAAGGAACTTAAACAAATTTACAAGAAAATAAAAACAAGCAACCTCATCAAAAAGTGGGCAAAGGACATGAACAGACAATTCTCAAAAGAAGATATTTATGTGGCCAACAAACATATGACAAAAAGCTCAAAATCACTGATATTAGAGAAATGCAAATCAAAACCACAATGAGATACCATCTCATGCCAGTCAGAATGGAAATTATTAAAAAGTCAAGGAACAACAGATGCTGGAGAGACTGTGGCAAAATAGGAACACTTTTACATTGTTGGTGGGAATGTAGATTAGTTCAACCAATGTGGAAAATAGTGTGGCAATTCCTCAAAGACCTAGAACCAGAAATACCATTTGACCCAGCAATCCCATTACAGGGTATATTTTCAAAGGAATATAAATCTTTCTATAATAAAGATACATGCATATGTATGTTCGACACAGCACTATTCACAATACCAAAGACATGGAATCAACCCAAATGCCCATCAATGATAAACTGGATAAAGAAAATGTGATACACATACACCATAAAATACTACACAGCCATAAAATGTAACAACATGGAGGGAGCTGGAAGCCATTACGCTCAGCAAACGAACACAGTAACAGAAAACCCAACATTGCATGTTCTCACTTAAAAGTAGGAGTTAAACAATGTGAACAATGTAAACACATAGTCACAGGAGTGGAACAACACACACAGGGAGAGGGCTGGGGAAGGGAAAGCATCAGGAAAAATACCTAATACATGCTGGGCTTAATACATAGGTGATGGTATGGTAGTTGTAGCAAATCATTATGGCACACATTTACCTATGTAACAAAGCTGCACATCCTGCATATGTACCCTGGAACTTAAAAAAAAAAAAGAAATTTCAATTTTGTGCACCAGCTTCTTCCTCAAGTCATTATCCAATTCATAAGCATTCAGGAATTCAGCGGAGTTTCAAATTAGTTATATAACTTTTTAATATACAATGTCCAGACAAAAATATAACTTTGAGGAATTCTAGGAGATGGGACTAAATTTATGAAACACAAAAGAAAAAACTGTAGACTTGTGGGTACTTCAAATGTTGGAGTTACCAGGCACTTATTTTAAAATAACTGTGATTAATACAGAAAAATAAATGTCAAGATATAATATTTCATGACAGAAGTCTAAAAAAAGGAAACAATAGTTCAAAAACTAAAAAAGAAATAGTACCGGTAATTGAAAATTGAAGAAAAGACTTAATAACAGATGAGAAGTGCTAGAATAGAGGATTACAGCACTAGAAGATATATGGATGGAAAATCTACAGATAGAGGCATGGATGGAAAATACGAAACAGGCCAAGTGCAGTGGCTCACATCTGTAATCTCAGCACTTTGGAAGGCTGAGGCAGGAGGATCTCTTGTGCTCAGTTGTTTGAGACCAGCCTGGGCAAAATAGTGAAACCTCATCTCTACTAAAAATAAAATTGTAAAAAATTAGCCCAGCATGTTGGTGCACGTCTGTAGTCCCAGCTACTCAGGAGGCCAAGTGGGAGGGTCACTTGAGCCCAGGAGTTCATGGCTGCAGTGATCTGAGATCATGTCACTGCACTCCAGCCTGGGGGACAGAGTAAGATGCTGTCTCAAAAAAAAAAAAAAAAAAAAAAGAGAGAGATAGAGAAGAAAATACAAAACAAAATGAAAGACATTGACTGTGAGACACACATAGTAATGACACTAATTATTTGGAAACCCATAAAGACAGTGGTAAATATATGGGTATATATGGGTTACTGTCAGTATGGGATGAGAAACTGCTCTGAATATTCTGAGAGTGAAGAAAGACACTAAGCCACAGATTGAAAAACATAATAAATCTGAAGTTCAATAATACAAAGAAAGTATCCCTAGGTATATTAGAATATAACTGCAGAAATTCCAAGACACAGAAACTATCTTAAAGCAGCCACATTAAGAAAAGACACATTACCCTTAATAGAGCAATAATGAGACTAAAAAGTACTAATTCAGCAGAATGTTTGAAGAATATAAACAAAACAAAGTAGACTTATTTAAAGAAATAGACAACAATCACTCAAGTGATAATCTACTTTCTGAAGTGAAAATTTTAAAAAAATTTGAAATAATAACTGTTGGCAGATCTCCCCTTAAAAATTGCCAAAGTGTGTATTTCAGACAAAAGCATAATAAACTGAAGAGAAAGCAGAGACATTCAGAAGGTAATAAAAAGCAATTCTTTGAGAAAAGCACATATTTGTGAGTATGTTTTAAATAATACAAACTGTATTATAGAAAATTAACCATGCCTATGGTGTGTAAATTCTATGTAGAATTAAACTATATTTAAAAAGCTGAAGGAGTAAATTGAGTTAAGGGTTCTCATGAACTTGCACTGTTTGGAAAGTAATAACTATACTAATTTATGTTAGATTTCTCTAATTTAAAATTTTTGTTAAAATTTCTAGGGTAACCACTCAAAGAAGAGTAAAATAACACTAACAAGCTAAAAGAAGAAAAATATCAAATGGTAAAATACTTTAATAACACAAAAGAAGGAATTAAAGGAAGGAAAATAAACATAGACTTGGTGGTACAAATACAAAAAAAAATAATAATAAGGTGGTAAATTCAAACCCATACGTGAATATATCATTATTTCCATTAAATGTAAAACCAGTAAATACTCCAGTTGCAATATAGTGGTAATAAACATTAAAATTAAATTATTGTCAAAATGTACTTTACAAATGAAGTCCAACCATATGCTGCTTACAAAATAATATAAAAATAGAAATACAGAAAGATTAAAAGTAAAAGGATGCAAAAAATCCAGCGTGTAAATATTAACTAAAAGGAGCTTTAGCTATATAGCAATTATCAAATCAGAACAACATAAGGCAAGCAGGATTAGTAAAGATGAACAGAAATCACTTCTAATTGTGAAAGAATCAACCCAGGAGAAAGATTTAAGTCTAATTTTTCAAAAGACATTTTTTTAGAGACAGGGTCTTTCTCTGTTGCCCAGGGTGCAATCATCTCTCAAGGAAGCCCCAAACTCCCAGGCTCAAGGGATCCTCTTGCCTCGGGCTCCAAAAGTGCTGGGATTACAGGCATAAGCCACCACATTGGACCTGAAGGTTTTTTTTTTTTTTAATGTATCTAAATAAGATAGTCTTAAAATTTATGAAGCAAAATTTCACAAAATGAAAAAGAGAAATGGATATATCAAAAATCATAACATATTTAAATGAGTTTCTCCAGTACTTTAGAATAATCAGGCAGACAAAAACAGGAAAGGATATAGAGGTGGGTTTGCCAAACTATGGCCCATGGGTCAATCTGGACCACTCACCTGTTTTTGTATGACCCACAAATTAAAAAAGGTTTTTATATTTTAAGAGGTTAAAAAAATAAAAAGGACAACAATATTCTGTGAAACATGAAAATTATATGAAATTCAAATAGAACTCTCCGTAAATAAAGTTGGGAAATTTATACTACTGCAGAGCAAGTCTTTTTTTAAAGCCACAGTAATTAGGACAGTGTCTTGGTACAGGCTTGAAAAAATAAAGACATGGGAAAAAAAATAGAGTCCCGAGATAGCTCCTCTCAGATACAGACATTTGATTTAAGACCAACTTCAGAAAACTGGAAAAAGAATGATCTCAAAAAATGATTGAATGTATACATAGGGAAAGAAAAAAATCTAAGCACAACATAAAATTTGGTTTTGGGAGGCTGAGGTGGGCGGATCACGAGGTCAGGAGTTGGAGACCAGCTGGACCAACATGGTGAAACCCCCTCTCAACTAAAAATACAAAAATTAGCCGGGCGTGGTGGCATGCGCCTGTAATCCGAGCTACTCAGGAGCTTGAGGCAAGAGAATCGCTGGAACCTGGGAGACGGAGATTGCAGTGAGCCAAGATCGCGCCACTGCACTCCAGCCTGGGTGACAGAGGGAGATTCCGTCCCGAAAAAAACAAAAAATAAAAAAAAATCTTCATGTAAAAGGTGGAAATGCAAAAATTAGAATAGTATTGCTCAACAGCAATATTATTTACATTTTACATGGAATAATTCTTTAGAGTGAGAGTTGCCCTTTGCATTGTAAGCTATTCAGTATCATTCCTGAACTGTACTCATTAGATGTCTCTAACATGAATCCCCACTTGTGACAGTCAAACACATTTCCAGCACAGCTGAATAGGTGTATATTTAAGTGTGTGTGTGAAATCGTCCCTGGTTGAGAAGCACTGTTTTAGAAGTTATGAGAATACAATGACTTTTGAGTAGGTAAAATTTTCCTATACTATACAGTAAAAAAAAAAAGTAAATGATAATCGAATATATTGTTAGAGTACATTAAATTAAAACCTGTTCTTCCAACAACCCCATTAACTGACTATGCAAACTACAAAAATCAAAGATATTGACAACATATATAAAACAAAGTACGTATTCAAGATTACACAAAGAATTTGTACAAATAAATTGAGTAAAGAAAGATAACACAACACTCTTATTTCTCACACATATACACATTCATATATACATACAAAAGCAAGTGCCCAATAAATTACAAATTATATGAAAGTGTTTCAAAGTCATTAGTAATCAAGGAAATGTAAATTAAAACCAAAGTAAGATATCACTAATATTATTATCACTACCTCCCTATGTATTAGTGATTATTATCACTAATATTATTATCACACACCAAGAATGGCCACAATTAAAGACTGACACCACCAATTGTTGCCAAGAGTTTGAAACAAATGTTGTCGTACAGTGCTGGTGGGGATGTAAATTAAAACTAAGACTTTGAAAATCTTTTTGAAATTATCTACTCAAGCTGACCTTGTAGCAGCAATTTTACTCCTAGTTATATACTCAACAGAAGGCTTACAAGTGAATGTGTAAATTCACGTACAAGAATCTTCATAGCAGCATTATTTATAATAGCTAGAAACTAGGAAGAGCAGAACTGCTCATCAACAATAGAATAGATGTGCATTATAAATGAAGTATGCATCAGCAGTTAAAAAAATTAAATTCTGATAAATTCAATAATATGATTAAACCTCAAAAACAATGCTAGTCAAAAGACACAAATGTAGAAGAACATATCTGTATAAAACCTGAAAACCAAGCTGCCAGTTCCCGATAGAGTCCCTGACTGGAGTGAGAACTTTCATCCCCATCTTATCTACTCTCACTTGATTGCTTCCTTTGGAATGATGCCTTTTAACCAACCCAATGGTGCTTTTTCCAAGACCACCCATAGACCAATCAGCACACACTCTTCCATTCTAAGCTCATAGAAAGCCCGGACTCAACCTCATAGACAGCTACCAGCTTTAGAGTCCCCTCTCACAGCTGACAGCTTTCTTTTTGTTGCTCAATAAACTTCTACCCTGTCTTACTCACTCTCTGGTGTCCACATACCTTATTTTTCTTGGTTGCAGGCCAAGAACCCAGAACTCGCCAAACTGCAGGAGCGAAAGAGCTATAACGCTCCTGCTCACCAATCTGCAGGCAGCACGAATAAAAGAGCTGTCACGCCTGTCTAACAATGGGAGAGAAGCCGCTGGGCACCGCTCCCCCGGCTTGCTGGACTACAGAGTGAAAAAGCTGCAACAATTCTAAACATTCAACATTATTTAAATTTTAACATAGTTATAAATAAGCATTTTTTTTTCTCAGTTCAGAATCAGGTATTGTGCTAAAATTCCATATCTTAAGTTCAAAATTATAGAATTGTTGTCAAAGGAGAATATTCCTTACATAAAATATAAAAGGCATTCTCATTTTATTATAATGCATCAACTGCTCAAAAGCCATGTCATATTTTATTTGCTTTATATTTGGACCATAACTAGATAGTAAATATATAATATGTATTTTTTCAGTGGCATTCCACTTGACTTGCTTTTTCCCTGTTGGCAAATGAAACATAGGCCTTTTTCACCATAGCATGAAGATCTTCCAAGATCTGACTTTAGTCTCTTCAATAAAATTTATTTTATTGTACTTTTTTTTTAACGGAATTCTCAGTCTGTTTTAGTCTAGTTCTAATTTAGACTAATTAGTTTAAGGATGATATCAGAATTTTCATCCTGGGATTTCTTTTTATTGTATTCTTTGCTCAGGTTCTCTATTTTTTGGAGCCCACATATTCTATTTTCTAGTATGGATTTCTTCTGTTATGAACAGTCCTTTAGAAATTAATTACTTGAGTCCTTACATGTCTGGTGATATCTTCAGTTTTCACATGTCTAATTGATAGTTTTGCTGGGTATCGATGTTTAAGTTCAAAATAATTTTCTTTTAAACTTTAGCTCATTGTTTTTATGGCACTTACTATTCCTGGTAACAGATCTGATGCCACTCAGATTCTTTTTCCCTTTGAATATATTTTTTCCCCATCTTTGAGGGACATGGGGATTTTCTTAGTCATTGATTTACTGAAATTAAACCAATATGTAAAAAAACAGTCTGTTTTAATTTATTCTTCTTGATACAGCATGTCTTTTCCCCTAAAGATTCAAGTCTTTCTATATTCTTAGAAAATATTATTAGAAAAATTCTTAAAAAATATTCTTCTATTATTTGTTTTCTTTTTTTTTTAAACTACACTTATCATTTCTTTCTGGAACTCCTTTTAAGTGTATGTTAGCTATCATAGTTTTATTCTATATGTATTTTATATCTTTTCTGTTGTGCCACTTATTTTAGGCTATTCTCAACATTCTGAGCAAAACCTAAATCTTCTAAACATGCTGAGAAGATAATCTTTCCTCAACATTCTGAGCAAGAACCTAATCTTTCAGAGTTTTTGCTGCTACTTTTATTACTGTATGCATTTTTAAATTATAAGTTACTTATAAAACTTGTCACTTATTACTTAAAAGATAAATAACGTTTAAAATGCCCTCTTCAAATATTCCAACTGAAAATAATAATTAAAAAATTGACTTACAATGCTCTTTTCAAATTTTAAGTTATGTTTCACAGATGATAAATGACATATACTAATTTTAACATTGTTCAGAAATAACCTATATTTTAACATTTTTAGATTGTAATCCATAGAAAAACTATATGTGAGATCTTAAAAAGGTATTCCATGAAAAACGGTCTTGTGGGAAAAAGTTTTTCAGACATGTTACATCAGACATGTTTTTCAGACATGAATGTCTATATAGTCTTTTTTTTTGCAAAATATTTATTAATATTTTACAAACATATTTTATGCTAGGTCATTTTTCAATGCTTATTAATGTTTTCTGATATACTGGATAGAACTGTTCGAATAATCTTTCCCTAATACAGTAAGTGTAGAAAAGTGAATAAAAATCCAAGTGAAATTGTTTTGCAAAAGTGTAGGTGTGATAATATGAAAAGAAAATAATAGGCCAGGCACAGTGGCTCACACCTATAACCCCAGCACTTTGGGAGGTTGAGGTGGGTGGATCATTTGAGGTCAGGAGTTCGAGACCAGCCTGGCCAACATGCTGAGACCCCATCTCTACTAAAAATACAAACATTAGCTGAGTGTGGTGGTGCATGCTTATAATTCCAGCTACTGGAGAGGCTGAGGCAGGAGAATCACTTGAACCTGGGAGGTGGAGGTGGCAGTGAGCCGTGATCATGCCACTGTACTCCATCCTGGGAAACAGAGTGAGACTCTGTCTAAAAATAAAGAAAATAATAAAAGAGATGTATTCTGATATTAAATAGTGTGTTCATTAAAGTGTTTATTGAGCTTTGTCATACTGTCTGGAAGCATTTAGGAAAGAAATCTTTTCTCGTATTTTAAGAGTTTTTTTGGCAATGGAATATATTTAACGTATTTAACAATAAGCAATAAAATAGAACCTTTTTGACAGAGATATTAAATGTTAAGTTTGAGTCACTTTGTGTCATTGAACACTTAATTAAGAAGAGAGCTCAGGCCAGCTATTCTCGGAAAGTTGTAGGTGTGACTCATGAAGCAGAGTTAAGGATGAAAGAAGCCATTTCTTTTAAAAGAGTTGATGTTTGTAACAGTTTAAAAAATTTCTTTCTTTTCTCTTTCTCTCTTTCTTTCTTTCTTTTTCTTTCCCTTCCTTCCTTCTCTCTCTCTTTCTTTCTCTTTCTTTCTTCCCTCGTTCTTTCTTTCTCTGTTTCTTTCTTTCTTTCTTTCTTTTTTTTTCTTTCTTTCTTTTTTTTCTCCCTTCCTTCCTTCCTTCCTTCCTTCCTTCCTTCCTTCCTTCCTTCCTTCTTCCTTCCTTCTTTCCTTCCTTCCTTCCTTCCTTCCTTCCTTCCTTCCTTCCCTTTCTTTCCTTCCTTCCTTCGTTTTCTCTTTTCTTTCTTTCCTCTTTCTTCTCTCACCTTCCCTCTTTTTTAAAAAAACATTTTAACAGTTCTTAATTTTCTAAATTTGAGACAAGTACAATTGATAAAATATAGCAGTTACTGTTTTTCAAGTAGCCATTGCGAAAAACTTGAAATTGACTATGCATATATGAAAATTAGTCCTAATATTTTCATACTGTTTTACTTTAATTAATTTATGTCCAGTTTTTATCACTTATTTTTGAATTTCATTGCTGTTCACAGTTTCATAGAAAATGATGCTATGACTTCTCAGTCAAATACATGATTATTGAATATATGTAGAGGCACAGAAATAAAGTAACAGAATGTAATTTGATATATCAGTAAAGAAAATACCTGCCAAGGAAGAAGAGCTACAATTCCATATTTACTTGCAAAACAGCAATGTGTTTCACAAGACTTACAAAGAAAGGTGCTGAGAAGTAGTTGAAGCTCTGGTATATTTTGTTACTGAGATAACTCTAAGTGGATTGGCTAGGACAGTGAGGCAATGAAACTGGAGGCAGAAAGATAGAAAAACTCCCTGGAAACTTTAGAAAGAAATTTCAAAGCAACAATATGCTGGAGTGAGAGATCTTGTGAAAGCATTACTAAGACATTGTGTCATTGCTTAGTTGGCAATATTAGAATTATTTTGTGGTGGTACCTATGAGAGTGAGTCATCTCTTAATTGGGGGCAGCTCAGATTTGATTAAGTATAGTAATTATTATACATTGCATTTTTAAAAGTCTCTATTTCTTGCGTTCATATTTTGAATATTTTTGGTATAATAAATTTGTAAATGTAACATTGATTCAATACTCTAATTAACTTTGTCTTTCCTTCAAATCACTAATTACCTAAACTGAAGTACCATATCTTTCTATTTTATAAAGGGAACAATTTTAACCATATGCATAAAGATAACATTAATTAGGGTATATGTAATAGACATTAATATAATCTATTGTCCATTTTATTTGGTATGCACAGAAATATGAACTGAGGAAGAGCTTTATACTTAACTTTACTTTTTCCCTGTATCTAAATGGTAGCAGTCAGTTCAAACGACCAATGGACATGTCTGAGTTTTTTAGATGATATGGTAAATTATTATTTTAGTACATTTTATTTGAAAATCAGTTTTGTCAAAATTATATTGAATAAGCTATCAGCAATGATTAAGGGAAAGGAATATTAGCAGTAAAAGGAGAAAAAGTTCAGGCACGTTTTAGAGAAACAATATATGTTAGATTTAATAGAGTATAGGGAATTGTGTGATTTTTGAGTTTATGAGATACTTATTATATTTTATTTAAAACCTAAAATAAGGTTCCACCATCTATAGCTTCCTGCTTTCGATGTTTAACAAACACAGGAAATGAACAACAATGAACAATTTTCTGTCGGTTAACTGAAACAATGGCTGGATTTAGAATCAGAGTCCTTGGGTGTTAGTTTTTCTTTGTCATGTTTGATTTTGCCTCTCTTACTACCCTGAGATCTCAACTCTGATGTGGATTTAATAAGGAAAACAGTACTGACCTCATAAGGCTATTGTCAAGATCAGAATAGGGCAACGTGTGCAAAGGGGCTTTGTGAACTTTATCAAACAATTACAAGAGAGATGTTGACCTGTGACAACCATGAAGTCGTTAATGTAGTTGTTGTTGCTGCCACCAAGTGGCTGGAGGGTAAGGAAGGGGAAAGGATAAGGGACAGACAAGATTCAGAAATGTTGAGCCTTATGTGCTATCCTAAATAATTTGGATTTTATCCATAGGACAAGGAAAAGCTATCAAAGAGTTTTAAGTGGAGGATTAATATAGTGTGATTTGCTTAAAAAAAAAACAAAAACTTTACATGACTTACTGATGTTATTGGGATATTTGCAACTACCCGTCTGAACTGGATTTCTCTAATACAAAATAAAGGTAGAAAATGTTTAGTGTCAGCAAAGAACAATCGAGAACAGCTATGCCAGTGGAATAAAGATTTGGATTTATCAAGGGAAACTTAAACTAATTTTTTAAATGTGCCCAATTGTATACATGGAACACTACCTATTTGCATTATCCTAATTTTAAACTAGGAGATTTTTAGAAATCAATGAGTATATCTAATAAACAAGATTTAGAAAAGCAGTTACATCTTTATTTTCATATCTATATACTTATTTATTTTTATTTATCACAGAAATAAGTTTAAATTTTATTGCCTTTTATTGGTAAATGACTAAGTTAAGTGGTCATGTTACAATATCCTAAAGATGCTTCAAACTATGCTTTATGGGGCAACTTATAAAAGGCCCAGGACTATCTCTAGCATTTGGAAATATCTTGAAATGTTTATTAATGGCCTCATAAACCATGTTCATCCTGTTTTTCTGCTGAATTCTTGGCAATTGGAAAAAAAGACACTCATTTCATTGCTAGATGTGATCACAAAGGATTCTAAAAGCATATACCTTGCTAAATTCTGATACATACATATGAATTATGAATTTTTAAATCATCAACAAAGATCAGTATACAGAATTGACTATAAATCACTCTCTCTGGGATTGAGAATACATAATTTTTATGTCCACAGGTAAAGGGAATTTAAAAATGAAATTAGTGTCAATGTTTGAATATGTTGTCAGCATTTGTTTATTTAGAAATTGAAAATCAAATTTTTATAATCATCATCTTCTTCTAATGAGATGAAAAGCTGTTTTTACATTTTACTGAAACTAAAAAACATAGACACGTGTAGATAGAAAGAATATCGATACTTTATTCCTATTCTTGTTGGATGGATAGCTACATCACATATAGGCAATTAATTAAGCAATTAAATAATTATTCACTTTATTTTTAACAGCTATTTTTGGCTATGGAGTGAGATACTATGGATGCAACATTGAGCAAAAGTAGACATGGTCCCTCCAGTATCACAACAAGGTCTACACTTAATGGCGCAGCAGATTTGGAGAACATTTTTGAAAATTTTTTCAGTAGTTTATGAATTACTACACAAATGACAGATGTTGTTAGAATCTCAGAAGACTAGAAGCATCATAAGCATAGTGATGCGTTAATTAGAGTTCTCATATGTAAATAATAGTATTTCAGTTTCTAGGGAGAAAATATGTAATTTTTATGAAGACTGCATTCAGTCTATAGATCAATTTTGGGAAAATTGACATCTGAACAATATAGTCTCATGCAATGTATTGACATGATATATTTATATATTTCTCCATTTATTTAGGTGTTTTTAATTTCTCTCAACTATGTTTGGTACTGTTAATTTTACAGGTGTTATACTTATTTTGTTAAAATTACCACAAATTATTCCATGTTTAATGATGATATTGCTTTTTAATTTTATTTACCCACTCTTTTTTTTGCTAATATATAGAAATTCAATTGCTTTTGCATATCAATCTGGTATCCAATAATCTTTCCAAATTCACTGGCTATTTCTAGGATATTTTTGTAGTTTTAAGGATTTTTAAAAATATATGATTAAGATATTTGTGCATGTAAATTTTACTCAATCATTTCTAGTTTGTATATTTTATTTATTTTTCTTGAATCACTTCTCTACCCTAGCAACTTCATTTTAATCCTTTCTTTTTCCCAATATTTTCCCAATATTCTTGCCTTCCCCAATAGAGAGGAAAATAATTCAGTCTTTCAACTATGTATTTTGTTTCCTCTTGGATTTTAGTAGATGTTTTATATACGATTTCATGTGGCAGAATTCCAAGATTTCCAGGATGATCTCCACACCTTAATGTTATAACCAATACAATCTTTTTTTTTTTTTTTTTTTTTTGAGCATAGGCAGGACTTGCGGCTTGCCTCTAATTAATGGAATATGGCATAGATGATGGGATATCATACCCATGATTGGGTTTTAATGTATTAGTCCCTCTTACTTATAAATGGTAGAAGCTTTCCAATGGACCTTGCAAAGGCAAGGTGCTATGACATTAACTGCCTACAGACAGGGCCACATGTCAGGCAAGCAAGAGTGACCTGCAGGATCTGATGGCCTCAGTCCTAGACTGTAAGAAACTGAAATCTGCCATAACAACATGAATTTGAAAGAGAACCCTGAGCTCCAGAATACACAACTGACACCTTTATTGAAGCTTTATGAGATACTGAGCAGAGGACTCAACTAAGTTGTGTACAGACATCTGACCCATAGACACTTTGATATAATAATTGGTGTTGTTTTAAGCTGCTAAGCTTGTCATAATTTCCCACACAGCAATAGAAATGAAATATAGAGATAAAATATTTTTTCTTGTATTCTCTTTTTAAAAATTAATTTTGGAGATGATTTTCTATTTTCTGAAATATTTTGTATGGGATTATATTATTTAATGTTTAAATATTTGAAATGAATAACCAGTAATGACTCTGGGTCTAGATTTTTCTTTGTTGGAAGTTTTTCTGCTACAAATACAATTAAAATCTAGAAAAATCAGCATTTTAATTAATGGTGTTGGTAATTTGTGTTCTTACTCTTTTTTCTTTTATTGCAATAGCTAGATAATGAACAATTTGGCTGCTTTTGGTTTTATCAAATTTTTCCCCATTATTGTCACTTTTCTGACATCAATGTCTGCTCTTTTTTTATTATTATCTTACTTTTACTCACTTTGGGCTTAATTACTACTTGTTTTTCTAGATTCTTAAAATGGAAGATTAGATCAAATAATTAAGACCTTTCTTCTCTTTACCATAAACATTGAAAGCTGCAAACTTCCAGCTCAGTGTTGGGTTAGCCACAGAACAGTTTTTAAGATGTTTCATTATGTATTATTTCATATTTTTACATTTCCCTTTGATGTTTTTCTTGGACTTCAAGTTATTAACCAGTGTATTTTTAAATTTTAAATATTTAGGGGTAACCTAGTTATCTGTCTATTTTTGATTACTAATGGAATCCCATTATAGTCAGATAATTGCTATTTTATGCTATTTGTTTTATGACCTAGCATATGGCATATATTTTAAAATATTCTACATAAACTTAAAAATTATGCATAGTCTACTGTTGCAGCATAGTGTATAATACAAATTAAGTCAACATAATTGGTGTTATCACTCAAATTTTCTATGTATTTATTGATTTTGGATCTACATAGTCTATCAATAATTGAGAAAAGATAGACAAAATTTCCAACTGTAATTCTAAAATGTGTCCTCTTTTCTTTCTGATTCTAACAATTTTTTTACTTTTAAAAGTATTGTTGTTAGTGCATACTCATTTAGGATATGTTTATGTCTCTTGATGAATTAACTTTCCTATAATTACATGTCCTTCTTTATCCATGTTATTATTTTTAAGTTTCTCATTATCTGATATTGGTATTCCCACTTACATTCTTGATTATTAGACTTTGCATGGTATATTGACTATACCCATCCTTTCTTTTTACCTCAGTATTTAAAATAATTTTCATATAGACAGCATATAATTGGCTCTTACTTTCTTATATAGACCTACAACTGGAATGTGAATGTCATCTATATTTCATATAATTTTCAATATATTTGGGCTATGCATACAATTGTATTTGTATTCTATTTGTCTTCCTTTTTCTTTGTCCTTTTTTCTTTTAAATATTTTTTCTACTCAATTATGTATCTAGTATTGACTTAGCTGTATTCTTTTATTTTTAGTGTCACTGTTATAGAATTTTAAAATGCTTTATCTTATCATATTTGTCCAATATTTATAGTTCACTGCTTGATGTATAATACAATAATATGTATAACATATGTTTAATACGTATGACATGAATTTTACAACTTCCCTATCTGCCCTTGTTCTTTGTGTTATTTTTACCATACATTTAATACATGTCTTGAGAGGCCTACAATACAGTTACTATGTTTTGGTTTTAATAGTCATCTTTTAATGAACTAAAAGATGGGGAAAAAGCCTTTAATATTTATTTACCTGCACACTCAGAAATAGCATTCTTCATGGTCTACTGTAGATCTGTGTTTCCACCTGGTATGTTTTCTTCAGCCAGGGAAGAACTTTCCTTAATATTCCTTCTAGTGTATGTCTGCTGGCTCTGAATTCCCTTAGGTCTTGTTTACTTGAGAAATATTTCACTTTTAGTTTTGAAAGATACTTTCCTATATATAAATTAAGGTTTGGTAATTTTTGTCAGCAACTTAGTTTGTTTCACTCCTTGTTTTCTTCATTTCTAATGAAATGTCTATAACCATTCTTATTTTTGTTCTCAAATGTTTAGTGTGGCTGCTTTAACATTTTTCTTTTTTAGCACTGTATATCAACAGTTTGATTTAGATTTTTCTTAGTATAACTCTATATATGTTTATTCTGCTAGGGACTTTCTGAGATTCTCAACACGGGATATAGCGTTCACTAAATTTGGTATAGTTTGGGCACCGTTTTTCAAATACTTTTTGACTTTTTACTTTGCTCTCCTCTTCTTCTGGAATACGAATTACATATAAATTAGGATACTTGCTACAGGCCACTGTGGCCTGGTTAATTTATTTGTCTATTTAAAAAAATATATCTTTGTGCTTCAGTTTAGATATTGCTTATCCACTGCCTCACCTCCTTTGTGGAGAGAAGTGGTCAGGTTTGCAACTGCCCCACCTTCTCTGTCATTCTCCTAAAGCTTCTTTGACTCCTGGGCCAGAATTGTGTATGTTTAGATCTGTGGTAAAGGGTCCCAGCTTTTTCAGGACATTTACCACTTAAGGTCAGAGTGACCAAGAATTGATGACGGTTTTAGTCCATCTCATTCATTTCTTGACTTCCTGCTCTGTGGACTACATACAGCATCAGACCTGAAGACAACAGTCAGGCAGCGACTGCTTAGATAGCTCCCACCATTGCATACGTCAATCCCTAAAATAAATAAGCATATAAGTAAACTTATACATACTTATGTGTGTGTACACACAGTTATATGAAACAAATATTTAAATATTTCTAATAGTTCTATTTAAGTTCTTGTTTGGTAAATCTATCCCTTTTTTAATTTCCTTATTTTACTTTATTTTTAATGATTTTTCTCATGTGGCTCACAGGTCTGTTTTTTTTGCCTGGCTAGTGATTATTTTACTAGATCCCAGATATTGTATATGCTTTTTTGTCAAGTGTTTAGATTTTGTTGACTTCTTTTAAAGACTATTGAGGTTTGCTTTGGGAGGTAGGTAAGTTATAAAAGGAGGCTTTTGTGTTTATTTTTATTTTTATTTTTTATTTTTTGGATCTGAAGTGTAATTTACTCAAGGGCCAATATAGCTCTGTTAGCCAGTTGTGAAACATCTGAGGCTTCTATTAATTCTCTCAAGTATTCAACAAGATTTTTTTACTCTCTCTGGACACTGAATGTCTTCCATCCTTGTGTGTGGCCTGGGAATTAATATTCTTACAATTTGTTTGCAGTTGATATTGCTTGACTTTGTGGAGTTTCACCTGTGCACATGCAGATTAACACTCAGTCAAGAAAAACAGGAACCACTGTATGTATTTTTGAGTTCCCTCCTTTCTGTTACTTTACCCCGCAAATTGCAGCATTCTCAGTCTTCCCAAACTACAGTCTGTGTCTCTTCAAGACAAGACTGTATTGCATGCTTTGCTTCTCTTCTCACTCTGTAATCCAGAACTTATCTTCAGACAAAAAGACAGAGCAATTCAGTGTGGATCTGTCTCTCAGGAAGCATAATGCTGTAATTCATATCATTCCAATGAGTGAAAACATTGTTTCAGACCTCCAGATTTCTAGTTGTTTACATTGGGAGAAAAGCTGTATATCAGTTACTCCTTTATAAAATTTGTAATAAGCATTGATTAGGGAAAAATAAAAACGCAAAGAACATTTATTTCTGTGTTTTTTTTGCTCTGATTCAGAAATAGTATTAATGTGGGATGAAATTGAGAAAACAGGCATGAACATGAGAGAAAAAAATTTTCTAAGAGGCAAGCGAGTTTTGCCCATCTAAGAGGTGGTCAGTTAAGTATTTTAAAATAACAAAATAGGGATTAAAAAACAGGTGGCTTATGCACAGACATTAACCACTTTTTCTCTCAACATCCCACAAAAATTATGGTACAGAAATATAGAAAATACAAGAGTTTATAGGAAAGAACATGAAAGCAGTTAAAAAATTCGGCGATTTTTTTTTTTTTGAACTATACAGTGCAGTAGAATCATTAACTAATTTAACTAATAACTATTTTACTGTAAATGTATTTTGAGAGAGATAAACAGCCAAGCTTATTTGTCCTATTGTACTTCTGAAAACCTTAGCGCTTTAAGAAACATTTCAGTGGTGATAGTTTGGAGACAATGAGGTCAATTTTTTGTTGGTTTATTAGCTTTTGCTATAAGAAAGACATTTAAATGCATTTGGGCAAATTCTTTAAATATAAACAGAATATTTTATTTCTAAATCTACATGCAAAATTGTCATTTGTACAAAAAAATTTGACACTCAACGTTGCTAGAACTGGTCCACATATTTTCATTTTTCCTCAAACTGATTCTGTATATACAAACTAAGAGATAATTCATATAACTATTGCTATGTTTAAAGATGTGTGGGTGAGTACCAAAATGTCTTCTGACTACTT
This sequence comes from Nomascus leucogenys, assembly GCF_006542625.1. Taxonomy (NCBI): domain Eukaryota; kingdom Metazoa; phylum Chordata; class Mammalia; order Primates; family Hylobatidae; genus Nomascus; species Nomascus leucogenys. The sequence continues at coordinate 21,909,098 of NC_044387.1, forward strand.
TCTTTAACATTTCAAAATTAATATTTACTTGTTCTCTTTTTATAGCATGCACAATTTCTTTCAATAAGCAGTATTTATAAGCAATAGCAAGATTTTATGAATTAATTACTTTAGACTGATTCATGCTTTGTAATAGCCTGATTATAGGTTTTTAAAACTATTTGACTTCCAAGTTGAGCCACTGAAAAGGGAATATAAAGCAATGGTTGTTAACTTGAAAACCTAGGTCTTAATTTTCTTTTCAGATATAGTTAAGAACATTGATCAGAGGAAATATCTCATAGTTTGAGAAAATATATTCCTACATTTTCAGTTTATAGCTATAACCACCACAGTCAACTCTCCCTCCTTCCCCACTGGAATGGAACTGCAAAATATATTTCTGTAGCTGCTATAAAATTATTCACTTATAAGAACAAGAGAGCTTTAATATAATGCTGTTCTCAGAATCCTGATGGGTGGTACAGTGTAATGAAGGGAACTTCTGGTGTTTGTGGTAATCAAATCCCTTGGAGAGCATCCAAAGTCCATTTGCCTAATGCTGAATTGTGTTCAAAATGCTTTTATACTGGAATTTTAGTCTATTCCACAGGAACAGATGCCTGCTGTTTTGTTTTTGCAGGTTTTCATAAGAGATTGGCTATAACTACTCATTAAATGGCAGGACAAGTCAGAAAATATCTTTGGCCATAAATTCTTCATTTAAATTAATTAAAAGTAAACTCAATATAGTAACATAATCAGAAATATGTATAATTCCAGTCTTTACAAATTGTTTTGGCAGATTGATGAAGACTCTGAATCTGAATTTGACTATAAGTCAAAACCAGAACAAATTTTATAGTATTTTAAGCAACCATACATGCCAACACAAATGAATTCATTATTTTTAGATTATATTGAGAAATAGATATTGAAATTTGCCATCTAGAATGCCACCTTTATATTTAAATCTATATTATGACTGTGTTTCAATATATCAATGTTAAAATAATATTTCTGTATAACTATGATAGTAATAATTTCTGATTCAAATACCAAAAAGAGATAGTTCATTTTTATTTAGTCATCAGTGATAGATTGATAGATAAGTATGATAGGTAGATAGAAAGTTTCTGCTAGTAACTTGAGATTTTCTTTCTGATCAAAAAGAAAGGCATAGATCTTTTGGAAACAACAATAGCCCACGTTGATGTTATATTTTTGCGAAAGAAGTTGAAAAACAGTGCCAAAGTGATCATTACATATTCAGTTCTGTTCAGTTGTGCTCTTGCTGATGTTTATCAGGCTATAATTAATTTGTTTTTGATTCCTTAGCTAATTCACCACATGGGATTTTCTCTCTTTCCTCTTCAATGGCCTAAATTGATAATCACTTTGCCTTCTATGCAGTTTAAACTAGTAGAAAGACCATTCAGTTTGGTTTCAGAAAATCAGGATTTTAATTAAGACTTTTTCATTCATTAGCTGTGTTGTTTGTTTAAGTCACAGCCCTATGTCTCTCTGTTTTAATCTATAAATAATAATAGTGCTAACAGTATTAGTCTGTTTTCACACTGCTATGAATAAATACCCAAGATTGGGTAATTTGTAAAGGAAATATATTTAATTGGCTCACAGTTCTGCAGGACTAGGGAGGCCTCAGGAAACTTACCATCATGGCAGAAGAAGAAGCAAACACCTCTTTCTTCACATGGTAGCAGGAAGGTGAAGAATGAAAGCCAAGTGAAGGGGGAAGCTCCTTATACAACCATCAGATCTCTTGAGAACATACTCAATATATCAAAAGTAGCATGAGGGAAACAGCCCACATGATTCAATTACCTCCCACTGGGTCCCTCCCGCCATACATGGGGATTATGGGAAATATAATTCAAGATGAGAATTGTGTGGGGACACTGCCAAACCATATCATTCTGCCCCTAACCCTTCCAAAATCTTATGTCCTCACATTGCAAAACACAATCATGTCTTTCCAACAGTCCCCCAAAGTCGAAGCCCATTCCCGCATTAACCCAAAGTTTAAGTCCAAAGTCTCATCTGAGGCAAGGCAATCCCTTCCACCTATGAGCCTCTAAAATTAAAAGCAAGTTAGTTACTTCCTAGATACAATGGAAGTACAGGCATTGGGTAAATACACCCATTCCAAATGAGAAAAATTGGCCAAAATGAAGGGGCTACAGGCCCAACCCAAGTCTGAAATCCAACATGCAGTAATTACATCTTAAAGCTCCAAAATAATCTTCTTTGTCTCCATGTGACACATCCAAGTTATGCTGATGCAAGAGGTGGGCTCCCATGGCCTTGGGCAGTTCTGTCCCTGTGGCTTTGCAGGGGACAGCTCCACTCCTGGCTGCTTTCATGGGATGGTGTTGAGTGTCTGCATCTTTTCCAGGTGCACAGTGCAAGCTGTGGGTGGATTTACCATTGTGGGGTCTGGAGTATGGTGGCCTTCTTTTCACAGCTTCACTAGGCAGTTCCCCAGTGGGAACTCTGTATTGGGGCTTCAACCCCATATTTCCCTACCACACTGCCCTAGCAGACATTTTCCATGAGGGCTCTGCCCCTGCAGCAAACTTCTGCCTGGACATCCAGGCATTTCCATACATCCTCTGAAAACTAGGTGGAGATTCCCAAACCTCAATTCTTGATTTCTGTGCACCCACAGACCCAATACCACATGTAAGCCACCAAGGCTTAGGGATTGCATCCTTTAAAGCAACAGCCTGAGCTGTATGTTGGCCCCTTTTAGCCACAGCTGGAGCTGAAGCAGCCAGGATGCAGGTCACCATATCTTGAGGCTTCATAGAGCAGAGGGGCCTTAGCCCTGGCTCACAAAACCATTTTTCCCTTCTAGGCCTCCTGACTTACCATGGGAGGTGCTACTGTAAAGGGACATGCCCTGGAGACATTTTCCCCATTCTCTTGGTGATTAATATTCAGTTCCTCATTACTTATGCAAATTTCTACAGTGGGCTTGCATTTCTCCCTAGAAAATGTTTTTTCTTAGACCTTTGACAAAATTCAACAACGCTTCATGCTAAAAACTCTCAATAAACTAGGTATTGATGGGATTTATCTCAAAATAATAAGAGCTATCTATGACAAACCCACAGCCAATATCATACTGAATGGACAAAAACTGGAAGCATTCCCTTTGAAAACTGGCACAAGACAGGGATGCCCTCTCTCACTACTCCTATTCAACATAGTGTTGGAAGTTCTGGCCAGGGCAATCAGGCAGGAGAAGGAAATAAAGGCCATTCAGTTAGGAAAAGAGGAAGTCAAATTGTCCCTGTTTGCAGATGACATGATTGTATATCTAGAAAACCCCATCATCTCAGCCCCAAATCTCCTTAAGCTGATAAGCAACTTCAGCAAAGTCTCAGGATACAAAATCAATGTACAAAAATCACAAGCATTCTTATACACCAATAACAGACAAACAGAGAGCCAAATCATGAGTGAACTCCCATTCACAATTGCTTCAAAGAGAATAAAATACCTAGGAATCCAAGTTACAAGGGATGTGAAAGACCTCTTCAAGGAGAACTACAAACCACTGCTCAGTGAAATAAAAGAGGATACAAACAAATGGAAGAACATTCCATGCTCATGGGTAGAAAGAATCAATATCGTGAAAATGGCCATACTGCCCAAGGTAATTTATAGATTCAATGCCATCCCCATCAAGCCACCAATGACTTTCTTCACAGAATTGGAAAAAACTACTTTAAAGTTCATATGGAACCAAAAAAGAGCCCACATCGCCAAGTCAATCCTAAGCCAAAAGAACAAAGCTGGAGGCATCACGCTACCTGACTTCAAACTATACTACAAGGCTACAGTAACCAAAACAGCACAGTACTGGCACCAAAACAGAGATATAGATCAATGGAACAGAACAGAGCCCTCAGAAATAATGCCACATATCTACAACTATCTGATCTTTGACAAACCTGACAAAAACAAGCAATGGGGAAAGGATTTCCTATTTAATAAATGGTGCTGGGAAAACTGGCTAGCCATATGTAGAAAGCTGAAACTGGATATCTTCCTTACACTGTATATAAAAATTAATTCAAGATGGATTAAAGACTTACATGTTAGACCTAAAACCATAAAAACCCTAGAAGAAAACCTAGGCAATACCGTTCAGGACATAGGCATGGGCAAGGACTTAATGTCTAAAACACCAAAAGCAATGGCAACAAAAGCCAAAATTGACAAATGGGATCTAATTAAACTAAAGAGCTTCTGCACAGCAAAAGAAACCACCATCAGAGTGAACAGGCAACCTACAGAATGGGAGAAAATTTTTGCAACCTACTCATCTGACAAAAGGCTAATATCCAGAATCTACAATGAACTCAAACAAATTTACAAGAAAAAAACAAACAACCCCATCAAAAAGTGGGCAAAGGACATGAATAGACACTTCTCAAAAGAAGACATTTATGCAGCCAAAAAACACATGAAGAAATGCTCATCATCACTGGCCATCAGAGAAATGCAAATCAAAACCACAGTGAGATACCATCTCACACCAGTTAGAATGGCAATCATTAAAAAATCAGGAAACAACAGGTGCTGGAGAGGATGTGGAGAAATAGGAACACTTTTACACTGTTGGTGGGACTGTAAACTAGTTCAACCATTGTGGAAGTCAGTGTGGCGATTCCTCAGGGATCTAGAACTAGAAATTCCATTTGACCCAGCCATCCCATTACTGGGTATATACCCAAAGGATTATAAATCATGCTGCTATAAAGACACATGCACACGTATGTTTATTGTGGCACTATTCACAATAGCAAAGACTTGGAAACAACCCAAATGTCCAACAACGATAGACTGGATTAAGAAAATGTGGCACATATACACCATGGAATACTATGCAGCCATAAAAAATGATGAGTTCATGTCCTTTGTAGGGACATGGATGAAGCTGGAAACCATCATTCTCAGCAAATTATCACAAGACAAAAAACCAAACACTGCATGTTATCACTCATATGTGGGAATTGAACAAAGAGAACACGTGGACACAGGAAGGGGAACATCACACAACGGGGACTGTTGTGGGGTGGGGGGAGTGGGAAGGGATAGCATTAGGAGATATACCTAATGCTAAATGAAGAGTTAATTGGTGCAGCACACCAACATGGCACATGTATACATATGTAACAAACCTGCACGTTGTGCACATGTACCCTTAAACTTAAAGTATAATAATAATAATAATAATAATAATAATAATAAAAGGATTTTCACACTGGAGCACCTTAAAAAAATGGTTTTTCTTTTCTATTGTATCATCAGCCTGCCAATTTTCCAAATTTTCATGCTCTGCTTCCTCTCGAAATCTTTGCCACTTAGGAGTTTCTTCTGCCAGATACATTAAATTATCTCTCTAAAGATCAATGTTCTACAGATCTTTTGGATAAGGGCAAAATGCTGCCAGTCTCTTTGTATACCAAGAGTGACCTTTACTCTGTTTCCCAAAAGTTCCTCATCTCCATCTGAGACCACCTCAGCCTGGACTTCATTGTCCATATCACTATCAACATTTTGGTCAAAGCCATTCAAGAAGCTCCAGAAAGTTCCAAACTTTCCCACACTTTCCAGTCTTTTTCTGAGCCCTCCAAACGGTTTTAACCTCTGCCTGTTACCCAGTTCCTAAGTCACTTCTATATTTTGTTTTTTTTTTAAAAAAAAATATTATTATTATTTTTGAGATGAAGTCTTGCTCTTTCACCCAGGCTGGAGTGTAGTGGCACGATCTTGGCTCACTGCAACCTCCACCTCGTGGGTTCAAGCGATTCTTCTGCCTCAGCCTCCTGAGTATCTGGGACTACAGGCACACGCCACCACATGTGGCTAATTTTTGCATTTTTAGCAGAGACGGGATTTCACCACATTGGTCAGGCTGGTCTAGAACTTCTGACCTCAGGTTATCCACCTACCTCAGCCTCACAAAGTGCTGGATTTACAGGCATGAGCCACCATGCCTGGCCCATTTTGGGGTATCTTTACAGCAGTACTCCACTGCCTCAGTACCAATTGATTGTATTAGGTCATTCTTATACTGCTTTGAAGAAGTACCCAAAACTGGATAATTTATAAAGAAAAGAGGATTAATTGACTCACAGTTCACAGGGCTGGGGAGGCCTCAGTAAACTTACAATCATGGTGGAAGAGGAAGCAAATATGTCCTTCTTCACTTGGCCACAGAAAGGAGAAGAATGAAGACTGAGCAAAGGGGGAAGCCCCTTATATAACCATCAGATCTCATAAGAACTTACTCTCATGACAATAGCTTGGGGGAAACTGCCCCCATTATTCAATTGTGTTCCTCCGGGTCCCTCCCACCACAAGAGGGGGTTATGGGAACTACAATTCAAAGTGAGATTTGGGTGTGGACACTACCAAACTGTATCACTATCTCTCAGGAATAATGTGAAAAGAAAATGTGAGCATTTATGTTGAAACCTGGGGTGAATAAATCGTTGTGTGAAACAGTGGTTCTCATTAGATTCACTGGAAACTTGTTAGAAATGTGAAGCAGTCAAACACCATCCCAAACCTACCGAATCAGAATTTCTAGGTATGGGGCCTTGTAATCTGTGTTTGAACAGGCCCTGCAGATGATTTGTGTGCTTAGTAAAGTCTGAGAACTACTGGTGTAAGGAATGTCATCTGTTTGTGTTGCAACACAAGGCACTAGAATCTTGCCTCCTATAGTTCTTTGACAATTCCTCGTCCTTTATATTCAAGGATTTTTCAAGGGGTCATGGGTAAAGATACTAATTTTTCACACATGGTTTTATGACATGAATTAACTATTTGATAAGTAATGAAATCATCTCCACATATAATTTTAAAAATAATTACAAATAGCACTATAACTTAGGTAAAGGTCAAATTTGTTACTAGTTTTAATTTTCACCTGTCTATGGAATTGAAGACACTATATTGTGTTTGGATCTAGGAAATACTGCTGCTTTGGTCTAACTCAGAATTCTCTTCTTATATTGCTCAAATTCTAGTTACTTTTTTCCTTCCTTCCTTCCTTCCTTCCTTCCTTCCTTCCTTCCTTCCTTCCTTCCTTCCTATTTTTCTTCTTTTCTTCCTTCAGTGTCTTATATCATCATGTTTGTTATCTATCATGTCATGTTTGCTCACTTTAAATAATGTCATTGGTACTATTAGTACTGTTCAAAATTTATTCACGCATTTTTTTATTCACTTTAGGTAAAAAATCTGTTAGAATAGCATAGAAGACAAAGGAAGGGAAAAGGAGGAGAGGAGAGGAGACCATCTAATGAAGGTATTGTGTTATAAAGTTTTTGTTGATTTTTATGCATGCATATTTTTAGTTGCGATGTGGAATATTTTCTTACTGTCAGTTGAATGGAAAAGAAACGCTTTGCATAATGCATACCTTTAGTTCCCTCATTCTCTCTCTCTCTCTCTTTCTCTTTCTTATATCTTATGCTTCCATGTTCCTGTCTTCTTCCAACACTGCTTTCATGTTAATGGTTTCATGTTTTATGCTTCATTTCTTTGGACAAAAAGAGTAAACCCAAATTGTTTACAAGCTAAAAAATGGAATCCTTGTTACAAAGAGATCATCTTTATTACAGATCTCTAGCTGAAGTTGTTCAGGGCTTTCCTATCAACTATTCCTATTTCACTGGTGGTTTGCAAAAATATTCTCACTGTATAAAATGGTATGTATTTTTTCACAATTCTGATTTCTTAATCTCCTATTTTAATGGTACTTTTGATAGGAATATAATAACTTATTGTAAGTATGTTATTTATAAAATTATGCACCAGGCAAAAGCTCCACGTGCTTTAATTCATTTAATATTAATTATAACTTTATAAAGTAAGAACTATCATTATCTCCACTTTACAGAAGAGTAAACTGAAGAAAAGAGAGTTTAAATGACATGTTCAGGATCACAGATTAATAAGTGGAAAAGCAGAGATTTAAGTGACGGTAGTCTTGTTACAGAACCCTTTGTCTTGACCTGCTACAAGATAACACTAAACGCATGACTTAAGGGTAGCGGTTATCCACAATTCCATTTCAAAAATCTCAACCTGTTTTTTCTATTTAGCAGTGCTAAGGGAAAGTGTAGATATTATCCTTCTCTAGGATTTTACCCAGTTTGGAATTTTAAATTTTGAATGTTTGAGGGAGATGGATACACGAGACTCTGAATTGTCAAGTTATTACTATTTCTGAAGAAGAAAAAGCTACTTTTCATGAAGAGCTTTAGGAAAAAATAAAGCAGGAGTTGGTTTACTTCTCTTTTACTCCCCAACCCCAACTTCCAGGCATTCAAGAATCTTCAGTGCTCAGAATTTCACAACAGAAAAGTACCTGAACTCTGAGGTATCTGCCAGGAATGCAAGAGAATTCCCTATTACATGAGTTTCAGTTGAGTATATATTTGACCTACTCTTTCCTTTTAAAACATTCATATCCTTGGAGGATTTTATTTTACATTATTTTACTAGATTTAAAAATAGTTCATGTTTACATTCTTACCACATTTTATCTTCTTTCCCTTTTTTCCCCGCTTTTTGATTTTACTTATTTGGCTTTCTCTTGTTTCCCTATTCCTTCTTTTTTTTCTTTTCTTTTCCAAATCTGATGTTTTCCAGAGTAGGTGGGGAATAGGCTGAGGCCAGTAAGGCATTTTCTTTTGGAGGCAACATTTAACAGGGCACTGAAACACAATCTATCTATCTATCTATCATCTATCTATCTATCATCTATCTATCTATCTATCTATCATCTATCTATCTATCTATCTATCTATCTATGTATCTATCTACCTATTATCTATCTATCTATCTATCTATCTATCATCTATGTATCTATCTATCTATGTATCTATGTATCTATCTATCTATCTATGTATCTATCTATCTATCTATCGATCGATATAATATTTTCATGCACTATTTAAAAAAAATCCTCGGCAAATCATGGCACATGGATTAACTTGTTGTAAATAAATTTTTATTGGAACAAACACCAGGATTAGAGTGAGGTAAGGGAGGAAGATTTGTACAAGTATAGGATCAAATCCTGTCTTTATTTTAAGATGTTCTATTTTGTATTTTACATTTTACATTAAAATATTGCAGTAAATATGTTTATATTGATTATGTAGTTTTTTTTATTATACTTTAGGTTTTAGGGTACATGTGCACAATGTGCAGGTTTGGTACATATGTATCCATGTGCCATGTTGATTTCCTGCACCCATTAACTCGTCATTTAGCATTAGGTATATCTCCTAATGCTGTCCCTCCCCCCTCCCCCAACCCCACAACAGTCCATGGAGTGTGATGTTCCCCTTCCTGTGTCCATGAGTTCTCATTGTTCAATTCCCACCTATGAGTGAGTACATGCAGTGTTTGGTTTTTTGTCCTTGCGATAGTTTACTGAGAATGATGTTTTCCAGTTTCATCCATGTTCCTACAAAGGACATGAACTCATCATTTTTTTATGGCTGCATAGTATTCCATGGTGTATATGTGCCACATTTTCTTAATCCAGTCTATCGTTGTTGGACATTTGGGTTGGTTCCAAGTCTTTGCTATTGTGAATAGTGCCGCAATAAACATACGTGTGCATGTGTCTTTATAGCAGCATGATTTATAGTCCTTTGGGTATATACCCAGTAATGGGATGGCTGGGTCAAATGGAATTTCTAGTTCTAGATCCCTGAGGAATTGCCACACTGACTTCCACAATGGTTGAACTAGTTTACAATCCCACCAACAGTGTCAAAGTGTTCCTATTTCTCCACATCCTCTCCAGCACCTGTTGTTTCCTGCTTTTTTAATGATGGCCATTCTAACTGGTGTGAGATGGTATCTCACTGTGGTTTTGATTTGCATTTCTCTGATGGCCAGTGATGATGAGCATTTCTTCATGTGTTTTTTGGCTGCATAAATGTCTTCTTTTGAGAAGTGTCTGTTCATGTCCTTTGCCCACTTTTTGATGGGGTTGTTTGTTTTTTTCTTGTAAATTTGTTTGAGTTCATTGTAGATTCTGGATATTAGCCCTTTGTCAGATGAGTAGGTTGCAAAAATTTTCTCCCATTCTGTAGGTTGCCTGTTCACTCTGATGGTAGTTTCTTTTGCTGTGCAGAAGCTCTTTAGTTTAATTAGATCCCATTTGTCAATTTTGGCTTTTGTTGCCATTGCTTTATCAAAAAGCTTATCCACCATAATCAAGTGGGCTTCATCCCTGGGATGCAAGGCTGGTTCAACATACGCAAATCAATAAATGTAATCCAGCATATAAACAGAACCAAAGACAAAAACCACATGATTATCTCAATAGATGCAGAAAAGGCCTTTGACAAAATTCAACAACGCTTCATGCTAAAAACTCTCAATAAATTAGATATTGATGGGACGTATCTCAAAATAATAAGAGCTATCTATGACAAACCCACAGCCAATATCATACTGAATGGGCAAAAACTGGAAGCATTCCCTCTGAAAACTGGCACAAGACAGGGATGCCCTCTCTCACCACTCCTATTCAACATAGTGCTGGAAGTTCTGGCCAGAGCAATCAGGCAGGAGAAGGAAATAAAGGGTATTCAATTAGGAAAAGAGGAAGTCAAATTGTCCCTGTTTGCAGATGACATGATTGTATATCTACAAAACCCCATTGTCTCAACCCAAAATCTCCTTAAGCTGATTAGCAACTTCAGCAAAGTCTCAGGATACAAAATCAATGTACAAAAATCACAAGCATTCGTATACACCAATAACAGACAAACAGAGAGCCAAATCATGAGTGAACTCCCATTCACAATTGCTTCAAAGAGAATAAAATACCTAGGAATCCAACTTACAAGGGATATGATTATGTAGTTGTTTTGTACCTCGTTGATTTTTCCAACCTGATGCAGCTATCTCACTCACCTTACTCTGGTTCCAAACTTGGAATTCATAAGATTAAAAAAAAATCCTAGAATCCACTCCCATACTACAATTATTGTTTATTTCATGAAATCCACAACTAAAAATTTTCCAAAAAGGAAATGCTTCTCTCCTTATAGATCATATATAAGGATTAATAGACTTTAGTAAGTATTAAAATATGACTGGATGCAAAAATTTCAAGCACAAATTCCACATATCTATTTTAGTTTTCAAGTAAAATAAAATAAATGTTTGACATTTCAAACTTGGATCAATCCCAGTATCTAACACTTGGTATGCTCTTCAGATTTCCTAAAACTATAGAAGCTTATGCAATCCATAATGGTGGTCTGAATGACTTTCACACTTAAACTATTAAGAGTTCATCTAAGAATAAATACCACTAAACTTCTCTTTTTTGCCTTTACTCTTTGGTGTTACACACTGGCTTTGTTGAACTCCAGTCCTCCACAGAACAAACACTGATGGTATATTTCATAATATTTTCTTGGAGTAAGACCTAGTACAAACTGCCATAATCTTACAAAGGAAAGGGATCTTAGTCCCTCTTAGGTCAAGCACAATTAACTTTCCTCAAGCTGGCCTCAGTTGTCAGTCTATATCTATTACGAAGTGAATGTTTATATCCTCCCAAATTCGCATATTGAAATAAGTTCTAACCTTCAATATGATGATATTAGGAGATGGAGCCTTTGGGAGATAATTCGGTCATAAGAGTGGAGCCCACATCACTGTGATTAGCACCCTTATAGGAAGTGACAGGAAAACATCCTCTTTTCTTGCTCTCCAACATGTGAGATTAAGTCAGGGAGGCATCTGCACATCAAAAAGCTGACTCTCACCAGACATTGCTCTGCTGACACCTTGATCATGGACTTTTAGGTTCCAGAACTGTGAGAAATAAATGTTTATTGTTTAAGCCACCAAGTCTATGGTAATTTGTTATAGCACCATTAACTGACAAAGACATATACTTATGCTCAGACTTTATTTTGAGAGCTCTAGCAATCCACTAGGACTTCTGAAAAAGCTTCTGACATCAGCCTCTTGCAAGGCAGATAATCGTTGTCTTCCACAGAACCTGTACTCCTCTCCTTGATACTAGTTCAGTAGCCTAGATGCCACTGCCTTCAGGTAACATAGCACCAGTACTTTTGCTCTTGCACTATTATGCTCTGAGCCAATTTTCCCATTCGTACATGTCTCCTAACTGTAACTACCAATGATCAGGTATAGACTTGTTTCTTTCCTTCCTGAAGGTACTCATATTCTTATGTATATTAGATCCCCTTCCTCTCTTATGATTTGTTTTATATTTCAGCAAAGCCAAGTGATGGGTACTTTTATGGTCATAATGCCACATTTATTCTAAAATAGTAGTTTTCAGTAAAGATTTACAAGACCAAGAAGGCAAATTTTTTTCAAAAAGAATAAGTGAATGAATAAATAAATGAATGAAAAATGGCTTTTCCCTGTGGTGGGGCAATACTATTTTTTTCTTCCTTCTATTGTTTACTTACCTTAATCCATAGAGAAGAAAACTTCCTACATTCTGTCTTCTTGAAGATATTATTTTTCCTGAGGTAGTCAGAGCATTCAAGTTGACACACGGCCTGACATTGAGCCATATTTTCCAGAGGAAGGCAGTCACAATGTAAAAATTTCTTCTACTACATACCTTGACTTCTACTGTTATCCTTTCCTTGAGAAACAGTAGACTCCCACTACTGGCTCTTTCTTTTTATCATTCTTTTTTTATATATATACTTTAAGTTCTGGGGTACATGTGCAGAATGTGCAGGTTTGTTACATAGGTATACACATGCCATGGTGGTTTGCTGCACCCATCAACCCATCTTCTACATTAGGTATTTCTCCTAATGCTATCCCTCCCCCATCCCCCACCCCACGACAGGCCACGGTATGTGATGTTCCCCTCCCTGTGTCCATGTGTTCTCATTGTTCAACTCCCACTTATGATTGAGAATGTGCGGTGTTTGCTTTTCTGTTCTTGTGTTCGTTTGCTGAGAATGATGGTTTCCAGCTTCATCCATGTCCCTGCAAAGGACATGAACTCATGCTTTTTTACAACTGCATAGTATTCCATGGTGTACATTTGCCACATTTTCTTTATCCAGTCTATCATTGATGGGCATTTGCGTTGGTTTCAAATCTTTGCTATTGTGAATAGTGCTGCAATAAACATACATGTGCATGTGTCTTTATAGTAGAATGATTTATAATCCTTTGGGTATATACCCAGTAATGGGATTGCTGGGTCAAATGGTATTTCTAGTTCTGGATCCTTGAGGAATCACCACACTGTTTTCCACAATGGTTGAACTAACTTACAGTCCCACCAACAGTGTACATTTCCCTACACCCTCTCCAGCATCTGTTGTTTCCTGACTTTTAAATGATCACCATTCTAACTGGCATGAAATGGTATCTCATTGTGGTTTTGATTTGCATTTCTCTAATGACCAGTGATGACGAGCTTTTTTTAATATGTTTGTTGGTTGCATAAATGTCTTCTTTTGCGAAGTGTCTGTTCATATCCTTGGCCCACTTTTTGATGGGGTTGCTTTTTTTCTTGTAAATTTGTGTAAGTTCTTTGTAGATTCCTGATATTAGCCCTTTGTCAGATGGATAGACTGAAAAATTTTTCTCCCATTCTGTAGGTTGCCTGTTCACTCTAATGATAGTTTCTTTTGCTGTGCAGATTCTTAATGTGTTTGGCATTTTCTCCCAGTCTCCACCCTTTCATCTCATGCTAATCTCTCTTTTTCTTCCTTGATTGTAGAAGACCTTCAGTCCTGCATCCACAAAGTCAAAATTACATAAATCGATAGTTCCAGGATGTGCATACAGGTAAAATATCTTGGGTCCAGCTACAGACCCCTTAATCTCCATGTAGCAATGGTGCACATCAGCTTCTCAGAGGTTCTGCAGGTTCTGTGACACTTTTGTATCCTCTTACATTACTTTACATAGCATTTTACCCCCAACATAAGATCTAAGTTTGGTCACATCAAAAGTGGATACGTGTATACCTATGTTTTAGAATTGAGGACTGAAGATCTTTTCCTTTTCTTTTCTTCTCATCTCACATACCAAAAAAAGCCAAATGAATAAAACGGTATGTGTTAAAAAGATCATATACAGTTATATATTTCTCCCATATGGTGGTAATATTTTACAAATCCAATGAGAAAGTGATCAACTTTTTACAACAGTTGATTTAAGAATTGTGTAAAAATATACCATTTTTACCCAATACAAAGGAAGAAACAGAATACCCCAAAAGAATCAGGAGATAGGCATTCACATTTAGGAAAAAGAGCTCCTTTAAGCAATAAATTTGCTTAAACTTTATTTAATTATTTTGTATGTCAAATTCTTAGGTCAGGTAGAAGCAGCCAAAAATAATACTCACTTGTTGAAAAGCTATGCCAGTACTCTGTTACAATAGCTGTCAAAGACAGAATCTTTTCCTAAGGAATAATTAAAAATAGCACATTGTTTGGCACAATCAAGATGGAATTTAGCCAGTCTGTGCCACAATCTATAGGTTTCAGTATGACAATACCTGGGTGACAATAATTGAAAATTGCTTCAAAAAGTCATGAATTTAATTTGATTTCCCATCAAAGATGTGAGAACATATAATTGGTCTAAACAAACAACAACAACAAAAAAGATGCAATTAAAAGGGCTAAATTCTGACTGTGGTCACTATCCTGCTTTGCAGATGACATTAACCCTGTTTCCCAGTAGAACAAAGAACATTCTTCCAGTTTGGGTTTTTCTTTTTACCTCTCCTACAAATAAAAGTTTTTAAGAAGGCAACAGCCATAAAACCATGTTGGAAAGTAAAGGATGTGATCCATTAATTTATAAATACCTTCTCAAGGTTTTCCTTCTTAATAAATTAAGCATGTCAAGGTAAGTACGCCACTGGCAAAAAAATACTGCCATGCATCTTCATACCCCTAGTCACTAATTTGTACTGAATTCGACTTCTATATTTGAAAAATTACATTACTCTGTTTCTCTTTGTTTCTGAAAACAATTTGCTAATCACTGTCATCAAGAAGTTTGTTTTTCTCTTCATGCATCTTGCAAAAACAGTAGTTTGTGCTGGTTTCCCAAGGTCTACAAATATTTTGGTACTGCTGCAGTTCTGGCATATATTAACACTGTTTCAATGTGTAATGATGTATGACTGCATACTGAAACAGACACCACAATTATCATCAGAATAAAGCCAAATATATGTACTGGGGGGGGCAATAAAATATTGTTTCCACATTTTATTAACTTTGTCATTCTGAAAAGAGCTCTAACCCTTTTGAAAAAGAATCACCGATGTTTTAAAATTTTAGCAAAAATACAAATTTTGCAAAAGACTTTTAGTCTTTTATCTACCAAGTAAGCAATGATAATATAACTCAAAAATATATATACCTGATATATGCATATATTTTTTAAAATACAGGCTGGGCATGGTGGCTCATGCCTGTAATCCTAGCACTTTGGGAGGCCCAGGCAGGTGGATCACTTGAGGCCAGGAGTTCATGACCAGCCTAGGCAACATAGCAAAACCTCATCTCTATTAAAAATACAAAAAAATTACCTGAGCATGGTGGCACATGCCTGTAATTCCAGCTACTAGGGAGGCTGAGGCACAAGAATTGCTTGAACCTGGGAGGCGATGGTTGCAGTGAGCAGAGATCATCCCACTGCACTCCAGCCTGGGTGACACAGTGAGGTTCTGACTCAAACATTTTTTTTAAAAAGTAAATTAATTTGGGAAAAAAATAAATTAAAAAATGCATTCCATGAAATTTGATGTTTTTTAATAGACAAAGAGCCACTCTTTTTAAAACTTAGGGCTTAGTTCCAACTAACCAAAAATGATCTATGCAGGGTCAGTAAACTAAAGTCTACAGGCAAAAACCAGCCTACCAGCTGTTTTGTATGGCCAATGATCTAAGAAGGGTTTTTGCATTTTTAAGGCCTTGAAAAAAAAGCATAAGAATATTTCATGACATATTAAAGTTATGCAACATTCAATTTAGTGTCCATAAATAAAATTTTATTAGAACACAGCTATGCTCACTTGTTTACATGCTGTCTATTGTTGCTTTTGTGCTACAACACAACTGAGAATTGCTACAGAATCTGTATGACCTACAAAGGCTAAAATGTTCACTGTCTTAACCTTTACAGAAAATGTTTGCCTATTTTTGCTCTATATGAATGGAGGTAAGTGATGAACTTTTCTAGGGAGTCTGCTTCATACTTTACGTGGAAACAAATCCCTTTATTTAATTGAAGTAGGTGGTCATTGTAAAATTGTTTCTTGTGGTTTGATGTGGGTTGTAGCATTCGTGAAACTGGAAGTGGCCATCCAACATTTACCTTATTTAATATCTCATTTTATACTAGAGAATTGAAGTTTATAATGATTACCTAAATTTACTAAGGTTGATAGTAGTTATGAAATATTGGAAACCATATTATAATACTAATAAGTTGTCAGTTTCACATGCTTTCTGCCTGTTCGTCCTTATCCCAAACTTTTATATACATTTTATAATTATCTTCACAAATTTGCATGACAGATATTATTATTATTATTTTACAGCTTAATCAACTGAGTCAGGAGTTAAGTAATTGCCTCATTGATAAAAGTCTGTAAGAGTCAGAGACATAATTCTAACTTGGGTGTCTCTGACTGCTAGAATTTTATGTTTAATTACAAATGAATGCCTTCCTTCCTTAAGCAAAAGTCTTTATTCTCCTTTACTAAAGTTATAAGAAAATACATATTGTGTAAGTGAAATGAATATGGCCCACAAATGACAAATATTAGGAAATACTGACTAGTTTTTCCTAATATTCGTTTCCCTTCATACTGAAGAAAACAATTTATTAATGCATGAGAAGAAAATGTGTCAATTCTACATCCAGTGGCATTGTTGTTGTAATTGTTGGGTTAATAACCCTGAAAGAGCACTGAACAGTAACAGATAAAGCAGCTGGAAATAGGCATGTTAAACCCAGTATCAAAATATTTTTCGAGATCAACCTCTTTGTACCTTCATTAAAAAGCAAATTAAGATTATCTTATATGACTTTGATGTTTTTTAGTTTTTGATAAAGATTTTCATATATATTTTGTCGTAGTTTTGAATCAGAGAGTTGGACATTTTTATTCTTTATTTACAAATAAGAAAATGAGAGAGAAAAGTTTATTAATTTCCAAAGATTAATGGGCAGAGGTAGGGCCAAATATTTGCTCAAGTACTATTTCTAGGCTTGCTATTATGTCACTGGCAGGAGGCTACTAGTAATACTGCCACCTCTCCCTTTAGTAGTCAGGAAAAAAAGATAACTGCTTGTGCTTGAGGGAAAATGAGGCAACAGGAATTTATTCTCCTTGTCCATATTAATAGATAAACTTCATTAATGTCCGTTAAGATGAAAAGAGTGGAGTACAACTCAACATTACTTAAGACAAATTTACTATCTTGTTTATGTTTTTATGTTTTGTGTTATTGTTGAAGTGCTTTTTTTCAATTTGGTATTTAGTGAATAATTCTACTGTTATCACTTTTTTTCACTTTCTGAAATATACACAAAGAAGAGATGAAATCACAATTGACAGAACTATTTTCCCTCCATTAATTGAATAGTATGATTTATTCAAATATATCGGCAATGGACATTTTTATGAGTATTTACTTTTCATGCTAGTCATGAGCTATTCTTATTAAGGTATGAGCATTTCAATTGCAAAACAAATATCTTTGATTGGCTAAGTGAATTTTATAGAAAGTATTTGGTATAACAGGCCATGTCATTTTGTGTTGTTAGGAAGATCTGATGAACTCCATTGTTCCTTTTATCCAAGAATTGTCTGGCATTCCCAGTACAAAGAAGCTATGTGTTCAGCTATAATTTTTTTAAGATTACAGACTGTAACCATCCTATTATACTATCCAATATATTATATTCAAATAGTCCTGCTTGCATATTTTTTTCTACCAAGAATAAGAAAAAAATGCTTCTCTGAATGAATCCAAATTATATTGAAATCACACAAATGTGGAATTAGTTAACAATGTATAATATACAGCAACTAGGAGTTGTAGCCTATTTTAACTCTGTATTGAAACAAGCATCTTTGGGCTACTAGTCAGCATTTTAGAAGTTTTATACTTGAGAGCTCTTGTTACATTTGTAATCTTGTTCCTTACATAGATGCTAAGGTATGTGCTAAGAAAACTAACATAAGGAAATTACAAAATGATTCTTCTTTTTTATGTTATGTCTTTTTCTACTTATTTTTTGGTTAAAAATTAGAATAAAACTGGTTTTAGTTAAACCAGTTAAGCCATTCCATAGTCATAAAATTCCTATGTCAGAGGTTTAAAAAGTACTGGATAAATGTTTAATTGAAGAAAAGAAATATTGTCCACAAGGGAATAGGATTTGAAAAAGAAAAATATATTCTAGTGGAGTGATCTTGGAGATGTCATAGTATTTTTCCTCAAAAGAATGCTCTGCTGAGTGAAATTCACATTCCAAGTTTAAAATGAAAGCAATGACAACAACAACAATAAAACTATGGTTATCAGGGTATAAGCATATTGAGGTCTCTGAAAGTCAGGAATATTTATCAAAATACACCATAAATGGCAGTTAAGATTTGTGTGAATGGGATGTCATAATATAATTTTTTTTGGTATATTTTCTCTCTGAAGTAGGAATCAAAGCAATCTCTTGAGAGTAAAGTGGGGAGAGCAGGATTAGCAGGTTTAGGAGAAGAGAAAAAGTTTAAAACAATTATTGCATTATACACATGCTCTGCACACAGTGAATGCTGTCGATTGACTTGAAATTATAGGTAGCATTTGCAGAGCCTAAGACTGTTTGTGGTCCTGCCATTTCAACTGAATTGTTGAATCAATTTTGTCAAGCATCATGTTAATAAGGTCAAAAAGCCAGTGAAACCGGTTGTCTGACTTGAATGATTGTGTGATGGAAGTGATTAGTAGAAACAGCCTTAAACTCACATTCATCCCCAAACCTGGTATCCAGACAAGCTATCCTGCTTTCCATGCTAGGCTCTTCCTGTTTTTTATTTTTTATTTTTTTTTCCCCCATGAAATCATTCTGTCTGTACTAATGCTCCTCAACATTTTAGAGCCCACATTTCCTACTGAAAGCATATTTCATAAGCCTGCTTTTAAGTTTCTTCAAATAAAAAAATATTAAATGTCAGAAACACGAGGGACTTTCAATTAGTTTAGAAATAAATACCTTTATGTTGATGGCATCAAATGTGTACTTTTTAGGGCATTTTCGGTTTAGCAGTGGCTTTGAAACCACACCTTGTTCCATTACCTCCATATGTTCTCTAAGGGAATCACCTACTAGTAAATTTCTTTTAATAATAAAAATTTTCATATTTTCCAAAATCTAATTCTTGATAACTTTTCATTGGTACTTATTTTTAAATATTGAACCTCAATGAGTATTAATTTTATGTTTTGCACAAAATATCTAAAACAACTATCATTGGTGTGGAAATTAAGTTACAGCTTTTATCAACCTTTACTTGACTAAGTGAAGTCTCATTTGTGGCTTCCCATTGTCTACATATTAAAAATAAATTTTTTATTAAGAAGATAGGATTAATTAAACCCAGATCTAAAATCTGACTCGTTTGTTGTTTTAGGAGTATGATAACAAGGCACATAGGATCTGTTAGTACTTAAAATTCTAAGATTTATTTTAGTTCTAGATATTCTTTCTTCTAGGGGCCCTAGAAGGATTAAGTCCTAGTTTTCCACTGTGGCAACCCAGTAACTAATACACATTTTCTTGTTTTTTCTTCCATCTTCATTTCACATTGTCATTGTCTCACAGTTCTTCCTGTCCTTACCTCCCAAATACACTTGCAGTCATGTTTTTATGTCAGGTACTGCTTCTGGGGAGCCACACATAACATAAGATAACTTTATTTTTTAAATTACTGGTTGACCTCACACAGAATTTGTTAAGATGTGGGAAAAAAATGCAGACAATCCAAGTCTACACTTTTACATTATTTCTTTTATTTTTTCTTAAAATAAAACTAGAATCATATAGTTATTTTCTCCAAACTTTTATCTTGCTACATCATTATACACGAAACCTCTATTAAAATAAATTGTAATATTTGTTATGATTTTATTTCATTTTTATTTTATTTTAATAATATTTTATTTCAAATATTTTATTTTTAAGATTTGCTCTAAATTCAACTTCTATTTAACTGACAAACATAGATTGTCAAAAATAATGCAAACATCCAAGGTATTTCAAATAGAAGAGGGTTTAATACTGGGGGCAGGCTAAAGGAGCAGAAATTGGTGACAATGAAAGTAGTTTGGAATTGATGCCTCTGCCATGTTCTTGATAGCCTAAATGTTGCTATTTACATGCAAACTCAGAAATCTGTACAAAACCACTACCAACGTCACAATTCATCTACAGGCTTCATGTGATGGCAGGGAAATATGAAGGTCACTGCAAAGCCCCTTTTTGCAAAGTCATATTTTAGCTGCTGTTCTTAGACACATAAGATCATGGCTTCTGACTAATTTTCTACCTTCTAAGTTTTGAGTAACTGCATTTCACAGAAGGTAATCATATCCAGAAACCTTAAACAAGAGTCTAATATATTCAATTCCCAGGCTTCTCATGCCTAAAATTGAGTGCAGACAGTAGAAAGAAAAAAAATGATGATTGAACAGCAACAAAAGCAATAACAAAATATTGCTGAACAGTGAATGTTAACATAAGTCACAGAATTTTATTGGACTCGAACTTCACATTTACTTAGTAAATTTAAAATCTCTATTTCCATACACACACACACACACATATATGTATATATATATATATATATACATACATGTGTGCCTGTCTGTGTGTATGTGTATGCACAAAGACAGAAATGTACTTTGTTTAGCACACTATTAAGTTACAGTTGGGCTCTGCATAGATACTAAGATACTATACTAATGATAAAAATCCTTTTAAATAAGTTTAAAACAAAGCATGTAGCAATTTCCTGCCATTATTACAAGTTAGTGACTTTCACTTATTGTATCATTTTTATCTTCTATGTGTCTTGCTCATGTTCATAATTTATAAGTAACATATTACAGTAAAAATTTGACAATTACATGCTCCTTTTTCTAACATATGTGCCATTTATCTACGGCTGCATTAGTTTCCCAAGACTGCTATAACAAATTACAACAAACTTGACTTAAAACAACAGGAATTTATCCTCTCTTAGTTCTGGAGGTCAGAACTGCAAAATCAAGGCATCTGCACCTTCTGGAGGCTCTGAAGAAAATCTGTTTCATGCCTCTCTCCTAGTTTCTGGTTGCAGGCAATTCTTGGGTTTCCTTTGCTAGTAGACACATCACTGAAATCTCTGCCTCCATCTTTATATCCTCTTCATCTTTGTATGTTTCTGTGTCTTCCCTTCTTATTATAAAGACCCCTGTTATTGGATTTATGCCCCAACATAATCTAAGATAATCTCATTTTAAGATTCTTACCTTAATTATACCGGCAAAGATCTTATTCCAAATGAAGTAACATTCTGAGATTCCTGGTGGACATACCCTTTAAGGGACTACTCTCCACCCTACTATACTATGTAAAAAATTACTCCAGAATTTGTCGGTTTAAAAAGGCAAACATTATTATATCACAATTTCTGTGAGTTGAGGAACCTAGGCATGGCTTAACCAGGTACACAGGCTCAGGGCATTTCACAAACTACAATCCGTTTGTAGGCTAGGACTACTACCTTCATCTAAGATTCTTCAGGGAGGATACCTTTCCAATCTCTTCATATGACTATCGACAGATTTAGATCCCTACTGGATGATGGTTGAAGACATCACACTTTGCCACTGAGGATCTCCAAAAGGCAGCTTTCCACATGGTACCTGGCTTCCTACAACAAGCGAAAGAGAACAAGAGAAGGTGCCCACGACAAAAAATTGCCTGCAACCAGGATGCTTTTTGAAACCTAATGTCAAAGGTGAAATCCCACCAATTTTGTTATACTCTATTTGTCAAAAGCAAGACATTAGATAAGCCCATGCTCAAGGGAATGGCATTACAAATGAGAATAAATATCTGGAGGAGAAAGTCACTGAGAGCCATCTTAGAAACTGCCTAATACAAATTATTTCTCTATCTTTTGTTCAGTTTCATCAAATCAATACTTTTCAGTGACTACGTACATTCTCTAAAGTGCATTTCATTAAGGAAGAAGAAAGGAAAGAGCAAAAGAGAGGTGAGTATCATTAAAACATGAATAAAAGTGTCTGAGTGTAGTCAAAAAATAAAACAAAACATTTTGGAAAGAAATACTTCCAATAGTCAGAAAAGAAATTATTATGCTTAATCATATTTTAGAACACTTATTTTCTACTAGAGAGACAAACATGAAGTGGTATCTAGTTAATATATATTTTTATTTATTTTTTATTTCATTATCCAGTTTTGTTAATATTTTAGTCTTTAAAATTTAATGCTTTTGGTTTTGTGTCATGTATTACATACTGTTTTTCCTATTACACTTTCCTTGAAAAAGATCCTTATTTCATTTTACTTAAGACAGTCTTTTCCTAATGGAAATAAAACGAATCTTACTTTTATAATTATGCCCCTTGGTCTTTAGGTAGACAAGTAAAATGATTTCTAGATTACTTTAATAAGCAAAATTAGATGTAATTGAAAAAATTAGATTTTTGTAAAAATCTGAGCTACTTGTGTATGCTTCATGAGTTTTAGCTGTCTAAATGGACAAATGGATTTTTAAATTATTTATATTTCTCAGTTTGGGAATTTTATAAGTTTCTTAACTTTTTTTAAGTGCTAAAAGCCTGTGCTTATAAGCATTTTGAATTAATTTTTAATCTAATAGTTTCAGGTATTTCAGGCTGAATATTTAAAATATAATTCAGTATACTAGATAGATTAATTAATGGCAAATAATTGGTAGAATTATTTGAAGCATTTATTTGGAAAGTTTTGAATGTATATTAATTACAGCATAGCTAAATTTAGAACATGTATTGGTTATGATGACTGGATGCATTTTATCTAGCCAAGAAAAAGCCAGATTTTTTACCTATTGCTTCTCCTACACATTTCTCCATTGCACTATGTATGAACAAAATCCATAAAGTAGAGAACAGTCATTGAAAGTAGAAATAACTTAGTGTATATTAAAATACAAATAGTTCAGAATAGTCAAAACAATTTTGAAAAAGGCAAATAAAAGTGTAGTATTTATACTGATCAATTTTAAGAAAAAAACAGTAATAAGGAAAGTGTGGTATTTGTGTAGGATGGACATGCATGTGATTAGAACAGAGTAGGAAACAAAGAAATATGCTACCTCATACATGCTCAACTGATTTTCAATAAAGGTGTGAAAATGTAGAATATAGAATAGACATTCTTTTGAAAGATGTCTCTAAAATAAATGAATATCCATTTGGAAAAAAATGAATATATATCCTTACCTCACATCAAGGGTTGAAATTAACTTACAGTGGATCACAGAGCAAAACAGAAGATAAGAAATGTATTCAAGAAAATATAGAAGAAAATCTTGTTTTCAAGAATAGAAAAAGATTTCCTAGTATGCAAAAAGCACAAACCATGGAAAAAATCATAAACTTCATCAAACTTGAAATATTTTGGTCTCTGAAAGACACCAGTCACTATCGCATACTTGAAAAAGATAAATTACAAAGTGGAAGAAAATATAAGCAAGGGAGTGCTTCCAAGATGGTCTAATAGGAAAAGCTCCAGTCTGCAGCTCCCAGTAAGATGGACACAGAAGACGGGTGATTTCTGCATTTCCAACAGAGGTACCTGGTTCATCTCACTGGGACTGGTTGGACAGTGAGTGCAGCCCATGGACAGCGAGCCAAAGCAGGGCGGGGCATCACCTCACCCGGGAAGTGCAAGGGGTCGGGGGGTTTCCCTTTCCTAGCCAAGGGAAACGGTGACAGACTGTACCTGGAAAAACAGTGCACTCCTGACAAAATACTGTGCTTTTTGATGGTCTTAGCAACTGCAGACCAAGAGATATCCTCCTGTGCCTGGCTCAGCAGGTCCTATGCCCACAGAGCCTTGCTCACTACTAGCACAGCAGTCTGAGATCCACCTGCGGGCCTGCAGCCTGGCAGGGGGAGGGGTGTCTGCCATTGCTGAGGCTTGAGTAGGTAAACAAAGTGGCCGGGAAGCTCTAAATGGGTGGAGCCCACTGCAACTCAGCAAGGCCTACCGCCTCTATAGACTCTACCTCTGTGGGCAGGGCATAGCTGAACAAAAGAGAGCAGACAACTTCTGCAGACTTAAACGTCCCTGTCTGACAGCTCTGAAGAGATCAGTGGTTCTCCCAGCACAGTGTTCAAGCTCTGAGAATGGATAGACTGCCTCCTCAAGTGTGTCTCTGACCCCCATGTAGCCTGAATGGGAAGCACCCCACAATAGGGGCTGACAGACACCTCATACAGGTGGGTGCCCCTCTGGGAAGAGGCTTCCAGAGGAAGGATCAGGCAGCAATATTTGCTGTTCTGCAATATTTGCTGTTCTGCAGCCTCTGCTGGTGATACCCAGGCAAACAGGGTCTGGAGTGGACCTCCAGCAAACTCCAACAGACCTTCAGCTGAGGGGCCTGACTGTTAGAAGGAAAACTAACAAACAGAAAGGAATAGCATCAACATCAACAAAAAGGACATCCACACCAAAACCCCATCTGTAGGTCACCAACATCAAAGACCAAAGGTAGATAAAACCACAAATATAGGGAGAAACCAGAGCAGAAAAGCTGAAAATACCCAAAACTAGAGTGCCTCTTCTCCTCCAAAGGATTGCAACTCCTCGCCAGCAACAGAACAAAACTGAACGGAGAATGACTTTGATGAGTTGACAGAAGTAGGCTTCAGAAGGTCGGTAATAACAAACTTCTCCAAGCTAAAGGAGCATGTTCTAACCCATCGCAAGCAATCTAAAAACCTTGAAAAAGGTTAGACAAATGGCTAACTAGAATAAACAGTGTAGAGAAGACCTTAAATGACTTGATGGAGCTGAAAAACACAGCACAAGAACTTCGTGACGTATGCACAAGCTTCAATAGCCAATTCAATCAAGCGGAAGAAAGGAGATCAGTGATTGAAGATCAAATTAATGAAATAAAATGAGAAGACAAGATTAGAGAAAATAGAGTGAAAAGAAATGAACAAAGCCTCCAAGGAATATGGGACTATGTGAAAAGACCAAATCTACGTTTAATTGGTGTTCCTGAAAGTGATGGGGAGAATGGAACCAAGTTAGAAAAGACTCTTCAGGATATTATCCAGGAGAACTTCCCCAATGTAGCATGGCAGGCCAACATTCAAATTCAAGAAATACAGAGAACACCACAAAGATACTCCTCGAGAAGAGCAACACCAAGACATATAATTGTCACATAATTGTCAACCAAGGTTGAAATGAAGGAAAAAATGTTAAGGGGAGCCAAGGAGCAAGGTCGGGTTACCCACAAAGGGAAGCCGATCAGATTAACAGAGGATCTCCTGGCAGAAACCCTACAAGCCCGAAGAGATTTGGAGCCAATATTCAATATTCTTAAAGAAAAGAATTTTCAACTCAGAATTTCATATCCAGCCAAACTAAGCTTCATAAATGAAGGAGAAATAAAATTCTTTACAGACAAGCAAATGCTGAGAGATTTTGTCACCACCAGGCCTGCCATACAAGAGTTCCTGAAAAAAGCACTAAATATGGAAAGGAACAACCAGTACAAGCCACTGCAAAAACATGCCAACGTGTAAAGACCATCGATATGATGAAATGACATCAATTAATGGACAAAATAATCAGCTAACATCATAACGACAGGATCAAATTCACACATAACATATCAACTTCAAATGTAAATGGGCTAAATGCCCCAATTAAAAGACACAGACTGGCAAATTAGATAAAGAGTCAAGATCCATCAGTGTGTTGTATTCAGAAGACTTATCTCACATGCAGAGACACACATAGGCTCAACATAAAAGGATGGAGGAAGATCTACCAAGCAAATGGAAAACAAAAAAAAAGCAGGGGTTGCAATCCTAGTCTCTGATAAAACAGACTCTAAACCAACAAAGATCAAAAGAGACAAAGAAGGCCATTACATAATGGTATACAGATCAATTCAACAAGAAAAGCTAACTATCCTAAATATATATGCACTCAATAAAGGAGCACCCAGATTCATAAAGCAAGTCCTTAGAGACCTACAAAGAGACTTAGACTCCCACACAATAATAATGGGGGATTTTAACACCCCACTGTCAATATTAGAAAGATCAATGAGACAGAAGGTTAACAAGGATGTCCAGGATTTGAGCTCGGCTCTGCACCAAGCGGACCTAATAGAATTCTACAAAACTCTCCACCCCAAATCAACAGAATATACATTCTTCTCAGCATCACATTGCACTTATTCTATAATTGACCACAAAATTGGAAGTAAAACACTCCTCAGCAAATGTAAACGAACAGAAATCACAACAATCTGTTTCTCAGACCACAGTGCAATCAAATTAGAACTTAGGATTAAGAAACTTACTCAAAATTGCACAACTACATGGAAACTGAACAACCTGCTCCTGAATGACAACTGGTTAAATAACGAAATGAAGGCAGAAATAAAGATGTTCTTTGAAACCAATGAGAACAAAGACACAATGTACCAGAATATCTGGGACACATTTAAAGCAGTGTGTAGAGGGAAATTTATAGCACTAAATGCCCACAAGAGAAAGCAAGAAAGATCTAAAATCAACACCCTAACATCACAATTAAAAGAACCAGAGAAGCAAGAGCAAACACATTCAAAAGCTAGCAGAAGGCAAGAAATAACTAAGATCAGAGCAGAACTGAAGGAGATAGAGATATAAAAAATCCTTCAAAAAATCAATGAATCCAGGAGCTGGTTTTTTGAAAAGATAAACAAAATAGACTGCTAGCAAGATTAATAAAGAAGAAAAGAGAGAAGAATTAAATAGATGCAATAAAAAATGATAAAGGGGATATCGCCACCAATCCCACAGAAATACAAACTATCATCAGAGAATACTATAAATATCTCTAGGCAAATAAACTAGAAAATCTAGAAGAAATGGATAAATTCCTGGAAACATACACCCTCCCAAGAGTAAACCAGGAAGAAGTTGAATCTCTGAATAGACCAATAACAGGTTCTGAAATTGAGGCAATAATTAATAGCCTACCAACCAAAAAAAGTCCAGGACCAGACGAACTAATAGCCGATTTCTGCCAGGGGTACAAAGAAGACCTCATACCATTCCTTCTGAAACTATTCCAATCAATAGAAAAAGAGGGAATCCTCCCTAACTCATTTTATGAGACCAGCATCATTCTGATACCAAAGCCTGGCAGAGACACAACAAAAAAAGAGAATTTTAGACCAATATCCCTGATGAACATCAATGCGAAAATCATCAATAAAATACTGGCAAACTGAATCCAGTAGCACATCAAAAAGCTTATCCACCAGGATCAAGTCGGTTTCATCCCTGAGATGTAGGGCTAGTTCAACATATGGAAATCAATAAACGTAATCCATCACATAAACAGAACCAGTGACAAAAACCACATGATTATCTCGATAGATGCAGAAAATGCCTTTGATAAAATTCAACAGCCCTTCATGCTAAAAACTCTCAATAAACTAGGTATTGATGGAATGTATTTCAAAATAATAAGAGCTATTTATGACAAACCCACAACCAATATCATACTGCATGGGCAAAAGCTGGAAGCATTCCATTTGAAAACCAGCACAACACAAGGATGCCCTCTGTCACCACTGCTACTCAACATAGTGTTGGAAGTTCTGGCCAGGGCAATCAGGCAAGAGAAAGAAATAAACTGTATTCAATTAGGAAAACAGGAAGTCAAATCGTCCCTATTTGCAGATGACATGATTGTATATTTAGAAAACTGCACCGTCTCAGCCCAAAATGGCCTTCAGCTGATAAGCAACTTCAGCAAAGTCTCAGGATACAAAACCAATGTGCAAAAATCACAAGCATTCCTATACACCAATAACAGACAAACAGAGGGCCAAATCATGAGTGAAGTCCCATTCACAACTGCTACAAAGAGAATAAAATACCTAGGAATCCAACTTACAAGGGAGGTGAAGGACCTCTTCGAGGAGAAATACAAACCACTGCTGAAAGAAATAAAAGAGAACACAAACAAATGGAAGAATATTCCATGCTCATGGATAAAAAGAATCAATATCATGAAAATGGCCATACTGTCCAAGGTAATTTATAGATTCAATGCCATCTCCATCAAGCTCCCAATGACTTTTTTCACAGAATTGGAAAAAACTACTCTCAAGTTCATATGGAACCAAAAAAGAGCCCTCATAGCCAAGATAATCGTAAGCAAAAAGAACAAAGCTGGAGGCATCACACTACCTGACTTCAAACTATACTACAATGCTACAGTAACCAAAACAGCATGGTACTGATACCAAAACAGATATATAGACCAATGGCATAGAACAGAGGCCTCAGAAATAACACAACACATCTACAACCACCTGTTCTTTGACAAACCTGACAAAAACAAGCAATGGGGTAAGGATTCCCTATTTAATAAATGGTACTGGGAAAACTGGCTAGCCATATGTAGAAAGCTGAAACTGGATCCCTTTCTTATACCTTATACAAAAATTAGCTCAAGATGGATTAAAGTCTTAAATGTAAGACCTAAAACGATAAAAACCCTAGAAAAAAACCTAGGCAATACCATTCAGGACATAGGCATGGGCAAAGACTTCATGACTAAAACACCAAAAGCAATGGCAACAAAAGCCAAAATAGACAAATGGAATCTAATTAAACTAAAGAGCTTCTGCAGGGCAAAAGAAACTATCATAAGAGTGAACAGGCAACCTACAGAATGGGAGAAAATTTTTGCAATCCACCCATCTGACAAAGGGCTAATAACCAGAATCTACAAAGAACATAAACAAATTTTCAAGAAAAAAACAACCCCATTGAAAAGTGGGCAAAGTATTTGAACAGACACTTCTCAAAAGAAGACATTTATGAAGCCTACAGACACATGAAAAAGTGCTCATCATCACTGGTCACCAGAGAAATGCAAATCAAAACCACCATGAGATACCATCTCATGCCAGTTAGAATGGTGATCATTAAAAAGTCAGTGAACAACAGATGCTGGAGAGGATGTGCAGAAATAGGAACTGTTTTACACTGTTGGTGGGACTGTAAATTAGTTCAACCATTGTGGAAGACAGTGTGGCAATTCCTCAAGGATCTAGAACTAGAAATACCATTTGACCCAGCGATCACATTCCTGGGTATATACCCAAAGGATTATAAATCATGCTACTATAAAGACACATGCACACATATGTTTATTGTGGCACTATTAACAATAGCAAAGACTTGGAACCAACCGAAATGTCCATTAATGATAGACTGGATGAAGAAAATGTGGCACATATACACCGTAGAATACTATGCAATTGTAAAAAAGGATGTGTTCATGTCCTTTGCAGGGACATGGATGAAGCTGGAAACCATAATTCTCAGCAAACTATCACAAGATAAAACCAAAGAAAACCAAACACCACATGTTCTCACTCATAGGTGGGAATTGAACAGTAAGAACACATGGACACAGGGTGGGGAAAATCACACACTGGGGCCCATCGGGGGTGGGGGGGTGGTTGGAGGAGGGATAGCATTTGGAGAAATCCCTAATGTAAATGATGAGTTGATTGGGTACAGCAAGCCAACATGGCACATGTATACCTATGTAACAAACCTGCACGTTGTGTGCATGTACCCTAGAACTTAAAGTATAATTTTAAAAATTTAAAAAGAAAATATTAGCAACATATACTTATATCCAAAGTATATACAGAAACTAACTCCATTAAGAAAATGGACAAATGATTTCAGCAGACACTTCACAAACCAAGATATCAAATGCTAAATCAGCACCTGCCAAAGTGATCAGCATCTTTAGTCATTATGGATTAGCACTGTAAACCCATTAGAATGGCTTAAAATTTTAATGACTGACCCATACCAAGAAATACCAAGGATGTGGAGCAACTAGAGTTTTTATTCGCTGTTCTTAGTTATGGTACAACCAATTTGGAAAACAGATTGTCAATTTCTTATAACTTTAAACATGTCCTTACTTTTATATCCCAGCCATATCACTCCTAGGTATTTACTCAAGGAAAATGAGAATGTGAATCACAAAAAGACTTTTGCAAAAATGCTCATAACAGATTTATTAAAAGAGTCTAAATTGGATAAAACACAGATGTTCAACAGCAGATGAACAGATAAACAAATTGTGATATATTCGTATAATGAAATACTTTTCAACCTTAGAGGAGAATAAACTATTGTTACACACAGCATAAAGGAATCTTAAAAAAAGGTATGCTGAGCAAAAGAAGACAACAAAATACGTAGTGGGTATATAATTCCATATATAGTCTATAATAATTCTATATATAATTCTATATTAGGCAGCATTAATTCTGAATGACAGGAAACCTATTAGTGGTTGCCTGGAACTTGAAGAGGTGGGTGACTGCAGAGATATCCAACAGAACATTCTGGAGTAATGGAAATTTTCTGTATTTGAATATAGTGATAGTGACATGCCTTCATACTTTGGTCATCTCATAGAACTATACTCTTAGCATAATGCATTTTAGTATATATAAATTATATCAGAATAAGGTTAAATTTCAGTATGTACGTATCAATTTTTGGAAATATTTCTGAAGCTACTATTTGTTTTCAATTTATCAAAAAATTAATGTGATTGAAGAACAGTTTAATTTTTAAACATGTAAATAGAATGGATAGCTGCATAAAGCAGAGATTTGCTGCCCAATAACCACTAGTCACAAGTGGCTATCAAGCCCTTGAAATGTGGCTATGCTGGATTGAGATGTGCTGTAAATGTGAAAATAAACACTACATTTTGAAAACATAGTATGAAAAATGATTTTAAATATCTGAATACTTTATATTGATTGCACATTGAAATATTTTTGATATATTAGGTAAAATAAAATATATTATGCTCAGAATAGTAATACATAGTCAATATGTCATATTCAACTTATTACATGTTTTAAGTATATTATGTCATCTATTTCCTTTAAGATTGCAATTTTGTTTTTATTTTTATACATTTAGGGGATACAAGTGCATTTTTTTACATAGATCTATTGTGTAATGAAGTCTGGGCTTTTAATTTAACTGTAACCTAAATATTGTACATTATACCCAATACAATAATAGATAAATATAATGATAATATATTTAAAATATACCCAATAGTATATTATACCCAATATAATGATACATATCCAATAATATACCCAAAAATAATATAACCAATAATAATATACTCAATATAATAATAAATATTCCCAATAAAGGAATGAGTTAATTTCTCTTCCCTTACCCCTCTTCCACTGTTTCGCTTTTTGGAGTCTTCAATGTCTATTATTACACTCTGTAGGTCCATGTGTATCTATTGTTTAGCCTCCACTTATAAGTGAGAACATACAGTATTTCACTTTCTGTTTCTGAGTTACTTCACTTAAGATTATAGCCTTCATTTCCATCCATGTTGTAGCAAAAGACATGATTTTCTTCTTTTTTATGACTGAGTAGTATTCCATTGTGTGTATATGCCACTTTTTAAAATCTGATCATTTCTTGGTGGACTATTAGGTTGATATCACAACTTTGCTATTGTGAATAATGCTGTGATAAACGTATGAGTGCAGGTGACTTTTTTATATAATAATTTTTTTTCCTTTGGGTAGATACCCAGTAGTGGGATTGATAAATCAAATGGTTAAGTCTATCTTTAGTTGTTTGAGAGATCTCCATACTGTAGTCCATAGAGGTTGTGCTAATTTACATTCCAATCAACAGTACGTAAGTGTTTCCTTTTCTCCACATCTTGGCCAATATCTGTTGTTTTTTTGGCTTTTTAATGATAGTCCCTGAGACTGATGTAAGATGGTATCTCATTGTGGTTTTAACTTGCATTTCTCTGATAAAAAGTGATATTGAACATTTTCTCACATGTTTGCTGGCCACTTTTATATCTTCTTTTGAAAAATGTCTGTTCTCATCCTTTGCTCACTTTATAATGGAATTATTTGTTGTTGTTGAGTTCCTTGTAGATTCTGGATATTAGCCCTTTGTGAGATGCACAGTATGCAAATATTTTTTCCCATTTGGTAGATTGTCTGTTTACCGTATTCATTATTTCTTTTGTGGTGCAAAAGCTTTTAAGTTTAATTAAGCTTCATTTGTCTATTTTTTGTTTTTGTTTTTGTTTTTGATGCCCTTGTTTTGAGATCTTCAATTCTTTGCCTAGTCCAATAACCAGAAAAGTTTTTCTTAGGTTTTCCTCTAGGATTTTTACAGTTTCAGGTCTTACATTTAAGTCTTCTATCCATTTTGAGTTAGTTTTTGTATATGATGAGAGATAGGTGTCCAGTTATATTATTCTGCCTAAGGATATCCAATTTTTCCCAGCACCATTTATTGAAAATGGTGTCCTTTTCCCGAGGTATATTTGTGTCAACTTTGTTGAAGATTGGTTGGTTGTGGGAGGTGGCTTTATTTCTGGGTTCTCTATTCTGTTCCATTGATCTAGATGTCTATTTTTATATAGGTACCATGCTATTTTGATTACCATAGCCTTGTCATAAAATTTGAAGTCAGGTAATGTGATGGCTCTAGCTTTCTACTTTGTGCTTAGGATTGCTTTGGCTGTTTCTTGGTTCCATATGAATTTTAGAATTATTTTCTCTAATTCTGGGAAAAATTACATTGCTAGTTTGATAGGGACTGCATCAAGTCTGCAGATTGCTTTGGGCAGGATGGTCATTTTAATGATATTGATTCTTTTGTTCCATAACATGAGATGTTTTTCCATTCATTTGTGTTATCTACAAATACACTCATGGGTATTTTGTAATTCTCCCTATAGAGATTTTTCACCTTGATTAAATGTATTATTAGGTATTTAATTTTTTTGAAGCTATTGTAAATAGGGTTGAATTCTTGATTTGCTTCTCATTATTGGTGTATAGAAATGCTACCGATTTTTGTACATTGATTTTTGAGTCCTGAAACTTTACTGAAGTCATTTAGCAAATCTAGAAGTCTTTTGGAGGAGTCTTTAGGGCTTTCTAGGTGTAAGATCATATCACCAGTGAACAGAGATAACTTGACTTTTTCTTTTTCAGTATAGGTGTCTTTTATTATTTTCTCTTGCCTGATTGTTCTGGATAGGACTTGCAGTATCATTTTGAACAGGAATGGTAAAAGTGGGCATCTTTGTCTTACTCCAGTTATTGGGGGAAGGCTTTTAACTTTTCTCATTCATTGTGATGTTGACTGTTGATTTGTCTGTCATATGTGGTTTTTATTATTTTGAGGTACGCTCCTTCAATGCTTAATTAGTTGAGGGTTTTTTATATTGAATGCTTTTTACGCGTCTATTGAGATGATCATATAGTTTTTCTTTTGAATTCTCTTTATGTGATGAATCACATTTACTTACTTGCATATGTTGAACTATCCTTGTATCCCTGGAATAAAGCCCACTTGATCATGGCATATTATCTTTTTGATGTGCTGTTTAATTTAGCTTCTTAGTTAGTATCTTTGTTGAGGATTTTTGCATCTATGTTCCTCAGGGATATCAGCCTGTAGTTTTCTTTTTATGTTGTGTCCTTACTCAACTTTGGTATTGAGGCAATATTGTCCTTGTAGAATGAGTTAAGAAGGATTCTCTCCTCTTCAACTTTTTGAAACCATTTCATTAGGATTGATACCAGTTCTCCTTTGTACACATGGTAGGATTTGGCTGTAAATTTGGTCCTGAGCTTTTTTCTTTTGGGAGACTTTTTTATTATTATTACTGATTCAATTTAAGTTACTGATCTCTTTAGGAGTTCTGCTTACTCCTTGTTCAATCTTGAGAGTGTCTATGTTTCCAGTTTATCCATTTCCTGTAGATTTTCTAGTTTGTGCATTTAGAGAAGCTCATAGTAGTCTCCGATAATCTTTTTTATTTCTGTGCTATCAGTTGTAATGTCACCTCTATTGTTTCTGATTGTGCTTATTTGAATCTTCTTTGTTTCTTGGTTAATCTAGCTAGTGGCCTATCAATTTTATATATCTTTTTCTTGATCCTTTGTATTTCTTTTTGATCTCAATGTTACTTACTTTTGATTTGATCTTTGTTATTTCCATTCTTCTAGCTTTGGGTTCTGTTTGTTCTTACTATTCCAGTTCCTTCAGGTGCAATGTTTCATTGTTAACTTGAGATCTTTTTCTACTTTTTTGATGTACTCATTTAACCTTATAAACTTTCCTCATACTGCTTTTCCATATACCAAAGGCTGTATCTCTATTTTCATCTGGGTTTATCCAAAGATTATTTAGGGACAAGCTTTACAGTTGCATGTAGTTTTGAGAGTTCCTCCTGATATTCATTTCTAGTTTTATTCCACTGTTGTGAAAGAAGATGTTTGATATGATTTTGACTTTTAAAAATTTATTGAAACTTGCCTTGTAGCCTTGCATAGGGTCCATTTTAAAGAATATCTTATCTGCTGATGAGAAAAAGACATATTCTGTGGTGTAGGTTACAATGTTATGTAAATGCTGTTAGGTCTACTTAGTCTAGAGTCCAATTTAAGTCCAGAGTTTCTTTGTTGCTTTTCTGCTTTGATGATCTGTCTGATGCTGTCAGTTGAGTGCTGAAGTCTCCTGCTCTTATTGCATTGCCAGGATTGTTATGCTGGTTTATTCTCATCTAGAGAAGCTGTCACTTATTTTTGAATTTACTTTCATTTGGATGAGACTTTTTCCTGAGGTTATGACTATAATATATGATAAATGGGGTCATTGGAGTTTGCTTTTGAGTGCTTTCTGGGGCCATGACTTTGTTAAATTCCTTGGTTATAGACAGCCTTAGTTTGGTGCTTTTCTCGAATGTTAGTTACAGTAGAAGTGCACTGGGCTTGTGAGGAGGCTCTCAGCTTACTGCAGGGATGGGGAGGTGGAGGTCTCAAAAAGCTTATCTTGCTCCCAAGCATTATACACTGGCCTCAGCAATTTCGTTTTGTTTTGTTTTGTTTTTTTTGACAGAATCTTGCTCTGTTGCCAGGATGGAGTGCAGTGGCGCGATCTCGGCTCACTGCAACCTCTGCCTCCTGGGTACAAGTGATTCTCCTGCCTCAGCCTCCTGAGTAGCTGGGACTACAGGCACGTGCCACCACACCCAGCTAATTTTTGTATTTTTTAGTAGAGATGGGGTTTCACCATGTTGGCTAGGATGGTCTCAATCTCTTGACTCCGTGATCTGCCCACCTGGGCCTCCCAAAGTGCTGGGTTTACAGGTGTGAGCCACCACGCCCGGATGCAAATTTTGTATTGGGTAATGCAGTTCTACTGCAGGCCGGTAGGTGGTGATTGCAGGTGACAGACAGCTGTGGAAGAGGCTCATGGGTATAAGCCTGATCTTTGTTTACTTGGGGGAGCTCTCTGTTGCCTCATGCCATAGGCTTGTCTGTGGAATGCCCTGTGTCCTGAGTTCCCTGCTCACCCTCAGGATGGGAGACGAAGCTCGGTTATACATCAGTGAGGAGCATAAGCACCATCCCTGTGGAGGGTGGCAGGGGGAGTTCCTGGAGAAATGAGCTGAGGTCTCTGTTTGTGGGGACATGGCTATACCAACTCCACATCATGGGAAGGCAGGAACGCCATTGGCTTCCCTATCACACCCCTGTCCTGGGGCTCGCATCTTTCAGTTCAGACAGCCACTGCAGTATATCTCTAGGACACAATGTACCTGAGAGCCACAGAACGCGCCTGTCCCCAAGCTGTGTCAAAATGGCTTCAAGATGGAGTCTCTTCCTTCAGCCCCAAAGACAGCTCTGTGGCTCACTTGTTCTATGCTGCAGAGACGCTGCTGCTCCATGTAGAGAGGAGAAAGGCCCCTACTTTTCTGCAAAAATAGGCCTAGTAGGCCCATTGCCAAAAGGGGTGCTGCCACCCGCCTAACAGCCCTGGAATGGCCCTCTTCAGAGACACAACTCTGCCCATCCTGTGTAAGCAGCCACAGCTGTGTTATCCTCAGTGTGCATGGAGAAGGGAGGAGTCTCCTTCTCCATTACTGTGCCTAAGCACTGGTGCCACCTGGCCCCTTGGGTGAAACCACACTTCTTCACTCATATCTCTGCTGGAAGGAATACAATCACATCCAGTCCACAGTGGGGAACTCTCAGCCCAAGAGAGCAGGCACTCTGATTTCCTTTGAACCAAGGGGCGCTTCCTTTGCACCCTGCACTCTATCTTCCAATAGGAGCATCACACCACAAGGACCAGACCACCAGTAATTTCACAGCTCCCCTGGGTCCAGCTGACCCCGTGTGGTTGCTGGAATACAAATGGGCACTAGAGAGTGTTTCAGGGATTTGGTAATGTGGACACACAAAGGCTGAGATTCCCTGGGCAAGACAACTTTCCACAATGTGTGTGCACCCAGTATGATGCCTACTGCTTCAGCTCGGATGTAGGGGAAGGGTGGATGATCCTGTGAGAGCTGGCTGTGTAGTGCATTGCCCTCCAAATATTTCCCAGATTACCTCCTACACCAGTGCCTGGGCTCACAAGGGTAAAGGAGCCTTCTGACAGTTTGGAGACCAGCAGTCTGCCACAGGGGTGAGGGGGAGCCAAGGACACTGCTATCTAGCCTTTCCACAGGACTCTAGGTGCCTCGGGATTCAATCTCTGTCACACCCTTGCTTCCTTCTTTTTTCTGTGTCCTGTTTTCTTCCTGTGAGCACTCTCCCCTTAATCTATTTGAGTTGTGATTATTCACCTGTAACTTTGGTTCTTTCTGAAGAGAACTGGCCTCTGATGTCTCTAGTCAGTCATCTTGAAAAAAAGGGGGTGCATTTTTATATTTTATTTAGATTGCATTTTTAACCCAGGAACTATTTATACATTTAGAAAAAGGCAAATAATCTCACCAAGAATACAGCTGCATCATTTCTAAACGCACTTTCTTTGAGTAGCTTCTGAAATATTTGTGGAAATTATTTTCTAAAGTAGTGCCTCCTAAAGAGTTTGGAAATGATCAAGGCCTTGAGAGATTTTGCATAGAATGTAAAATTGTTAGAAAATGTGTTTAGGAAATGTTGGATTAAACAGCACTTAACAGATTTCTAAACAACATGTATTTCAGTAATTTTATCAAGCTAATGTGCGTTGTAAATCTTCAGAGAAGGGTTCTTAAAATATTCTTGTTTCCCCTTGACATAATCAAAAGAGTCATACTCAAGATTTTGTGCAATAAAATATGATGTCTCTACAAAAAAAAGCCATCTTTGAGCTATTTTGGAATAGATGCCTCATACATATATGCTGAAATGCAAACTCAGAAGGTCTAGCACTACTTTTATAATGACTTGGATGAATATTATCCATTGACTTGATTACATTCTTATGCTTTTTTTCCTGCTTAGATTTTTCTCCAAATGTCAAAACAGCTTTGTAAGAAATAAGAGGAATGGAGAATGACTTCAAGTTTATTGTGTGCCTTCTGATTTCAGATGTTTGCTTCTACCCAGACGCAGTTTTTAATTTCTGAGATTAGATATTATCTCTGAATAAGAATTTTAAATATCATTTTTACATTTACTCAATTTATAAATTACACAAGAAAATTAACTTTTTCTAAATAATGATATTTCCATTTATATCAGATATTTCTATGAACTGTTGATGAGAAATTAATTTCTAAATAACCTTACAATTAAGGTATAGCCTTAGAAGAGAGTTTGAAAAACATGTTTCCATGATACTAATGTATTACTAGTAAAATTGCATTACTATGTAAGTAGAATTATAACTAATAAAAACATAAGTAATATACATAAATTATGATTTGAAAATAGGTCGGGCGTGCGGCTCATGCCTGTAATCCCAGCACTTTGGGAGGCCGAGGCAGGCAGATCACGAGGTCAGGAGATCGAGACCATCCTGGCTAACACGGTGAAACCTTGTCTCTACTAAAAATACAAAAATTTAGCCAGGCGTGGTGGTGGGCGCCTGTAGTCCCAGCTACTTGGGAGGCTGAGGCAGGAGAATTGCATGAACCTGGGAGGGGGAGCTTGCAGTGAGCCGAGATCAGGCCACTGCACTCCCACCTGGGTGACAGAGGGAGACACTGTCTCACAAAAAAAAAAAAAAAAAAAAAAAATCATGCTCAATACATATGCAACTAGAGTTATTTACATATAATAATTCAAACATAAGAATTGTCATAGATTTTATCAGAATTAGGCAATCTGTAGAGCTCAGAAAAAGAATACAATTGCTAACCTTATTATGAATTAATTTAATTCCAAACTACCATTCAACTGATTAGATCATAAAGTAGCATAGGCCTCCTGCTGTGTAGGTGTTTGCAAAAACACAGCAACCCCAAATATCTAGTAATGGGAATGGTGCTGAGAGTAAATTGTTGATAATTTTGTTATGACACTAACTAGTTGAGAGCTATTGATGTCTTAGAAATCTCTTTATATTGGCAAAATTTTATTCTATCTTGAAAGATACATAAGACAACATTCATCTATGATTTGTCTCTAGAATGGCTATGTGTGATAAGCTAGTTTCATCATATAGAGTGTAAGTAATTTACAATTCCAGAAAGTATACTTGATAAACTCCAAGAGGAAGTATTTAACTTAATAATTCTAGGCTTCCAGTCAAATGAATCCTTTTAAACTAATGCTTTGTTCTTTTATTTCATATTTGCCCTACTTCCTTTTCAAAACATGCCTCTTAATAATAAATTTGCTTAAGAAATAACTTCAAACTTTTAATAACATATGATATAAGGGACTACCTAGCTTCTCTGTGAGATTTTTTTTCCTGATTTCAACATTAAGAAGTTATGTTTTTACCTATTTTTCTGAGTGCACTTATTAATGTGTGAAAGTCCTTTAAATTCTGTTTCTGATTATTTCACTTTAGAAGGAAAGGAATGCAAATAACAATCTAGGTATAAAATATTTTTTATTATCATTTCAGTTTGGAAATGAGACACATACTAAATATTGAGATATCAATATGTCTTGGTAATGTGTTATATAGTTAGAATTAATTTAATACTGGGTAGAATTTCCTGTTTACAATAATGTTTTGCTATTTAAGAATTCCTAAATTTATCTTTAAGTCTTCTAAGAAATTTAACTAATAATTTAGTTTGCACAGACATACAGATACACACAGTTTGCTCCTCTGAGTGTGCTTTCAGAGTAAAGAAGCCAAAGGGAAGTCTGTCTCTACCCCTGCTGTCTTAACAGCATTGAAGACGTGAATCAATGGGGCAGTGCCTTACCATGACAGGAGAGGCACAGCACTCCAAAAGAGCTAGCTCTGGTTTGGGGGATGGAGCGGCTATCGTATGCAAGATGTAAATGTTTATGGTGAAAAGCAATCCAACTTAATCACTGCAAAGCCAGATTTGAAAATGAGGTTCCAGAAGGGGAGAAGTCATACTCCAAGACATGCCATCAACATAACATTGCTAATATATTGTTTTCCACAGGTCACAGTTCTAAGGAACATTACAATCAATTTTGATTACCTGTTGTCTTGAGGTCAAGTGAGCAAGAATAAAACAAACAGAAGTGTGCTCATACTTTTATCATTTCCTTCTGTACCCAACTGTGCACTAATGTTTGTTAGGAGTTTAGCACTGAGAGCTCAATTTGATTGGCCTACAAAACGGCTTGAAGAAGAGGGCAATAAACTGCTTCACCTGGTCCCATTCCTGTAATCAATGCATGAGCCTTCTAGAGTAATTTATTTATTCAGTTAAAGAATCTGTCATCTCCTGCCAAATAAGTTCACATATTTGTTTACCTGTCAGTACTTCCTCAGTGTTTGATTGTTTGCTTGATATTTATGTTGGTATGTGCCTTTGTTTGAGTAAAAATTTCATAAAATTTTTCTGGTTAGCTCTCTGGGTCTGGTATTTCAATAGAGTGTATTATATTCTATTCTCCTGGGAGCTGATATTTATAAGATCTGAGGCCTATGTAGAAATAAGTTTTTGTAGAAGAACCCTGAAATATGGGGTCCCCCTTAAACACCTGTTGAAGAACTTAAATTTATACATTCGTTTTATTTTTAAAGAAACAGTAGCTGCATGTTTTTCCAAGCAATAAAGTACACCTTGTACATTTTTGTACAGCAGGTTTAAGTATGCAGAATGAAATATTATCAATAGCATACATAAAATATATATAATTTGTATATCTACATTAGTGCAGCAAAATTATGTAGTCACACAATACTTCCAAAATTGCTAATTTTATTTCAATGTTATATGATATTATCATATAACAATCAAAGCAGCTATTAGGTTGGTGCAAAACTTATTGTAGTTTTTGCCATTAAAAGTAATTTTCCTTTATTCTCTTTTATGCTTACATTACTGTCTTTTCTTAGACTTCAATACTTTAAACAGACATATAACTTTTATTCAAATACAATTTCTTTGTTATAACTTTAACAAAAGTTATAAGTAGGCAAATTAACATTTGACTTGACCTCCAACTATTACTAATTCAAGTTTCCCTCTTGCTGGTTAGTATTGCTTAAGATAAATCATGACACTTAAAGGATTCTGAAAAGTTTTCCTTATTGAGAGTTGAATTAGTCATAATTACACATATAGAGAAAATTATATGGAAAATCTATTGTATAATGAGGGGCTGAGATTAATGGCTAAAACTACAGTTAATGACATTTACCCTAGGATTTTTAGCGTAACTAAAAGCAATCTAAGAGAATGTGTTGCTATTTTAAAATGTGAACTGGCATATGGAGAGATTCAATCTGGGTTAAAAGGAAAATAAATAGATTGAAAGAGAAAAACTGAGGTACAGGAGAGTTATTGCACATTCAGTATTTGATTTAATCCCATATTGAGTTCCATATGTTCACTTGAGAGGCACAGAGAGCCAAGAATATAAAATACCTTTTTTTCCCACTAATTACTTAGGCATGGTTTTCAAAGCAGAAGCTCTTTTGCCCACCAATTTTAATCAGAATATTGACATTTATTTTTTTTGGAAATTTCCATCATCTTCTAATAACTGAATATTTAGAGTATAACATTTTGTTCTAACCAGTGAAGCTATTAGAAAAATTTTATGAAACCCTTCAACCTCAAAGAACTTGCAATTTCAATAAATAATTGACTCATTTTATATATTTAAAGCAAGGTGAGTATTGCCGTTTATTAGAAAACTATAAAAGTGATTCAAGTCAACATTTTAGTGCTCGATGGGTATAAAATAATTGTTATACAGATGCTAATAAAAGTGAGTAGGAATAAATTCCCTTTTTTTCTTTTCTTTCTTTCTTTTCCTTCCTTCCCTTCCCTTCCCTCCCTCCCTCCCTCCCTCCCTCCCCCCTTCCTTCCTCCCTCCCTCCTCCTCCCTTCCTTCCTTCCTTCCCTTCCTCCTCCCTTCCTTCCTTCCTTCCTTCCTTCTTCCTTTCTTCCTTTCTTTCTTTCTTTCTTTCTTTCTTTCTTTCTTTCTTTCTTTCTTTCTTCTTTCTTTCTTTCTTTCGAGTCTCGCTCTGTCGCCCAGGCTGGAGTGCAGTGGCACAATCTCCACTCACCGCAAGCTCTGCCTCCCGGGTTCAAGCCATTCTCCTGCCTCAGCCTCCCGAGCAGCTTGGACTACAGGCTCCTGCCACCACGCTGGGCTAATTTTTTGTATTTTTAGTAGAGATGGGATTTCACTGTGTTAGCCAGGATGGTTTTAATCTCCTGACCTCATGATCTGCCAGCCTTGGCCTCCCAAAGTGTTGGGATTACAGGCATGAGCCACAGCGCCCAGCCCCTTTTACTTAATTATGCTGATTTCAATTAAATATTTTCTGTTATAAGAAGGTTTTTTGAAAAGCAACAGGGCAGCCCACATATTGAGGACTTAAAAGAAACAGCAGAAGCTTATATATGAGGATCAAGCAGGGGAGCTAATAAAAACTTCAATATATTTGCCTTAGTTCATTTGTTTACTATTTTAGAAAAGAATAATATAGAAATAATTCTGGACTTGTTATTTACAGAGACATGTGTTTTTACTGGAGAAAAATAAAAAAAAATCTATATTTCCCCAAAATGCATATAGTATGTATTTTTACTGGAGAAAAATAAAAAAATCTATATTTCCCAAAAATGCATATAATATCACAATGCTAGGCAGAAT
The DNA here is from genome assembly GCF_006542625.1 of Nomascus leucogenys. Taxonomy (NCBI): domain Eukaryota; kingdom Metazoa; phylum Chordata; class Mammalia; order Primates; family Hylobatidae; genus Nomascus; species Nomascus leucogenys. Next base: position 21,951,621 of record NC_044387.1, read on the forward strand.
TCCTATATTTTTTTCTTTCTGGCATGATTGCCTTCTTCCCACCCACTCCTGATACCCCTGTTTTTGAAGATAGTTCCATTGTTCTATTTCCTCAATAATCCAAAGGCACAATCTTAGCATTATTTTATGTACCATTAGCTTAATACTTACTAGAAAATATTAAATGGGCACATGTATTGCAAGCTATGCAGGACACTATAGAGGTTCCAGACATAGAATAAGTTCCCGGTGTCGTGAGATTGATAAATCAAGAAAAAGAGAAAAGGCTAAAAGCTGATTAAAGCACACAGGCCAATAATTAGAAAAATAACAATTTTTCTAACTCAGGGTTTTCCTAATTATTTACTTAGATTTCATGGCTTTACCTTTTTTTCATTTTTAAAGAGAGTTGGTCATACAGTTTTAGTGTGTCTTCTGACTTCAGAATAAAGTGATGGCATATATTTTAAAATAAGTAAAGCATAAAAAACCAGTATTTCCTGAATGTTTGTGCAAAGAAGTGAATATCTCAGTTCATCATGAGAGACATAAACTAGTATTTGAGTGCCTTCTATGTGTCAAGCATCAGCTAGATATTTTCACTTACATTATCTTATGAGGTACCCACAGGAATCCTAGGAGAAAGTGTTTTAATAACCTTGTAAAAAGTAATGGATAACGCCTTTTTTGGAGTGAAGTCTAAATGGGTTATTTTTAAAAGAATGATATAAAAGTTTTTGTTCCTGAAGAGATCTTTCAAGAGGTTATTTTGGAATTCCATTTTTTTCTACCTGAGATAATATGTAAAAATATTCAAATATTATCTTTAGCCTTCTACTGAAGATACTTTTCTTTTTTATTCCAAATGTTCAGATCCCATGAGTGCTTTTTATAGCCAAACTTCATGAGGACTACTTCGGGTTTCTTAAAAGCAAGGAGGTGATATTATCTTTTTCATTACCTCGTCTTGGGGAGAAAGACTGGGTCAGGGTGATAAACAGTAGGTAATTCTTCATCTCATTGAGACATCTAGGATTATTCTTGTTTCCCCTATTGTTTAATAAAAATAATAAAATTGTAAGCAAGTACAATTATTGCACAAAGCTGTCACAGGCATTCGAAATGATGACATGTTGAAAAGGAACAGAAAGAATCTTATTGTATACTGCTTGGGAAACAATAGTTAAAAGTTACTAGTTCCACAATTTTCAAGGAACAGAATTGATTGTAAGGTGGGAAATATTTTTTAAGCCCTAATTTGTAAACGGGTATTTTATTTTTTATACAGGTAGTTATTAATATTCCTACACACCACCCAACTTAATTAAGGCTTAGTCACATCATGAGGTATGACTGAGGTGACAAGATGGAATCAAATTAAGACATATAACAATTTCATTTTTCTTTTTTACTGTAAGACTGACACCCATGAGTAAGAATTAATTACATGAAAAAGAAAGGAGAAGGAAATACAAAAGGAAAAACATATATGTAAGCTTCTATAAAGTCTGTAAACAATATAAAATACTTATGTGTAGAAATCTGGATTAATCTACTTAAGAATTCTCTTTTCCTTGTTTTAAAGAGAAGGAGGCCAAAAAAAATACAAGAGCAAATTTTATAAAATTTTAAAAATTTAAAAAGTCTTTCTTTTTTATTACATAGATTTAAAAAGTGGTTAATAAGTATTCAAAGTCTTACTTAAGTTGAATATGTATAACCATTTCTGCTGATTTAATTCCAGTGCTCATTTTGCCCAACTCCACAGGCCTCAGCAATGTTACAAGACAAAGCACTTCCCCTCTTTATGGCAGCTCCCTGGCTGCCTCCTCTCTTCTTTAGAATGGTAGCATCATTCAAATGAGAGGACTTTGCCAATATTCGATGATAATTGGAATGAATATTTCATACACTTAAAATTGAACTTTCGAAGTCTAATTGCTAGAAAGCACATACAGTTAAATTTGATACTGTAATTAGATTACTTCAGCTGCAATTATAGGATGAAATGTGTGTCTGTGTTTGTGTGTGTGATTTTAATAGTCAAACTGTAAGTTATTTATGTAGAGGTAATATTAAAAACTAATAGGAGAGAGATTAAAAGAAATTTATCACTGGTTTTCTGTGTATTTACCATAAATTTAAAAGTAAAGGCTCCAAGTCTTTGCTATTGTGAATAGTGCCGCAATAAACATACGTGTGCATGTGTCTTTATAGCAGCATGATTTATAGTCCTTTTGGTATATACCCAGTAATGGGATGGCTGGGTCAAATGGTGCTTCTAGTTCTAGATCCCTGTTGTGGGGTGGGGGGAGGGGGGAGGGGGAAGGGACAGTATTAGGAGATATACCTAATGCTAAATGACGAGTTAATGGGTGCAGCACACCAACATGGCACATGGATACATATGTAACAAACCTGCACATTGTGCACATGTACCCTAAAACTTGAAGTATAATAATAATTAAAAAATAAAATAAAATGGAAAACAGAAAAAAAATAAAAATAAAATAAAAGTAAAGGCTGTATATATTATTAAAAAATAAACTAGAATTAGCTTTAAAAATTCTTTAAAATTATCTCCTCAATAAATTAAAGTTTGAAGGCAGAGAAATGTTTAAAAAGCATCATATTTTCAACAATAGCAAAAGTTACTTCACTGTAAATTGGGATGGGAGATACTTACCCTAAATGTTTATTCTGAATGTTTTGTCTCATTACATAATCTATACATATAAATGTTAGATAATGTCTTCACCTTGGCATTGAATTAAAATTTTGATATGAAACAATAATATTTTTGTTGAATATATACACTTTGGCAAGGAAAATATTTTAGGTAAAGGGATAAAATATATTTGGCGACATGTGGTTATAGAAATACCAGAGTAACTTATAGAAATTGTGTATCACAATAAAAAATGCTTTAATAATGATGTAAACTCCTGCACTTGAGACTAACAACTTTAAAACCATATCAGTTTCAAAGACTAGTTGGAAGTCTTTAAATTCTACTACTACAAAGAATGAAAAATATAAGAAACAAATATTCCACAGAAGACGAGAGACTTACGAAATGCTCCTTTATGTTAAATCTGTTCTCCCTAAGGATAGGTTCTTTGCTTGCTTCAAAGTAAGACTTAGTGGTTACACCAAGCCAGCTGGAAATAGATTAATATATTGTTCTGCCCTTTCATCTTTGAAATTTTACTTTAATTTTCTAGTCTCTTTCCATTTATAACGATCAGAGAGGAGAAGGTACACATGGCTCTTTTGCAGACAGCCACTTGGATAAATGTTGTTGTAATTATTACCTGTGGCACAGCAATATGGCCTGGACATTCCACAAACATGTGGTCACTATTTGGAAAGAGGCCTGCACTTCATCAACTGAAAGCCAGTGTCATATTAAGGACTTAATGAATAATGAATAAAGACCAGCATTCACATGAGTTAAATTAAAAGTTGTTTTTTTTTCCTTTTTACCATACAGAGCCTCTGCTTTGACTCAATATTTAATTAAAGACTAGAATGATTGCTATAATAAAAGACATTGTTAAAGCACATTGTAAAATATGAAAAAAATTTAACGTTTCATACATTTCTATTTTCATAATTTATATACCCATGAAAGTTACTCAGATTTCTCTCTTTATAGATTTTTTTGTCAGTGACTAACATTGTGTAGTCAGCCGCATACTAAATTGCTGTTGACTGCATGTAATAAATTGTTAGTTGTATCAATTTTTTAACCATGAAGTTTGGTTATACTTTTAATTTTACACAACATTTTTATTATTATTTAATTTAGCTTCCAATGTATTTGTTTTATTGTGCCAATTATTGAGAAGTCGAATCATTGCATGTCATAATACATTTTCTTTAAACATATCAGTAAATAATAGTGGATGACTTTGGTAGAAACCAATTAAATATAATCATCAGAAACACTTCTATTGAGCTCTTATGTTTTGTAGCTATTGTAAAACCCCATGATAGAAGAAATACAAACATTGTGTAAGGGAAAGTCAAAAGAAACTTTCATAAAAATTACTTCATGTATGTTTGTGTGTGGGCTCTGTGTGTACACGTGAGTGTGTCCATGTGTGTATTTATTTTTAATGCCTGTCTTTAAAAAGCCTGGAAAATTATCTAGAGTTGTGAAGGGTTACTTAAATTAATACTGGTTTCAGTTATGGCATTCTTTCTACATTCTAAGTAAAATACTAAAATAGCAATAGAAGTAATTTTTGTTAAACCATTTACAGCTACAATTTTTCAAATTTGTGGAAGCTTAAGAGAATTAATTAACTAATACTATAAGAGAAACAGTAAAGTGGCTATATTCTCAAAGGAAAATGCAATAACAGTAGAAAAAATAGGTAAAATTTAAATTTAAATTTTGCAAAAGTAGGGAGTAATGGATGGCTTTAAAGGTAAATAATAACAGCTAGAAATGAGTATCAGGGGAAAATCCGAATGCAGATAACAATAAACTAATTCAGGTAGAATCAGATCTTCCCAAAAGAGGTTGAGAATAGTATTTTGGGAAGAAGATTTTTCTTTGAATCAATTTGAATGATCTAATCCAAAGGATAATAAAGAAGTGTGTGTGTGTGTGTGTGTGTGTGTATACACACATATATAAACATATATGTTTATAAAAGATTGTGATGAATGCTACGAAGTAAATCTACACAAAGAAGATGGGACAGGACATGCTAATGAAGGTTGGGGGAGAGTTACTTAGTCTGTTCAAGAATAATCTCATTTATGTAACAAAACTGGAGCAGATAACTAAAGAAGATGTTCCTTGTATCATATCTGGGAGAAAGTTCTAGTTCAAGGAAATTACAAGTAAAACAAACCTGAGGTAAGCACAAGCTTCCATGGCTGAGAATTGGCAACCAGAGCAGAGTGTCTGGAATGGAATAAAGAGACAGGAAATAGTAAGAGATGAGGTCAGAAAATTAAGAGATGGATGTTGTTATGAAACACAGAAAAAAGTATTCTAGGCCATTGTATTGCTGTGTAGGGAAGGAAAGCCATAAGACAATTTCAAGCAGAAAATTCCCCTGATTTGACTGAATTTTCAAAGGTTCTATTTGGCTGCTAAGTTGAGGATTTCCTTGAAAGGGACAGGGGTGAAAGCAAAAGAGCCACCCAGAAAAATGTCATAATAATCCGAATAAGATATAATAGTGACATGGATCTTGATGCTATCAGTAAAGGTATTCAGAAGTGACTAGACATTGGATATATTTCGAAGGTAGAATCAACAGGATTTAGTGATAATAATAGTTTGACATTGCATTTGGGAGAAAGAGCCTGAAAGAAGAGCAAAGAGAAAAGCATAGGATAACTCCAAGTTTGCGGTTCTGAGACACTTAGAAAAATAACATTACTCTTTACAAAGGCAGGAGCAGGAGGAAGTAAATTTAGTTTTTGAATGTGTTATGTGTGAGATGTATGGTAAATACGAGGGGGAACACACAAAATAAACTTTTGGATAATATGTCTAGAGGTCAAAAGTGAAGTGTAAAAGAGATTTTCAAACTTCTGAAATGTTGCTATATAGGGAATATCAAAGGTATAATTTTACTTGAGATTGCATGCATACACACATGCAAGCAAAATAATAGAAGCTTTCCCAACAGAGAGTTCCAGGTCAGTTTATATTAAAAAGGCAGTCATGAAAAATGGACTGAAAAAGAGCAACCAATGAGTTTGGAAGAGAAACTAAGTGAAGACAGTGTTTAAAAGAGGAAAATCTTATCAACTATGTCCAATGCACCTAATAAATCCAAGAAGATACAGACTAATAAGTGAATATTGAAGAAAACAGGTATCACCGGTGCCCTAGACACGAAGAGAAATGGTGGGAATGAAAGGTAAGAACAAAGCCTGATGTACAGAATTCAAGCCACAATAGCAAGAAAGGAATTAAAGACACCTTTAGGCAATTCTTTCTAGTTGTGTTCTAGAAGAGAGCAAAGAAATAGAGTGATAGCTCGAGGGCAAGTATGATGAGGGGTGGACTTGTTAAAGATGGGAAATGCTACAGCAAGTTTAATGCCGAAGGAAATAATCTGGTGGAGAAAAGAAAAATGATACATGAAGTACAATAATCAGATGAGACAATTGTGCAAGTGTCATCCTGAATAAGTAGAAGAGAATAAATGGGCTCATGAGCAGGAGTGGAGGAGTTGGTGTCAGATTAGAACACAAATGATTCATTCAAAATTAATCCATTCATTTTTTCAACATGTTTACTAGATACTATTATTTTTTGCCATTATTGTGCTAGAAAGTAAAAATACAAAAATGAATAAAACAGGGCCTGTATCATGAGCATTAAAATCTGGAGGAGAAGGGATTGACATTAATCTACTTTAATACATTTTTATTTAAAAGGAGTGCTCCACTAGAGGTTCAAAATATGTTGCTCTCATTAAAGACAAAATATGTAAGTTCCAAGAGAATGGGTAAACATTCATGAATGAAGTTTTCAAAAAGGCCTCACAGAGAGTGATAATAAACATTCAGTCCAAGTTTAAATGATGGCGAGACCACTGTAATCATAAAACATAGTAAACTCAAAGGCAGAGAGGTGTCACAGGTTTAATGGGTCTGTAAATAATGTGGATGGCTTAGGGTGCATTTACTGTAGTTTAGCAGGAGAGGCCAATGGTGGTCACATTCAGGGTTTTCTGTGTCTTGCTGAAAATGAAATTCCTCCTGTGTTTTTTGGGCTGAAATATAGGAGGGATTAAGGAGGCCTGTCACATTTCTTAGTTGGGTGACTAACTGGGTGAAAATTAAATTACCAGAATAAAAGTTTGGAGTATAGATATAAATTCAAATTTTATACTCTGAGTTTGGGATGCCTGTGTGAATCCTGCCTGTTGGAAAGTATATCTAGGTGGTAATATGTAAAGGCACTCACAGGTGTACATTTAAGACTCAGATATGATCAGGTGCATAGCATCATGAGCAGGGGCTGATCCAAGTTTTACAGCACCAGAAGGAAGCCTGTACAATTTGGAGGCCCCTTAATAATCTATACATTCTAAAATACAATATTAAGTATAATTCCTAAAAATAAGCCCTATATAAATGAGGTTTTCTGAAGCTTATACTTTATTAGTACCCTAGTAAATCTTTTCATGAGCAGGAGCTGTTGTAGGGAAACATAAAGCTATGGACCTAGAAGCGAATACCTAGGTTAAAGAGAGGAGGGAGAAGAAAAGAACACGAACATCTTGAGAATAGATTTTAAGTGTCCTCACCACATAAACACATAATGGCAACTAATGGTAGCAATGATGTATTAATTAATTTGATTGTGGTAATAATTCTACAATGACTTTTTATGAAGAATCATCACGTTGGGCACCACAAATATACACAATTTCTATTTGTCAGTCATACCTAAAGAAAACTGAATAAAAAGAGCAATCAGTGTAAAAGGAACTGAGATAAAATACTGAGAAAGAGCAGTCAAAGAGGAAATAATATAAAGAATTCAAGGAAGGAGAGGATTCCCATAGGAATATAGGTTCATAATGTATTAAATATTATGGAGTCTTAAGGGTACATGAGTAATTATTTTGTTATTAAGTGATTTATTAAATGAATTATTTTAATTTGTAAGTAGATGCGATGAAAAATAATTATTAAAAATGCTGTCTGACAGATAACTCTTATTTTGGGACAAGACTTAACAAATTTTCTAGGCAAAGAAACACAAAAGGTAACACATTTGAAACATACTGTCACTGCATCCTAAATTCATATCTAATGAATGAGTGATTTTTATAGATCTGGACACCAAAACTTCAGCAAATATATTATTTTAAATAAACCTTGAGTCACATGTACATAAGTAGGCTTCCAATGATAATTGGTTGTTTTACCTTCAGTGCAGTAAAAATATTAGTGCAACGTAGATAAAACTTTTAAAATACTACATTCATAGCATCTCATTATACTTAAAATAAAACTATCGACTCTCTTGAATATTTCAAAATGGATGTCAAATATTAAAATCATATAATCATTATAAAATAACTTTTTATTCAAAAGTTTCATTTTCATTCTGTCAATGTATCTGTCATCAATTGATAGACCAAAGTGTGCTTGAACAGAATGTAAAACAGGATAAAAATTGTTCTAACCTTTTAAAGTTTGTGTATGTGTGTGTGCGTGCACGTGCATGCACGTGAATCTGTGTGATTATGCAAAAGATAAAAGGTTTTCTTGAAAGTATTGAGGCAGCTGCACTCTTTTCAGACTGATTCCTTTTTCATGAATACAAAAGTAGCATTTAACTTATCATTGTACTCAAGGGCTTATTTTATAAGCAATATAAAAGCAGCTGGGAAAATGATTTTGTTACTTTTAGCATGGCTAGGTAATTAAAATTTTCTGGATTAAAGATATTTGAGTGCTGTCTATGTTGCTGATGATAGCTCTTACTAATGATATTAGTGCAGTAATTTTCCAATTTCAAATGCTAAGTATTTTTGTGTGGTTAAATGATTTTGTTGAATCATATGGATAGATTAAGTATGAAATTGAAGCCATGTACATTTTCAGGAAATTTTGCTCTTGTACTTCAAGCTGCACAACACTTCCATAGCATTTCTCCCACACATTTTTTTCTGTTGCTTTTTATTTTTTGGCAAAGGAAATGCAGGGGAAGGAGAAAGGATCACTAAGTGGTACCTTCTTCTTGTCACCATAGTAACAGGAAAATGTAATTATGCAAAAGAGAAGAAATATTGCAAGGTAATAGAAGAGAAACACAACTGGATCAAGAAACTGATGTTGAGGCCGGGCGCAGTGGCTCACACTTGCAATCCCAGCACTTTGGGAGGCCGAGGCGGGCGGATCACGAGGTCAGAAGATCGAGACTACGGTGAAACCCCGTCTCTACTAAAAATATAAAAAAATTAGCCAGGCGTGGTGGCGGGCGCCTGTAGTCCCAGCTACTCGGAGAGGCTGAGGCAGAAGAATGGCGTGAACCCGGGAGGCGGAGCCTGCAGTGAGCCGAGATTGCACCACTGCACTCCAGCCTGGGCGACAGAGCGAGACTCCGTCTCAAAAAAAAAAAAAGAAAAGAAACTGATGTTAAGGCTGAAAGGCACACTGAGAGGTCAAATATCTAATTCCTTCATGGTCAAGAAATAGTTCATTCAAGTCTTTCATAGAACACAGAAGTTAAAAAATACTACTTTAACTTCTGATGATTTCCAGAAACGAAAATTCAACTTTTCTCTCTGTAATCATTTATTCAAATGTGCAGTTACATTAGTAATGCAGATTATTAACATTTATTAATAGTCAAGGTTACCCTGAATCTTTGTAACATTTTCAAATGTACCCTAAAGATAGCAGTTGTCCTGATAATCTCCATTTTTCTGAACAAAATAAGGAGTTGTTTCTTTGCATTCATACGTAGAAGTTAATTTTTCCTTTTGTTTTGTTACTTTTTCTTTGAATCCATTGTATTTGTAGACTAAAATTAGAATAGCGATCCCAAGTTTTATTTATTTCAAATTAAAATTAATAACTTAAATCACAGTGATGTTCAGCCAAGGTTAATTCGACACAATTTTTGTGTATATATTGTACCAATCTCACTTGGAGGAAGAAATAATAGTAAAACATTAAGAGGGAGTTTCCACAGTTTCTCAAAAAAAAAATCAAACTAAAATAATCACATATGGATCGAAAGAGAAAACAAGTAAAATCGATCTGCCTATAGTCTATGCCCTAACATTTAAACAAGGCAGATAATTCAAGTTTCAAAGCGTAAGTTTTAAATTGCAAGTTTTAATTTCCACGTATGTTGGGAAATACAAATCTCTGACCATCAGAGTTACCAGGGAAGTCCGAATCAGAGTAAAGAGTTAAGCAGGGAAGAGGCAGAATAGAGGAAAGAGCACAGAGTCCTGATGGTGAAGAGAAACAGAAAATATTAATCAGGATTATTCTAAGAAAGAGAGGTTTTCACATGAGTGTGAAATTATTAAAGACAGGTCAGAGATCTGGTGGATCAAAGAACAGAGCACGGGAATTGTCTGACAGATACTGTAGGAAGTTAAGTTGGAGAACACGGTGTTCCTTAGAGGCATGATATTAATAGTAAAATAAGAGTGCCACCAAACTACAATAATATCAAAGACTGAGAATAAATCTGATAAACCAAGAAGCATATATTAATGGAACACACATAGAGGTGAAAAGAGAATTGAACATACCAAAAGTAAGAATCACATTGGTTACCGAAAGCCTTCTACACCTCCCCTCCCCGCTCAATTTCTTAATTTCTTATTGTTTTAAGAAAATCCAATGCAAATAACTATGAATTGAAAAAACATAGCTCTCATTTTAAAAACAGTGCACGAAGAAAAAATAATCAAAACTTTTCAGTAGATAAATATATTCCTGCTGTAACACATGCACATAAACTGAAACATGATGGAAAGAAAAACTGGATCTTCATACCCATTTGAACACAAGTAATTTAACCAACACCGAGGAAAAGAGAGAACATTAAAATAAGAAATTCATAAGGTCAAAACACACATTACAAGACAGAAAGGAAATGATAGCTGATAAAACTCAGAAAAGAGATGAAAGAAAAAGACAAAGTTCTCTCCAAAACGAGATCTGAATTACATTGTGTCCAATGAAGAAGAGAGATGAGTGAACTTACAGTAAGGAATACACAAAATATAACCAAAGTACAAATTCCCTTTATCTCATTCTTTAATAAATCCTCTCCAGTAAGGCTGTGCCCCTGTGCTTTCCCACTGAACAATTTTTTCAAGAGCATCAATCACCCACACACTAGTAATTCCACTGGATAGTCTCTTTCCTTGTGGGAAATCAGCAGCAGACCACTGTCTTCTCATTAATATTCTTATATTTGCACTTTGGCTTTAAGAGTGCCACACTTTGTTGGTTTTCCCCCTACCTCTCTATTTATTCTCAGTATTATTTCTGGTTCCTTCTCTTCTTGACCTGAAAACCTTGGGTAACCCCAGAGCTCAGTCCCTAGGTGTCATAATTTATTTGCACACAATTCATTTGTTGATCTCAATAGTCTTGTGATTTTCATTAATATTTATTCACTGACAAATATTACATGTGTATGTCCAACCTTGTAGTTTTCCCTGAACTGCAGTCATTAAAGGTGTCTCTGAGCAAGGTGTAAACATTTTATACTACACATGGAAGATAAAAATTTAATATCCTCCACTATTGTGTAAGTTTATGGCGACTATCATGGTTTTATTTTTCTCTATTAAACTTCATCATCATTTTACATTGTATGTGTTTAATTATTTATTTCTTCACTGTCTGTCTCTCCATATGCCTAGTGCCTAGAGTTGTGTTTCATACATACTATGAGTTCAAAAAAACAGTTTTTGAATAGCAAAGGAATGAGTGATTAGTAAATCACTATCACTCAACTGTGAGTTAAAATCCTATATTTCTTCAATAGGTATATTATTAATGCACATAATTTACCACCATATAAAGATTAATTGAATATTTACAATATTATTTGTGAAGGTGATAGTTTAATTATTTTCTGTGAGATACTTTGGAAAAAGATTAATATTAAAATATTCTGAGTTTAGATTCATGTTTCTAGTAAGGTGTACATGATTACATGTTCGGCTAATCTACCCTGGATGTTTTAATTTTAGATTGATTAGGCTGTGTTTAGTTTTATTAAGGAAAAAAAATCACTTTTTACTTCGGGTGACTAATTTTGAAAAGAACCATGTGTTTTGCTTCTAGATTCACCTATTGCTTTCCTACACTGCCTATATGATCCACTGATTTTTAGCAAGTCACATGTCACATTCCACTAACTGTATACTCAGAATTTTGCATTACATTTTAAAAGGTAATATTATTTTCTATGTAACAGTTATTATGATTGGTATAAACACAGGTAGAAATACTTTATAACTTAAAAAAAATTTCCCATTTATTATAAGGCTAAAAGGCATAAAGTTAACGTTTGCAATTTTTTTAAATTTTATTATTATTATACTTTAAGTTTTAGGGTACATGTGCACAATGTGCAGGTTTGTTACATATGTATCCATGTGCCATGTTGGTGTGCTGCACCCATTAACTCGTCATTTAGCATTAGGTATATCTCCTAATGCTATCCCTCCCCACTCCCCCTACCCCACAACAGCAATTATTTTTGTGTGTTTTGTTTCACTGATTGGTGAGGGCTTTAATTATCCTGTCCTTGGTCATGAGGGAATCTTTCATACATGCTGTTATATTTCAAAGACCTGTGTGTGTGTGTGTGTGTGTATGCGAAAGGAACACAGAAATGTATAAGTCATTCCTAAACTCATCCAGTTCATTGATTCACAATAAATAAACAGATTGGAAGCCTTTGTCAATGCTATCAGTACCCTGCCTATATCCTCTTAATTATGACTCAATGCACAGCAGCTAGACTTCCAAATGCCAACAAGTGCAGTTCTTTGCCCATAGGCTTTCTCTAGCCACTAGCCCTGCTTTGCTTCACCACGTGTCAATCCAGAAGTGCCAGGAAACTAACAATGTAAGAATCAACCTTAAATAGATGACTGATGAGAGTTGAGATTCTACATACCTTAAGGGGAAGCAGAGTAGAAAATCCAGAGGTGTATATTTTGCACTGCTCTTAGATGTATCTGAAGGAAGCAAGCTCCAGATACACAGTGATACTTTAATTGATAGAGACATTGATTTTTTCCCTTTTCCTACCTTGCTTCCCCCACCTACTTAATGTGCTATCTGGGATTGGTTCCTTGATTCATTTCTTCTTGCTGCTGTGATACATTACCACAAATACAGTGCTTAAAACAATGCAAATGTATTATCTTAGAGTTCAGGAGGTCAGAAACCCCAAATCAATTCTACTGGATCAAATTCAAGATGATGGCATGATTGGTTGTTTCTGAAGGCACTAGCAGAGTATCTATTACCTTGATATCCCCCTGCCAACCGCTTATAAGGACCATTGTGATTACATTTAGCCCACTTAGGTAGTTCAGGATAATCTCCCCATTCCATAATCTTTAATTAAATCAGAACTGGGAAGTCTCATTTCCCGAGACAGTGACACCTTCACAGGTTCCAGGGATTAAGTTATGGGTATTTTTGAGGAAACATCGTTCAGCCTGACACACATCTCAAATAAATTAAAGGCACTTGAGACCTTGCTTCAGGTCCTTCTTGATACCGATACCTCATCTAGAATGATGTAACATATTGAACAGAAATTTACTAAATTAAAAAACTTAGGAACAGAAAGTTCCTCATTTTTCAGTACAGTTTATGCCAAGAATCTTTGATTTTGTGTGACAGTTTTCTAATAATTCTGGTAATTTTTTTATAAACAGTGAAAATGCAAAAACAAGAATTTCCTTGTACAAGAGTTCCTTCCTAGCATTTTGGGAATAGTGTAAGGGGGAAGAATTGCTATGTTAACATTTGTTCTATCAAGATTTCTCTCATTAAATTTAATTAGCTTTCAGATTCCAAAGCTACAATTCAAACTCTGGCAAAATTTTAGAAAGAAAACAATATAATATTAATAGAAAAAAATACAAATAGTAAAAGTAAATATATATGGAATAGTTACTATATGCAACACAAACTATTAGTGCTTTGCATGCATTATATTATTTGATAAGTAACAGTAACTTAAGCTGGAAATTATATTATCTATATTTTCCAAATGAGAAAATAGGTGTTAAGGAACTTTCCTAATTCACATGACTTGGAAAAAAAATGTGTTGTATCCATAAAAATGTATGTGAAGAGTACTAGTGAAGTTCACATGTTGAGAAAAATACGTTCCATAAGAGATGGGATTCTGTGCTAAGGACCAGAAATGACAGCGAGAAAACCTGTTATGTTCAAATAACTGCATATAGTTCAGTGTGAGGAACACTGTGGAGAGGCATATAGGTAATAAAGAACAATGAGGCTAGAAAGTAAAGCAGAGAGCAGATTCTAATCTAAATGGTCCTATTATACCTAGTAAGGAATATTAATTCATTAAAATAATTCAATGACAGGATAAAATAATGACATTTGGATGCTGAGGATAACACATTTTGCAGAATGGTAAATGACTTGTAATGACAGAAACCTAAAAATTAATCAGTCAAGAGATAATAGACACAGAAAAAGAAAGTAGTATTAGGGAATAAAAAAAGAATAGCGTCACAAGGTAATTAAAAATGTAGAATTGACTGGTCTCCTTGATTAAAAGTTAGCATAGATCAGTCATAATATGGAACATCATGAAAGGAAATGTGGAGAAAAGAGCAGAGGTTGTGAATAAAGATGAAGGATGATATATTTTTAGATGCCCTTGATAAATCCACATGGAAGGTGTGGTTCCAGATCTAATGAGAGAAGTCTAGACCAGAAGGGTAAATTCAGAAGATGTTGGCATTTAGTAATAATAGATGATGTAGGAATAGATGAGATGCCCAAGGAGCGAGTGACTATTATATTGCATGAATATAAGACAGAGTCTAAGACAGATCTAAGAAAGGCTCCAGTGCTAATAGTTTAGTACAGGAAGCTTCCCCAACATAGGTGGAGAGTGAGGTAGAAGAAAATTCAAGAGAATTTATGTGTTGGTGAATAATGGGGACAGAGGTTTAAGTGGGATGAGGGAATGGAGTCAACGATTGCTGCTATTTCTCTAAAGAATTTTGACTTCAAAGTACAGGAGAAAGCTAATGCTGAAGGTGAAGTTAGCTAAGGGCTAAGGGAGAGATTTTTTTAATATAAAAAGATCATGGAATTTTGGGTTGTAAATAGTAAAAGAGATGAGGACAAAGAGAGAAGCAGAAAATACAGTATGTGGCAGGTATAAAACTTAGTACAAGCTTTAATGCAATATCGGTAGAAGATATGGATAGAATTGTGAATAAAATTAGAGGTATTACTCTTACCACTTCATTTAGTATGTCATCAAATGTTTGAATGCCATTATGTCTCAGGTTTGTGTTAGATATTTCAGATATAAAAGTTTGAAAAGAAGAAAGAGTTTTATTATATTGATGGAAATGTTAAATAAACAAAATCATTAGTAAGATAATAACTAAATAAAGGAACGGTGCATTATCAAAGGTTAATTCTGTGAAACATAGAACTTGTTACGGATATCAGGAGACAGTAATGGGTTTGTAATTTAAATTTGGGTATTCTTCAATAAACAGAAGACATAGACAAGAGACTGAGCCACTTACATATCTGAGGAAAGAATATCTCAAGCACAGCCCAGGTATGGGTATGGCAGAGGCCCTTAATGAGGAGCCCATGTGCCTGGAGCAGAGAAAACAAAATGGAAAGCAGAAGATGAGGTGGGGAAAATGAAGAGGGGCCAAGATCGTGTAGGGCCCTTGGAACATTAAAAGACTTTGGCTACTACTCGGATTGAAATGGAAAATCACCGGATGATTTTAGCGGAACATATGATCCTATTTGTATTTTAATAGAATCACACTCACTGCTGTGTTGAGAATAAACATTTGGGAGAAAGGCTGGATAGAAGAAGACCAGACTTGTGGTTACAATGGTAAACCAGATGAGAGATGCTGGTGTTCCGGACTAGGGAAATAAAGGTGGTGATAATAAGAAGTGGTATTCTGGATAGATTTAGAAAGAAGGTTTGAGAAAAGGGGAAAAGAAAGAAATGCTTACCTGGGAACAAATAGTTATCAAGCATGGGTGAGAGAACAAACTAAGTAAATTTAGTGTGGTTGGAATGTAGTAATAAAGGTTCGTTTGTGATTTGTACTAGAAATTTAAAGTGAGAGCAGTCAGCATAACTTTATATTTTCCTCCAGACACCTTCAGTACAGGCAACAAGCCCAGAGTAAAGTGAGAGTTGCATTTAACTAGGTTTGTGGTTTCACCAATTAAGTACTCTATAACAAGTGAGTAGAGTCAATGTATATGTGAGGATGTAATTTTAATAATTGGCCATGTATTTAAGCTGCATATAGAGGGAAGAGAGCACACCAAGACTTCAGAGACAACAAGCATCAATTGGATTGACGTATTGGAGGCCCCGGGGTGGTCAAATGGTCAAAGGATTGTTGGCATGAGACAGTAGAGGGAGTTATGCAAAGACATGATGCTATAAATAGAGTGTGGATAAATGGCACGGTGATATTATCTAAGGAGGATATCAGGCAGAAAATGGAGACAGATGTAAAGAGAAACACTGCACGCATAAGAGGAGGTAAAGAGCAAAGAAGGGTAAAACATGTTGACATGTTTTAAGATTTGGTCTTTACCAGGCTGATAGTGAGGTAACTGATTTTGAGAAGAGTGACGCATGTATGAAATACTTGGTAAAGAGGTGTAAAAACAGAACATATAAGGTTTTTCTAACTAGTGCCAGATGTTTAGTCTAGATCAGTTACCATGACTAATGTAATATCAGTCTGGCTGAATATGCAATTTATCTTCCCTATCATTTTCTGAGTACTGATGAAGATAAGGCAAATATTTACCTTAATTCATCACTTTGAGATTGCTAAGTGTAGGAGATGAAAGGAGAGCTCATGCAGATGTGCTGGATGGCCTGATTATGCAAGCAGACAGAGGTGTTTCCACAGGGTGAAGACATAATGATCTAGACACAGATCTGGTGGTGGCAGTAGGATGCTGATAAGATATCCTGCACATATGTGAAATGTGAGAGAATGAGCTCGATCCCAGAGAGGGCCTCTTAAGAGAGGCTAGAATTCACTTAAGACAGAGAAATGAATGGAGAACAAATTACCCTGTGAAAGAAGCTGAGGATTTAATGTAGTTTAATGATTATGAGAGCAGGATTCCATAGAGGGTGAATTTTCTGGAATGAATGTTTGTGTCCCTTCAAAATTCATGTTTAATTCTAACATCCAGTGTGATGGTGTTTAAAGCTGAGGCCTTTGGATGTAATTAGGTCATAAGGATGGAGTCCTCATAAATGGAAATAATGTCCTTATAAATGTAGAGACCAGGCCGGGCGCGGTGGCTCACGCCTGTAATCCCAGCACTTTGGGAGGCTGAGGCGCGTGGATCACGAGGTCAGGAGATCGAGACCATCCTGGCTAACATGGTGAAACCTCTTCTCTACTAAAAATACAAAAAAAAATTAGGTGGGCATGGTGGCGGGTGCCTGTAGTCCCAGCTGCTTGGGAGGCTGAGGCAAGAGAATGGCATGAACCCGGGAGGCAGAGATTGCAGTGAGCCGAGATTGCGCCACTGCACTCTAGCCTGGGTGACACAGCAAGACTCCATCTCAAAATAAATAAATAAATAAATAAATAAATAAATAAATAAATATAGAGACCAGAGAGCCACTAGCTGCTTCTCTTCCTGCCATGTGAGGATACAAGTAGAAGTTGGCATTCTTCACCCTGAAAGAGAGCCCACACTGGAACACAATCATATTGGCACCTTGAACTCAGATTTCCAGGCTCCAGAACAGTGAGAAATCAATGTTAGTTGTTTAAGTCACACAGCCTATGCTATTTGTTACTGCAACCTAAACTACGGCAGTGAATAACATAATTTGATGTTGACTCAGGTAGGATCACACTTTAGTCACATAACCCTAACCAGGAAGAAGACCCTGATAATTAATAAGTAAAGATATGTGTGTATCCATTTCTCCTCTGTTCACAAGTGTGGTTGAACAAGATGCAAGGTTTATGGCCCAGTTTGTAGGGATGGAGGGTATACCAGAAATAACCTATAAAATATATCTGCATGAATTCCTGATTTGTGTGGGGGGGGTTGGGCGGGGAGGGAATTAGGAGAGAGGGTGGACTCTTCTTTTATATATTACCCGAAAAATAAGGAAGAGTTTTGTTTTTTATTTTTCTTCTGTGAATAAAAACATGGAATAAAATGGTAAATCTATTCAGATAGTTTCAATAATTCTTACAACATAAGTTATCATTCATCTTTTCATTAATTCAGCCAACATATATTAGGCACCTATCATGTTCCTTAAATAAAGCTAAGCATTAAGGAGAGGGGTATATTAAATTGCATCATACGGCATTTTCGTTTTTACTAAGCAAAAGATGGCTGAAAAGTGGCAAAATCATATAATTCAATAAAATAAAAGGTATAATATTGTATTAGTCTGTTTTCATGCTGCTGATAAAGACATATCCGAGACTGGGAAGAAAAAGAGGTTTAATGGATTTACAGTTCCACATGGCTGGGGAGGCCTCACAATCATGGCAGAGGGCAAGGAAGAGCAAGTCATGTCTTATGTGGACGGTGGCCAGCAAAGAGAGAGAACTTGTGCAAGGAAACTCTCACTTTTAAAACCATCAGCTCTTGTGAGATTCATTTACTATCATGAGAACAGTGCAGGAAAGACCTACCTCCATAATTCAATCACCTCCCACCAGGTTCCTCCCATGACAGGTGGGGATTGTGGGAGTTGCAATTCAAGATGAGATTTGAGTGGGGACACAGCCACGCCATATCAAATGTCTTCCACCAAGAATCTCAGAATCCAGTGTAAAATTTTTTAAAAAATGAAAGAGTATTATGAAATATAGAGTGACAAATGTTATGCTGGTCAAAGATTTAGGAGGATTTCCTTCTCAGATTATTGTAATATGAAACACGTCATTGTAATATGTACAATGCATTGATTCAATGGGACTAAGACCACAGATATAAAACATGGACATTTTAAATTCACATCTCAAATAATGCCTGAGTTTTCATAGTGATGTGCTGATAAAAAACTAACAACAAAAAACTTGGGAATCTTTACAAAAACCGTAGTAAACTGCTACCTAGAAGTTTAGCATCCTTTGATGAGCATGCTTTAACAGAGACAAAATTAAGCAGCATCTGTAAATCCATAAAATTTCATTTAAAGAGATATGTCAGAGAGCATATTTCAGAGAGAAGGGCTCCGTGTTTGGCCAAGAGGTATTTAGGAGTGAAACAGATATAAGTATATGGGCATGCTTTGCCCATACTGTATAGAAATTCTGCTTCTCCTTCTGCCTATGTGTTTATCTATCTTGTCTCTGTTCCTATTTCTATCTCTTCTTCTCCATAATTAACACTATTTCTTCTCTTTAACATATCAACTAGTATGGACTTGCATCTCAGAAAGGAAAAAAATAATTGATTTCCGATAAAACAAATACATGACAATTGTTCTTCTACTTTATATGTAACAATATTTATCCTAGAAGTATAAAGTAGGGTGAAAGGAAAAGCCTAATGAATGCAAGTTGGAAGCTAGGAAGTAAAAAACAAAACCAAACAAAAAAACTGGAATTATGGAATATATGTTACTTTGTATCATTTGGTACCCTCAAATACATTTCTATATGGCTTTTTGTTATTACAGGTATAAATAACTTTTATCTCTTTTTTATTTTTAATATGTATTCTATACATAGTCTTCACTCTACAAAAGAGATGTCTGTTTTTACCTCTTCTTTCTTCTGAAGCAATTCTACAGGTGAGTAAAGAATATTTTTATCTTATTACATTTTGATTTTGAACATATTCTCTCTTCAAATTAATTAATTTATTCCACCAGAGGGAAAACTCCATAAATAGTAGAAGGGAGGGAGGAATAGCTGATGTAGCAAACTCAAGAAAAAGTTGTGTATAAATGAGTGCTTTATTAAGGGACCATTACTTTCTTGAAAACAAAATAATTTTCAGACATTGGAAGTAAAATGATAAGGATAACTTTTTTTCTCCTTCAAAACAGTCTAAAATGTATTTCTTTTAAAAATGTACTAATGATGTTTGCAGTGAGAAACTGAATATTGTCATTTATAAATATTGATTTCTAACCTCTTCTCCCAATTAAACATGTATGCTCTGACTTAATTTAAATATACAGATATCCAGATATTTTCATTGAATATGAGTAATAGTCAAAGATGAATACATTATAGTTACAAAAACTAAATTCTATTATTAGTGAGATTTAAAAACTGAGCATCTTTCTACACTTGACTTTACAGTGTCCTGATATTTGAGAATATCATAACCTACAATTCAATTAACACAAAGACACACATGGTTCAAATTAACAGAATCAATTCAAAGGTTTTTTCTGCATTGCAAGTTGTTTACTTGCAACAGAATAAATGATCATAAGTAGGATGTGCCCTGAGATCAAAGCCCCTTGCAATTTTGTCTAACATAAAGATGTAATTAATTATTTGTGCAACAAGTACTTGAGATTCTTTTATGCATAAAGAAAATATTCATCAATAAAAGCACTGATACTTCAGAAATTATGGTTTGGTAGGGGATAAAATAAATAGGTCCCAATAATTTAAGCCTAGGGTAGAGAGAGAAGGAAGTGTTACAGAAGTTATTTAGAGCAAAGAAAATCATGAAAAATTTTGTAGAGGAGGTTTTTTCTTTTAACAGTCTTTGAAGAAGTAACATATAACATGCTATTCATGGAGAAAAGGCAATCTAGTGAGAGGAAAATATTCAGCAAAGATACAGAAAAGTGTCATAGAAAATTGGAAGATATTTATTTTTGTAGGGCATATAAAGGAGAAAGTTCTAGAAAAATATTTGGGAACTAGACTTTCAGGAGTGTAAGAGTGTTTAAAGCTAAGGTAAGTTGGGAGACTATATATTTACATTAAATACAAAGAAAATTATATTTTATTGGAAAATGGATTTTTTTGTATATTAGACCCAGTAATTTTACATGTACTACTTTATTCTGCATAAATAATCTGAGATTTCAACGCTACTAAATAAAGTATTTTTTTTTTTTTTTTTTTTTTTTTTTTTATTATACTTTAGGGTTTTAGGGTACATGTGCACAATGTGCAGGTTTGTTACATATGTATCCATGTGCCATGTTGATTTCCTGCACCCATTAACTCGTCATTTAGCATTAGGTGTATCTCCTAATGCTGTCCCTCCCCCCTCCCCCCACCCCACAACAGTCCCCGGAGTGTGATGTTCCCCTTCCTGTGTCCATGAGTTCTCATTGTTCAATTCCCACCTATGAGTGAGAACATGCGGTGTTTGGTTTTTTGTCCTTGCGATAGTTTACTGAGAATGATGTTTTCCAGTTTCATCCATGTCCCTACAAAGGACACGAACTCATCATTTTTTATGGCTGCATAGTATTCCATGGTGTATATGTGCCACATTTTCTTAATCCAGTCTATCGTTGTTGGACATTTGGGTTGGTTCCAACTCTTTGCTATTGTGAATAGTGCCGCAATAAACATACGTGTGCATGTGTCTTTATAGCAGCATGATTTATAGTCCTTTGGGTATATACCCAGTAATGGGATGGCTGGGTCAAATGGTATTTCTAGTTCGAGATCCCTGAGGAATCGCCACACTGACTTCCACAATGGTTGAACTAGTTTACAATCCCACCAACAGTGTAAAAGTGTTCCTATTTCTCCACATCCTCTCCAGCACCTGTTGTTTCCTGATTTTTTAATGATGGCCATTCTAACTGGTGTGAGATGGTATCTCACTGTGGTTTTGATTTGCATTTCTCTGATGGCCAGTGACGATGAGCATTTCTTCATGTGTTTTCTGGCTGCATAAATGTCTTCTTTTGAGAAGTGTCTGTTCATGTCCTCTGCCCACTTTTTGATGGGGTTGTTTGTTTTTTTCTTGAAAATTTGTTTGAGTTCGTTATAGATTCTGGATACTAGCCCTTTGTCAGATGAGTAGGTTGCAAAAATTTTCTCCCATTCTGTAGGTTGCCTGTTCATTCTGATGATAGTTTCTTTTGCTGTGCAGAAGCTCTTTAGTTTAATGAGATCCCATTTGTCGATTTTGGCTTTTGTTGCCATTGCTTTTGGTGTTTTAGACATGAAGTCCTTGCCCACACCTATGTCCTGAATGGTATTGCCTAGGTTTTCTTGTAGGATTTTAATGGTTTTAGGTCTAACATATAAGTCTTTAATCCATCTTGAATTAATTTTTGTATAAGGTGTAAGGAAGGGATCCAGTTTCAGCTTTCTACATATGGCTAGCCAGTTTTCCCAGCACCATTTATTAAATAGGGAATCCTTTCCCCATTTCTTATTTTTGTCAGGTTTGTCAAAGATCAGATAGTTGTAGCTATGCGGCATCATTTCTGAGGGCTCTGTTCTGTTCCATTGATCTATGTCTCTGTTGTGGTACCAGTACCATGCTGTTTTGGTTACTGTAGCCTTGTAGTATAGTTTAAAGTCAGGTAGCGTGATGCCTCCAGCTTTGTTCTTTTGGCTTAGGATTGACTTGGCGATGCGGGCTCTTTTTCGGTTCCATATGAACTTTAAAGTAGTTTTTTCCAATTCTGTGAAGAAAGTCATTGGTAGCTTGATGGGGATGGCATTGAATCTATAAATTACCTTGGGCAGTATGGCCATTTTCACGATATTGATTCTTCCAACCCATGAGCATGGAATGTTCTTCCATTTGTTTGTATCCTCTTTTATTTCATTGAGCAGTGGTTTGTAGTTCTCCTTGAAGAGGTCCTTCACATCCCTTGTAAGTTGGATTCCTAGGTATTTTATTCTCTTTGAAGCAATTGTGAATGGGAGTTCACTCATGATTTGGCTCTCTGTTTGTCTGTTATTGGTGTACAAGAATGCTTGTGATTTTTGTACATTAATTTTGTATCCTGAGACTTCGCTGAAGTTGCTAATCAGCTTAAGGAGATTTTGGGCTGAGACAATGGGGTTTTCTAGATATACAATCATGTCATCTGCAAACAGGGACAATTTGACTTCCTCTTTTCCTAATTGAATACCTTTTATTTCCTTCTCCTGCCTGATTGCTCTGGCCAGAACTTCCAGCACTATGTTGAACAGGAGCGGTGAGAGAGGGCATCCCTGTCTTGTGCCAGTTTTCAGAGGGAATGCTTCCAGTTTTTGCCCATTCAGTATGATATTGGCTGTGGGTTTGTCGTAGATAGCTCTTATTATTTTGAGATACGTCCCATCAATACCTAATTTATTGAGAGTAAATAAAGTATTTTTATCAAAATATTATCTGTAATAGTAAAATTGGGAAATAACTTATTTATTTCCTGTATGTAAATGACAAAATGCCACACATCCACATAGAATAAGTTATCTTCGAAGATGACATTTTTCAGGAGTATTAACCAGTGTGGGGAAAAGCTGATTATATAAGAAAGCCAAAATGCAGGATATAGTTTTATACAGGTGCATTTACATAGGTTGCATTTGTATATGCTACTTTTATATCCATAGATTTTTCTATATATTATATTCACATATTTCTTTATATATTTTATCTCTGCATCAAGAAACTCCATGACATTGTATTAAAGTTTTAATAGTTATCTTTAGACAATGAGTTAATTATTTCATAACATTTTATAAATGGTTCCAATGAATATGTATTACTTTTGGAATCAAAAGACTACAAGATGACCACTTTTTAATTCAATATTTTCCCAATAATCACTTTTTAAAATTTAAGGTTGCATTCAGAAATAGCCAATAATGAACACTAACATAATAGATTTCATAGTTATTATTCAGGGATGTATATAAAAATATAGCTGGGAATGAACAATCCAAAAATAAAGAAAACAACTCAACTTGCAATAACATTGAAAATAATGAAATAGGAGTAAATTTAACAAAAGTGTAAAGCTTATACTTTGAAAATTATAAAACACTATTGAAAGAAATTAAAGTTGATCTAAATAAATAAAAAAATCTGATGCTCATGTATTGAAAAACTTAACATTGTTAAGACGGCAATAATTTCTAAAATGACCTACAAATTCAATGCAATTTCTGTAAGAATCCCAGCTGAGTTATTTGTAGAAACTGACAAGACGATTTAAAATTCACATGAAATTGCAAAGGACCTAGGATAGCCAAAACAATCCTGAAGAAGAATAAAGTAGAACCCACATTCTTTCATTTCAAAACTTACTACAAAGCAATGGTAATCAAGACAATATGTCACTGGCACATATAGATCAATGGATGCACATGTAGATCAATGGTAGACTGATTTTCAGCAAGAATGCCAAGATAATCTAACGCAGAAAGAATTGCATTTTCAATAAACAGTGCTCAGACACTGGATAGTCAAATGCAAAAGAATAAATTTGAACCCTTAATTCACATCATATACAAAAGCGAAATTAAATTAATCAAAGGCCTAAATGTAAGACCCAAAACTTAAGACTTCTAGAAAGAAATATAGGGGTAAATCTTCATGACCTTGGATTTGGCAAAAGGTTCTTAGATATGACACACAAAGCATAAGCGACAAATGAAAAATTAAATTTAGAAGTCATCAAAATGTAAAATTTTCATTCCTCAAGGGACATTATCAAGAAAGTAAAAAGACAACCCACAAAATGACTGACAATGTTTGCAAATTACGTATCTGACAAGCGACTTAATTCTGGAAAACAGTTTGGCAGTTCCTCAAATGATTAGACATAGAGTTAACCATATGATTAGACAATTACACTTCTATGTATATACCCAGAAAAAATAAAAACATATTTCCACAGATGAATTTGTGCATAAATATTTATGGCAATATTTGAGATAGGCAAGAAGTGGAAACAATCCAGTTGGCTGTTGATAGACAAAGGGAGGGACTAAGTGTGTGTCCACACAGTGTTCTACTATTTGGCCATAAAAAATGAAGTACTGCTATCTGTGACAACATGGATGAAACTTGAAAACACTACGCCTAGAGGAAGAAGACAGTCACAAAAGACCACATCTATAATTCAATCCATATGAGAGTCCAGTACAGGGAAATCTATATATAAAGAGAGTAGAGACAAAATGTCTGTGGTATAAAACTTAAAACTTTTAAGTTAATCGATCTCAGTTAGTGAAGGGGTAGATGTCTCTCATCTTCATTACTTGTGTAAATTTCTGGGCTTGGAAGGAAAAGCTTTTGTTGTTTGTTTGTATGTTTGTTTTATTAATGCTTACTCTGAGGTGGATATTTATATGCCTTCTTCCTTATTATTTCTGACAAGCTTTACTTAAACATTAATTTGTTAACACTTTCAATCATATAACCTTCCAATGCAAATACAGAAAACTGATAACCCTACTGCAATTGTGTTAACTGTTCCTCTTGTAGGAATATATAATTCAAAATATTTTTCTTTGTTTAAAAGGTGAAATATCTTAAAAATTTGCTTATGCAATCTAACTTCACCCCTAAAGGAACTAAAAAAAAAATGACCAGACCAGCCCCAAAGCTAGAAGAAAATAAATAATTAAAATTATAGAAGAACTTAATGAAATTGAGATGCAAAAATGCATACAAAATATCAATGAAACCAATAGCTGTTTCTTCAAAAAAAAATTAAGATTGATAGATTCCTAGCTAGAGTAACAAAGAAAAAGAAAGTTCAAATAAGCACAATCAGAAATTACAAAGGTGATATTACAACTGATCCCACAGAAATACAAAAGATCCTCAAAGACTACTATGAACAACACTGTGCACCCAAATTAGAAAATGGGTAAATTCCTGGAAGCACACAATCTTCCAAGATTGAATTAGGAAAAGATTGAAACCCTAAATAGACAAATATAAATTTCTGGAATTGAATCAGTCATAAAGAACCTTCCAACCAGGAAAAGCCCCAGACCAGATAGATTCACAGCCAAATTCTACCAGATATAAAAAGAAGAAATGAAATCAATTATACTAAAACCATTGTAAAAAATTGAGAAGGAGGGGCTACCAAAATCTGGCAGAGTCACGATGAAAAAACAAAACTTCAGAACAATATCACTCATGAATACAGAAACAAAAATCCTCAATTAAATAATAGAAAACCAAATCCAACAGCATGCCAAAAAGTTAATATGCTACAATCA
This sequence comes from Nomascus leucogenys, assembly GCF_006542625.1. Classification (NCBI taxonomy): domain Eukaryota; kingdom Metazoa; phylum Chordata; class Mammalia; order Primates; family Hylobatidae; genus Nomascus; species Nomascus leucogenys. The sequence goes on from NC_044387.1 coordinate 21,977,531, forward strand.
AGTAGGATTTATTCCTGGGATGCAAGGCTGGTTCAACATGTGCAAATCAATAAATATGATTCACCACATAAAGAGAATCCAAAGCAAAAACCCTATGATCATCTTCACAAACATAGAGAAAGCTTTTAATAGGATCCAACGTATTTTCATGAAACACCCTAAACAGACTAGACATTGGAGAAACATACTTCAAGATAATAAGAGCCATCTATGAAAACTTACAGCCAACATCATACTGAATCTGCAAAAGCTAGAACCATTCCCCTTGACAACAGGAACAAGACAAAGAGGCCCACTCTCACCACTGCTATTCAGCATAGTAATGGGAGACATGACATTTCCTAGCAATCAGGCAAGAGAAAGAAATAAAAGGCATCCAAATAGAAGCAAAACTATCTCTCTTTACCAATTGTATGATTCTATACCTGCCTGAATAATCCTGAAGACTCAGCCAAAAGGTCTCTAGAATTGATAAACAATATTAGTAGAGTTTTAGCATACAAAATCAATGTATAAAAATTAGTAGCATTTCTATATACAAACAAATCCAGGCGAGAGTGAAATCAAGAACACAATTCCACTGTAATAGCCACAACGAAAATGAAATACCTAGGAATAAAGTTAACCAAAGAGGTGAAAGATCTATACAAGGAAAACTACAAAACAATGCTAAAGAAACCAGAAATGACAAATAAGTGGAAAAATATTTCATACTAAAGGATTGGAAGAATCAATATTGTAAAAAGGGAAATACTGCCCAAAGCAATTTACAGATTCACTGCTATTCCTATCAAACTCCCAATGTCATTCTTCACAGATTTAGAAAAAAAAATTGATATTCATACAGAACCAAAAAAGAGCCCAAACAGTCAAAGCAAGCCTAAACAAGAACAACAAAGCCCAAAGCATCATACTACCTAACTTCAAACTATACAATAAAGCCATAGTAATCAAAGCACCATGGTGCTGGCACAAAAGCAGACACATAGACCAACGGAACAGAGTAGAAAACTCAGAAACAAAGCTACACACCTACAACCATCTGTTCTTTAACAAGGCTGACAAAAACAAGTAATGAGGAAAGGACTCCTTATTCAATAAATGGTGTTAAGATAACTGGCTATCTATATGCAGAAGATTGAAGCTGGGACCCTAACTTTCACCATATGTAAAAATTAACTCAAAATGGATTAACAATTTAAATGTAAGATCTAAAACTATAAAAACCCTGAAAGGCAAGTAGGAAATAATTTTCTCAACATTGGCCATGGCAAATTTTTTTGGCTAAGTCCCACAAATCAATTGTAATAAAAACAAAAATAGACAAGTGAGACCTAACTAAAGAGCTTTTGCACAGCAAAAGAAACTATGGACAGAGTGAACAACCTACAGAATGACAGATGTTCACAAACTATGCATCCAACAAAGACTCAATATCCATAATTCATATGAAACTTAAATCAACAAGCAAAAAACAACCCCACCAAAAATGGGCAAAAGACATGTACAGACACTTATCAAAAGAACACATATAAATGGCCAACAAACATGAGAAAATGCTCACGATCACTAATCATCAGAGAAATGCAAATCAAAACCACAATGAGATACCATTTCACACCATAATGGCTCTTATTAAAAATTCAAAAAATAAGATGCTGGCAAGGCTGCAGAGGAAAGGGAATGATTATACATCGTTGGTGGGAATGTAAAATAGTCCATCCACTGTGGAAAGCAGTCTGGAGATATCTTAAAGAACTTTAAACAGAGGTTTCATTTGACATAGCAATCTCATTACTGGGTGTATATACAAAAAAAAAAAGAATTCATTCTATCAAAAAGATACAAGCACTTGTATGTTCATTGAAGCACACTATTCACAACTGCAGAGACATGAAATCACCCCAGATCCCCATAAATGGTAGATCTGATAAAGAAAATGTGGTACATGTACATCACGGAATACTACACAGCCTTAAAAAGAATAAAATCATGCCATTCCAGAAATATGGATGAAGCTGAAGCCCATTATCCAAGGCAAATTAACACAGGAACAGCATACTAAATACTGTATGTTTTCATTCATAAGTGGGAGCTAAGCATTGAACACACATGGACATAAATATGAGAACGATAGACACCATGGACTACTAGAGAGTGGAGGGGGTGTGTCGGTAAAATTACTACCTATTTGGTACTATGCTCACTAGCAAGGTGGCGGGGTCCATACTCCAAACCCTGGAATCATGCAGTATTCCTATGTAACAAACCTGCACATGTACTCTCTATATTGAAAAGTTGAAATTTTTTAAAAATGTAGTTGTACTGTAAAAATATTGCAAATATATTTTAAAATATGTATTTTAAGATAAAAGGCATGAAAAATACTTGATCCCTTTACTTTAAAGCTTCCTGTTTCTTTAAGAGAGTATTCCACAAATACTGTAGAAAGTTATATATTAAAATTTGCCTCCATGATGTCATTATAGTTTTATTCAATTTCTTGGCTAGATGTATTGCCTTATTTAGTAGGTTACTTCATCAGCATCTTTGGTAGAGTAGTGAGGAAGTGAAAAAGAGCAAGAGAAGTGGTAATGGAACTTGCTGAAAACATAGCTTCTAGATAGCCACTATATTGATGTATCAAAAATGTAATTATATACATGATAGCACACCACTTGGCCTATGATAGTCTATAATCTTGAAAGAAGGTATATATCGCCTAAAGTATATAATAAAACATATCTTCCATGAAATTTTTTTTAATTTTTAAAAGGTAAATATTGTATGCATAAATATTTTTTCTTTGCAATTTGGCAACATGGACTAACATAATAATTTGTTCTTGGTTAATAGTACAATATGTTAAATGAATTATCTTCCTTCTATAGTATACATAAGTTGTTGACAGAATGCATTTGAAACCCATGTGACTTTACCCTGTTTGTAGGACTGGGTTACTCAGTTATATTGTTATAGTTTTGACCCACCCTGTTGAATTCTCTCAGTTTCTCAGGCAGCTTTATCCCTTCTTCTGCTTGTACCTTAAATATCTGTGTTTTCCATTCTTTCCTCATTTTACTCATTTTTCACTTTGCATTATCTCCTTTATACAGCCTAATGACTTCAGAATTTACAGATATACTTTATTTTATTATGCTTCACATTATTGTGCTTCACAGACATTGCAGTTTTAAGAAATTAAAATTTTGTGGCAAATCTGTCTCAAGTCAAACTACTGGTGCCAAATTTCCATCAGCATGTGCTCACTTCATGTTTCAGTGTCACATTTTTTAAAATTCTCATGATATTCCAAATGTTTTTTTATTCTTACATTTTCATTATTGTTATGGTGACCTGTGATCAGTGATCTTTGATGTTAGTATTGTAGTTGTTATGGGGCACCATGAGCCACACCCAAATAATATGATGAATTTAATCCTAAATGTTCTGTGTGTTCCAGCTGCTCCACTTACTTCCCATTCTGCTGTTCTCTCTCCCTATCATTGAGCCTCTCTTTTCTCTAAGACACAGAAATATTGAAATTAGGCCAATTAATAACCCTAGAATAGTCTCTGAATATTCAAGTGAGAGGAAGAGTTGCATGTCCCTTACTTTAAATTAAAAGATAAAAATAATTAAGTTTAGTGAGGAAGTCATATTGAAAGCCAAGATTTTCTGGCTCCTTTTTATGAATCTTAAAATAGCGTTTTCTAGTTCTGTGAAAAATATCACTGACTTTGAACTATACTACAAGGCTACAGTAACTAAAACAGCATTGAACTGATACAAAAACAGACACATAAACCAATGGGGCAGAATCAGAGCCCAGAAATAATGCTGCACACCTACAACCATCTGATCTTCGACGAAGCTGACAAAAACAAGCAATGGGGAAAAGACTCCCTATTCCATAAATAGTGCTGGGATAACTGGCTAGCCATCTGCAGAAGATTGAAACTGGATCCTTTCCTTTCCTTATACTATATACAAAAATCGACTCAAGATAGATTAAAGACTTAAATGTAAAGCCCCACACTATGAAAATCCTGGAAGATAACCTAGGAAATACCATTCTGGACATAGAAACTGGCAAAGATTTCATGACGAAGACATCAAAAACAATTGCAACAAAAGGAAAAAATTACAAATGGGATCTAATTAAATTAAACTAAAGAACTTCTGCACAGCAAAAGAAACTATCAACAGAGTAAACAAGTAACCTACAGAATGGGAGAAAATATTTGCTCACTATGCATCTGCCAAAGGTCTAATATCCAGCATCCATAAGGAACTTAAATCTACAAACAAAAAACAAACAAACCCATTAAAGAGTGGGCAAAGTACATAAACAGACCCTTTTCAAAAGAAGACATACATGTGGCCAACAAGCACATGAAAAAATGCTCAGTATCACTAATCATAAGAGAAATGCAAATCAAAACTATAGTGAAATACCATCTCACATCAGTCAGATGGCTATTAATAAGAAGTAAAAAAAAAAAAAAACAAAACAAAACCAATAGGTGTTGATGAGGTTGTAGAGAAAAAAGGAATATTTATACACTGCTGGTGCGAGTGTAAATTAGTTCAGCCATTGCAAAAAGTAGTGTGGTGATTTCTTAAAGTACTAAAAACAGAACTACCATTCAATGCAGTAATCCCATTACTGGCAAAGGGATATAACTCATTCTGTTATAAAGAAACATGCACACGTGTGTTCATTACAGCACTATTCACAATAGCAAAGACATGGAATCAACTTAAATGCCCACCAATGGTAGACTGCATAAAGAAATGTGGTACATGTACACCATGGAATATTATGCAGCCCTAAAAATAAACAAAATTATGTCCATTGCAGGAACATGAATGGAGCTGGGGTCATTATCCTTAGCAAACTAATGCAGGAACAGAAAAACAAATATCACATATTTTCACTTACAAAAGAGAGCTAAATAATGAGAACACATGGACACAAAAGGGAGGAACAACAGACACTAGGGCTTACTTGAGGGTGGAGGGTGGGAGAAGGAAGATCATCAGAAAAAATAACTATTGGGTACCAGGCTTAGTACCTGGGTGACAGAATAATCTGTACACCAAACCCCTGTGACAGGAGTTTACCTATATAAGAAACCTGCACATGTACCCCTGAACCTAAAATAAGAGAAAAAAAAGAAAAAAGCAACAATAGGCCAAAAGCTAGGCCTCTTGCACAGTTAGCTAAGTAGTGAATGCAAAAAATAAGTTCTTGAAGGAAATTAAAGTGATATTGTGTGAACAGACGAATGGTAAGAAAGCAAAACAGCTTTATTGCTGATATGGAGAAAGTTTTAGTGGTCTGAATAGAACACCAAACCAACTACAACATTCTCTTAAGCCAAAGCCTAATCCATAGCAAAGCCCTAACTCTCTTCTATTATATGAAGGCTGAGAAGGATGAGGAAGCTGCCCAAGAAATGTAGGAAGCTAGAAAAGGTTGGATCATGATGTTTAAGGAAAGAAGCCATTTCCATTACATAAAAGTGCAAGGTGAAGCAGCAATTGCTGATGAAGAAGGTGGAACAAGTTATTTAGAAGATCTAACTAACATAATTGAAGAAAGTAGCTACACTAAACAACAATTTAATTTTTTTTTTTTTGGTAGGTGAAACAACCTTACTTTTTAGAAGAAGATGCCATTGAATTTTAAGGCTCAAGAATAATCTTTGACTTGATGTCCTGCTTCCAGGAAACACTAGGCCCCCAAGGATTTGGGTTGGCTCTGCCCCTGTGGCACGTCTAGGTTCAACCAAAACTGTATCTCTCATTGGTTATAGAGAGATGCCTGTGGCACTCACAGCCTGGAATCACATACCAGTTGATCTTGTGGTCTGAGGTGGAGGCAGCACCACTCTTACAGTTCCACTAGGTATTTTCCTAGTAGAAACTCTCTTCAGTGGCCCAGCTCTCATGGAGGCCTTCTGCCTGGGTCTCATCCCAAGATTTCTGAAAGATCTATCCTTCAAAATCTAGGTGCAGGTACCCACATCCCTCCAGCTCATGTATCCTTTGTGCCAGTGGAGAAGTCATTACACAAACATTGCCAATGATTTTTGCTTGTGCCCTCTGAAGACACAGCAACCATAGCCCACACCTCACCTGATCCCACTGGAGTCACAACTGGAGCAGCCAAGAAATGCTTAGCTGAAATGCAAGGAGCAAAGTATTGAAATTTTTCTTCCACCACAAGTTCTTGTTCTTTAGATTTGTAATAGAAGGAGCAACCCTAGTGATCTCCAAAATGCTTTTGATTTTTTTCTTTTATTTTCTTGATGAATAATAATCTCATAACATTACAGATCCTCACTAATCTCCTTGTCAAACCATCACTTGGCCATACCCTTGTTGTCTACCAAACATATGTTCTTATTCCTTTCAATATGGATAAACTGAGAATTTTCCACATTTTTGTTCTGTGTTGCTTAAAGATTTATTCAGCCAAATACCCTACTCCATTGCTGATTAGTTCTACCTTACACAGCACATTAGGACACAAACACAATTTAGACAAGTTCTTTGCTACTTTGTAACATAGATTACATTTTCTTCAGTTTCCCATAACTTATTAGTTTTATTTCTATCTGAGATCTTATCAGAATAGACAAGAATATAAAAAATACTCTTCGTATTTCTACCAAAATTCCATTCATGTCGATTTAAGTATTCTCTAAGAAGATTGACACTTTCTCCACTCTTTTGTTTCTGTGCTCTCATCAGAATCATCCTTAAAAGTCCATTCATGGCAATGTAGGCTTTTTTTTTCTAGCATATATCTCAAAACTCATTCAGCCTCTTCCAATTACCCAGTTTCCGTGCTGCTTTCACATGTTTAGATATTAGTTACTGCAGCACATCCACTTTTTGGTACCATTTCTGCCCAGTGTGTTTTTGAACTGCCATAACAACATACCATATAGTGAGTAGCTTATAGATGACAAAAATTTATTTCATAGTTTTGGAGGCTGTGAAGTCTAACATCAAGGCATTTGCAGATTTGGTGATGGATGATGGCTTATTTCCTTCAATGATAGCACTTTACCACTGTGTTCTTACATTGTAGAAAGGAGGAAATCCACCTTCTGGGACCCCCTTTATAAGGGCACTAATCTCATTCATAAGAGATCTCCCCTTATGACCTAATTACTCTTCAAAGGACCCACCGTTTTATATCATTACATTAGCGATAGTTTCAATATATAAATTTTGAGGGACACAAACATTCGAACTATAGTAACCATTACAGTGCTACATTAATCTCTATATGTCTATATATTTACTTTTACCAGTGAGATGTATGCTTTCATATCTCGGTGTAGTGTATCTTGATGGGCTCCCTATGCATTTATTCTAATACAGTTCTTCTAGTTGGTGTCAAACTCTCAGTTTTTGCTTGTCAGAAAAATACTTTATATCTGCTTTCTTGTAAAAGATAATTTTGCTGGGTATAATATTTCTGCATGTTAAAATGGTTTCTTTTTTTCCTTCAGTATATTGAGTATGTCATCCCACTGTCTCCTGGCTTCAAGGTTTCTGTTGAGAAATTCATGAACAGTCTTGTGAGGATTTGCTCATATGTGATGATTTGCATTTATCTTGCTCCTTTCAAATTTATTTGTTTTTGAATTTAGCTAATTTGATTATAATATGTCCCAGTGAAGATTTCTTGATATTCAGCTTATTTGGGATTTTTTGAGCATCACTAATGTGGATTTTCATTCAGATTTCTCCAGATTTGGGAATACGTCATTTCTTTAAATTTGCTTTCTGTCCCTTTCTCTTCCCATTATAGGACTCCATAGTTTGCATATTTGTTTGCTTAATGCTGTATTTCTTTTTTCTTTTTTTTTTTTGAGACGGAGTCTCGCTCTGTCGCCCAGGCTGGAATCTTGGCTCACTGCAAGCTCCGCCTCCTGGGTTCACGCCACTCTCCTGCCTCAGCCTCTCCGAGTAGCTGGAACTACAGGTGCCCGCCACCACACCCAGCTAATTTTTTGTATTTTTAGTAGAGACAGGGTTTCACCGTAGTCTCGATCTCCTGACCTCGTGATTCGCCCGCCTCGGCCTCCCAAAGTCCTGGGATGACAAGTGTGAGCCACCGCGCCTGGCCAATTCTGTATTTCATAATAGGCTTTCTTCATGCTTTTAATTATTTATGTATTTATTTATTTATTTTGAGATGGAGTCTCAGTCTGTTGCCCAGGCCGTAGTGCAGTTGCATGATCTTGGCTCACTGCAGCCACTGGCTTCCGGGTTCAAGCAATTCTCCTGCCTCAGCCTCCTGAGTAGCTGGAATTACAGGCACATGCCACCATGCCTGGCTAATTTTTGTATTTTTTAGTAAAGACAGGGTTTCACTATGTTGGTCAGGCTGGTCTCAAACTCCCGACCTTGTGATCCACTGGCCTTGGCCTTCCAAAGTGCTGGGATTACAGGCATGAGCACCAGGGCCCAGACGCTTTTTATTTATTTTTAAATTTTTGTTCCTCTAAATGAATAATTTTAAATGATTTCTCTTCATTTTTCCTGATTCTTTCATCTGCTTGATTGAGTCTGTTATTGTCTCTCTACTAAATTTTTTATTTCCGTCATTATATGTTTTATTTCCAGAATTTTTTTAATTCTTTTTTATCGTTTTTAACTCTTTGCTGAATTATTCATTTTGTTCATGTATTGTTTTCCTGATGATTAGATGTCTATGTTCTGTAGCTGACTGACATTTTTAAAAATGATTGTTCTTAATTCTTCACTGGGCAATTTATAGATTTCTATTTCTTTGGGGTGATTATTAGAAAATTATTGTGTTCTTTTGGCAATGTAATTTTTTCCCACATTTTCGTGTTTCTTCCAGATTTTTATTGACATTTTCACACATGAGGGAGCAATAATCTCATCCAGCCTTAAAGGATAGATTTCAGTGGGGAAAGACCTTCCCCTAAAGGTGAATGCAAAGGTACTAGATGGGTTGGGTGCAGAAGTTTCAGCTATGGGGAGAGTACAGTGGCATAGTCCCCATGCAACAACATTTACTGAGGTCAGTATTGAGAAGACTGTGGGAGTTCTTGACAGTCAAGGTTGCAATTGTCTACAATGACAGCAAGAACAATTTGGTCGTTGGTGGTGGAGGCTGCTGAAATCCTTCTGTTCTATTTTTCTCCTTGGGAAGAAGTTATTTTCAACAGCATTACTCTTGGCGCTGGCTCCAACATTGGAATAAACTTGCAGTGGCAGTAGTGTCCTTGTCTGATGTGAAAGCGTACATGGAGTAGATGCAAAGCTGAGTCCTGAAGCATAGGCATGTATTAAATGATTGCAACCCTGGGTTTCCAGGTATAGACTCACCTGCTGTGGTAGTATGCCAGTGTGTGGAACACAGCTGTGCCTGCTGTGGTGGTGGTGCCAGTGTCTAGGGAAGGAGTGTATGGACAGTAGCTGCGGAGCCAGAATCCAGGTCATGGTATGCATAGCGCAAATATGGGTCTGTGGTCTAAACATGAAAACAATTGGGGGCAGGAAAGAAATGGCATTTTAGCTGGGTGTACAATGGTATATCTTTGTTTCTAGAGGGTCTGTGGCAGCTGCAATGGTATTGACATCCTCAGCACTAAAGGCTGCTGGTGTCCCCTGCCTGGCAGGCCACTGGAGACCTGGTGGCTCTTGCCACATGGCTGATATTGATAGACCTTGCCCTTTTTTGTTTCTAGTCATCTCCAGATAACTCAGCTATGCTTATCTCCCCAGCAATATGAGTGGAGTGAAACCAAAGTGGGTCCTTCAGGCAGTGCCCCAAAAATCAGAAGAGGCTTGTTACTTGTTCTGTTCTCCTTCTCCTTTTGCCTATTAAGGGAACTCACAGACCGAGGAGACTCCTCTCAGTGGTGAACTGTGCTGGCTTGTGCTGAGATAGAGTGATGCAGGCAAAATGAAGCTGTTCTTTCTACCCCTTTCTGTGCAGTTATTCTCACTTTTTTTTTTTTTTTAGTTCTGTGTTGCTGTAGTTTTTTAACTGGAGTCCTTAAGTCCTGAATTCTTCCAGAGCGATTTTTATTCATGGATAGCTGGTTTTTTTTTTTTTTTTTTTTTTTTTTTTTTGTGGGAAGATGAAGGCTAGAACCTCCCATTCTGCCCTCTTGCTGATATCACTCCCCTTTTATCAGTTATTTATACAGCTTATTTGCCTGACATTTTACCAAACCTGAAAAACTAAAGGTTTAAACAGCAAATATCCAAGATGTTTTATTATACTGGGCAAAGAGATGTGGATACTTAACCAAATTAAAATCACATTTAATTAAAATCTCATGTGTTTAACTCACACTAGCCTATGAAATATTTGAGGGAACATAGTACATTTTATTTATTTTTGTATTTTCAGTATGTAGTTCAGTACCTGTCTCATGATAATGTCTATATATGTGTTTTATGAACACGTAAAAGAGGGAAAGAAGCAAGAATAGAAGGAAGATTTAAAAAAATAGAGATATGTATTAAAAATGTGAAAAAAATGTGTTCCTTTTTAAATGAAAGCAAATGCACTTTTATTTATGCCACTAGATTTGGCATTATTTAGCAATAATGGGGATAATGTGTTATGGGGGATCAAACCAACTACTTTGTCTTTGATAATCCCTAATTTGAAGTTGTCCACATGCTTCCATATCAAGTCAACTTTCATAAAACCAGTTATAGAATCACTTCCTTTGTGTATAAATAATACTCCCTCTACCAATAGCAGCTAGCCATGGCATTAACTCACATTCAGAAAGAGGACATAATCTAAAAGGCATTTCTTCCAGACAAATAGAGATAAAAAATAAATATTTCCACTTATTTATTAAGGGGTCTGGGAAGGAGAAAGACAAGCGGGGAATCCTGGAATGCCGATATCATGATCTCTCTCTTAGCTGAATTCTCAAAGGAATGGAGTAGAATTGAACATATAAACCAAAGGCAAAAAAAGGGTTTGTGCCCACTCTCCGTATCTTGAAGTCTGACTGGATTATATTTGCAAAGTGGTCTGATGCAAGCATAGGAAAGCTGGAGTATAGTAAAAAGTGGCAGTGGACTATGGTGGGTCACAGAGGGACTGGCCTGCATTTGCTGTTTTGAGCCTCCCTAGCTCTCTTTTGGCATGAAAGATGCCAGAAATTTCTACATACTCCACTGCAGAGGCAAAATGACGTTGAATTAAGAGCCTAAAGACTTGTCTAGCATAGCCATAGTGACAGATGTCGTAAATTCCATAGAGCTCATGATGAAGCAAACTAGCCAGAAGCTCGCTAGAAAATGTGACTAGTTTCAGAGAGGTCTATAACATCAGCAAGGGCAAAGATAATGACAAATCACCAGAAAGAGTACTGTCTCGAATTTGTCCTAAAGGAAAGACCACAATTTCACCAGTTGCAATCTTCTCCAGCAATCTTCACCAGCGGACACACTTGCAGGCCAGACCAACCAGGCCACAGCAAGTACTGGAAATCACCCAGGTAGCACACTGATTTGAAACCTTTCTCTCTCTCACTGTCTGCCACATATATTAGAACCTTATCTTGTATGTCTCAGATCTTGAGAGATCCATAATGATGGGAAGAAAACCTGAGATAGAGTGAATGCTCCTGAAAAATTGAATTACCCAAATGAGCCTACCTTAAATCAAAGATCCTGCTAATTCACAACTTTATAAACCCTCAGTTAAGCTCTCCTCCACCACCCAGCTATACTCTGGATTGGAGGCTCACAAGTCAAAACTAGCTCAGTTATAGAAAATAGAGGAGCTGCCTTGTAATAAATATGTGACTTTGCTATGTATGCTACACATGGACAATATTTTGACACATGAAAACTCTACCTAAACCAAAATTATATTTATTATATTCTTTCTTTTTAATATCTTTTCAAGTCTCCAAAAAGTATTTATTTTCTCTTCCCTGTCACATACCCTTTAACAACTCAATTCACACTTATTAAGTTGAGCAGTGTTACAGAATGAATTGTGATTCCCCAAAAAATGTTAAGGTTCTAACCCCCCAGTACTTGTCAATGTGACCTAATTTGGAAATAGGGTATTTTGCAGATGATAAAATTAAAATAAAATCATTAGTGTGGATTCTAATCCAATATCTCAGTGTCTTTATTAAAAGGCAATATTCGAATGCAGAGAGAATGCGATGTGAAGATTGGAGTTAATGCTGTCACAAGCCAAAGAATGATGAGATGCTAGGTGAGAGACAGGGAACAGATCCTTTCCTAGCATCTTCAGAGGGAGCATGACTCTGAGAGTACCTGGATCTTAGACTTTTAGATTCCAGAACTGTGAAATAATAAATTTCTCTTGCTTAAGCCATCAATTTGTGGTGTATTGTTACTTCAGCCCCAGGAAATTAATACAGGTGCTGTGCTGAGCAGTATCAGCCTATTTAGAGAAACAAGACATAAAATAGACACGAGAGGAATTTTTTAATCTTTTATTTCTCTCCATGGATGTTACTTTTATATTATTTATTTTTCATTAATATTATTTTCATAATTTTTTATGATATATGTAGTTGACAATATGCATAAGCACATATATTGCCTACAATGTAGGCAACCAGTAGCAACCAATGTAGTGATTAGTGTTAAAGATATCTTGGACGTCCCTTATCTTAACACTGGTTTAGTTATATTTTAGTGATCTATTTAATGCCTACCTTATCTTGCGTGTTATGAAGCTACTGCATATGATCTCTACTAGAGTTATCCAATGTTGTATTTGTGTCTTATAACAAATTACCACTAACTTGTTGGCTTAAAAAAATTGGAAACTATTCCCTCAGTTCTGGAAGCCAGATGTCTGAAATCGAAGTGTCACCAGGGCTATCCTCCTTCCAAAGGCTCTGGGGGAGAATTGTTTCTTGCTTTTTCTGGCTTCTGGTGGCTCCAGACATTCTTTGGTTTATAATAGTATAACTTCAATTACTGCCTCATTCTATATTTGACCTCCTCTTCTATGTCTTTTCCTTTTCTGTTTCTTCACTTCTTCTTATAAGTCAGTAATTATTGGGTTTAGAGCTCACCTGGATAATCCAGAATAATTTCACGGGTAAAATTTTTAGGACATCCTAAAACTCATTTTTGTCCTGAGATAAAGTGATACCTGGAATGTCAAATGATGACATATACAATTCTATATAGGACTGTGGGGGATAATAAGATAATCTGAGGTGAGAGGGAGTGATCCTAATTACACCAGGGTTGAAAAGAGTTGGATATCTTAACCAAATCATTTGTTATGCATTGTTTTGATCTATGACATACTACATTTTTTGCTATGAGAAACATTTTCAAGCTACTGTATAAACCTAGCCTTTTGCTCCTCTACCCCATAACCCCCAGTCTGTCATTTGAATTTGTGTCTGGCTTGGTTTGCTGTCAGGAGAGAAAATCAGGCAGCAGTGTGTGGCCCTATTGGGACTGTCAAAAAGAGAGAGAATGATGAAAGTGTCAGAAACATTTTTTTCTTCTTTAGAATAATGTAATGGAGGACTTTTTTTTTTACCAACAAGATACATGATACAATCATAAGGAAAAATACTACATAGAATAGTCTCAAAATTTGTTTAGTAAGAAGTGATACAGCATTATACTTCAGAGTTGTTAAAAAATATCTTTTTTAAGACAACAATCATGAAGTAGGTAAATAGTTTTGGAGACCAATAATTTATGAGCATTACCTTGATGTTCTCGTGTCTTATAGAAATAACCAAAAGTGTAAATGCAGTTATCTTAGTATATCAGTAAACATTGTACTTTTACAAATTTAATCCTCTTTATCTGTGACTTGATTTGTCTCCTCTAAAATTTTCTCTTTAATCTTCTATTTGGTCTTGCAAGCATATATTTTTGATCATGTGTGCTGGTTTCTTTTGTTACATAAGTTGAATTAAACTATAGTAATAAAGGAAGCTTTAAAAATTGTTTTATATGGTAGTCATGTTGATCTTGAAAATGAAGACATTTATATTACTCTGCTATGAAAGGTAAGGGACTGAAACGTTGTGTATCATTTTTCATTAGAAATGTTTAATGTGGCATTCTGAAAAATAAAGTGAAAAACTAGGCAGGCCATGAATAATTACTAAATAGAAAGAGTCATAGAATAAGCTGTTGATTAATGTTGTTTCCACAGGTATGTCATTTAGATGATTATATGGAGTTGTCAAAGCTAAAGTAAAAATATGCCCAAAGCAACCGTTTTCTGGAAATGATGTTTCAGTGTCAACTAAAGCTGATGTCTGATGTTGTGACATCACTTCAGGCAATCTTTCATGAAGGACTGTAATAACATGGCAGCTTTGTGCAATCATGAATCCCCTTACGAAAATCAGGTGTCAGGATGATATGCATACAACCAAGAAGTCAGATTATTATCATGTCCTCGCTTACCAGTACTACAAAATGTTAGGCTAAATATTCAGGACAAAACTGTAAAATGAATAAGGGACATCTTAGGAAAATGTAGTTTGAGAGCCACTTTTCTTAGAGACTGATTCCAAATCTTTTTGTGTTTAGCTCTGTTACATTGTGAGCGCCAAACAATGTGGAAAAGACTATCTAATTCTATCAAGTAGTCATGAAATAACCTAAAGAAAAAGAAAAGTTTCATCATCTCTGCCAATATGCTCTACGGAAAAATGTCATGTGTGCCCCACTGGATATATGAATGTAAATCTCTGTCAAATGCACTTAAAAGGATTCACTCAAATAAAAGAAGCAAACAAAAACCACACTCAAAAGTAGAATATAAATACCATGTACTAACCAAAATCCCAAAGGAAGAAAACAAACAAACAGAAAAAACCTGAATCTATTTTTTTCCTTTAAGAACTCAGCAAGACATATAAATTTGCTTAGCCAAGCCACTTGAGACTTAATTCTTTCTGTCATTTCATTTTTCTCATTTATTCTGCCTGCCCTTGGGCTTTTTTCTCTTGTGTGTTCTACAGAAAGCAAAAAAGAAATATAAGATTTGTTTTCCATATATAAAGAAAAATCTACATGTATGCATTTATTCATTTCTAACTGCTATTATCTAATCTGCTGCCATCCCTCAATTATGCCCATAATTGCATACTTGATGTTTGATCATTTTGCATTTTTTAAGTGTTAATTTTCCTCGGGCATCTCTACCCCCAATCTCTATTTATGACTACCTTTGGCTCATGATATGTACAAGATGCAGCAGTGTTGTTCACCATTATGCAGGCTATTGCTATAATATCCCCTTTCCACACTTCACTACATGTGGCTAAAGAGAGCTTTACAGCTCTCAGGTTCTAGCTCATGATGTCTGTAATGGTTATTCATAAAATTGATCTGTAAGATCACTACCAATCCTGATGATGCCTGTAATTCTCTACATGTTTTTGAGGATGTCAAACTAAAACCACATCTTCCTTTGCCCTCCAGTCTGCTTCTCCTTTGTGTTATAGCGTTATTTGTCTTAGAACTTG
This sequence comes from Nomascus leucogenys, assembly GCF_006542625.1. Lineage (NCBI taxonomy): Eukaryota > Metazoa > Chordata > Mammalia > Primates > Hylobatidae > Nomascus > Nomascus leucogenys. The sequence continues at coordinate 21,993,064 of NC_044387.1, forward strand.
TTTCCTTTTACAGGTCATCTTCATGATAATAGGTAGTATCTACTTTGCCAATGTTGGTAATTAGAGTTAGTTGCTTTTGAAAGCATTCCAAAACAGCAACTTTTTGTATACATTTAAATATCTCATCCTGCTTAAAGTTATTTTAGAATGCTACTCAATTAAAGAGCCTCATGAATACAATGGTGAAAAGCTAAGACACAGTGGTATTTTGTATTACAGTATATAGTCATTTAGTCCCTGCAGGTAAAAATCTCCCCAAATTTCCCTTTAATAAAAGCACCTAAAAAAGTTAAAATTGCTCAAAGAGCACTTTCTGCATGCTGGCAAGGAATTTGGAAGTTTCTAAAAGCTAAGAAAGCCTAAAATCCTTTCTAAAAAATGTATATCTTCTCTCTCAGAGAAATGATTCTCTAAGCTCTCAGTGATTTTTATTTTATAGTTCTATTTTTACTTTCTTTGAAGGTAAAAGTTGGAGTATTGTATGTGATAGGACAATAATACTGCCATCTTAATGAGATTCCACCACCTTGAAGTATCAAGTTTCCATTTCTCAAAACTGTCTGTTGCCATTTGACCAAAATGCAAAAGTCAGCCCCACCTGTATCTTCAGCAGAGCATAACAATCCCAACCAAGCTTATCAAAGTCTCCAGCAGTCCCAACCAGCCAGCACTCCCCTAACCTCTCCCCAGTAGGAACTTCTCTCAGAACACACTTCCCCCACCAGGCCCTTTTTAAAAGCCTCAGGCTGTAAGAGAGGTTTGCTCCTGACCCTGCCAGCCAGAAGCCCTTCTCAGGTTTACTCTCAATAAACCTGTCTCAACTATTGAGCCGCTCTCTCATTTGGTCTTCCTTGTCATCTCTCCCTCTGCTCTAACAGTATGTATCTATGTTAATGAACTCCAAGAACAGAAGTCTGTAAAACTGTTGCATTATATAGGGAATAGCTAATTGTTCATTCTCACTAGGTAATTGTTCATATGCATTCTTTAACAGCAGTTTTTCTCACCATAACAGAACTTAATATTCACGTTATTAATTTTTAATCTATCAAATGGCCTATAGGTGAATGGAGAGAAAAAATAATGTAAATGATAAACTTTTGTACTGTAACCAGGATGCCTTGGTGTGTATGTATTCTCTGTCTATTCTGGTATATGTATATTCTCTCTCTATTCTGTCAGTCTTTTTCTCGCTCTCTATTCATCTGTTACAATGTATAGTATCCCTGAAATGTCCATGTCCTCATCCTTATAACTTGTGAGTATGTTACTTTACATGGCCAAAACCATTGTAGATGTAAATAATTTAAAGATCTTGATTATCCTGGCTTTTGTGGATTATCTGGACCCATGGCAATCACAAGAGTCCTTATATAAGGGAGAGGTAATCAGAGAAGGTATGATAAGGAATGCAGTTGAACAGAGTTTTAAAAATGTTATGTTGCTGGCTTTGAAGATGGAAGAGAGGCCATACACCAAGAGATGCAGGTGGCCTCTAGAAGCTAATAAATGCAACAAAATGGATTTTCTTCTATAGCCTTCAGGGAAAGCATATCCTTGAAGACTCATTTTAGATTTCTGACCTGAAGAAATGTACGATAATAAATTTGTATCATTTTAATCCACTGAGTTTGTCATAATTTGTTACAGAAGCAATAGAATACTACATATATCTATGTGTGTGTGTATATATATGTGTGTGTGTATATATATATAATAAATTGTATATATTTCTTCTCCCATTTCACAAATATCTATGTGTGTGTGTATATATATATATATATAAAATAAATTGTATATATACACACATAGATATTTGTGAAATGGGAGAATTCCCTGGCCCCACATTACAGGATGTATGACAGGGGTGTGGCTTTCTGTTTGGTTAATATAAGCTCAAACCCCTTACAAGATGGGGAGCATGCAGACAGGAAGCTGCAGGTGACGGGGCAAGTGCTTTGGGCTCTGGCCCCATGGTAGTGTCTAGGAGTGGGTGTCTGTGAATCCCAAAGCCCAAGTAGATGTTACAGTGTGCTTGTTTAGCTTTGCCACCTGTAGATGGCTTAAGTATTAACCAGCTCAGTGCCCTCTTGGCACCCACGTTTTTGTCCAGAGTCCAGGAAGAATCAGGTCACACATGGACTTGAACAGTGAATGCAGGGGTTTTATTAAGTGGTGGAGGTGGCTCTCAGTGGGATGGATGGGGAGCTGGAAAAGGGATGGAATGGGAAGATGATCTTCCGCTGGAATTTGGCCGTACAGTGGCCAATCTCCTCTTTGATCATCCCCAGCCAAACTCTCCTCAGCATTCAGTTGCTCCTTCTCTTCTCTCCTTCTCTGCCACACTGTTCTCCCATTTGTCTGCTCATCTCTTTCTGGAGCCTGGGGTTTGGTGTTTATATGCGTTCAGGACAGGGGGACATGATGGGACAAAAGGCAACTTTTTGGGCATGAAAACAATAATGACTGTTCTCACTTAGGGCCATGGGTTTCTAAGCTTGAGGGTGGGACCTTTGCTGGGGAATTGCCCTCTTCTATGCAGTATTTTCTTGTCTCCTGTCTGTATCATATGTAGTAATCTTTGAAGTAAGAATTGGAGTATTGTATACATACACACATATATACATATATCTACATGTGTGTGTATATATGTGTGTGTATATATACACACACAATATGTATATACATAATATGTATATATTTATATATCATGTGTATACATATATACACACACTATATATGGATTGTGTGTATATATTGTCTATGTACATGCATATATACATATATCTATGTATGTATATCTATGTATGTATATATAGTTGTGTATATATAAAGTGTGTATATGTGTGTATATATAAACATGCAACATATCTATGTATGTAAATATACTCATATTATGTATATATACACAATATATATGTGTGTATATATGTATGATGCATGTATATATTATATGCATATATACATACATATACATGTATATACAGATATCTATGTATCATTATACTCCAATATATGTATTGGTAACCAATCATGAGTTATTGGTCTCATATATATATACATTTTATATATATATGTAACACACACACTATATACAGTTTATATATATTTGTATGCACTATATAATATATATATACACTATATGCATACATAAAGTACATGTATATGTATACATATATATACATACACATAGATATACATATATATGTGTATATATAGTGTGTTTATATGTGTGTGTGTCTTCATGGAATATGAGTGCAAAGACAAATCAAGTAGCCCTTGCAAAGATTTGCATCCTGCCTTCTTGTCATTAAATTATGTGAGTGGCCCAGGAACTCTCAAACATTATATTTGGTTTAAGGGAGCAAAGAATGGTAACAACATATTGCACCAAACGAAACTATCTGAAGGAAGATATTATTAAAACAATCATTTAATTATTCCCCAAAGTATTTTATTCTAAGCATAAAGTCTAACAGACAGTGATAATCAAAAACATAAGGAAACATTACCCTTGAATAAGTGTCAACATAAAACCAAGAGAAACGATAAATGATCTCTTCTTCTTGCTTTTGAAAATCATTTTGATCTTGTATCATTATATAACTATATTCACAATAACTATTTATTTATAAAAGCATAATTTCAATGTTTTATTTCCCATAATTTTTTCTTTTTTTCTTAATGCATTTTCTATTCTTTAGCTCTCTCATAAGAATCAATTTTCAATCTATTTTCTTCAGTATATATTTGGTATTTTTAAAAAATATATTTAAATATAATTTCTGAATTCAAGCATGAGCAAAAATGACTTTCAGGTATTGTCAAACATGAGGGTCCCACTTGGCTCAGTTAGAATTTTGCACTCAAACGTCTCTAGGCTCTGTCAGTATTGTTCTGTCACTTTCTGTTGTTTGGATTTGAGAAGGGAACATCTGATATTTTGAATTACTCTTTGTTATGTACTCAGTTTTTCTGCCTGGATTTATCTAAGATTTTTGTATCTTTCCTTAACTTTAAAATCCCTCACTAAAATATGATTACATATTTTTAAATGGAACCCAAATTATGTTTACCTATTGAATGCTTTTCTTTATATATTATAGGGCCTCTCCATCACAACATTCTGCCTTAGCCTCAATATTGCATTCTTAAGGATATCATTCTTGACCATTTTAGTTAAAAGTGTAAACCAACCTTCTCCCCTTTCAGAACATTTTTAAACTTGTTTTATTTTTCTAGTTAGCATTTATTACCTTCTAATGTATAGTTTACCAATATATCATGTTTACTTTCACTAGAATTTAAGCCCCAGAAGTGTAGGGAATTTAATCTATTTGTTAATTGACATATTTTCAGCATCTAAGATACTTGTTGAACGAATCAGTACATGAATGGATAATTTTATAAATGTCTTAATTATATTTTTCTTGCATTGTGTGAACACTATTGACATGAAGACATAGTCTTTATGTTGGTCATAGCAGCTTTCTTCTGTTATTTTACCTTTTAAAAATATATTCAGAGAATTCTCAATGGCCTTTTCATCTGAAGTATTATATACATATATATTTTAGATAGAATTAGTAAATAGTCTCCACCCATCTATAAATAGTTCAGTATGCAGATCTGGAATACATGCAGAGATTTCTGGATCCTTATTCCAATACTTCATTTCAGTAAAAGAGACTAAAAATGATTGTATTTACTAAGTTATACATTGTTAATTCAGATATCCATTAACCTGTAGATGATCAAGGAAAAAGTCAGAGCTGAAATCCATCAGTGCCTCATGTTTTACATCTTTTTGTTTAATAGTGAAGCAGGATATTTCCCTGACTACTTCGTGGACTCGTGACAGGGATGCCTTGTTTACTCAGCCCGCTGCTCTCAACTCCACAAGGAACAGAGAGCACAAGTGAATGAGGCGGGAACTGGAGTGCATGAGGGCTTGAACCAGCCAGCCATTTTGGTGCTGGCAGGATCAAACCCCACTCATTTGGACCAGCTTCATTCCACCACTCCAGAGAGGGAGTGGGCAGGGGAGCAGGTGCAGGAGCTGCAGCAAGTGCTTTTGGGCATAGGCAGGAGTGAACTCCATGCGGTCCCTGCGGCAGTGTCAAGGTGGGGTGCCGGTGACTTCTGAAGCCCCAAAGAGCGTGTTACAGTGTTGTTTTAGCTCTGCCTTCTACAGAAGGCTTAAGTGTTAATAGCTCTGTGGGTCCGTGGCTGCCATCTGCCAGTGAGGGCAAAGGGCCAGTGTGACAGCCTTTTTTTTTTTTGAGATGGAGTATTGCTGTGTCTCCCAGACTGGAGTGCAATGGCACAATCTTGGTTCACTGCAACCTCTGTCACCTGGGTTCAAGTGATTCTCTTACCTCAGCCTCCCGAGTAGCTGGGATCACAGTCACGTTCCACCATGTCCAGCTAATTGTTTCGTACTTTTAGTAGAGACAGGGTTTCACCATGTTGGCCAGGCCAGTCTTGAACTCCTGACCTCAGGTGATCCGCCTGCCTCGGCCTCCCAAAGTGCTGGGATTACAGGTGTGAGCCACTGCACCCAGCTGTGACAGCCTTTTGTATCGTCACTCGTAGCTCCCAATCTCCTGTCCAACGTCCAGGAAAAATGAATTTGCATGAACAAATTGAAGGATGGTAAGTGTGAGGGATTTTATTGCTGATTAAAGTGGCTCTCAGAGGGAAAGAGAGCTGAAAAGGGGATATGGAAGTAGATAATCTTCCCCTGAAGTTCGGCTGTTTCTGGCTGGATTCTTCTCCAAAGTTATGCCATTAAACTGTCCCTCTGAAGTCAAGCTGCCTCTCTCCATCGTCCAGCTGTAGTCATCCTGTTGTCCAGCTGCTGCTTCTCTCTGCTGGCTGAGTCTGGGGTCTTTATAGGCACAGGATGGGGTGGAGTGGGCAGAGCTGGTTTAGAAAAAGGCAACATTCAAGCAGGAAAACTGGAATAGAAGTTCTCACTTTGGGCCACGGTTTCAGGCTTTTAGGTTTGGGGGTGGGGTTTCGCTGGGGATCTACCCTTTTCTGCCTAGAATTTCTCAGCCTCATGCCTCTATCATTGTGTCAATAGCATCTACCAATTATAATGGTGAAACAATGATAGTCATTTGCCTTTCTCAGTTGTCCTAATTCAAAATGACATACAGCTGTGCTCCAATTCATTCTTGTGTAGCTACTCAAGTGAACACTAAGCTTGGGGCAAATTTCTCCTGGCTTCACCACTTTGAGTAGCCTTTGAGCTCTGATGAGATTCTTAAATATCATATTGAAATACATGTATGTTCTAAAACCACTTTATGACCTGCTTAATTGGACTTCTCAAGAGGGGTCTAGATCTTACATTTTAGACTTTTATTTCAAACACAGGTTTTTGCATGGAGCTTACAATGTGATTTTTTTAAAATAATAAACATCTCAAAGTTTGTGGCATGTGGTTTCCCAGCATTTTCTAGCTAGTATGGTAATTTTTCTTGTTTGTTTTTTAAGCTCTAATCATAATTACAATAGACATCCTGTAACTGCGTGTGCTCATGTCAGAGGTAATGAGAAGCAAATGGGAATTTCGTTTTATCAAGAACATAAGTGTATGAAATTGTCTAGTTCAGCTTAAGTGCTTTAAAGATACAATCCCAGTCTGGAAAATTATGTCAAACCTTGTCTACATAGGATGGCACCCAGGTTTTATGGAATCAATTCTGTAATAGATCTTCAAAATTGTTTTCAATTGACTTTCCAAAACATGTTATTTTTCTTCTTTTTCCAATCTGGTAACACCCAACCACATCCTCCATTTTATAAAATATTTTTAGCCTTCTACGACAACCTTGTGGTAAAACATACTTGCTTTTATCTTATTTGCAGACAAGCAATCTTTCTATTTATATATGTTTTCTTAAGTTTGTAAAATATGATTTTCTAAATTCTGACTATCTCTAATATTTCCTTCTAATCCTGATAGAGATATAAACATAACATTGTTTCGGTCAGAAATAACATTAACTGTTGAATCAAAATAGCTGAGCATAAAAATCCACAGGCTACCTATGTGATTTTATGCCAGGCACTTAACCTCTCTAAACTTTTGTCTTCTTATGTGTAAAATCTACAGATTCAACTAATGTCAAAGCTTCATTCAAACACTAACAAATCTTATAGCTTCCCTGTTTCTCATCAATTATTTTTGTATTGGAAGGAATTAAGCTAAAAGCGAAAGTTTTTTTCTATGACTAAAGGGGTATGAAAGATTTTTAAAAAATTAATCTTGACAACATAGGCAGATGAGAAACGAAAGAGGGGTTTTCAGATGAGCATGGATTTTTAAAAGAGACTTACAAAAGAAAATATTCATAAACATGGACAAATGAAAAGACATACAGATATTTACACGAACTTCAAAGAATAATGATAAGAAGGACAAAGCAAACAATGAACTAGAATTTGCAAAAAATACTAACAAAAATAGCTATGTATGTGTTAAGAAGTTAGTGTTCCTAGATGTTGTTTTGTTAACAGATGACTGAGAAAGTAGACCTAGGAAAAGTAATGTTCAAGCTGCAGGTTTAAATCTTAATAACAAAACAAAAAGGACCTTAAGGCCGGGCGCAGTGGCTCCCACCTATAATCCCAGCACTTTGGGAGGCCAAGGTGGGTGGATCACCTGAGGTCAGGAGTTTGAGACCAGCCTGGCCAAACCCCATCTATACTAAAAATACAAAGATTAGCTGGTCTTGGTGGTCGGCGCCTGTAATCTCAGCTACTTGAAGGGGTGAGCAGGAGAATTGTTTGAACTCAGGTGGTGGCAGTTGCAGTGAGCTGAGATCGCGCCATTGCACTCCAGCCTGGGAGACAGAGTGAGATTACGCCTCAAAAAAAAAAAAAAGAAAAAAGCAAACCTTAACACAACTACACATATGCACATGCGTGTGTGCATGTGTACATGCATGGAAATCCAATGATAAAACAGTTGTAAAAACAAATGGGTAACAAAATAACCTGGCTGGCTCCATACCCCAACAAACTTTCAATCTTGAAGCTGAGATAAAAACAAAACAAAACATAATGAAACAAAAAACTCCCACTTGCTAACTTGATGTCTGGGCTAGGCCCTGTAATCAATCCATTTTCCACGATTTCATTTGCCCTAGGACATCATTTTGGTGGCTCAATAGAAAGGCATCCTTGTGATTAATTCCATTCTCATCTTTAATCCTTATTCATAAAATCATGTGTTGTGAATACACTGCTGTTATAATTATCTGTCAAGTCAGCAAGCACCTATTCGATGTGAATAAAAACCATAAAACTAAAAATTATATATACTTGCCTTAAAAGAAAAATTTAATTATATTATTTCTAGAAACTTCTGCTCTTTCCTCATTGTGAATTTATATGAAATGAGGAAATAAGAATATCACTATATTTAGGGTTCCATAAGTTTCATTCTTGAAGTATCTTTTGTGAGTGGGGAATTACTGTTGTATAGTGACATTGCAACTTTAAACATTGTGTTTTGCCCAGGTTAAAATCTGAATTCACAGTAGTAGTCACATGTTCTGTCTTTAAAGCTTATTTATTATGTCTTTTGTGACATATTTAAATGAACATTGGAATTTCCCAGTTAGATTTGTATTTCATTCACACAAAATATTCTAAATCATTAATAGTAAAGTAGAAACTCATGCCTTTTCCATCATACTTAGTTAATATTATTAGTACCCATCCACCTGTGGAGACTTAGAAAAAATACAGGTTTTTCTCTGATTTTTTAGATGAGGCAAAGAGGAAATTTGTCACTCCAATTAGTGGCATTTATTGGGTGAAGCCTAGGGTAGCTAAACATTTTATGAAATGTGCAGAAAGTCATTCATTAAAGAAGAACTGTTTCCCCAATTTCTTTAAAAGTTTTGAAATTTTGAAATTTAACGAATAGGTAAGGGAACATAGAATGTAGGCATGACTCATATTTTGAAATAGAAATAGCTCTTGAATCTGACTGGGTTGGGCAAATTTTTTGTTCTTAAGCACTTATTCTTTAATGAGCTTACAAGCAGGAAAAAGGTTCAGTTATGCCTTATAAATTGAGGAGGTTGGACCTGCAAGATCTAATATCTCTGTCAATTCTGTGATCCTGTGGTGTTAATTTTACATAGCAGTGGTCAGGAGTGAAATTTTATTTTTAACAGAAGCGAGGATAATATTAATAAATGTCTCCTAAAGAGGAAAAGGAAAGACTAGAGAAATTTAAAGATCGTAAAGTAAATATTTAATCTTCTTTTTGCTATGAAGTCACTAATGGGTTTGTCTTCCTCTATAACCACTATATTGTACTTAAATTGTAAGTTCATTGAGAGTAATGTCTATAAATGTTGATTTTTCTCCTCTTCACTACAATCAGTTAGGGTGTTTAGTAAATGTTTGTTAAAATAACTGAACTCTAATTACAAAATAGTTAATTCTGTATGTTTTTACTTTGAGAGAAAGATCTTTCAAAATATTTCATACAATACCCTTAACAACTTGGAATTACTCCTTCACAAAGAGTATTTTAATAACCTTAGCAAGTTTTGTTTTTTTAGTTGGAATGGCATAGCTTTTTTCAGAAATAACTTTTTAAAAGCTGAAGCCATAGCAGAGACATTATATATATATTCCTTGCCAATAGTTACTTTTACTCTCACATACTCTATAGTATTATAGTTGTTTTGGACGTAAACTGCAATGCTCATTCAAAAAAAATTATATTAGCAATGTATGAGTTAAAGAAAAAAAAACAATTACCTGGTGCAGTAGGCAGAATGGTCTCTCAAAAATGCCCATGCTTTAACCCATGAATTAAAACTATGAATATATTACATTACACGGCAAAAGGGACTTTGCAGAGGTAATTTTGGTTATAGACCTTAAAATAGGGAGATTTTCCTGAATTACCTTGGTGGCTCCAATCTAATTATGTGAGCCTTTAAAATTAGAGCACTTTTTCTGACAGGAGACAGAAGAGATGGAGCAGAGAAAGTACAGATTCTAAGAATGAGAACAATTTAATCTTCCATTGTTGGATCTCAGATGTGGGGTCCTATTTTCAAGGATGAGAGAAAAGCCTGTAGGGGTTAACGGTGGTTCCAAATGACAGCCAGCAAGAAGATGGTGACCCCTAGATCTCTATCCTACATATACTAGATTCGGCCAACAACTTGAGTTAGCTGGTAAAGCCATTCATCCCCATACCTCCAGAAAGGAACAGGCCAGCTGACACCTTGAGTTTTGCCTTGTGAGACTCTAAGCATGGGACTCAGCTGAGGCACACTGTACCTGGACATCTGACCTAAATAAATTATAAGATAATGCATTCATATTGTTTTTAAGCTGTTTATGATAGTTTGTTATGGCAGAACAGGAAACTGATATTCTTGGTGAAGCAATCCCAGACACCTTTTTCTTTTTCTTGGATCAAGGTATAATCTATTGAAGATGTGGTTTAATATCACTTATATGTCCAATATTGTGTTACTTTGAAATTAAAAGAAAAACAATAATTTACCTACATTTTTCATTAGGAGCTCACTGTGTGACTACAGAATATAACTACTACACTTTAGTAGGCTTTTTTCCTTAAGTATTAAATATTGTGGTGCTGATTATAAAGTTTTTTTTTTCCTTTTAAGACAGTTGTAAATTTTAAATGAGTTAAGAAATGTAAAATACTTAGTACAATATCTGATCCATGATAAGTACTTTGGAAGTTTTAGTTATTGTGATTATGAAGCAAATATTTGATGATAAAATAATTATCATTGTAAACTTTATTATTTGTGATAAAGTCTAGCTTAACTCAAGTAGGACTTGAAATGAACACTTAGAAAAATACTTAGAGTTCTGCTAAGCAAGTGGGAAGAAAAAAAGGTGCTACGGGTTTTAAAAATGCATGTGATAATGTGTGGAGAAATAAGTACCACCATGATGAGTAATCGAAAGCATGCCCAACTGAATAAGATAACTCCCATGGAACTGGAAATTGACAGTCTCTTACATGGTGGAAACCATGATGGCTTTCACTTCAGTACACCTACTGTGCAAATTTCAACAGTGGAAAAGTGTGTATCCACTGTTCTTATCCTACGTCTTATGAGGTTTAACATTTAGCTGCTCTGAGATCTAGTATGTAGTAGCTCAGACAAGCTGCAGATCTTGGTTGCCTTTGTCTTCTTTATATTAATCACAAGCAGTATTTTTGTCAGCTAGGTCTAGATCATTCTGTGGGTCACAAATGACCTAACTTTCTGTACCTGTCCCACTTCCATTCAACTTTTTGCCAAGATATCTTCTTTTGCAAAGGACAGAAATCCAATTAAATGTAACTAACATAACATCAATTACAAAATTATTGGCTTTTCTTGATTAAAAAGTTCAGGGGTTCAGGCACAGGTACATCTAGGTTTTGAAACAATGAACTGATGAATTTGTCTTTCCTTGTTCATCAGTTCTGCTGTCCTCTACATTGGAACACTTCTGTGAGATTTTTATATTAAAGTTGGAAAGATAGCCTCTAGCATCAGAAATTTTACATGATGTTCAAGCTTATGATCTCAGAAAGGAAGATAATTTTTGATTCACTCCATATTAATCCATGTAAAAAGATTTCGGTCGGTTTTCCTAGGGTCACATGTCTGACATGTGGTCCCACTTTTTTGCCCCCTCCCTCACCATTAGCCCATTATGTCTCATGCTTGGGTCAGTCTAAGTTGTTTATTGAACACAAATTTGGATTTATTTTCCTTGAAATTATTTTCTCTTCCTCCTCTATTATTGTAATACTATTGTATGATTCTCATAATTAGAAGTTTTTTAAAGGGCTCTTCTATTAAGGCAGAATTTCAGAAAGATGTGTATGATACAGTTTAGGAGGTAATGATCAGTTTGGAATGTGAATCATAATGCAAGTGAAGAGGAAATATAAAAGAGCAAAATATTGCAAGAAAATATACAATGGGAATTAACTTAACAAATGGATTCAATGCTTTCGCTGTGTTCTTGGTGCAAAGTTCATAATAATGAATGCCTCTGCCTTCAAATTCTGTAGGAAGATAAAATCATTGTGCAAGTAAGCCAGTGAGTATATAAAAAAGATATATAAAGCTAGAAGGGTGAGGTAGTGAGTGTCCTCAATTACAAATGTATATTTGCATCAAATTTTTCTTAATCATAAAGGCAAATAATTGGAATTATGTTTTCTATATTTATTTACCTAGGCTGAAATTATGATTGCAAAAATTCAGTTACCTTAACCTGTATTAATTCTTATTCTCAATTATTTGCCTTTTTTTGGCCTTTTAATTTTAAAGTGAAAAGGTGAATATTAAAAGAGAAAACTTTCTCTTGCCATAATAAAAGGAGTAGGAGGGGCTACATTCAGACCATACCCATTTTCATTTTCTTCAATTACACTCATAGGCATTTTACTGATTTCTTCCAAAATGCCTGGATATAGTGGGTATTGAACTACATTTGCAGAATAGAACCAAATGATTATATCTTCTGTTGGTCTAATTTTAATAATAATTTCTGGCATTTGATATATCCCAAAAATGTTATATTTGCATCCTGCTTCCATGTAAATATCCCAATTGCAATTAATGCCACTTATTGGCATACTGCTGCTGTATTGTATGAATGTAGTTCCAGAAACTCTTTGCTTAGTTTGCCCTTTAATGTCAGGTAAATCACAGTATTACAGAGAAAATAGCTTAGATCAAAGAAATCCAAAACATTCAAGTCAATTAATTCATGAACTTCAATAGCCAGTGGATGGTGAGTGTCTTAATTATTTTAAAATGTGACAGTTGAAGCAAAAGGAAGCTAATTTGGAAAGTAGTACGTGTGAAGCATTAGCTGAAAGAAGCACAGGCTTTGACTGAAGCACCAATTTTGGAATACTTTTTAAAACTCCATTCAGCAGTATTAGAAAGATAAATGAACAAAGAAATATAAATGAAGGGGAAGTATAAATTAAGAAAAAATCTGATAAAATAGCAGAATTAAACTTCACTGTTGTAATATTTTTAGATTCTGTTTTATGTGTATCAGAGTAGACAAGAAGTTGTATTATTCATCAAAAAGTGAAAGGGACTGAATTAAAATTAATAAGCCATAACGTTTCTTATTGGGTTCATGCTTTAGAAGTTCAATGCAATAGCAATTGAATGAACACATTCTATAAATAAAGGAAAAGAGTTATTATTGAAACCCAGTATGTTAAGTGCCATTTCAATGCTATAAATTCTCTACTCTGTATTATATAAGGACTTTTAAGACAAAGCTCACATTGCCTTACTGATTCCTCATGTAATCTTAAGTGTCTACTCTCACATGAAATACAATTGCAATTTTTGCATGGTTACATTTAGAAGTTGCATCTTTAAAATAAAGACAAATATTATCATTTGATTGTTTTCAAATGATTACTAATTGTATGTAATATCAAAATACCTTCAGTATTTATACTGATAGATATCCTTTGTGTTACATTGTAGGTAAATTTTCAAAACTAGAAACATTGAATCCACAGGGTGAGATGGGAAAAGAAAAGGGTTGATGTGACTTAGGATACTGACCCATGTTAGTGGAACTGGAGACTTTCAGGACATGATGTTTGTATGTGACTGATAATGAGAGAAAGGGAAGCCAGGTAACATGGTCAAACACTACCATCGGGTCAGTATAAAGTGATCTCGGTGATGTTCCAGATTGGGAATATTGTGATCAAACAATGGTCAAACTTGCTACATAAAAGTATAAAAACTGGTTAATATAGATAGGCAGAAGAACATAATTGTTAGGCTCATGGGCTCTTGAACAAGACTACATAATTTCATATTCTATTAATAAGTTCACCACTTACTAGCATAGTGACTATAAGCAAAATAATCAACTCCCCTGATTCTTAGTTTCCTTTTCTACAATGATAATGATAGCATTATCTTCCACGAAGCTTCTGAAAAGATCTAGTGACATAATATACATAAAGTCCTGGCTCATATTAAGCACTCAAAAAACATTGGCTTTATTTTTGCTATTATCATTATTGTCACTATTATTATCCTCAAAGTTTCTTGCTAAGAAATTTGGATTTGACAAGATTTTTCTCCAGAATAAAAAAGTTTATTCTGGAATCATCTCAAATATAGTAGAAATCTGCAACATAAAACCACATCACCACATCAACATTTAACATAACAAACAGGATGTAGAGTTTCATACTCAACCTAACTATTCACATTTCTCATCCTTCTCCCCTTTTTCTATAAATTTTTGCAAAGATATTTTGGCTATGAGTGCCTAGACATCAGCAGAAAGAAAAAAATAACATGAGGATATTTAACAGGATATTTATGAAGATGATACACGTTGGCATTAGTTTTATTTTTCCTTTTCTCTACCCAGTCATGCCTCCATATTTCCTCAAAGGTAGAATAGAATGCTTTTCATGTCATTACAGTTTATGGCTGAATAGAGTTGAATATCTGCTGCTAGAGAAAACAAAGCCATCTGACTAGTTAATAATCTAAATCTGGTATTCTTTCAGGTTCAAGTGTTAAAATTAAAAATTTCCAATGTTTTTGTCTCTTTGGTTTCAAAAACCTGACAGGTACCCACAATGGGTCCTGACTAAAGGCCATGGTGGTATTTCAGGAAAGCTTAACATTTCACATGCTTTTTAAATTTTTGAGAGCTTTAAAAAAATTGTTTAAACAGTCTGCATACAATTTACTGAGACAGGCATTAAGTTGCAGTTTGAACATCCTTAATTTAAAACTTGAATAATAACACCCAGTTCCATATTCTTTTAATTTTGCTTAAAAAAAAACTGACTGTAAGAACAAACTGAAACAGAGATTAATCCCACATGTGATTATGTTTTATGGGTAAATCTCCTCTTTGATGGACCTTTTAATAGAAAAAACTCCTTTATAAACCTAATTGTTTGAACACAAAATGTAAGACCATTTACCTCTTTTCAGGTAGTTTATATTAATATAACTTAGAGTTATTTAGTAATAGCCTCAAGGCTCTTAGCATTTTCTTTCTTCTATTTTTATTGGCAGTGTCAATGTAGTGACTTTTAAAAAAACATTATTTACTTTTTCTTTTCTGCCACACAAAGAAGTTTTACATTAACTATACAAGGGATTCTTCACTTTTTAAGAAATCTCTTCATTAAGGTTATTTTAGTGCTTCCTCCATCGATTTTGTCTAACTTTTGACTTGTATGTAATTTCAATACCTGTGAAGATATTGGAATGAATCTTTCTTCCTGAAAAATGTAATAAAATGGACCACACTAACACACAATTTTTTAAAAAAAAATAGTAAATGTCAAAATCAAAATAAAATTAAGAATTACTGTGAAGTCTATAGTTACAAAAAACAAAGAAGCCCAACTTTATATTATAAACTGAAGAGTTTAAATCTTTAATCCATTTTAAGTTAATTGTCGTATATGGTGAAAGGTAGGCGTTCACCTTCAATGTTCTGCATAAGAGTAGCCAGTTATCTCAGCATCATTTATTAAATATGGAGTCCTTTCCCAATTGCTTGTTTTTGTCAGCCTTCAGGAAGATCAGGTGGTTGTAGGTGTGCAGCTTTGTTTCTGAGTTTTCTATGCTATTCCATTGGTCTATGTGGCTGTTTTTGTACCAACACCAAGCTGTTTTGGTTACTGTGACTTTATAGTATAGTTTGAAGTCAGGTAGTGTGATGCTTCAGGCTTTATTCTTTTTGCTTAGGATCATTTTGGCTATTCGGGCTCATTTTTGGTGCCATATAAATTTTAGAAAAGTTTTTTTTTTCTAATTCTGTGAAGAATGACGTTGGGAGTTTGATAGAAATAGCTTTGAATCTGTAAATTGCTTTGGGCAGTACGGCCATTTTAATGATACTGACTCTTTTAATCCATGAGCATGGAATGTTTTTCTATTAATTTGTGTCATCTCTGTGTTTCTTCAGCAGTGTTTTGTAATTCTCCTTACAGAGATCTTTCACCTCCTTGGTTAGCTGTTTCCTAGGTATATCATTTTCTTTGTGGCTACTGTAAGTGGAATTGTGTCCTTGATTTCACTCCCAGACTGGATGTTATTGGTGTATAGAAATGCTACTAATTTTTGTACATTGATTTGGTATCCTGAAACTTTACTAAAGTTGTTTATCAATTCTAGGAGCATTTTGGCAGAGCCTTTAGTATAGAATTATGTTATCAGTGAAGAAAGATAGTTTGACTTATTTTCCTACTCAGATGCCTTTTATTTATTTATCTTGCCTGATTGCTCTGGCCAGGACTTCCAGTACTATGTTCAATAGGAATGGTGAGAGTGAGCATCCTTGTCTTGTTCCTTTTCTCAAGGAGAATGGTTCAAACTTTTGCCCATACAGTATGATATTGGTTGTCAGTTTGTCATAGATGGCTTATTGTTTTGAAGTGTGTTCCTTCAATGCTTAGTCTGTTGAGGTTTTATCATGAAGGGATGTTGAATTTTATTGAAAACTGTCTCTACATCTATTGAGATGGTCATATAGTTTTTGCTTTTGATTTTGTTTATGTGGTGAATCACGTCTATTGATTTCCATATGTTGAACCCACCTTGCCTCCCAGGACTAAAGTCTACTTGATGAGGCTCTATTAACTTTTTAATGTGCTGCTGGGCTCTGTTTGCTAGTATTTTGTCTTGATATCAACCTTGACAAAGAATTTTTGACTAAGTCCCCAAAAGCAATTGCAACACAAGCAAAAATAAACAAATGAGATGTAATTATACTAAAATTCTTTTACAAAACAAAACAAACTATCAACAGCCCAAATAGAAAACCTATAGAATGAGAGAAGATGATTGTAAATTATGCATCCAACAAAGGTCTAACCATGGAATCAACCCAGGTGCCCATCAACAGTGGACTGGATGAAAAAGTGTGGAACATATAAACTATGGGATACTACACAGCAATAAAAAACAATGGAATCATACCCTCTGCAGAAACATGCATGGAGCTGGAGGTCATAATCCTAAGCAAATTAACACAGAAACAGAAAATCAAATTCTGCATGTTCTCGCTTATAAGTGGGAGCTAAACACTGGGCACATATTAGCATAAATGTAGGAACAATAGCCACTGTGGGCTACTAAAGGGTGGAGCAAGGAGGATGCACTAAAAAACTACCTACTGGGGCCGGGCACAGTGGCTCACTGTGGGGGGCCGGGCACAGTGGCTCACTTTGGGAGGCCGAGGAGGGTGGATCAAGAGGTCAGGAGATCGAGACCATCCTGGCTAACACGGTGAAACCCTGTCTCCACTAAAAATACAAAAAATTAGCCAGGTGAGGTGGCGGGCGCCTGTAGTCCCAGATACTTGGGAGCTGAGACAGGAGAATGGCATGAGTCCGAGAGGGGAGTTTTCAGTGAGCCAAGATAGTGCCACTGCACTCCAGCGTGGGAGACAGAGCGAGACTCCATCTCAAAGAAAAAAATAAATAACAACAACAACAACAAAAACTACCTATTGGATGCTATGCTCACTACCAGGATGATGGGATCTATACTCCAAACCCCAGTATCATGCAATGTTCTCATGTTACAAATTTGCACATGTACCCCCTGTATCTAAAAATCAAAATTAAAAATAAATTAACAAATAAACTGAAAGGTTATAACAATGAAGGACCTAGGGATACCTCCTGCACACGCATATGCTCACACATCTATAGGCTTGCATGACACAGATGGATACCACAAATCTTGAGTGTCTTTCTATGTAATAGCAAGACAAATGTTGGTAACTGCAGCATGCATCTGCGTAATTCCCATTTCATAAGGAAGACAGAACTTTCTTCCCTATCACTCCTGGCGAGTTCTAAGGATAGTTTAATTATATTGATTTGTTTCACTTACGACCCTAACCTAGTCTTAAGATCACTCTTGGATTCAAGTGATAAATAAATTCCACTCATATTACATGGACCAGAAGTGTACATTGAGAGGTTTTCAGGGACACTTCATATATCATAGAACTTTGTGACCTGAACACTCAGAGTACTTCTATTCACCTTAACTCAGATGTGTATGACACACCCTAAAATTGAGCAGTGCTCTAGCTTTTGTGATTTCCCAAGAGCGCTCTGTTCAGAACAAAAATTATTGTCCAGTCATGGACTTTTCACCACAGTGTCTTATAATAACAATATTAGTGATTTTATTTAGCAACATCTGATGGCATTGACAATTTCTTTATCATGAAAAGGAGATAGAAAAAAAATTGTGTATAATTAAACACAACATAATGGTGAGAAACATTTCTTGGCACATTTCACCATCAGCTTAGCTGCTGAAGAATATTTCACAGAAGGGAGTAGTGACTGATATCTCAGAGCTCATCTATTACATCTTCTACAATTTTTAGATGGAGAAACAGAATCCTGAAAGGATAAATCTGGGCCCAACTTCCAGTTAATTTTATTTACATTACAAATATTGGTTAAAATAGAAGAATGTGAAAAAAAGTTATTAAGTGTTCATATCTCGGAGAAAGGGAAAGATCTTAGGCAAACAACTTCCTCAAGTATATTAATAATGTTATAACAAGCATAGGCAAAATGGGTGTTGTACTAATTACTTCTGTTCTTAAATTGTTAGAATCAGACACAGAGAACCAATAGCAGTACCTCCACTAGCTATTAAAGCTCCACAAAATGGCAGTTCTTTTATGCAGATATTAAATAGAAAATTGAGCTAACAGTAATTGTTTTGCACTGTGTTTAGGGAAGATAATTTAACAAATGAAAAGTGTTCATTAGAATATATAATACAGTGTGATACTTGGTAATTGTTAATTCTGCTCTGTGGTAGAGGATATTTGTTTTTTATCTCCATTTTGATGTGATATCCTAGAGATAGAAAAGCTATATGAATTCCATATTTTGGAAAAGAAATATGTATTTATTATACCCAATTTAATACCCAATAAAATATTTAGTTAAAATAATTTCCTTGATATGTCTTTTCAGTGAAGGCTTTTTTGCATGGTACATTAAATAGATTTTTTATATTTATTATTCAAACATACCTATATGATTGTGTGTGGTTTACAAATTGAGTATTTCTAGTGTGGTAGGTAATTGCAATGGAGTAAAACTAAGATTCAGATATGTCTAGTTTGTTTGGTGAGTTATTCCAATTAGCAGCCCTAGATATCTATTCACATCTAGTGCTTCAAAACAAGTGGTCACTTAGAGGATGTTTATATTCTGGCACCAGAGAAAATTCAGGCAACTAGAGTGACATTGTGATATTTCTTCCCAAATCATATTTAATCACCTAACTGTATCCCTTTACGTAGTCTTCAGACTAAAGCAGAAGGTCCTAGTTCCACTATTTTCCCATGGAGAGGATAGAAATCTGTAGCTATCTAGAGGCCCTGCCTTCAGATGATCTCATGGATAACAGACAGCAGTAAGGTGGACAGAACTGAAAGAATGTATAGGGACTGTTTATGCATAGTAGCAACTTGAGACCCTCAGAAATGAAAAAACTTATGAGAAAAAAATCTAAAATATTTTTCATGTAGTTGTGCACGAAGTTCTAGGGATATTTGGGTTATTTCTTTCTAATGTGATTTTATTTTTATGCAGAGGTTGGTGAGACTTGGAAATTGTAAAATTATGCACCCTTTAAAACAACAATTAATATATGCTAATGACTCTTTAGACATTTATTTGGAGAAGTTTAACAATACTTTGTACTAAAAAAATCTCCACATTGTTCTGTGGCATTGCTTTAGTATGAGTTCACTGGGTGACTCCTTCTGATTACTGAGTCTCTGATACCTGTGTTTTGTTTTGTTTCTGTCTCAATTTGCACTGTTTGTGATCTTTGATAGCCCAAGGTAAATAGTACTGTTCAATTACCCACAATTAATGAATTTGTAAAATAGGAAATTGGTGAAACGCTTATTATTTACCAGACACTATGCTAGAAAGTGGAAATTTAATAATAAGGAAGGGATGACATTTTTCCTCTCCTTTACAGTTTGGCTGGGAAGAAAAACACTGAAGTAGTAACTTCAAATATGATGAATTTGACAAAAAGGATGTGCTTGATGCTATAGAGGAACATAAAAGTGGGAGGTAATCTAGATGAGAGTTTCAAGAAAGTCATTTCTCTCTAAGTGAAAACAAAGAAGACCTGTAAATTGGAAGAGTGAGCTGGATTACAAGTGGTATTTCAGGCATAGGGAACAGCATATGTCAGGACCTGATGCAAGAACAAGGAATATTATTCAAGATGGAGTTAGAAATCAGTACAGTTAGACCACACAATGCAAATGGAAGATATAGGAAAGTGAAGCTTATGAAAAAAGGCATAGAATAAATTATGGGCTGTCTACAACAAAAAATTTCTTAGATTCTATTATAGCCTTAATAGAAGCAATGTAAGCAAGAGAATTAATTTATAGATTTTCTTTTACAATGATTTAACAGATGCAAATTAAACAATCTTGATTTAGGGATTTAATAATGTATAAAAATTGCCACAATATTTAAACCAGATTAATATTAACGTTAACATTGGAAACCTTATTGATTGTGTAGCTGGTAAAAGGGAACATAAATAGGCCAAATAATGGGACCTTAGTATTTGCAAAAAAAAATTACATATGTATGTGTATACATATATACATATATACACACATATACATGCATATACGTATATATATACACACATATACATGCATATACATATATATATACACATTACATACATTTATTCACGTATTTTCATATTTTAAGATACTAATTTTGGTAGATATTTGGTAAATTTTAATTATTTTAAATATTTGAATATTATCTCTTCCCTCTGTCATGGTAAACACTCCAAGAGCCAGGTTCTTACTGGCTTTGGTAAGTCACCAGCAGGGCAGAAGCGGGAGCTTGGTGACCCAGTTACTTTCTTGCTTCTCATTCCCATTTGTTCTTTGTATGGATGTCCTGTCTGCTGCAGAAACAGGGAACAGGAGAGGAATAAGAGAAAAATGTCAAAGATAGATAAGAAAAACACATTGGTTGCAAGTTTTCAGATCTCTCCTTTGTTGATTTGCTTCATCTACCTCTGCCTTGCCATTGGCTTTCAGAGTGCTGTTGGCATCCAAAATGCTGTCTTTCTCTCTGGATATGTTTGATGATTTTCAGGCTGTCCCACAACACTGCTCCCTGTACTGTTCTCTGATTTGAGTGAGCTTAGCAAAGTGAAATGCTGTTTGTACCACATTTTTACAACTTTTCTTCTATCCCATACCCTCTTGTTGCAGATACTTTGTGCAAGCTCACCTCTTCTGCTCCTCTGAGAAACACAGCCACCCTTGCTACACCACGAGGTGGAAATCACAATTGCTGCACACTCAGTGTCACGGTCTCTTCTTTATTTTACATACCCATATTGCAACATCCATCAGTGGTATGGAGACTTATCAGAATTTAACGGGGCTTTCTGAGGTTAGGAGTAAAGTGGTGAGGAAGTGGGAACACTTGACATCACCTACCCATTACTGAAAGGGAAGAGGAAAAGTATTGACGCTGCATAAAATGCTCTTCTCAATGTAACAGTTCTTGCTATTTTGTTATCCTGCTCTCTCTTACTGAAAAAGCCAACAAACTAATACATTTTAGTAGGAAAGTTGATATGGAACATCTGGCTCTAACACCAGAAATAAGACCATATGAAGCATGGTGTTTTACTTTGCAATGTTGAATTATTTTCACAATATAGCTACACATTCTAGATGTTCTTCTGATAGGAATAGTAGAAAGGGTGTCTTAGTCACATTCTGGCACATATTCCTCTCATTACAGTGAGAAGGTGGAAATAGAAAATGCAGTGAGACCTGTGGGGAGGCTATGGAAATAATTCAGGGGGAAAAAGGTGGCTTCAAATAGAATCATAGCATTAAAAACAGAAAGAAGTGGATAGATTCAGTAAAAGAGAGAAAATTAACAGTGGTGGTGATTTATTTTATGTAAAGAGTGAGAGAGAGGAAGAATTAAACTCTCAGATGTTATTTGATAAACAAGGTGAGTGAATGAGTAGATGCTGGTTTGATGGCAAAATATTTAAAAATGTGAAGTCATCAGGACTTGAAGTCTGATTATAAACGGAAATTAAGGGAAAGAAATAGGGAAGTGGTGATTATGAACTACCCTTTAAGAAACGTATATGAGGAAGGAATATGAAAATGAGTTGAAAGTTTATGATGAATAAAGGCTTGTTTTAGGTTTGGAGAGAACTAAGAGGAGAGTGGAGCCAGTAGCAAGGAACTAGTCGATGGTACAAAAGAGCTAGACAGTAATGGATGGGCAAAGATCAGTTCATGGTGATAGGTGATGCGATTGTCCTTGAACAGGTTTTGGTCTTAGAAAAAGAGTTGACAATTAGGTATGTTTTCAGATAAATCAGTGGACATGGAAATAGGAAAGAGGAAAGCAAGAATATGAAAGGCACTAACCTTGACTTAATTATCTCCATGCAATAGGAAACAAGATCTCACTGAGCAGCAGTTAGTTACTTGTCTGTTAGTCCAGTAGTGAATACATATGTGTTCAATTATTCACTAATTTATTGGGCAGTATCTATGGCAATACAGTATGTTAGGAACTATTTTAGGAAGAATGGATAAAATTTTCAACAGGATACAACAGACCTCTGATCTCAAGCAATCAACATTTTTTTTTTTTTTTGCAGTATTTGCAAAGTCATGCTCCATAAGCAGGTACAGTTTAGTGTTTAGGAACACAGGATTTGGAATGGAATACCTGGTTGTATTAGGCCATTTTCATGTGGTTGATAAAGACCTACCCAAAACTGGGCAATTTATAAAGAAGAAAGTTTAATTGGACTTACAGTTCCATGGGGCTGGGAAAGCCTCACGATCGTGGCAGAAGGCAATGAGGAACAAGTCACATCTTACATGCATGGCAGCAGGCAAAGAGAGAATGAGGAAGATGCAAAAGTGGAAACCCCTGATAAAAACCATCAGATATTGTGAGACTTATTCACTACCACCGGAACAGTATGGGGGAAACTGCCCCGGTAATTCAATCATCTGCCACTGGGTCTCTCCCACAACACTTAGGAATTATGGGAGTACAGTTCAAGATGAGATTTGGTTGGGGACACAGAGCCAAACCATTATCACTGGTTTTGAACTTTAGCTCTAGTGCTTATGAAATGTGTGACCTTGGGAATTTACGAACTTTCTCTGTTTCAGAGCGTTTTTTTAAATCTACGAAATGGTGTCTTTTTAAATGTATAAAACTGAGTTTTGGTAACTGAGATTACTTATATTAAGAGCCCTCTTTATTATTAATTATTACTATTATAGCATAAACTTCATGAGGACAGGATTCATATTTCTTATAGATCTCTCTGTTTCTTCTCCCTAGAATATAGTTTGACACACAGTAATTGTTAAAAATATTTGTTAAATAAATATTAACAATAAATTAATAAAGCAATTTATCTTTCAGTAAGGTTATACACCTCGAACTAAACAAGATTAGTGTCATGCCTACCACACTTCACAGAGTATCTAAAATCCCTATGTATATTATGCAACCTGTGTCATATAATGTAGCTCTTGACACTAATGCTCTGATAAAGGATAACTTTGGAAATCACTGGTAAAGTGTGTGATAAATAACATGTTCACTGATAAAATAGTTACCATTTCTTTTGTCTGGGACTATAAAAGAAATCTAAAAAGAAAACATTCAAAAATATATTTTAAAATAATTATACTTAAAATCTATGTAAGTACTTATGGAAGCTTTCCTTATACAATTTAGTGAAGAATATGTTTGCTATTAAGTATATATAATAGTTAACTATAGGAGTATACTTTTATCGAAGACAACCTATTTAATAAAGTAAAATTAGAGATATTTGTCAAAAACAGCAGAGTAGATGTTGATATGGTTTGGGTCTGTGTCCCTGCCCAAATCTCATGTTGAATTGTAATTCCCAGTGTTGGAGGAGGGGCCTAGTGGGAGGTGATTGGATCATGGAGGTGGACTTACTCCTTGCTGTTCTCTTACCCCTTGCTGTTCCCTTGTGACAGTGAGTGAGTTCTTATGAAATCTGGTTGTTTAAAAGTTTACTCCCCATTCTCTCTCTCTTCCTCCTGCTCCAGCCATGTCAGACATGCTGGGTTCCCCTTTGCATTCTGCCATGATTGTAAGTTTGCTGAGGTCTCCTCAGCCATGCTTCCTGTACAGCCTGTGGAACTGTGAGCCAATTAAACCTATTTTCTTTACAAATTGCTCAGTTTCAGGTAGTTCTTTATGGCAATGTGAGAATAAACTAATACAGAAGTCAAGATGGAAGTCAAAATACTGTAAAACATATATGTTAATATAATGAAAAGTAGAACTTTTAATATTCTACTTTAATCAAAAACATCTAAGTAAGTTATTCAGTGATTCATTTTAAAATGCAAAGCAAATATGCATTTAATGAGTTTAATACTTTGAAGAGCTAAATTCTTGAGCTCTAGGATACTGAAAAGAATAAAAGTCTGAGAAATGTCCTAAGAGCTAAATACATTTTAAACAAAGAATGGAAAAGAAGGTTAGGTTAGAGTAAGAGACAGACAGAGAAAGAAAGAGATGATTTTAATGTTGACAGGCTTTATATACCCTAAGTATAGAAACAATATTAGGTTTTCAGAGCTATTAGAAAAATTGGACAGGGCACAGGCTTTGGAAAATTATATCTTAGCATGTATAAGTGCAGCAGTTTTTCCCTTATAATTCTAAAAGAAGAAAAATAGTTGGGAGGTAGCAGGGATTATAGTTTAATTGAAAAAGCATTTGTGGGAGGAATTTTTGGGAGACTTAAAACAGTTATCTTATTTTCTGAGACAGAAACTCAAATATTAGACATTAAGCATTCTGGATTGGTGAGGAAAGCTTTAGAGGTTCAGCAGTTAGCTTTCTATTCTGAAACAGTATTGTATTCGTTAACTTGGTAATTTTCTTAATAATGAATGACTACTGAAGGTTGTCAGACTCATTCTTTTGGGATGACAAAAATATTTTCCTATGTACAAATAAATAAGTTTCTGAATGTGAAACATTTCATGCATCACTGAATGGCATTTTATCATCCATCCAATTAGTACATTGGATGGAGAACAAACTCATTTAAAC
The DNA here is from genome assembly GCF_006542625.1 of Nomascus leucogenys. Classification (NCBI taxonomy): domain Eukaryota; kingdom Metazoa; phylum Chordata; class Mammalia; order Primates; family Hylobatidae; genus Nomascus; species Nomascus leucogenys. The sequence goes on from NC_044387.1 coordinate 22,018,319, forward strand.
CACATACTTATTAAATATCCAGTAAAGGACCAAAACAAGGACATTCTCATTCTTCTGTTTTCCCTACAAGCACTGGTACCATCTGGGCAGGTTTATTGCAGGAGCCATAGTATCTTTCCTCTTCCCATCAATTTTCTCTCTTCTGTTACAGGAAGAAGATTCCACAAAAGAAAGAAAGGAAATATCTTTTCCTTTCGTCTATTTAAAAGAGATGAGAAATAACATATCATGGGAAAATCCGAAATGGTTGGATTTGCACAATTTTTGCCAATTGAAACAAATTAACTGAGTGTAGCTAGAAATCATATGTTAACCTGTTTCAATTAATAAATTGATAAACCCCATAGCGTGTAGATAAATTAATTGCTACTACTAATAATAGTAGTAATAAAGCAATAGCTAAGAATTTCCTAGGCACTAACTGGATTATTTGCTTCTCTTAAATTACTTCATTTAATTCTCACAATAATCATGAAAGGGATGTTTTATTAGTGTTCACTGGACAAATGAGAAAACTGAGATGCAGAAAGGTGAAATAATATATTAAAACTCATACATGTGAGGCACACCTGGGGAGAAATAAGACTAATCCTGAAGTTTGTGTTCTTAAACTTTATACTGTAAAAAGCATTCTAATTCCACTTTTGTAAACAAAAAAAAATGCAGTACGGCTCATATATTTAAGAAGTTTTGATTTTTTTGTTGTTTTATTATTTGATCCTGAGAAATCACAACTATTATATATACATTTCTAAATAGAACTGATGTTTTAACTCTAAGGCTGTTTACTTGCTCAAGATCTAGCATTTACTTCTTAGTTTTAAATCCTGAGGTCTGTCCTTTAGCATTTCCAATCTTTTCCCCCCTGAGATGTTTCCTACACTGTATTAGCTCAAGTGTCTGTGATATCTCTGAGAAGTTTTGTGTATGGTGACCAGCTGTCTTCTGTCCTCTAAAATGCCTCCCACCAATTTAGCCAAGAGAAGGTGAGTTCATATAGTCGAAGTATAAAAGTTAAGGGGAAAAGGCCCTTTTAAATATACATGGCCTCTTTTCTTCAGTCTTTGAACAAGCTCTCCTTTCCCAAATCCTACCCATGTTTCACAGAACAACAGACGAAATTTCAATTCGCTTAGTTTTAAAAAATGTACAGACAGTTCCTGACTTACAAGGCTTCAACTTATAATTTTTCAATTTTACAATGGTGTGAAAGCTATAGGCACCAATAAAAACCGTGCTTTGTTCTGTTTTTCACTTTCAGTACAGTATTCAATAAATTACATGAGATACTCAGCATTTTATTATAAGATAGGCTCTGTGTTAGATGATTTTGCCCAATTGTAGGGTAATGCAAGTGTTTTTGAGCACATGTAAGGTAGGCTAGGCTAAGCTACGATGTTCTGTAGGTATATTAGGTACATTTTCGGCTTTATATCTATATACACATATACATATATATACATACATATACATATACATATATATACACATACATATATACACATATACACATATATATATACATATATATATACACACACATACATATATTTTTAAATTTATTTTTATTTTTTTTGTGGAGATGGAGTCTCACTCTGTCGCCCAGGCTGGAGTACCCTGGCATGATCTCAGCTCACTGCAAGCTCTGCCTCCCTGGTTCATGCCATTCTCCTGCCTCAGCCTCTCGAGTAGCTGGAACTACAGGTGACCGCCACCACACCTGGCTAACTTTTTTTGTATTTTTAGTAGAGACGAGGTTTCACCATGTTAGCCAGGATGGTCTGGATCTCCTGACCTCGTGATCCGCCCACCTCGGCCTCCCAAAGTGCTGAGATTACAGGCATGAGCCAACGCGCCTGGCCGGTGTTTTCAACTCATGACGAATTTGTCGAAGGTAACCCCTCCATAAGTCAAGTTGCATCATACTTTCAGAAAGATAGACTTTTTACTTGAACACCCACCCCACTTCTCCACAGGAAAATCACACTTTCTATAATTTTTTTATTATTGTTGTTTTGTTACATATGATTGAAAATGTCTCGAAAATAATCTTTCTTAAATAAAAGTATACACATTTCTTCAAATTTAGTGCAGCTGGAATATATATTTTTCAGTTTTAGAATAATGGTTTTGTCCCTGCTTTATCTGTATACAGGTTTTACAAATTCAGAATTATTTTGCTCTACTAAAACATCAACACTTTTTAATGATTAGAAATGGATACATCTCATTAGATTTGTTCTAAAATGTTTAATTTTTATTAGGTTGAAATGTAAAGCAAATACCCAGTTCAACATTAGAATCTTGGCAACCCTAAACAAATACAGTTCCAAAGCAAAATCTCTACATATTCCTACCAAAAAGCAAGGAAAAAACAAACAAAACCAAACCTGCATGTCTGCACATGGAGGAGAGATTTTCTATTTCTCTGATCTTCATCATGAAACGTCTCACCCTCTGTCCCATAAGAACAATGTCAGCACAAGATGCCAGTTACCTTCTTACACTGAAGACTGCACACTATTTTTCTTTCCAGTCTACTCATTTCTGTGATAGAAATTCTGTTAACATTTTAAACCTTTGATATTTTTCACACATGAAGAGTCCGTGACCAGGCAGGTTGAAGACAGTATCTTATATGAAATTAATAACATGGAAGACAACTGAGAAAACTGTGGCATAGTTTAGTTTAGTAAAATAGTCTATGCCATGATAAACAATGTTTCCTTTCATTTCTTAATAAATAATGTCATGATGCCTATTCTGAACTATCAATTATTGGGGCAGAAAGTCAAAAATACATCCTTTTATTCAGAAATGTCTGTGTTAAACCAATATTTGTCATTCCATATCTATGATCTATATTTACTTAACATTGTGTGTCTCTCAAATTCAATGCTCAGAGAGCTTAGGTAAATTTCCCACTTAACCAAAAAACAAAAACAAAAACAAAAACAAAAACAGTAGAGTACAAGCTATAGTCAAGACAGCATTAAACTACTCCAATATCCACATTTGTACCATTCCATCAGCTACCTTGATAATAGGCATTGCTTTTTGATTACTTAATATTAACTAGGAAGAGAGTCTGAGTACTTTACACACACCTCTTTATATTCATGATGCAAAGCCAGGATTATTTTTTATTAATGAGGAGATTAAAGCACAACATGCTTATTTTTTTATTTTTCAGTAGTATGTCATATTCTATTCTTTCTTTTTCTAATTTCTATTTTAGGTTCATGGTTGCGTGTTTGTTAACTGGGTATATTGCGAGATGCTGAGATTTGGGATACAGTTGATCCTGTTACCCAGGTAGTGAGCATAGTCCCCAACAGTTGGTTTCTCAATCCTACCCCTTTCTCTCTCCATCCTCTAGTATTTCCCATCTTTATGTCCATGTGTTCCCACTGTTTAGCTCCCACGTGTAAGTGAGAACATGCCATATGGTGTTCAGTTCCTGTGTTAATTCACTTAGGATAATGGCTTCTAGTTGCATCCATGTTGCTGCAAAGGACAGGATTTTATTGTTTATTACAGCTGCATAGTATTCCATAATATATATGTACCACATTTTCTTTATCCAGTGAACCATCGATGACCACATAGGTTGATTACATGTCTTTGCTATTGTGAATAGCGCTGTGATGAACTTACGAGTGCATTTGTCTTTTTAGTAGAACACTTTATTTTCTTTTTGATGTATATCCAGTAATGGGATTGCTGGGTCGAATTGTAGCTCTGTTTTAAGTACAGTGAGAAATCTCCAAACTGCTTTCCACAGGGTCTGAACTAATTTCCATTCCCACCAATAGTGTGTAAGTGTTCTGCTTTCTCCACAGCCTTGCCAGCATCTGTTGTTTTTTTGACTTTTTAATAATAGTATTGTGATTGGTGTGAGATGGTATCTTATTGTGGTTTTGCTTTGCATTTCTCTGATGATGACTGATGTGGAGGATTTTTTTGTTTCTTGGACACTTGTATATCTTCTTTTGAGAAGCGTCTGTTCATGTATTTTTTCCACTTCTTAATGAGGTTATTTGTTTTTTGCTTGTTCCGATTTTTAAGTTCTTTATAGATTCTGGATATTTGAGCTTTGTTGTATGCACAGCTTGTGAATCTCTTCTCCCATTCTGTAGGTTGTCTGTTTACTATGTTGATAGTTTCCTTTGCTGTGCAGAAGCTCCTTTATTAGGTATTACTTGTCAGTTTTTGTTTTGGTTACAATTGCTTTTGAGAACTTAGTCATACTTTCCCAAGGTTGATGTCCAGAATAGCGTTTTCTAGATTTTTTTCTAGTATTCTTAGAGAGTGAGGTCTTACATTAATCCATCTTCAGTTAATGCTTGTAGATGGTGAAAATTAGGGGTCTAGTTTTATTCTTCTGCATATGGCTAGCCAGTTGTCCCGGCACCATTTATTGAATAGACGGTGCTTTCCCCATTGCTTATTTTTCTCAATTTTATGAAAGATTAAACAGATATATATGCAGCTTTATTTCTATGTTTCCTATTATTTTCCATTGATCTATCAACTTATTTAAATAATATATCCCAATCTATCAACTCATTTAAATAATATATATCCTAGTAGAAAGTAAGCCCCACAAGGAGTTTGTCTGTATACTTGTTCTGTCAATGTGGTATCCCCAGAGTCTAGAACCATGTATGGCACATAAAAGATATTCAGTAAATAATTGTTGAATGAATGAAGAAATAAACTCGTCTATCCATTTGAAAATTTATCTTTGAATCTAAATTTTTTGTTTTTATCATTTACCAAAAAAATAGTTTCTTTCTTTTGCTATGTGTATATTTTAAATTATTTTTATTTATATGAGATTGCTGAGTGTCTTGGAGAAAAATTTGAGTAGGTCTGAAAGCTTCAGAAGGCACTGTCCCCAGTAAGGGGAAATATCTATAGACAGTTAGTTCCTTATACCTGGGTCCTCAGGATATGTAGCCTATGGCCTCATTTTCCTGGCCAAATCAGAAGACTTCTGAAACAAAGGTAACAATTTATAGGTTGGCCCCAGGTTTGATCTGAGATTCTTGGTCATTACAGTTGTGTCCATCAGAGCACATTTTCATGGTTGGTAGTCATGAGGCAGGAACAATGGAGAAGGTCAGAAATCCCCGCTTTGGGAATTGCTCTCAGCAGGAGATGTTTTACCCTAAGTCATGCCCCTTCCTGGGATAGCCAGCATCAGTAGTCATTGTGAGCCTACAAAGGCCAGCATCTTATCTCAGTTTGGGGTAGTTCTGAAAGGGCATACTAGCTACAGAACATTCTATTAGCATCTCCCTTTGCTCATCATGCTTCCCTCCCTCCTTTATAGCTCTTGTTCCCAAGAGCATTCCCACATTTTCTTGTTGCATATAAGCTCCATCAAAATGTCTGTTTTCAATAGAATCCAACCTGCTAAATAATAATATTTTGAGACTGGGATCTGACAATATTTTTTTAAATAAATTTCCAATAGAGATTATAATGTAACCTATTGGAAGTAGCCATTTCTCTAAGCAATCTTACATTTGATATGAAGATTACAAGATAGAATAGAGGGATATATGGAAAGGGACATGGATGAAATTTTAAGATGAACATGCTAAAAATAAAACTGTGCTACAAGGTGTAGAAGAAAATCAGAAATTGCCATAAACTTTATTTTCCAATTTTACATGAAGCCAGCTTTAAACGAGAAGCTATATTTGTAAGTGATGACTGCCATCAGGTAGAAAAAGATCAAAGACAGATTTTAAATCATGTCCCAATTTTGATCAGTTGGTAGAAGCCAGGTGAAAAAGGATTATGGGGATAATTCTGCAGGTATTGAGAAAATGTCCATCGCTGATTAGTGATTTCTCTCATGGATGGAAAAAGGGAGCTTGTATTGGAAAACAGAGGCAGAATTCGTTATCTATAAATAATAATAAAACTGTTAATTAATACCTATCCTCCTCTTAACTTTTTATTAATAAATTCATACTTTATGGTATATTAGAAATATTTTACTTCAGAGGAATATATTCATTGTGTAGATTACTGGTCATTTATCATTGCAGAATAAGCAATCCTCTACCCATTGTTCTACCTTTTATTTGTAACAAATGGTAGTATCTTTGCGTCATCTACACATCCATGTTTAGACCAATATATCAGTGAGGCTATCATTAAAAAGGAGGATAGGTAAGTTTCACATCATATAGCACTAAGACAAACTGAAGAACATTAAATTCATTTAGTATCAACAGACTCAGTGACATCATTGTACAGAAATCCCCTTGTTTAGTAAGAATAACTTCCAAAAGTAGTTGTCTAGGCCCAGAAGCTTTATATTTAAAAAGAGGTCCAAAAGTTCAAGCAACATACCAAACTAACATTGCAAACTTAATAGTGATATGCATCTCATTTGTTTTTCACTGTTGAAATTCAATGTTAGTATGCATTTGAAACTGGTATAAATCGTGAGGTAAGAGAAGTTTAAATCACAAAGCAGAAAATATGTTTCTTTTTATTGAGGTTTTATTTTTGAATGCATAATATGTAGCTACACCTGCTGGCATTTGTTCCCTTAGTTGGCATTTTGGAAGCCAGATATATTAAAGAAGACTCAGATAATACGCACAGAAGATAACTGCTTACGGTTTCTGATCTCAGTAGTTGTGTTTGGTTTATGCATTTTTCCTTTTTGATCATACATTATGTCCTTTAATAGATGAGAAAGGTTATAGTTGTGATCTCTAGCAACTTTTGTAAACTGCTCAGCATTTGTAGAATTAGGATTCATTAATTTTATAAATTAGAAATCTTTATCCCATGCTTAAGTGTGAGTATGATCTTCATCTTGTAAAAGTTCAGATAAGCAGAGAAAAAAATGGTGACAGAAACATTTTAAAAAGAGATCAAAAGGTAATATATTTTATAAATGTCCTCTCTTCAATGCTTTGGTAACATGAAAGCCTTTCCAGAACTTCCACGTGGCTGCAGGACGGCAGATGACATGTTCTGAAGATCAGTGGTTACATAAATATAGCTGAACCTTGGATAGAAACATACTTTACCTTATATCTTTTTCTGGAAAATGACCTATAACTCCACACCAACCAACACTATAACCTATATTCCCATGGAACACATTCTTTAGATCAGTGACCTTTATTTTCTAGTTTAGTTCAGTAGTTTCATTCACACACTTAAAATGAGATGCTAACAAGGCTACTTAATTTCGTTGAAGGATTTTACAAGGGTCAGATTGCCATTAAGTACATAGTTAATTTTTTATATGGAACCCTATCTTTCTGTCTATTTAACTCAAATGTCCTTAAAATGCTAGGCTTAATGTAAATAATTGTTTTTTCCTGTTTTTCACTTAGGAATTTTCTCTTATACCTCTTAAGAAAGTTGATTAATGCTAAGTGTTTGTTTTGTCCTTTGTAGCCTTCCATGCTGTGTTTTATGGTTTACATATTATTAGAATTCCATGTTTAGTCTTAGGCTTCTAAACCAAAGAAGGGAAAAACCATTTTAGAACTTACGACCAAGAATAACATAAAAGGCAAACGAGATGGAAAAGATGTGAATGCTTGCTTTGGAGAAGATATTATTGCTAAGGAACTCAATAACCATCTTCAATTAATTGAAGAGCAGATTAGTAGAGGGGAGTAAGTTAGGCATAGTGTCCCACTCAAGTCTCCCTTCAAGAAAAGTCTTAGCTCTCCAGCTTTTAGGAATACTGTCAGTAGATGGCCATCAACTCTCAGCTCCTCCATAGATTACCTCAGCTGCAAAGAGCACTCTCATCTAAAAGTCACACTGTATCTGGGAGAGCCTGAACTCAATTCATTCAGGTAGAGGTCTGAAATCTTGCCCTTTTTTGACCAACAAAACACAACTACTGCTGACCATTTAAGCCTTGGAGCTTCCTGTGGAGTCAGCTGAGTCAAGTATTGGACCTATATCACCACTCAACTTCTCCTGCCCAAATATTTGTCCTCCTCTATCCTTCTCTTCTCTTCCCTTTCCTTCCACTGGTATTGATCTATGGCAGTACTTTATAGTGTGCACCTCTTTTCATTAGTTCTATGAGTTGTCTCAGGAAAAAACAAATGTATGGTCACATGTCATTTTGAGATACAGCATTCCTCTTTTTTTCTCTTGGAGATTCTTTATTTGGGTAGGTTTCCTACACTTCTCCTTCTCTACATTCCTTCTTCCCAATATCATAATAAACTTCTTTCTTAAGCAAAATACTTGTGTTTCCCACCGCTTACTTTTGTCTGTCTTTTACAGGTCACATCTTCATTATGTGTAATAACAATGGTAGGCTTAATAGCCTTTTGCCATGTGAAAGTAACTAAGTGAAACAAAAAGACACCCAGTAAGTGAGAGGGGAGAAAAAGGGAGAAAGAGAGAGAGAGAGAGAGAGAGACAGATTGAGAGCAGGAGAGAGAGTGCATATTTGTTAGGGGATAGTTTGGTTTTGGGTGTTAAGTCCTGATATTATAGGGTTGAGGTTCATCACATGTATTAGATTCCCAAATCTCTTTTATCTCAATTACAGCTGTTACAATTCCATATAATTTATTAACTTATTGTTTAGACAAGAAGTTTTGTGTGTGAGGGGTGCAGGAGGTAGATACATGAGCTAAACTCCAAACACTTAAGCATATAACACAGTGACAATGATCATCTGATTTCTATTTTTTAAGGCTGATATATTTTCAACTACCTTTCAGCCATCTGCATCCTGCTTCACATATCTGTGATTGTACACAGCTTCTTCCTTATTAGCACTATCTTTGGCCCATTTGGGGCATTCCTAGTCATGCTTTAACTTTCAGGATAGATGCCATTTCCTCAAGGAAGTCTACTTTTGTCCCGCAGGAAAACAGACAATGACTCCACTGTTCTCCAATAGCACGTTTTATAAATATTTTATGTGTTTGCCTCAATGCTTATTACATTTAGTTATATGTTTTTATTTTGGTTGCATAACTCCCTTAACTCTAAGGTTCTTCAGATAGTTTTTTGTTTTATCATTATTACAGCCTAGAGGTGCCCACCATTTATAAAATAATAATAATAATACAATATTAACTGGTAGGTTGAAAGGTCACAAATTCACTCATTTAAGAAGCTTGGACTTAACACAACTAACAATAAGTGGTTCTCATTTTGTTAATATTACATGAAACAGGTTTGCCAAATAAAGTCAATGTACTCAAGTAATGTATTTTTGTGAATGAAGAAGAAAAGTACAACACAATTTTATACAACACAAACAACCACAAAATAAAGCAAAGAAAAAGAACACTACTGAATGCAATAATATATTTTTATCAATCTAATGTTCATTATTGAACTTTCAATCTGGATAAAGCTTATACTGCTCAGACATGTCTTGATACATGTAAAAGCCAAAACTGTAAGAGCAAAATGCCTAATGATTGCAAGATTATCAGAGAAAACACAAAAAAGAGATTAGACTTGATATTTGATAAGTATACATGTGATGAGGTATGATTCCCCACTAAGTAAATAATTATTCTTTAGCCTTGAATATTTGCTATTATTAATTTTACAAATATTCCAATAATTAGAATAATGAATTTATAATAACTAATTATGTTATTTGTGATTATTATTGAATGAATGTTGATGTGGATTTCAGCAGATGATGCTTCTAATAAACATGGACCTCCCAAAATAGGATTGTATTAATATAATCTTATTTATTAAAATTCCCTGCACTCAAATACAGGGGATTCGTTTCCATGCATATGAAGGCCAAATCTGAGTTACAACCAAGGATTCAAAATAAGCCTTCATATTTGATTAAATATTTATATTTTTATATGCTCTTCCACATATATTACCTAATTTATAAATGTATTTTAGAAACATGATAATATTAAATCATAGTTTACATAAAAATAAGATCTAGATTCCTACTAATTTTACCTTCAACATTATTCTTTGTTTTCCTTTGTGATTCATTAATTTGTAAATTTAAATTGTTTTAAAAGTTATATAAAATGATGATTGACATTTGGTTTCCTCTATCATTACTTGTGTTTTAATTTAGAGACATTTTTTACATCAATGCACAAAGTTTAACTGTGATTATATCAAGATCATAGATTAATCTTTGTTTGGCTCATCACGGCCAAGCTTTGTTTTACTTCTCGTTAGTTTAAATCTAAAAAACAGGCACTTTGAAGTCAGTCTTGCTAAAATTGCTGCAGGCATAGATAATTCAGCACTGTAACAAAATAGAGAGACACAAAAAGCCGTGTAATTTTTTTTTTTCTAATGCTGTTTTTTGAGTAAAGTAAGTACAAAAAATATATGTTGACTGAATATTCTGGATAGGTCCCCTGCTCAATAAGGGGTCTAGACGTCTCTTGTGTCAGTCTGACGTGGCATATATTATTTGGATACTTTTGAACACCAAATTTTCTTTACAGAACAATTGATGAAACCCTGAGTATTTCATTTTCTGAATGAAGAGAAACAGAGAGAAATGAAAGGTGGTAAGAAAGATGATATAATTATTAACATTTTCCTAGAAAATGTGGACTTAAGAGATCTATTATTACTTTGACATTCATCTGTGAAGTATCACAACATATTTTTTGTAACTGTTTAAAGTATCTAGTTTCATTTGGAAGCATGTGTCCTCAATTTATAACGTCTTACCCCATTACTGAAATTTATCTTTTCATCCAGAGACAAGCTGATAACTTGTGGATGACAAGCATCCACTATTATTTGCCCCTAGACAACTACTCCACACTTCTTTCTGATGTTATACACAATAAACATTTTAGAGAAAAAAAAAAGCAGACATGCAACAATCAAATGCTTATCCATTCGGGAATGTCCCAACAGATGTCAGTTATGGATCAGTGAGGAAGTTTCAGGGTGAAAATGTATTGAGGACATTGAAAAGATAGATGAAAATAGTGATAAAGCAAACATATTTAGTTCAACTGGAAATGGAATCTAAAAAGAGCTAAGGGAACCTGAGCCAAGCTGATATCAATTTGGTGATGTTGCCCTCAGGGCTCTTGTCTGCCTTCCTAAACTGCTCTCTACTCTGTTTCTTTAAGAATTCAGTCAATCTTATGAAATCAGACAGTCTTAGATTTTTATGTTTCTTTTCTCTCTCAGCTTCTGCTATTAATCAGCCTTTAATTACAATTTAGAAACGTGTGGGAGATGATATAACATGTGCAATGTAACATATCAGGATTGGAAAATAAATTAACTCTGGGATTCTCTTTCTTTTGGTTATATGCTACACGATATTTCAATTTTTCTCTACTATCTACAAATGTATTTGCCTCCGTATAGTCGTATTTACCTAACTTTCTACTGACTCAATTAGATAAGTACACCTTATTTTTCCCAAGATATTTTTTTGGCCAGTCATGGTGGCTCACACCTGTAATCTCAGCTACTAGGAAAGCTGAGTTGGGAGGATTGCTTGAGGTCAAGAGGTTGATGCCAGCCTGGGCAACATACTGAGACCAGCATCTCTAGGGGAAAAATGACTTTTCCTTCTAACTTCTGTGTTATCAGAACTTCTTGCTTTGGTATTTATTCTATATTTTTCAACTTTTACTTTCTAATTGTTCCTTTTTTCACTTATATTCACTTATTTCATTGTTCATGACCCATTGTGAACTCTAATGACTGTCTTATCTATTCTCTTTTCTTCAGAACCAAGCTTTTTCAACAAGGAATATACATTACTGTTTCCGCCTTATAAGATTACGTCCTCTCTACATCCCATGCAACCTGGTTTCTGTCCTCATCACTCTGCTCTAACTGCTCTTACTAAGGTTTCCAAAGACTTGGAATATTGCCAAAGGCTTTGGGCATGTTTTTTATTTTATTTTATATACCTCTCTGTAGCATTTAACACTTCATTATTCCACCTCTTAAATTTTCTCCTTCCTTGGCTTTCATAATATTTCAAAATTCTAGTCAACTTCCTCTGTCTCTGATTGTTCAATCTTTGTTTCTTTCATAGTAGAATCTTTCTCTGTCTACTGTTTAAATGAATTTCTGTGAATTAGTACTTCTTTATACATTTTATTCTTATTCATGAAAATTCCAAATGCATATGGCTTTAAATATGTCTTCATTTTGATAGTAAATATCTATATTTAGAAAAAATATATTTTATAACTAAAAGTAAAATTCCACTTTTTTTATATTTATGTGTGTTTATGCATTAATCATTTCCTTTCATACCTTAAAGTCTACCATTATTCTTTATTCTGTTAGTAATACCAACATTTTCTAAGTCAGAAGCATTGGGATTATCCTTGCTTCCTATACCTTTTCTTCTTCCAAAATTCAGTTGGTCACTAATTCTGTAGTGTAAGTGTTTTTCATCTTCTCTGTATTCTGTTTTCTTTGTTTGTTTGTTTGTTTGCTCGTTTGTTTTGTTTGCTTTTTAAGATGTAGGTAGTCTTTTCTGTTTTCTGAGTATTGAAGTGCCAGGTAAATGTTCTCTTCTTCATCCTTTCTGCATTTATTTGAGTTCAGACCTGCATAATCTAACACACCAAGTTATCATAACAGTCCTCTAAATTGTCTCACTGTCTCCAAATTTTATTATTTCCACTTGTTTCTCATCTTAAACTTGACAATAATTTTCTTTGCTCTCAAAGTCATAAGCCTATAACAAGTGTGAGTTATACTACCCTTACAGTAAATTGCCATCAACAGCTTCCCTTAGGAATCTTTTTGTCAATTTTGGACCTGTTTACTATGACTTCCCCTTGCCAAATTATACATAGATCAAACAAGTAATTATCTTTTGCCTTATATTTGATAATATTTCTGCCTTTACATTTCTGAACATTATTTTTTCCTTTGCCTACTGGGTATTTCCCTCCTTTGATTAGTATCAAGACACAGCTCATGTGTCTCCTTCATAAAGGATTCATAAGCCTCTTCAGTCAAGAGAGATGACTTCATCTAGGTGACTCCTCTGTGGCTTGTACTTCCCTATTTTGAGAATTTTCCTACAATATTTTAGAAGACTACTAAGAAAAACAACAGATGATTGACAGGCTACACATTGTGCAAATATGTGTTTTTTCTCTTTGTATATTTTCCAAATTTTCTTTAGTGATTATGTATATCTTTATAATATATACAATGGTACATAAGACTTTAGAGTATTTATAAATATGTGTGTTTTTTAAATGGAAACACACAAATATTATTCACTACAGAGTAAATTCCTTGTAGAGAGACTTTTTCATTTTTTCTTTCCTTTATAAAAATTATTTTAAAATTCATCTCAATTTCAACTGGGGGACTACTGATTAAACAAAAGAGTACAAACTAATAACATAGCATGTCAAAATAAAGAAACAGTACTTAAAATTTGGCAAATGAGATTTTTAAAGTAAATGAAGCATAAGCATGGTAGTTTAATATGAAGAGCTATAGCACAAATAAAATTGTAAGATTTCTCTTTTCATTTCATTTCAAATTATCTTGACCTTTGTTTTAGCAACTAATATTTTTGTGTGACTGAACATGCTCTATATTTAGTCCAATTTCTAAATTGAGCTTTAATACAAAGTTTGTTTGCTTGTTTATGTGTTATTTTATATTTATATTTCTTTTTTTAACATGCCCCAGTCCTCTATGTTTTGTCATAGTTGGCTTTTCTAAGCTCCTTTTGTAGATACATCTCACATACTTGTCATGATTCAGGTCCCTCATTGTCCTACACAAAGAATTAATTTTATTTTATTCTCCTCCTACATCTCTGTAGTCATTCTGATATTAGAATTTTGTACTCCAGATTTTTCTTTTGGTAATTGAATGCTCAATGTTACATCGAAGATATCATAATCTACCACTACCTCTGTTCAATGTTAGGTTACAGCTATTAGAAAATGAACTTGAAATATTCCATATTATCTTGAGTATTTTAAGAGTAGTTTTGTGGATAATTTCAACATATTATGTTATCATAAAATTATCCTATATAACAGTATGAGAAGTAACATCTCATTCCAAATAAGAAGAATTTGCTGCAACTTCAATTAGTGTTGACTATATCACAAATGAATCTTTTGATTGTCCTTCAAATTATACTCAATAAACAACAAATCTTTCTTCTCCTGTACTCTGCTAAAACAAGGCAGAGGACGAATGTACTAATGAAAGACAGGATAAAGGATAGGTATGATTATGATACATTATTTGCCAAAGATTTACAATTATTTGTTTCAAGGAATGATGAGATTGTCAACTGCAAAAAAGAATTATTAGGAACCTAAGTATCACAAAACAGCAAAAACAGATTCTAATAAATTAATGCAGTGCCTAATGGCTCATTGATAAGTGAAAAATGACCAGAACTGTTTTTAATACATTTGAATTTCAGCTGAGTTATTTTATTATGATTGAGAAAAAAATGTATACATATTGTCCACTTTGATTTTCAAATATTTAATCTATAGTTCTGGGTTTTCTATTTTTATTAGATTAAGATTAAGAGAAACTAAAGAAAACTAATTTATGTATACATTTTTTAAAAAAGGTGTGCATATATTTTAAAGTGTCTCATTATGAAATATTTATCTCTTATGCTGAGTTGATTATATATGACCAGTAAATTAAATATAATCCATGAGCATTTAAGTTCCACAAAGTATTTTTATAAGTAACAGAGCTATTTTGCATTTATAATTATTGAGAAAATAAAGAAAGTTAAAAAATTGTTAGTAAAAAAATTAAATTGTTTTTTCCTGCCAGGTTTCCAGGATAAATAAATTAAATTTTACAGAAATAGGTATTTAAAAAAAATTTCAGCATAGCAATACATAAATACAGTAAAACTATGAAGGATAAAATTGGGAATGCAAGATACACATTTGTAAAAAATTCTAAAGATTGAGAGAAGAAATTCATTAGAAAAGTATGAAATAGATCTGATAATATCTAAAAAGTAAATGTAAATAATAAATAACCAAAAAGGGGTTTCATCTTTCTGATAATTAACTATAATTTTCCACTTAAAAATTAACCAATATTAAAAATGCTGATAATGTTTATTCTATAAGGCAGCACACTTTTGATCATTTGGCAATATTCAAAATTAAAAATGCTATGTCCTTTGATGAACTTAAATTGTTTGGGATATCAACAACTTAGAAATAAAAAATTCCTTAATGTTTATTAACAATGCTTATATAGTTTGTTAATTACACCAGGCTCTATTCAATATGATTTGAAATATTAATTTGTTTAACCTACATAATAACCTTGTGAGCTATTACTATTATTGTCACCGTTCTGCACCACGATCATAGAGCTAGTAAGGGCAATGGTGACGTGAGTGCGGTGCTAAGGTACAAAACCCAGAACTTGAATTCTAGAGTCTATGTCTTAAAACACAACACTATGCTGCTACTCTGAATATTTTGTATGAATTATGATTCCTCCATGTAGTTGTTATGAAATGAGGTAGATCTGGATAGGTTGATAGAAAATAATTCCAAAATTTAATTCCATTTGAAAAAACAAGATGCAGGTGTATATAGTATGTACAAGTCGTTTAAAATTAAGTTGGACAGAAAGAAAGGACAAATCACGGGAGAGAGAAAGAGAAAGAAAGGAAAGAGAGAGCATGTTCAAATCCTACTCTAGAACTTTATTGTTGTCTGGCCTTGGGCAAGCCACTTTTCTCACCTGGGCCTGAGTTTTCTGGTATATAAATTGGAGGTCAGAATAGAAGCAATTGAATGGGATTGTTGTAAGGATTAAATGACATAATGCAGGTAAAATACTGAGAACAACACAGATAATGTAATTTATCTCTGGAATTGTTAATGTTTTTTGTTTGTTTTCAGTGTCAAGGGGATTATGCAATTGTGAATTTTGTTTTCACGTTCTCTTGTATTAAAAGAAACCTACATTTTATTGTTTGTAATTAAATATCAAATATTGACTTTCTTGTTTATTCAGGAAAATTCAGAATATATCAGAACTTCATGTATGCTTGAATATTTATGTAGTATGATTTTATTTCAGCTGACATTCCTAAAGAATTTTCAAAGTTAAAATCTGCTATTTATAGAATACATGCCTTTCCTGCTTCGACATTGGGGAGTTACTTGGCTTACCCTAAATTGGACTATTTTAAAGTGTGGGGTAAGTACCAATACTGTATTTAAAACTGTGTTGAGACATCTAACACAGCATCTTACTAAAAAAAGAAGTATTGATCAACTTTGTCCACAATGGATGTCCTGAACCTGCATTCTGTCTGTTCAATAATCGGCAAGCACTGTGTATGATAACCACCTTCAGATGGGGTGGAGCTTTATTTTTTTCCATGGTTTCCATTGTTCCATTTTATTGCTGTCATTGATGATAATAATCAGCTCTCATTTGTCACCATAAACCAAGCCTCTTCATTCATTGACTAATATCAGACATGTTGTAAAAAAATTAAATAAGTATCTAATAATTAGAGGATCCCTATACCCCTTTTTAGTATTTTTGTGGTTCTAAATAAATGATAAGAATGTCAGATACGATAATTCCAAGAAGAAAGAAAAGAAATATTCCATATGATTTGAGGGAAAGAAAAGTACTAAAAGAGTTAAATGAGTTATATTAGAAGAAAAGGTTAAAGGAGATCACACAAGAAGACTTTAGTGAGATAATGGAGTATGCTACCACTTTGGATTTTGGAGAGACTGTAATCATCTTGATCTAGCTGGGCAGATTGTTTTGTCTGATGCATAGACCTTTGATTGAGTTAGAATCTGTACCCTCAGATTTCATTTCTGAAATGTATCTCTGAAATATCTCCAAGGATAATTCTTCCTGTTGCTTTTAAAATAAGCACTCAAACCATGTATAATTTGAAGTTTAGTAAAATCTAGAAGAAATGGTTATTCTGTCATGGTAATAATATTTGTATTTTATCATTTGTTAGTTGATTGTTAACAAATATGCAGATCAGTGTTGGTGGCATTTACTTGTTTCTCTTCCACTCCCCACAAACAACACATTATTAAAAATGCTTCGATAGAGGCCAGGAGCCTGGCTCACGACTATAATCCCAGCACTTTGGGAGGCCGAGACGGGCTGATCACCTGAGGTCAGGATTTCGAGACCAGCCTGACCAACATGGAGAAACCCTGTCTCTACTAAAAATACAAAAAAATAAAAATAAAAATAAAAATAAGCCTGGCATGGTGGCGCATGCTTGTAATACCAGCTACTCAGGAGACTGAGGCAGGAGAACCACCTGAACGTGGGAGGCGTTGGTTGCGGTAAGCCAAAATTGTGCCTTTGCACTCCAGCCTGGGAGACAAGAGCAAAACTCCATCTCAAAAAAAAAAAAAAGCAATAACTATTTTAAGAATTTTGTTATTATTAAATGATGATGAAAACAAAGTCATAATTGTATTATACATTTGACCAAGGTAATTTTATGTATCAAGATAAATTTTCAACAAATCTACTTGAAAATATTCTGCGGAAATTATCAGAAAATATACTCAAGAATACAGCTCTGAAAATCTGGGAAATTAATTCTGTGATAAATTGGAATTTCTGAACTTAACTTCAAGAATAGTTGTGGCACAAACTGTTTAGCCTGTACCACAAAGCTCTGATAAATGTTGATGGAAATGATCGTCCTCTTTATTTCAAGTTAATCAGAAAGCAACACAATTCACTTAGTCAGCACTGAGAGCTGACATGCCAATGATGGAATATAGTGCTGTATGCAAATACTCATCTATTACTCAATCATAGTTTGTAGAAGGTGACAGTAAAGATCGATGTGCATCCAGTGTGCACCTTTTTAGTTTAATAGCAGGCTTAGTTTTGAAGGACAGCTTCTGCTATTTATTTAAGTTCATTTTGGAGATTTCTTCTCTCTCTCTCTCTCCTAATTCTCTTTATTCTTCTCCACTCCCACCAATAAGGAAACTCATCAATATGATAAAAAATATCCAGCAGAATATTTGTGCTAATTATTTTTGACTAAAAAAGCCATACATCCTTTCTTCATAGTACCTTTAGAAATGTAAGGAAAAATTGGATGCATTTAATAATTACTGATCTCCTGCTAGATACTCAGCACATTGCTAGCTTTTCATATCCATTTAATTCTTTTGCAAATATTATGAAGTTAGAGAGGAGGTTGCAAGTCTGAGTTTAGGAAACAAATATCCAAGTACAATCTCTTCTAGGCCACGCATTTGCTCTGTGACTCTCAGGAAGGAATTTAAGATGCTCTGTGTCCCAGATTTTTCATCTGTTACAAATAGGTATATAATACCTGGATCTTCATGTTGTTTGAAAGTTTAATGAGAAAAGTTTCTGAAATGATTAGCACAACTTAAGAAACAGAAAGAGTGCACTACATAGTAACTATTACTATTACTGTTCACATTCTACAGTTAAGGAAACTGAAAGCTAGATATGTTAGGCAACTTAAAGTGACAATGCAAATAATTTAGACTGGAATTCAACAAAGTCTGTATCTTTTCTCTCCAGTATACTCTGGATAATTTCGTTGGAAGACTATGATAAAGGAAAACCAGTACATTTTTAGGTAAAATTATATACAATTTGCAGAAAAAAAAAGCCGATATTTCTTGTTTCTCCTTACTTTTTTCGCAGAATGCCTGAGCATTTTATACAATATTTGTTGTAAATAAAGTACAATGAAATGCTTTAAATGGAGTAACGAATTGCCATAGGTATACTTTACCCCCAAGGGCTTCCATCATCAAACATCCTTTTGGAGAGATTTATATATCTGTATTACATATTTGCTCCCAGCTAAAAATTGGCCTACAAGTTTTCAAGTCAATTATTATTTGATTTTTTCTTTCTAACATTTTTCCTTGAATGAAAACATTTATTAGAGTGAATATGTAGGAAATTCTATAGTGTAGTCTTTCCGGTACATTTTAATTACTAACTCCTTCAGGCACTGCTGGTTTTGCAGGATATTTTTCTGGAATTTATTCCTTTCAGAGATGCCTTCAAGGCTACATTACCATAAAATAATAATGTACCTGTATGATCATTTACTTGGAACCCTACCTTTCTAACAGTGACATTTTATTTCCTCTTTTATTATCTATATTGTGCTTCCCTTGGGTTTATCATTTATAGTGTAGCATAAGAAAGAGACATTAAATGATAAATCTGTAGAAAAACAGTCCATAATGTAAGTGAGATTCCTTGACAACAGTTAATATGGAAAAATCCTGGGGATATTTTCTCCAGGGAAATCAGCAAACTCTACAGATCAGGGCTTTTCTTTCAGGGAGCCAGGTGGTAAAACGTTTACTAACACATCAACTTTATACATAAATAAAATTCTTGCATGCCAGGCTGGAGTGCAGTGGCACAATCTCAGCACACTGCAACCTCCGACTCCCTGGTTCAAACCATTCTCCTGCCTCAGCCTCCCGAGTAGCTGGGATTACAGGCACCCACTACCATGCCCAGCTAATTTTTGTATTTTTAGTAGAGATGGGGTTTCACCATGTTGACCAGGCTGGTCTCGATCTGCTGACCTCGTGATCCACTCACATTGGCCTCCCAAAGTGCTGGGATTACAGGTGTGAGCCACCGCGCCTGGCCGTATCTAGTCTTTAGATATATATATATTTCCCCCGACAAGGGAAAGGAGTGAGCAATTTCTTTCTTTTTTTTTTTTTTAGATGGAGTCTTGCTCTGTTGCCCAGGCTAGAGTGCAGTGGTGCGATCTCGGCTCACTGCAAGCTCTGCCTCCTGGGTTCATCCTATTCTCTTGCCTCAGCCTTCTGAGTAGCTGGGTCTACAGGCGCCCGCCACAACGCCTGGTTAATTTTTTGTATTTTTAGTAGAGACGGAGTTTCACCGTGTTAGTCAGGATGGTCTCGATCTCCTGACCTTGTGATCCACCCCCCTCGGCCTCCCAAAGTGCTGGGAAGGCATGAGCCACTGCACCTGGCCAGGAGTGAGCAATTTCTTTAAAGATTCTTTAGCAGTGATAACTATCCACTCCTTCTATATAATTTGGTCCAGACCCATTCCTGTTTCTCAACTTTTCCCCCTTCTTTTTAGCCTATCAGGTGAGAATGAGCACTAATAAACTGAAAGCAAACCAATATTAATTACTGTTTAAGAGTGTTACAGTAATTAACTTAGCCACAACGCAAAGTTTTCCAAAAGAATGCAAGCAATAACACCATTGGAAAGAATTGAAGAATTCCTGTGGCCAAGAAGAGGAATAAATAATTTGGGGAGTGTGGGATTTTGGTATTCTTTATCATCTTCTGCATAGGTTTACAAGTCATATTAAATTCCTCCCACTTAACTAGAACATGTTAAAGTAATTATATAAATTTTGCTTAGTTAATAAAATTTAATATTTGAGATAAATGTGTTGGCTTAAATATTCAAATGATTTTTCTGAATGTATTTTGAAATGTCAAGTATGACATTAAAATTTTTGAGTAACAATAAATCTGCAAATGTATATATGTATATTTATATCCTTTAAACATTTATCTTTTAACTTTGAATAAAAGGACGGTGATATTGTTTGGCTATATCCTCACTCAACTCTCATCTTGAAATTTAGTTTCCATAATCCCCACATGTCATGGGAGGGACCTGGTGATAGGTAATTGAATCATGGTGGCGGTTACCCCATGCGTCTGTTCTCATAACAGTGACTGAGTTCGCATGAGAACTGATGGTTTTATAAGGGGCTTTTCCCTCTTTGGTCAGCACTTCTCCTTCCTGCCATCATGTGAAGGATGTGTTTGCTTCCACTTACACCAAGATTGTAAGTTTCTTGAGGCCTCCCTAGCCCTGCTGAACTGTAAGAAAATTGAACCTCTTTCCTTCATAAATTACCCAGTCTCTGGCAGTTCTTTATATTAATAGCAGTGTGAAAATGGACTAATACAGATGGCAAAATATAATTTGGGAAACAAACACATAATATTAAGTTTATCTATAAATTTTGTATATTGTGAATAACATAACTGATACAATGTATCACTCTTTCTTAAGAAAGACTAGATACGGCCAGGCGCGGTGGCTCACACCTGTAATCCCAGCACTTTGGGAGGCCAATGTGAGTGGATCACGAGGTCAGCAGATCGAGACCAGCCTGGCCAACATGGTGAAACCCCATCTCTACTAAAAATACAAAAATTAGCTGGGCATGGTAGTGGGTGCCTGTAATCCCAGCTACTCGGGAGGCTGAGGCAGGAGAATGGTTTGAACCAGGGAGTCGGAGGTTGCAGTGTGCTGAGATTGTGCCACTGCACTCCAGCCTGGCAACAGAGCTGGAGTAAAAAAACAAAAACAAAAATAAAACAGATACAACTTTCCAAAACATAGGACAAATATATATTTTCTCATTAGCTCACATTGAATAAAGATGTAATCATGCATTTTTTTGTATCTAAACAACATATAGTTTCATTCATTTAATAAATATTTATCAAGAACATGCCATGTGTTACAGATTATACTAGGCTCTAGAGTTACAGGCATAAAAAACACCAACTCCCTATCTGTAAGCATTTATGTTCTACTGAATACCTATTTCAATTCTACCACTTTATAAGTGATGAGTATTAAGTCTCAGAGAGTAAAGGGTTAGCCTCCCATCTCTACTATGCTTGGAGACTGTTTAAATTTCCCTTCAGTTATTTTTCTTTAAAAAATGTAATACTGAATAATTTTCACCTTGCTTGATTGTCATATTTCAAAGATGTTAATCATCTTCGAGATTCTCATTTAATTTTTCTAAACTTTGTCAGAACCTTAGAGCTAGCGATTATAATCACAAAGTCTGAGAATAATAATTATTCTTATTAACTATTTATTATATCCTCTAGACTTTGTCAATGACACAAATTTTGTATCACTTTTCACAAGAACCTTCATTAGAAACCAAGCAGAAAAAAAAACTGACTAAACAAATAAAAACAAAACACAAACAAAAACGTTCATGCCTGTTCGTATCAAAGAGGATTCATTAATATCTAGAAAAGTGTAAAATATGTTTGCTACATGCGCAACCCAGATAATGCAGTTATGGTTTCTAAATGAACATCCCACAATGTAGCTGACTATCAGAATTCCCTGCATCTCTAGAACCATCTAAAATCTAATGAATCAGAGTATCTGTAACCAGAAAACATTATTTTTTGAAATATCAGCCAGTGGAGGAGCCACTAATCTGGAATTTAACTGCTGACTCACAGATTAAAAAGGATGACATCACCCACAGACTTTCTAAATTCAAAATGAATTATTCCCATCATTTCTCATTTCTCAACCAAGCTATTAAAATCAAATGCGGGTAGTTTGTTTTGGAGATCTCATTATCTGTGTATTAATTCTGATTTTCATAATCTACTATGAATAATACTAAATGTTTAAAAATGCCTTTATTTTTCTTTTGGTCTTCTTAATTTAAACATCTGTTCCTTAATGTGTTCTTTCTAGGCAAGAAACAGAGTTACTGGAAAAAATTAAAATATATGCTAAGACTTTGCTCTTATGGGAAAATTTAAGAAAAAAATGTTAGTTTTAGATTTTGGTCAATTAATAACAAGAAGTGAAGGAATAATTCACTTTGGAAAAAAAATGTAGATTTCAGTTACATTGTTCATATTGTCCATTTTATTGTATGTGAGTAGGGATATAGTTTGAGAATGTATACTGTCATTCCATTTTTCATATGCATTGCAGTGGATGCTTCAGATTGATAATCATTGATACAAACAGTAGTTACATGTGATTTGTTTGATTTTATTTGAAAGTACGACTTATATATCTGTACCCTTTCTTTGATTGCTGCTGTTCATTTATTTAAGAAAACATAACTATAATACTTAGTTGTCCTTCAGGTCTCTATTTCTTTTCTTATACTAAATTCCCTCATTCCTTTCTCATCATGAGCTATTTTGGACTAAAATTCTAGATTATGTTATAGAAGACTGTATCCAAGGTTTAGTTAGGAAGTTGCTGTATGTTTTTAAATACATAGTAATATAATTTGTTATAGATAGAATGCTTCTCATAGTAAATGGACTAAATGGTTGTTATTTTTAAAAATATAGTCACGTTACTAAAATATATTTAGTAGCAGAATCTGAGAAGAGTATTTAAAACCAAGGCAAAGATACTTTCCCAAAGGTTTTACTTTTTATGCTTGAAAAATAAACTGATATGTGGGCTACCATTTGTTTTTGAGCAAGATAATAGAGAGGCCACATTGCTTGAGGGTGCCCATCAAGGAAACTACAAACTTAGTTTTCAGTTTTAGATTCAACTGTTGTCCCTTCTCATCCACGACCAGCCCAGCAAGCATGGATGGTCATTAGTTATATTTCATACGCAAAAAAGTGATGAAAATCCAGAAATTGGCGAGTCTTGTTTTGCCACTTATGATTCAATAGAATTGCTCTTAACCTGGACTAATAAATGATACCCTAAAACAGGCATTAGTTTAGATTTCACAGATTGATATGGCACTGGACAGGGTGACATTGGATATTAGGGAGATCTTGGGCTTTAAAGCAACAATGACACAATCATTATATGTTTGCCAAAAAGTAGCTTATGAATCTTGTGTATTAGATGTATGTCTCATTACTTGAAGTGCATATCACTAAACAACAAACAAACAAAAATATCTAAGCTAAATTTTCAGGCCGGAAGTTCTGATAAATATTGAAATCCATGTCAAGATTTCCAAATGCAGTCTGACATATAATGTCAGTTTTTGTTTTCCTAATGTTTATTTTTCTTTTGTAAGCATAGAATTATATCTCTGTGCATTAATCATAAGTCTGTTAGTAAATGGTTTCAATGGTATGGCAGCTACCACGTACTGGATGAAAGCACATATTGATCTCTATATGTACACATACTTATGTACACATACATAAGTATGGTTAATGAAATAGGGACTTTCATGTGTAAGTACTTCATGTTGTTATTTTCAAACTGTATCGACACAAATGCACAGAGATAGTCAATTTACTTGTCAGTATTTCAAATGTATTAGCTGATTTTAAGAAGCTATAGGTGAAGAAACTAAGCTATGGATACATTAAGTAACTTATTGAAAATAACACAGGGGTGAGGGTCAGAGTTGGGATAAGAAGTGGAAAAGCATATTCTTTCCTGTGATGCAGATCACATTTAATACATGCTCAGCACTATCTCAAACTTATATATAGATAATAAATTAATTCTTCATATCTTTCTACCCTTGACTTATTTTTTATTTAATTATTATTATATATATATATTTTTAAGACAGAGTTTTGTTCTTGTTGCCCAGGCTGGAGTGCAATGGCACGATCTCCACTCACTGCAACCTCTGCCTCCCAGGTTCAAGTGATTCTTCTGCCTCAGCCTCCCGAGTAGCTGGGATTACAAGTGCCCACCACCAAGCCCAGATAATTTTTTGTATGTTTAGTAGAGGCGGGGTTTCACTATGTTGGACAGGCTGGTCTCGAACTCCTAACCTCAGGCGATCCATCCTCCTCAGCCTCCCCAAGTGCTGGGAATACAAGAGTGAGCAACTGTGCCTGGCCGACTTATTTTTTTTAATGTAGCTGTCTCCTGAATAAAGCATAAAGTATGAAAGTATACATTTCAAAAACTAAGCTAATAGAATACGTAATTTGAAATATGAACCTTGAACAGATGTTCTGTTTGTACTTACATCTGATATGAAGATTTTGTATGCATTGGATTTTCTTTTTAATTTAAGATACAGTTGTTTTATAAATGTGACCTTTAGTTCTAATTTTTAAAAATCAATGTTTCAATGTTAAATGACTAACACTGAAAACCCTTAAGGAAAAAAATATCTTTTGAAGTAACCTTCAAACAGTTGGTTTGATGAAGGGGTCTTTCTGAATGAGCAATTACTCAGTTATAAAGATTTTGGCCATATTTTTATATGTGACCTTTGATGGTTCAGATTTATGATACTTATGTATAGTAAAAACAAACCACTCTTTATTAGAAACAGTCAAAGAAAATTGGGCTTCTTTCAATAATATGAAAAGCAGAATGAAATTAGAAGGATGTTGCAAAGATTCATGTGTTCTAATAAGTATTTTTGCTATTGTTCCTCATATAAATGAGCAAAATTTGCTCACATCAAATAAACTACAGCAAAGATAACTTGTCATAACCACTTCCAAACGAATATTTAAAAAGAAACTTCCTGAAAACAGCTGGCAGCTGAGTCACACACAAAATCAGGTACACATTAAAGCGTCAGCCGGAGAGCTGGAAACAGACTCTTCACTGAAATGATGTCCTAAACACTTTAATAAGACGAGTGCACAGGCTTCAAAGAGTTTGAGAGCAGATGTAAAACACTATGGAGCTTTAAAGATCACGCTTGGGTATGTATATGTCTGTCTGCATGTAAACTGTGTGTATGTTTCTGATAAATGTTGGATGGTTAGTAGAATTACTGAGTAAGTAGATGACAGGATATAGACTGCTTGACACAATCATGCTTAGGTATGTGTATGTGTGTCTGCATGTAAACTGATGTGTATGTTTCTGAAAAATACTGGATGATTAGAATTACTGAATAAGTAGATGATAGGATATAGATTGCTTGACACAAAGACTATATTTAGCCTTGCCATGTTGAGCCAAAGACAACATACCTGAAAGGTTCTCTGAAAGATTTTCTCGCTGTTATTCACGTTCTGTTTCTTGCTGACTTTGGGCAAGTTATCAAAGCATAGCACAAATGGTTGCATGATTCGGTTTTCAACTGGAAGTGTTAACTAAAGGTACTTCAAACTTTATTTCCCTTGGTAAGCCATCCAGAAATACCAACTTTAGCATATTCTCTATTCTGAATGAAAGCCAGAATCTGATATATATTTTTAAATATTTTAGGAAATTCTAACACCAGTGTTCTTACATAAGTTTTTTTCTTTCCATTATATTTAGATCACACATGAAGACAGATATCTACATCACCTTAGTTCAATGCACTTCTGCAAGAATTAAGAATTGAACTGTACTAGGCCGGGTGCCGTGGCTCAAGCCTGTAATCCCAGCACTTTGGGAGGCCAAGGTGGGTGGATCATGAGGTCAGGAGATCGAGACCATCTGGCCAACATTGTGAAACCCCGGCTCTACTAAAAATACAAAAATTGGCTGGACGTGGTGGTGTATGCCTGTAATCCTAGATACTGGGAGGCTGAGGCAGGAGAATCACTTGAACTGGGGAGTCAGAAGTTGCAGTGAGCCGAGATTGTGCCACTGCACTCCAGAGAGAGACTCCATCTTAAAAAAAAAAAAAAAAGAACTGTACTAAAACATTGTGTATGAATAACACAAACCAAAATAACCTAACCTAACATGACTAGCAAAATCATCACCATGGATAAGTGAATATAATTTAATTTATATTACTTGAGCAAATCTCAGCTATAAGAATGAAGTGCAAATCAAAACCACAAAGAGATACCATCTAATGCCAGTTAGAATAGTGATGATTAAAAAGTCAGGGAACAACAGATGCTGGAGAGGATGTGGAGAAATAGGAACACTTTTACACTGTTGAGAGTGTAAATTAGTTCAACCATTGTGGAAGACAGTGTGGTAATTCCTCAAGGATCTAGAACTAGAAATACCATTTGACCCAGCAATCCCATCACTGGGTATATACACAAAGGATTATAAACCATGCTACTATAAAGACACATGCACATGTATGCTTATTGTGGCACTATTCACAATAGCAAAGACTTGGAACCAACCCAAATGGCCATCAATGATAGACTGGATTAAGAAAATGTGGCACATATACACCATGGAATACTATGCAGCCATGAAAAAGGATGAGTTCACGTCCTTTGCAGGGACATGGACACAGCTGGAAACCATCATTTTAAGCAAACTATCACAAGAACAGAAGACCAAACACTGCATTTTCTCACTCGTAGCTGGGAGTTGAACAATGAGAACACATGGACACAGGGCGGGGAACATCACATACTGGGGCCTGTCAGGGGGTAGGGGGCTGAGGGAGTGATAGCATTAGGAGAAATACCTAATGTCAAAGACGAGATGGATGCAGCAAACCAACATGGTACATGTATACCTATGTAACAAACCTGCACATTGTGCACATGTACCCTAGAACTTAAAGTATAATAAATTTTTTTTAAAAAAAGAATGATATGAGTGCTTTTTTAAGAAGTAGGTTAAAAACTTTTATTAAATTAAAATACTATAGCTGAAAATAGACCTATATTATGGTAGAAAAGAAAATTTTTAATATTTTTCACCCTAATAATATAGTACAAATCTAGCTAATACACAGTTAGAGAAAGCTTAGCACAGACAAATTAAAAAGTATTAAACAAGAGCAAATACCTCTCCATGCTTTCAGAATTATTTATTTTGAAAGTGGTAATGTATTAGTTCATTCTCACACTTCTATAAAGATACTACCTGAGAATGGGTAATTTATAAACAAAAACGGTTTAATTTACTCACAGTTCTGCATGGCTTGAGAGGCCTTAAGAAACTTCCAATCATGGTAGAATGCAAAGGGGAAGCAAGGCACATCTTACATGGCATCGGGAGATAAAGAGAAGGGGGAAGCACCAGACACTTATCAAACAACCAGATCTCATGAGAACTCACTCACTAACAACATGGGGGGTACCGCCCCCATGATCCAATCACCTGCACTAGGCCCCTGCCTGGATATGCGGGGATTACAATTCAGATTACAATTTCAGATGAGATGCGGGTGAGGAACAGTCACACCATATCAAGTAAGTACCAATTATTACTGTTCATATGCTGGGAAATAAAATTAACCATTACAAAACGATACTCTGTGTCAAGAGCCAAGGTGAGCTGGAGAGGGTTGAGCTGCCAAGTGTTAGAGTAGCTGATTAAAGCACCAAGCCAGCATGGACAGGACAGTGAAGCCTTTAATCACTGCCATACTATGAGCAAGAGGCTACACAGAAAAAGCTCCTCCATCACCATTCAATTTCTCTACATGGACTGGAGGTGAGGATGAGAAGGATCTGCACAGACCTAGAGAACGTCTCACTAATAAAGGAGCCCAGAAAAACATTCTCCTCCTGCCATTTGATAGGCCTTGATGGGACAGAGGAAGGGATGGTGAGCTACAAGGAGAAACATACTGAGACTGAGTGGAGAAAAATGTCTCCATATCCCCTCTCCTCCTGTAAGGGTGTCTCAAGGAAGGAACCTGAGCAAGACCTTGGTCTAAGCCTTCTGTAAAGAAGCCTCTGAATGGAGGCAGCTGGAGAGGCAGCTGGGCTAGGAATACAGATATACATAAAAGTATGGCATAGGAGTACAGGAGTGCCTGTGTCCTTGACTGCAACTTTCTTCAGAGACTACACTAAACGTCTGTGTACCATGTCTGGTGGGCAGGTAGCAGCTTTCCCCAGGGAAGGCCTGCCAGGTAAAGCTTTTGCAACTGTCTATAGAGGTGCTTGAAAACACATGCACACACACATACACACATGCACACACACATGCACACACATACACACACACAGTTTTTGTTCTGGAGCTAGACTACTTGCTATCCACAAACAACTAAATAATTTTTAAAAGAAAAAAATTAATTATTTATACTTATTTCACTTAACTTTTAAACAATATTTGATAAATAATACTTTATCAAAATAAATTGGCATAGATAAATCTATGGTTGAGATGAAATTAAAGCAAAATAACTGTAGACTTCTATAACCTTTAAATATTTGGTAAATATTTATAGTTTCAGCTTAAATGAATGGACAAAATTACACATGAATATCAATGTAATGGTGAAGTCAAAACACTGACTGCCTTTTAAAATTATTCAACCAAAAAAAACTCTTTGAATGAAATTTCAGAGCCAAAAATAAAATAAGGTGACAATATACACTAAATTCTACTTGACATACAATAGTTTCAGATCATTGCTACTTGAGTCATTTAATAAATAAAAATAAAAATAAAAATAAAAGTGCCTGCTGCTTTGATAATTAAGAGATTATCATAAAAGCTAGTATGGCTCAGTCGGGAAGATGTTGGGAAATAGCATGTGATGCTTGTAGAAAAATGAAGAGAACATATTGGACAGTAGAAAAATTTACATTTGGGGATTGCATTGGTTTTAAGGGGAGGGGCATTAAATGACAGAATGAAAAATTTGAATTTTATCTAAAAGACAGGTAGAAGACCTGATATTTTGTTTAAAGAAACAAAATAATAAAGTGGATATGTGTATCTATAGAAATAAGATTCAATATACAATATGTATTTATATATCACTTAATAACATATTTTTCAATATATGTTATTGAAATAAAATTCACATACCATAAAATTCACTCTTAAAATGTACAATTTAGTGATTTTTAATGCAATCATAGAGTTATGTGACCATCACAACTGCCTAATTTCAGAAAATTGTTATCACTATGAAGGAGATATTTTAGAAAAATTAATCTGGTAGAAGAATACTTGAGTGGAAGAAATTATAGCAGATGTATTAAAAATAATAGAAATGCAATTGAATGGCCCTTGACATAATTGCTAATGAACTGCAAGGAAAGGTTGCACATTCATTGAAAGGACAGGAATATACTTGGTTTCAGCAACAACTAGTCTTTATGACTCATACTGTACCAAGACTTTCAGTTCCACACCTACTTCTCTGTTTGCTTAGTCAAGTCCCTCCCTTCTCACTGCTTTTCTGTGTCTTCCTTCGTTTGTCAAGAATATGGCTGAAGAGAGGGCACACATTGTATACCTTAAATTCCAGTAGAAAGAGAGACCTGTCATTTTCTTTACTCAGTGAGAAGATGCACTTTGGGTGATGTCCTAATGATGAACGAACCTGTCCACTATAGGCGAGGGTAGAGAATGGATAGAAAGGAGTATGAAAGTGGCAGAATTCACAAAACTCAGATTGTAGTGAGAAAAGGCACACTCTCTGTAAGAAGGATGTTGCTAATTAAAGAAAGGTGCGTGTTTCTGGGGGTGGGAGGGTGAGGAACAGCTTTGACATAAAACAATGGCTAGACAATAGTTCAAATGAATTAATAAACTGTATTTATGTTATGAAATCATGACATTGTGAAATGTGTATGCAAATACACAAAATATTAATACAAGGTTTATTATTACCTGTTACAACTTTTCGTTTGATTGATAGTTTTTGTATTTTCATGTGAAGAAAACTGGTTGGGAAGTGAATTTCTAGAGTATTAAAAGAAGGTTTGGCCACTGAGTTTGGTACTTTGACTAATTCCTAGGATTTTGGAGCACATGAAGTGGCAAAGTTCAAAAAGAATGGTGCTGAGTTAGGACCAAGTGAGCACTAAATCTAATAATAGTACAGAAAACAGAAACAAAATTACAGTCATAAAGTTGCATGCTAATAAGTATATTCCATTCAGCAGCGTTATGTAGTTGTACCAAATAATATCAAAACGAACAAGTAAAATAATGAGTTGTTGAACTGGGGCACTTGGTTAGATATCTAGAAATGATTATGATCAATTAGTAGCATATTAGTTTGTTAATCATCGAAAAGGTAAGAAACTGTTTGAAATCCTCCCATGTGGAATTTGGAAAAAATAGTATCTTGGGATATTCAATGCAATTTTTAAAACCTAATTTTACTTTTAATAGATAAAATGTGATCATGGCAAAATTTTATATTTGTTTTGAAAAAATCTAGGTTATTTTATAATCTAAGGAAGCTGCAGGGAGAATGAGATTTGTTGCAATTTGCACATAAAAGTGGACTGCCAAGTATGCTTAACATTAATTGCAATTGCTACCTAATTTTGTAACAGAAACAAGTAAATGAGAAGACCTATTTTGGTAGTTAATTTTCTGAACATTATGACTTGCACAAAGTAACAACTCAGAAAATATTTATAAATGGAGCTTAATACAGTGAATTGATGTGAAACTACATATCAGTGTCAATACATAGATGGAGTCAAAAAATGTGACCACCTTTACAAAATACAAAAACATATTTTCTCTCTGAATGAAATTTCTTAGCCAGGAATAACATGTGACAATTAACACACACTAAATTCCAGTTAGTGTGCAATAGTTTCATATCATTGCTCTTTGATTAATTTAATAAATAAAAATGAAAATAGAAATACGTTCTGTTTTGATCATTCTCTGCATAATATTTAGCTTATTTTCTTAAGTCCTCAATTTACTTTGAGCACTAAAAAATAATTTGTGTGTTCCCTTGCTTTGGAAAATATGCTATTACAATTTAGTCTTGTTAAATACGTGTTTACAAGTGTTGCTATTCATGTCAAATTTACTTGTTTCCTTAGCACTTCTCCATTTAAGTAAAAAACAAACAGCTTCTTTTATCCACTTATTTAAATTTTTATCTATGTATTGCCAGAACATGAAAACTTAACACTTTTGAATTGATGCAGGCTGCTTCTAAGTGAAAAATATGCACATAAAGGGCAATGCAATTTATTCTTACTTTAGAGAGTCTAAGTAGAGGAGAGGTAGAATATACTGCTGTTTTGCTCAGATCTGAATAAGCGATCTGACCATATAACAACAAGCATCCATCACTGTTAAACACGGTGATCTGGGCGAGCTCTTGTTTAGAATGTACACTTTGGCCATCTTTAAAATAGGGATTTCTTGTTAAAGAGGTGTTAAAAAAAAAAGTTTCCATTTAAAAATCTGTCCTTACTTTAGGGAGAATCACGGATTGGGAAAAACACAAATTTCAGAATATTTCTGGGAAAGGTTTAATTTGTTAGTTCTTCACTGGTTTATAATTGCTATATGTGAAGATAATTAGAGAATAAAAGCTAACTCCATGCTAAAAAAAATCTATCCTTACTTTAGGAACACATCAGAATTATGCACATTTGACTTTTTTCTATTGCTGATTTGATTTCCAGCTAAAGCATTGCTAAAGGGAGTAGGACAGATACACCAGGAAGCAAACCTCTTGTCCTACAACATTAGGGCATATTTTTTTTTTTTTTGCATGTTAAGGGGCTTGACCTGTAAGTTTCTGTGAAGTGAAGAATTTGGGATATGGAGTAGAAAAATACCCTCCCTAATAGGTAAAATATGGTATAAAGCATACTTAAATTATGCATATAAAATGACATTATTTTCTCTAATGTATAATAAAAAGATAATTAAATGTCATGAGTTAGGAACGAGGATAACAGTCATGATAACATAATGTGATTAGACTAGATAATCTCCAGGTTTTATTTACTTATTTTTAAAATTTGTTACCTCTTTGATGTGATTGCTTTCAACCATTACTAGGAAATCCTATAGTCAATACAGGATTATTCAGTTACTGTATATATACTCTTAAAGTTAATTTAGAGTTAATAATAAACCAGAATTACATGTTTTATATGCACTAAAATCTCTCCAGAATTCCCAACTTAAAAATACTTTAATCAGCTTAGTTGACTTCAATGTTTTTTTAAAAGGCAAAAGGCCAGGAGAGTTTTATGAAACTGTTATGTATCCATCTACAAATATTTCAGAAGTGCACTGCTCTTACATATAAAGTCATTTTGATTGCACTTTGGAATCCAGGCGTTAAAATGTACAGCTTGTATGACTTCAGTTTAATAGGCTGTCAACTGTCCAGTCAACTGCATTTCAAAACTAGGCATGCCTTTAATCTTCAATGAAAAAAAAGTAAAGAGAATAAATTCAGCTATTAGCTTGAAGGTAAAAACAAATGAAAGGATAAGGTGAAAGCAAGCAGTACTAGAGTCCATAGATTTCTTATTAGAAATTTGAAATTATATTATCAGTGTATGGTAATTATATATATACACATACACATGCACTCACATACAAGTACACTCGTGGGTAACTTAATGACAGAGATAATTTCAGAGGAATGAATCCTTGGATGACATCCTTGCTTATATAAACATCATGGAGTGTACTTCCACAAACCTAGATGATATAGCCTACTATACAACTAGGCTGTGTGGTATGGCCTGTTGCTCCCAGCTACAAACCTGTATGGCATGGTATTTGTGAATCTAAACATATCTAAGCATAGAAGAGGTACAGTAAAAATACAATATAAAAGATAAAAAATGGTACACGTGTATAGGGCAATTAAAATGGATGGGAATTGTAGTACTAGAAGTTGTCTGGGTGAGTCAGTGAGTGAGTGGTGAGTGCATGTGAAGACCTAGGACATTACACTACCATAAAATTTATGAACACTGTCCAGAAGCTACACTAAATTTATTCAAAAAACATTTTCTTTGTTTAATAATAAATTAAACTTAGCTTCTGTAACTTCTTTATAAAGTATTTAATTTTTTTCTTTTGCCTTTTTTACAATAAACCTTAGCTTAAAACACAAATATGTTGTACAGCTATACAATTACTTTTCATGTATTTCCTTATTTTATAAACATTTTCCTATTTTTTGATTTTTTTTGTTTACTTCTTAAACTTTCCTGTTAAAAATTAACACACATACACATTAGTCTAGGCCCACATAGGGCCAGGGTTATCAATGTCACTGTCTTCCCTCTCTTCATCTTGTCTCAGTGGAAGTTCTTCAGGGGCAACAAAATACATGGAGCTATCATTTTCTATGATAACAATGCCTTCTTCTGAAAGACCTCCTGAAAAACTTGTCTGAGGCTATTCTATAGTTAATTTTTTTTAAATAAATAGGAGTATGCTCTAAAATAACAATAAAAATCATAGTATAGTAAGTCCGTAAGCCAGTAACATAGTCATTTATGTTCATTATCAAGTATTACGTACTGTGCCTTATTGTATGTGTTATACTTTTATATGACAGGCAGGGCAGTAAGTTTGTTTACACCAGTATCACCACAAGTACATGAGTTTCTGCTACAGAAACCTGACAATTATATCGTCACTAGGCAAGAGGAATTTTTCAGCTCCATTATAATCTTATAGGACCACTGTCACCTATGCAGTCAATCACTGACCAAAACATCATATGGACAGCATGACTCACCATTTTCCAATGATAAATTACATAATTAAGTAAATTATTAGCAACAGAACTAATTGTATAGTTCTGAACAACTAATTAAAATATTTGTTTTGAGAATATTTAGGTTAGTCCAGGTTTGATTATTTTATTTGTACCTATGAAAATATTTGTTTTACTTTTATAACTTGCATAGCTTTTGCATAGTTTTGATATAGCCATAAAATTAATAATTATGTCAAACTTATATCTTTGTAATATTCATAATGTCTTATTTTTTAGAATCATTTGGTCTTTACAACACTGTCAATTCAAAGACAATCTTTTTTTTAATGTATTTATTTTTATCTAATTTATTCTTTAGATTCTAAATGCATGTTTGGGATTACCTTAGTAGTTTATGCATTTCAAAAACGATTTTTTGGTGGGTATATGTGCCAAGACAAGCTAGTTTTTTACTAAATATTTCCTAATTTTTATTCTTTTAAATATACTTCATCACCATACCTAATATTTTTGTATTTTTATTACAAACTACAAATCTGCATTGCTTGTATTTTAATTTAAAATTTAAATTTGTTAAACAAATGTATATACATACATTTTAGTCCAAAAATTTCACATGGCTACTCCATTCGTCATGCAAATTTGTATGTCCAGACAATTTCTTCCAACATATTTAAATAATATATTTAATAACCTTTTTGAGTTCACTGCAGAGTTTGACAGATAGAAAATCAACTATTTGGGGGCTAAGGTAAAATTTAGTTATCTTACTATTGCACCCAATGGACTCACATACACACACACAATATTTTTTCCTATTCATATAATATAGATTTTTTTATCTTAATCTCCATCATGGTTATATAAGTCCTTAGATTTTTTAAACTTTTATTGTACTCTATTCTTTAAAAATGTACAACATGCTACAGGTTTGTTATACTTCAATAACAGGGAAATGAATTAATTAAATTAATTGAGTGAATAAATTAAATGACTTACTTTTAGTGAATCTATTTCTTTTCTTCACAATTGGCTGCAAAAGTCCAGTCGTTTAATAACAATTGCTACTCACACCCTTAACCCATCACAGCCTGAGAATCGTGGGACACACTGTGTGGGAGGGAGCCGTGGAAAGCCAGGATGAAGGGGGACAGCATGTGAGGGCCTGGTCAGGTCCCTGCACCTCGTGTCACTGGCTTCTGGGAGCACAGAATCAGGCTGGGCACAGAGGCCTCTTTTCTACCCAGGCACCAGCAGGGGAGCTCCATCCAAAGGAAGCCAGAGCTCCCCACCAGGCTAGCCAAGGAGCATGAGGGGCCAGGACTGGCTGGAGGAAGGAAGAGCAGAAGAGAAGCGACTCTGATCTGTCACCACACTTAGGAGATCTGGCCTGCCTCTGCCACATCCAGCTGCTGGGGAGCTGGCCTCGGCCCTCTGAGGGGCCACTGGCACTCGAATCGGCCTTGACTTTTCGGCCTTCTCAGATCTCACTGCCTCATCATGGGCTTTCTGCTACTCTGGTAGCTTTTTGGCCTCTTGGCTTTTTCGCCTTCTGTCAAACATGAACTTCTGGTACAGGTACTTCTCCGGCTCCTTCATCACCATAATGGCCAGGCGCCTGGTCTCGCTCTCCTCCTCCTGGGCCAGCTGCTGCTTCTTCTCCAGCTTCTCGTGTCCTGTTATCACCCTGGGCTTCTTCCCCTCCGTTCTCTGCTCCTCCAGTGCTGCCAGCCAGGCCTTTTCCTCCGTTTCCGAACCACTCTCCTCTTCATTTTCTCCCCCTTCATCACCATCACCTTGGTTGTCTTCCTCCTCCTCCTCTTCTGACTCATTCAAGTTTCCTGGGTCCTCTCCCCGCTGCAGAGCCAGAAGCTTCAGCTTCTCAGATGGGATGTAATCTCCTTCCTCCTCAGTCACAAAGGGTGAAGAATGTAGGGGTAGCTGCATTGCAGGGAAGTACTCTGCTCCGGGAATTGCAGTCTAGCGTTCATGGAGTCAGACACCCACTGGGGCTCCACGTAATGTCTGCCAATAACTGAGGTCTGCTGCCCAGGCCAGTCGACAATCTGGTGGGTGCTGCATAGGTGGGACCCATGTACAAAGGCTTTTCCCAGGATATGTCCCCCGCAATACTCCTGATGACGAAGGCTAGGGCTTCAGGGAACACCTGTCAGTTAACGAAGAACTTCAAGCCCTCAAAAAGCTTCTTGTGCTTTTCCTGCGCCTCTAGCTCCTTCTTGTGGTCCTCCGCCTGCACCGCCAACTCCCCGTTGGCGGGAAACTCATCCACCTCGGCCTCTTCTTCTGTGGCAGGCACCACCGCACCGGCCAGGCTGGCACTGAGGGCCTCCAGTTTCTCCACTGGGCTCTCTGAGTCCAGCGCATAGGTGCCCTCACTGGCTTTCACCTCTGCTTGGGCCTGACCCTCAGCTTGAGGGAATAGTGAACGCTGAGCGACTGGTAGAGGCTGAAGTTCATCGATGAAGCCCAGTAGGGTGCTGTAGAAGTAGGTGAAGGTGGCCATGACTCTGTAGTCCACGTCTGTCCGGTGGTCGTGGGAGGAAGCATAGGGGGTGATCCACACGACGGGCTGCGCCAGCACCTCAGCCCGGTAGTAAATGCCTTTGATGGACAGGAAGACCTTGCTCGGGGCACAGGCAGCGATGACGTAATGCATGAACTCCACTGCGATCCCGCAGCACAGCGGAATGGTCTGCACATGGCACTTGTCAGCCTGGGGGAAGGTGGAAAAGAGGAAGCACATGGAGAAGGCGGTGCTGCCCAAGTCCCCCCGGGCGTCGATGAATGTGGGGTACCGTTCCTTGATGATGTGGTCATGTGTGTAGTCGGCCTTATGGTCCTTTAGATGTTCCACGGTGTTCCGCTCGCTCTTCTCATAGGCCTTCCGGGGCTTCCTGACAGACACCTTGTATTCCCGGACCTTGTTGACGATGAATTCTTGGAGGAGAAACCTGATATCTTCGATGAGGTAACAAGTTTGGGCGGCAGTAGCACCTTTATTAACCTTCTTCTTGTGTTTGGGTTCATGGGGATAAATGCCCATCAGGGTGCACGGCCGCCTCGAGTCAGCCACGGTCAGGGGGAGCTTCTTTCGGGCTTTGCTTCCGGTGTTGTGGTTGGCGGGCGAGCCTCGTTCCTGCTGCTGCTTCTCAAGGCCTCCTGTAGCTCCATGTTGAGGAGCCCACGAGTGCCGCGGACTGACAGTGCCACTTCCTCCCCGAGTCTGTATTTGTCCTCTGGTAAAAATCTTTTACTCTCTAAATATAAACCAAACTTTATATTAATTAATTTCGTAACATTTAGTCTTCAGTTTTAACATTTAATTATATATTTCAACTTCGGGGATAAAAATGTATTACAAAAAAATATTTACATTGCCTTTTAATGACCTGTAGGCTACTCTATTATGGTTCAACTAACTATTACTTTATTGAAAAAAAATTATTTAATGGTCTCATTCCTATAAAGTTCAAACAATGTGGTATTCAATATCATATATATACATGATATATATACATATGTATACATGATATCTCAAATTAAGTAGGTTTTCATATGCATGAGAGGAGTTTGAAAACTCTGGCTTCAAGAAATAGCAAAAATTGAAATATACAACAATAATTAATGGAGAAGGATTAGCAGTATGAACAAAATTATTCATACAATTGTGAAACTATGGTTCCTTCTAAAACTTTCCACAGATAAGTAATTATCAAAAAGTCTATATAAAAACAATTAGAGAATGTTAAAGTACTATTTTAGCATGTCTGAATTTTTGCAAGGAAAATTAAAACATAAAGTTTTGGTGTTTATTTTTATTTGCTGTGTTTTTAAAATAAGCTTTAGCCCACCTTATGGAGTTCCTTGTTTGGTATTTTGCATTTCATAAATATGACTTTAGGACAACAAAAATAACCTTCAATTCATGGTACGTTGATGGAAAGGAAGAAAGGTGAGGGGATAATATTACACAACTTGATTTAGAAATGCATGGATGATTTCATTTTTATTTTAACTTTTATTTGAAAACTGAACCCAGATAAGGCCATATTTACTCTACTACATATAGAGTAGTTCAAAGATAGGATTTCTCAAAGCAGAGCTTTGATGCTTACT
This sequence comes from Nomascus leucogenys, assembly GCF_006542625.1. Taxonomy (NCBI): domain Eukaryota; kingdom Metazoa; phylum Chordata; class Mammalia; order Primates; family Hylobatidae; genus Nomascus; species Nomascus leucogenys. The sequence goes on from NC_044387.1 coordinate 22,056,555, forward strand.
CTGAATCAGTGGAAAGACATTTTATTCAAAAGTCGAAAGTGTGCTTTCACTTCTGTTATTTATGACTGCTGTCTCACAGTGTCATCACCCTACATGAAGCATTATATCCTTCTGACTTGTTGCAGGGTAATAATGCAAAAATATATGTAATAAAACCTGCCACATAGTTCCCCAAAAAGTACAAAAAAAACTAGCTTTTTACATTGTATAATTTTCCACACATACAGTTTCCATTCAAATTGCTAGTCAAGTTTCAATAATTTGTTCAAATTTAAGCTTAATGCTCCCTGGGATGTCTACTAATCTTTAATAAAAGAACAAGGTAATTGGTTCATTTACGGCTTTATTCATTTAGATTTCTTTAAGAATATTTTAGTAAGAACTGTATTTTATTTGAAGAAAAAGTATTTTTCTTCTTAATTGGTGATTTCACCTTAAATTTTAAATAGGAAATACAATTGACCCTTCTTCAAAGGAATGGAATTTGTATTTAAAAATCTGAGTCTCCTTTTGAAAAGAAAGCATTATGTTTTTTCCTAAAGTGTTAAGCACACACACATTTTATATATTTATATATATACACACGTTTTATATATTTACATATACACACATTTTATATATTTATGTATATACACACTACTATTTTATATATTTATATATGAGATTTTTTTACATTTATATATATTTATATGTGTGTGTGTGCATGTGCGTGTGTGTATTACATGAGGTTAGAGAGAGAACAGACTTCAGCTAACATCCTTAATGCTCTGATATACAAGTTGAAGATTTGATCAAAGTATCAGTTATTTGAATTTTTAAAATACACATTGGAGATTTGTAACTGAAATTCTAATGCTGAATATGTTAAGAATAATGGGCAATAAAATAAAAGGAACAATGCATTCTTGGAATAAAGAAAGGATAAAGAGTCAATCATTTTTGTTTTAAGCCCTCTGATTGTCTAAAATTGACACAGAGAATTCACTCTTCTTGAAGAGGACTCTGAATGTGAATGATTAGCATTACAGGAAAACCTAAAAGCAAGAGCAGGCCCCAACCTCAGCATTACTGATTTGCATTCTACCTAAAATTATACTCTGATAGCTGTTCAGATTCCCGTCCTGTGCTGCAAAGTTTCCTCAAGTATTTGTCCTGCTCCTCTTAATGCCTATAAAATACATCTCAATAGATATTTTAAGCTGACCTCTGTTATGTTTATGACAAAATATACAGAACAGCAAATAATTTGAAGAACTCAAGGAGAAAAGAACCCCTAATACTTCAGCAGTATAGAAAATAACCAGAATCTATCTCATCATATATTCATCCAGTCACTAATTTAACACCTGTTACATGTCAGGCTATATCCTTGGGATATATTGGTGAGCTAAATACATTGATGAGCTAAACAACAGTTTGTACATATGTGGAACTTAAATGCTAGCATGGCATAGAAAATATTTCATGTTCTGATATTTTCTGGTTGTACTAAAATATATAGGCAATAGCAAATATTATAATAACCACCATAGTGACCAAGATACTTTGTCTTCAATTGGCCACATTTAATAGCATCTTTATGTATTTGGGCATCATTCAGAGTTCATCAATATCAAGTGACTGCTGTCACAACTAAAGAAAAAGTATGCACATTTGAAGACATATGTAGTGAATATCTGTATATTGCTTTAAAATCCATGCACCAGACTCCCATATTATCCAATAATGGCAATTTGGGACTCTTTTTGCAATGCCTTGTAAATCCTTGCTTTAGGTATGTTTGGTTTTTGGGGGGTGGGGATTATTTCTTTCATTTTAGGCTGTCATCTCTGTTCACAGTCTAACACAGTGTTTTGTAGGATAATATTGAAGACATATTGTATGGTCCAAGGTGTGGAAGGAATAAATATTTGACTGTATATATTCTTACGTTATTCCTGAAACTTGTGGAAAGCAACAGGAAAGAGGAAATCATGAAGCCAGAAATCTTTAAAAATCACTATTTACAATGTCAGTAAAATACAGCATGATTCCCTGTGCTTTTGTTACGTTGTAGGAAAAGATATTTAAGAAGACATAAATTTATGTGAACTGCTGAGATTTTCTGACAATTTTTATCTCTTTTACCTTCCAAGTGTAAACAAAAGAAATATTGTGCTTGCATTACGGTAGAATTGGCAGGGATAGGTTTTATGAATGTTATTGCAACTAAAGTTTTTGGTCACTGCAAGCAAATTGCTCAAGTTCAACATTTCAAACTGTGCAAACCAAAGAAGCAAGAGTTACTTTCTCATCCTGCCATCTTTCTACTTAATTATAGAGGCAATAAAGTAACTTCATTTATCTGATGATGATAAGCTAATTTATATAGTAGACACCCAATGCCTATTATGTGGCAATAATGATGATTACCTGCAAATGTTTCTTATAAACAGTTTCGTAGAGCTTAGAAGGCTTCTATTCTTAAATTATATTTTTCTCGTATGAACCGTGTTTCTCATATGAACCGTATTCATTGGAACAAAAAAACTAAACTCTTTTGGAAGAGCTCTGACATTTGGTGTCATTCTTTAACGTACTGTTTGCGAGGACCCGACAGAATTAATGAGATTGATGTAATTTCAGACCCCAGATTTGATTGAGTGAACGATAATAGAACTTAGGAATGGAAAACAATGGGGACAATGTTGAAAATAGGTTATCTGAAAACAGATGCACAAATTTTGGAGTCAATGCTTTTGCATTATCTCTTTTATTATTATACTTTAAGTTCTGGGGTACATGTGCAGAATGTGCAGTTTTGTTACATAGGTATACACGTGCCATGGTGGTTTGCTGCACCCATCAACCCATCACCTACATTAGGTATTTCTCCTAATGTTATCCCTCCCCTAGTCCCCCAACCGCCCGACAGGCCCCAGTGTGTGATAGTCCCCTCCCTATGTCCATGTGTTCTCATTGTTCAACTCCCTCTTATGAGTGACAACATGCGGTGTTTGGTTTTCTGCTCTTGTGATAGCTGAGAATGATGATTTCCAGCTTCATCCATGTCCCTGCAAAGGACATAAACTCATCCTTTTTTATGGCTGCATAGTATTCCACAGTGTACATGTGCCACATTTTCTTAATCCAGTCTATTATTGATGAACATTTGGGTTGGTTTCAAGTCTTTGCTATTGGGAATAGTGCTGCAATAAACATACGTGTGCATGCATCTTTATAGTAGAGTGATTTATAATCTTTTGGGTATAAACCTTCTCAGAGGAATAATGCAACTCACTCATTTAGTCTCTAATAATATTTTTTCCTAATTTTTCACTTTAACTTGTTTTTCTCTCCAGTTTTAAGGGCTTCTCAATATTTTAATTATACTTGATAGAGCCTGATAAAGGAGTGGAGCATCTTCTATTGGACAACTCTCTCTATAGGAGTAACTGCCAAAAAAATTTCGTGGCTAAAAAATTGACTTTATGATTCTGTAGGTAGATAATTTGGGCTGGGTTTACTAGGCAGTTCTGATTTGAACCAGACATGGATTATCTGATTCTCATGCATCTGCAGTTAAATGGTGGGCCAGCTGTGACTGGTTGGTTATGATGGGTGGGACATCTGGGACCAACTTGCTCTTCTCTCTATCTGTTCTTTTATCCTACATTAGCCTTACCTAAACTCATTCCCATGGTAGCCCTAGAGTTCCAAAGCCTCATTGTGCCAGCACTTTAAATATCCACTTGCATCAGGTTTTCTACTGTTCCACTGGCCTAAGCAAGTCATAAGCTTTGCCAGCTTTCAAGAGATTTTAACATAAACTTGACCTCTTGATAAGTAGAGCTGCAGAGCATTTATCTGTTTTGTCTCCAATCTACCATATTCCCTTTGAATAAAGCCACTAGGAATTTAATATTTAAGTCTCAGCAGTTCCTGTATTGAAGTGGTCACTTGAGGGTAGGAGGGGCACTGAAATCTTCAATGTATATGTCAACATATTGACGTAAGACACAGATTTCATCATGGGCAGAGTGCTAAGGAATAAGGCAACATAACATTTTTAGGGAAATTCAAATATTTTTATACTCTACTAGTAAAGGAAGTAAGATTAGGGTTTGTTCATAGAAAATGCTGCTGGGTCCATGAATAAGTAATGAGTATCTAGAAAGGCCAGCCCATGGGTGACTCAACAGATATCCTAAGAGGACTCTCAAAGGTTTCTAATCAAAAAGCTGCTGAGGTTTGCACTTTGGAAAGATCATTCTGGATGCATCATTCGGTAGTAATCAAGACTGAAATCCAGTAGACATTTAGTTGACTGTTATTTGAGTAAGATTCTGTAGTAGGTGCTGTTTGTTCTCCACTGGATCTCCTGTTAGCAGGCTGATGTGCCTATCCCCCAGCTATTGTAAGTGCTGCCTGCTAATGGCTCACAGTTACCCCAGTTCCTAGATAATTGCTTCAGCTAGCAGAAGCCAACCTTGTTGGAATGCTATGTACACACCTACTCATATTGAGGCAGTGTCCATTCATGAACGATTGATATAGGGGCAACTTTCCCTCAAAGGGGCAAAACACTACAGTAAGATTTCTATTTCAGAGGCCTCATCCTCCAATGTGGATTCAGCCCAGGGTATACTTTACCAGAATTAATAGTCTTGCTTGACCCTTCCCTTTTCCTTTCACTCACTTCAGACTATATATTTTTTTTATTAAAAGCTATCCTTCAATATATAACTACTACCCAAATCTCTGTCTCAACCTCTGCTTTTAGATATCCTAATCTAAGATACATGTTATTACTTCCTGAAGTAAGCAACATGCATATTTTTTATCATCAAACAGAATATACAGCATATGAGCACAGAGCCCTTTCTCAGACCTTCTCTTGTGTTCTCTCTTGGTTTGATGCTGTGAAGAGTCCTCATGAAACACTACTTATCTGACTCACTGAGCACATGTTCTGTGATGGGTTCATCAATTTTTTTTTTCTGTACAGGTCAAATACTATATGTTTTTGGCTTTATAGACCATAAAATCTTAGTCACAGCTACACAACTCTGCTATTTTTGTGTGAAGAGAGCCTTAGATAATACATATAGAAAATGACAAATGAATGGTATAATAGTGGCTATAGAAGTATTCCTTACACTATTGTTTCTTTTTCTTACTTGAACTTCTATGACACCACCCTCATAAACAGGTAGCATCTATCCCATTCATATTGCTGATACTACATTAAAATTTATGAATAGTTTAATTTATATGTGATATTACAACTGCACAAAGAATGCTTATTTTTCTCTGCTCCACTTGATTGTAGGGAATGCAGACATATCTCATTTTATTGCCCTATGAAGATATTGTATTTTTCACAAATTGAAGATTTGTGACAAACTTGTGTCAAGCAAGTCTATTGGCATCATTTTTTTCAACTGTATATGTTCATTGTGTATCTCTGTATAACATTTTAGTAATTCTTGGAATGTTTCAAAGTTTTTATTATATCTGCTATGATGATCTTCGATCAGTGCTCTTTGATGTTACTATTGTAATTGTTTTGGAAAGCCACAAACTATGCCCATATAAGACAGGAAAAATAATCGATAAATGTTAAGTGTGTTCTGACTGCTCCACTGATAAGATGTTCTCCCCATCTCTCTCACTCTTCTCAGATGTCCCTATTCCCAGAGTCACAACAGCATTGAAATTAATCCAGTTAATAACCCTACAATGGCCTCTAAGCGTTAAAGTGAAAGGCAGAGTCTCATGTCTCTCACTTGAATTCAAAAGCTAGAAATGATTAAGCTTAGTGAGGAAGGCATGTTGAAAGCCAAGACAGACCAAAAGGTAGGCCTCCTGCACCAAACAGTTATCCATGTTGTAAATGAAAAGGGAAAGCTCATGAGGGAAATTAAAAGTGCCACTCCAGTGAACACACAGATGATAACAAAGTGAAATAAACTTATTGCTGATATGAAGAAAGTTTTAGTGTTAAATTCTTAAGCCAAGTCGTAAACCAGAGCAAGACCCTAACTCTCTTCACATCTATGAAAATTAAGAGAGGTGTGGAAGCTGCAGAAGAAAAGTTGGAAGCTAGGAGAGGTTGGTTCATGAGTTTAAGGAAATCATCTCTATAACAAAAAAGTGCAGGTGAAGCAGCAAATGCTGATGTAGAAGCTGTATCAAGTTATTCAGAAAACACACCTAAGATAATCAATGAAGGTGGATACACTTATCCACAAATTTTCAGTGTGAATGTAACAGCCTTATACTGGAAGAGGATGTCGTTGAGGACTTTCATAGCTAGAGAGGAAAAGTCAGTGTATGTCTTCAAAGTTTCCAGGGACAGGTTGACTCTTTTCTTACAGGTTAATAGGTTAATACAGCTGTTGACTTTAAGTTGAAACCAATACTCATTTACCATTCTGAAAATCTTAGGGCCCTTAAGAATCATGTTAAATCTACCCTGTGCTCTAGAAATGGAATAACAAAACCTGAAAGACAGCACATGTATTAAATCCAATGTCAAGACCTACTGCTCAGAAAAAAGATTCCTTCCAAAATATTACTGCTAACCAACACTGCATCTGGTCATCCAAGAGCTCTGGTGGGGATGTATAAGAAGATAAATATATGATTTCATAATTTCTAACACAACGCCAATCCTTCAGTCCATGTATTAAGCCATAATTTTGACTTTCAACTCCTATTATTCAAGAAATGTCCTTTATTCAGGTTATCCCTGCCATAGAGAGTGATTCTTCTGATGGATCTGGGAAGAGTAAATTGAAAACCTACAGAAAAAGATTCAACATTGTAGAAGCCGTTAGGAACATTCATGATTCATGGGAGAAGGACAAAATATTAACATTAACAAGAATTTGGAAGAAGTTGATTCCAACCCTCAGAGTTGACTTTGGTGTTCAAAACTTCAATAGAGGATATGTTAATAACTATAGATGTGGTGGTAAGAGCAAAAGAACTAGAATATGTGACTGAATTCCTAAAATCTCGTGATAAAACTTTAATGGATAAAGAGTTGCTTTTTAAATAAAATGATCTCATGAGTGGAATTTACTACTGGTTAAGACACTATGAACCTTGTTAAAATGACAGCAAATGATTTAGAATAGTGCATAAACTTTGTTAATAAAACAGTGCAGAGTTTGAGAGAATTTACTACAACTTTGACATAAGTTCTGTGGGTAAATGCTATCAAACAGCATGATACGCTACAGAAAAATCTTTCATGAAAGAAAAAGTCAATTGATGTGGCAACCTCACTGTCTTATTTTAAGAAATTGTCACAGCCACTCCAACCTTCAGCAACCAACACGGTGATTAGTCAGCAGCCATCAACATCGAGGCAAGATCCTCCACCAGCAGAAATATTATGCTTGGCCTAAGGGTCAGAGGATTATTAGTGTTTTCAGTAATAAAATACACTTTAATTAAGGTATGTACGTTTTTTTTTAAGACATACTGCTATTGCACAGTTATTATAAAGTATAATGTAAACATAACTTTTTTTTTTTTAGCTGGAGTCTCACTCTGTCGCTCAAGCTGGAGTGCAGTGGCGCAATCTCAGCTCACTGCAAGCTTGCAAGCTCTACCTCCCAGGTTCATGCCATTCTCCTGCCTCAGCCTCCCAAGTAGCTGAGACTACAGGCGCTCGCCACCACGCCTAGCTAATTTTTTGTATTTTTAGTAGAGATGGGGTTTCACCATGTTAACCAGGATGGTCTCGATCACCTGACCTTGTGATCTGCCCGCCTCGGCCCCCCAAAGTGCCAGGATTACAGACCTGAGCCACCGTCCCCGGCCAACATAACTTTTATATGTAATGGGAAATCAAAAAAATTCTGTGACTCAATTGTGATATTTGTTTTATTATAGTGGTCTGAATCTGAAATCACAATATCTCAGTTAGTCTTTTTCATAATATCAGACTTAATAAAAAAGTTGGTCTTTCCTCTCTTCCTCCTTGTCTTCCTTCTCCTTCCCTTTGTGAGATTAAAGTTTTGAGTGATTTCCAAGATGATAAATAAAACTGAGGGAAATATTCAGTGACAAATTCTCAATATTCTAATATAACTTAAAATATATGTTTGCAGACCTCACTTAAAAACATTTAGCACTGTTGTACCATTTAATATCTTTTTCTGACAAATCTTATTAAGCTTCTTGATTGATTTTCACTTGAATTATTAAATAAAAATTTTACATTTTATGTTTTCCTAATAGCTTAATAATCCCCTCCTACATTAAGGCCAAGCTAAATACATTACAGTGGTAATATTTTTCTCTCAACTCACTTTTTTAATGAATATGGAATGTTGCTAGGCTGACATTAGGACAAAAGAAGTCTAAAATAATATGTTATGGAACCTTGTGAGATGCAGTTTGATAACTGTGGTTTTATGATATGATATTTCATAATCTGAGCTATTTTTATTTTGTCCATTCATTATTTCTACAACCAAGTATGTATTGACAACTGTTTAGATGTTACTTGTTATAGATGCTAAAATGTGAAAAAAAAGATAAGAAATACAAAGATAGGCAAAACATAATTTATTTCCTGGAGGAACTTAAAATCAAAGGCAGGGAAAAGAATAAAAAAGAACAACTCCAAACTAAGGCAAAGGTAAGTGACTGGACATATTTGAAATAAAAGGCTCATGGATTAAGATATTAAGAACACACCAAGTTGAGAAATTAAGAACCTTCCTTAAAGAAAACAATGCTTAAACTTCATCTAGAAAATAAATAATATTTTATCAAGTAATGGTATTAAAGAAAGAGCACAAGGTAAAAGGGTGACCCTAAATTAGAACATAGAATAAATTCAGCTTGAAACATGTTAAGAAATAACACTCATTACATTTTGGTATACAATATTGATAGAGAAAGACAGTATTTTTGGAATGGTGGTAGCAGGAGCTCTGCGGACTCTCCCTAGAGTAACAACCATAATTGGTAGAAATTATGAAAACAAAACAAGGAACTTTTAGTTTTTTAAAGTTATTCTATTTACATTATTAAATAGATACTTGATTATATATATCTAAATGAGAGTTATAAATGTCACAGCACCATGTCCCTATGGGCTTTAAAAACATGGCTGTTTTCCAGATTTTTTTCCATAATCCAAAATATTACGTGTGGTCACACCTGATAAATTTATAAAAATCATATTAAAAAATCCTGGATTCTAGCTGCCAAGAATGAAATTTAAATGTGCTATCTAGCCAGATGCAGTTGTTCCCTGGCCCATGTTCCATATATGATGGTTTGTCTGATTTGAATCAATAACTTCTGCTGAAGATAAAATCAGATTAGGTGGTCATACAAGGCTGAGGACCCTAAAAGGAAACTGCTTGGCAAAATGAGTTGTTTCACCTGCATAGCCTGGGAGGCCTTAAATCCTCTTCAAGCAGCTGTGAAGTGTCATTTGAGCAATCGATCTACTTTTTACTCTGTGTCTCCATGACATTTATTAGCATAGTTTTTATGTGTTTCTGTGATACCTAATAATACAGTGTGGAGAGCAGAGGCAAGAAGCTTTCAGAATGGTAGAGAAGTCAGTCTCCCTTTTTCTATCTATTGGCAGTATTGTAGATGGAAAAAAAAATGTGTTGATCAAAGTTTGATATATGCTGTTTGATTTGATTGCTCTTGAAAAAAGTAAAAACATATTTTAGTAGGCCTAATAATTTGCTGGTAAAATTAAGTTGGATTTTCTAAGAGTTTTATACACTTGACTAAACAATTCCATAGTGACACATACCATGTCTTATAATAACTTTAAGGTCAGAGGATTGCAATATTCTATATTTAGAGCACATAGCCATCTTGAATGAGAATAAAGTTGATAGGTCTTTCAAATAACTTGCAGCAATCACTTTCTGTTTATCCAATACATCTTGCTTATTTATTGTATGAGTATTTTAAAAGTTCTGTACTCTTCAGATATTTAGAATTGTTTCAAGTGTAGTTTTTTTTGTTTTTTTTTGTTTTTTTTGAGACAGAGTCTCGCTCTGATGCCCAGGCTGGAGTGCAGTGGTGCGATCTCGGCTCACTGCAAGCTCTGCCTCCCAGATTCACATCATTCTCCTGCCTTAGCCTCCCAAGTAGCTGGGACTACAGGTGCCTGCCACCACACCCGGTTAATTTTTTTGTATTCTTTTGTAGAGACAGGGTTTCACCATGTTAGCCAGGATAGTCTCGATCTCCTGACCTTGTGATCTGCCCACCTCGGCCTCCCAAAGTGCTGGGATTACAGGCGTAAGCCACCACACCCAGCCTCAAGTGTAATCTTAATATTCATTACTATTACTTAGAACATCAGACAAAGAAAAAAAGTGTTATTTTGACTCTGATGCTAAGCATTTTGTTTACATTAAACAAGTCTATTTTCTGGATCATAGTTTATTCTGTATAATAGAAGAGTTTGGATTGAATAATTCCTACCATCTTCCCATTCTAAAAATTTATTTTTCTGTAAGCTTTTCTAAACATTAAGTAAAAGTTAAAATATCTTAGGTAAATTTTGGTCTAAGATGAAGGGATAAGTACTTTTCTTGGCTAGACAATTATCTCCCCTAAGCTTGTGGGTTATTTTTAAAACTATGAGTGGACAGTGAGTAATGTCTTAAGAGGAAGGCATCAGTTAGAATGGCTCTGTAGCAAAACACCATTATAATCGTGACCTGCTATATAAGATATAGTTCCTATTGTATTTTCTTTGCTCTGTTCATAAATTCACTCTTCTTTAATGGAATCAAAGATATTTGATACCTTTCCCAACTTCAATAAACAAAAAGGGGATCTGATCCCAGGCAAGCTCTCTGGACCAATATTTTTTTCCTCAGTTTTCTCTTTCCTAGGATATCATGCTTCTTCAAACATAAGACGCTGAACAGTGATGCCACCCAGTTTTAACTTTTTAATTGTTTTTCTTATTTGGGCCACTGAGTGTCAGGGTTTTTTTAATATATATATATATATTATATTTCTTGAAAAAAGTATTACAAAGTAAACAAAAAAGGTAAAAATTCTGTTAACATTTTTATGTCATTATATAAAAAAATCACATAATTGATCTCCTTCTTTGTTATAAATTACCTCTTGTGAATCAATAGCCTAAACCATGGTACTTTTACCAATCCAGATGTTCACCAATGAGGGAAACATTGTCATATGGCAAATGGACAAGGAAGTGCCTTCAGCCTAACTGGGCCGGATTGTGCAAAGGCTTTCTGGCATAGGCACGTAGCAGGAAAAAAAGAAAAAATAAAAAGCATAGCTATTACTCTCAAGGAATTCACCACACAATCTGGGGAGATAACACTAACATACACTAAAAAATATTGAACAGAATAATGTAAGATGAGGTGAATTGTATGGTACAAACTTTAAGTATTTCTCATCTTAGAAAATAACTCCAAGGCCGGGTATGGTGACTTATGCCTGTAGTCCTAGCACTTTGGGAGGCTGAAGCAGGAGGATTACTTGAGCCCAGGAGTTCAAGACCAGCCTAGGCAATATAGTGAGAGCCCAATTCTACAAAACAAGTAATAATAGTAAAAAAAGCCAGGTCCTGTAATGTGCACCTGTCGTCCCAGCTACTTGGGAGGCTGAGGAAGGAGGATCACTTCAGCCTGGGAGATCAAGACTGCAGTGAGCTATGATCATGCCACTGCACTCCAGCCTGGGCAACAGAGTGAGATCCTGTCAGCTCCAAGTTAAATTTAATTTTTATTTATAAACTTAGTGTTATATCTATATAGATTATGTTCATTTTGTCCAATATGTATCAGCCACATGAAGCTATTTAAAGTTAGTTTCAAATTAAATAAAATTAGATTTAAAAACACATTTTTGGTTGTACTAGTCATATTTTATGTTCCACATTTAACTAGTAGCTACCATATCAGAAGACAAAAAAAAAGACACCAAACTTCTATTACTGAAGAAAGTTCTATTGAACTTGCTTATTTTTTAAAATTTGAGAAACTAATAAAGATAATAATGATTAAATTATTGAGTAGTAAACTAGATGATGCATTTAAAGTACTTAGTGCAGTGTTGGTTAGAAAGCAAAAGCTGCATATATGTATATATATATGTATATATAATATATATGGTTATTGCCAATTATGTGTCAAATAATATTTTGGGTGAGTGATATATATTTCCCCATCGACCATCATTGCGTTTTTGTATAACAGAAAACTAGAAATACATTTTGCAGATATGGAAATTAGACATGAAAAGATTATTGTATTAGTCAATGTTCTCTAGAGGGACAGAACTAATGGAATATATATATGTATACATATACGTGTGTGTGTGTGTATATATGTGTGTGTGTGTGTGTGTGTGTGTATATATATATATATATACACACACACACATGAGAGTTTATTACATACTAAATCACATGATCACGAAGTCCCACAATAGGCTATCTGGATGCTGAGGAGCAAGGAGAGCCAGTCTGAGTTCCAAAACTGAAGAACATGGAGTCTGATATTCAAGGGCAGGAAGCACGATAGAAAGATGTAGGCTGGGAGGCTATGCCAGTCTCCCTTTCACATTTTTCTGCCTGTTTATATTCTAGCTTAGCTGGCAGTTGATTAGATTGTGCCCACCCAGATTAACCCAGATAAAGGGTGGATCTGCCTTTCCCAGCCCACTCACTCAAATGTTAATCTCCCTTGGCAACACCCTCACAGACACACCCAGGATCAATACTGTGTATCCTTCAATCCAATCAAGTTGACACTCAGTTTTAACCACCTAAATCATTCACATTAAATCCTAAGCACAGACTGAGATTTCGATTTATATTTCCCAAACATAGAAACTCTTGTTCCTTTCCTCTGGATTTTATTCTCTTCCTAGATTAAAAAGAATGAGCAAAGCCTTGCATCAATTTTGAAAAATTGCTGAGGAAAGAAGCCACTACTTATTGAGCATCTCCTATCTGCCAGAACTTTCTTATGAATTTAATCACAGAAGCATGTGAGACAATTATATATTCTCGAAGCAAAAGATTATTTAGACTCAAGAGTTTAAATCACTTTTTAATCTAACACAATGGACAAATTTAACAACTGCCTTGAACACCACAGCTTGTTCTCTTTCTCAATTTTATTATTTTTTCCAGGCTAATTTTAAAATTTTTGTATAAGGTCAAATCTTTTCTCGTTTCATCCTAAATCTTCCAAATATTTCACATTACTATTATAGTATTGCTATATCAAATCATATTATACCAAATAGTATATATTTAATGCAAATTGTGAAAACATAACACAAATACATTAAAATGTATATATGTGTGTTTATATATATATATATATACACACACACACAAATATATATGTATATACAGTCATGTGCTGCATAATAACTTTTCAATAACACTGGAACACATATGTGCTCCTGATCCCATAGCGTTATAATACTGCATTCTTACTCTTTTTTTATGTTTAGATACACAAATACTTAATATTGTGTTACAATTGTCTACAGTATTCAGTACAGTAACATGCTGTAGAGGTTTGTAGCCTAGGAGCAATAGGCTATACCATGTAGCCTAGGTGTGTAGTAATATAATTTTGGGGTTTGTATAAACACACCTTATCATGTTCACACAAAAACATCACCTAACAACGTATTTCTTGGAACATATCTCTGATGTGAAATGACACATGACTCAATATGCATATACACACATATAAATTGTACATGTTCAAATAGGATATCAACTGCAGACATATGCACAGCAATCCTTTATTAAATGGAATGGAGCACCCAATAGTTTACTCTAACATTGTTTAGAATTCCATAAATAAAAACAGGCTATTTGAATTGATGAATATGAAATGTGCTAAGAGGAACAAACACAAAACATAATTATTAAATGGAAATGACAGGAAATAGATTTTTTAAAACCCTCCAGAATTTATTTGGACACAAGTTAAAAAGAAAACAGACATATTCAGCTAAACAAAATGCAGATGAATCTCTGTTACATTTTTAATTTTAGTAAGTTTATGTCAACATATTTTAATACTAGATGTCAATATTTTAAATTCACAGACCAATGTTTGCTAAAATATATTTTCATGATATTTTTATAGCACTCACATTCACTGCTAGACAATGTAATAAAACATGTAATGTTAGTAAAAGACAGGTATAATCGTGTAACTTGTTTTATTTTTTATTAAGTAATTATTTGCTTAGATGCTTCCAAAGATGGGCATTTGTCCACGGAGACTGATTGTAATGACCAACGCTAGAAAACCTGTGTTTGAGAGGAAGTAGTATTATCCATATTATTGTGTAGCCCTGTATTTTTCTCCTGTATCAACCACAGGGGTGAGTCTTAGAAAATAGTCTCCTTATAGGCAAGTCTCTCTCATTTCCCACTTTGCTTTTAGTGAGTAGTTTTGAAAAAGAAGTCTGTGCTTTTAGCTGCTTCATTTATCTCAGCCTTTCTACCAACCGTGTGAGAAGGGCCTACCTAGCCTTCCCTCCTGTTCTGCTTTTATCCTGCTTAACAATTCCTGCCTTACTAATAAAATCTGTGGACACACATTTTCCTGCTTTCCATTCTTGTCCTACTTCTGCTATAATTTCTAACCATGTGATTTAGACATAGGAATATTTGAAAGAAAATTTTAAGTTTATTTACTGTGTTCGTGGTTCTGTGTCTAGCAGATAAATGTCACGTTAATTTTCTAGTAAAAAAAGATATCTCTGGAGACACATTTCAAACAGACCTTTCTGAAAGCCTTCAACATAATGAACAGAAATACAAAGCTAATGAAATTAATTGACAAACTAACAACTTAAATCCTCCATTGAAGGAGAGTAATGACTTATCTATTTTTCATTGTGATTCCTAGTTGAAAACGAAATTTCTATTTTATCTAAGCAATTTTGACACGTAAAAGATTCTTTAAATGTGCTCATATAATATCCATTATTATCATGGTTTTCCAGAGTAAAAACACTGTATGAGCTTACAGGTAGTGCATTCATTGACAAAAGTTTTATCCAGGGCTAGAGATGGTGTCATGTCCAGATCTCTATTTCTCTTTCTCATATAGTTTGACAAGGAATAAGAAAGCCATCCCTGGGTTCTAGCAAGTCCTCTACTGCCTTTTAAAAAAGGGAAATAAAAGCATTGGTGTTTATTGAGCATTTTCAAGAAGTGGCTTTATGCAGAGTCAGCTTACTGCTTTGAAATAGTCCATTTGGATTGTTTCAACAAGTTCACAGCTATAACCAAAGTGGGGATAGGAAATAAGAGACAGATGGAAATGTTAGAGGGAGAGGAAGCCTCCACATCTTTCAAATACACTAATTCAGGCTGTGGATGTTGATAAATAATTTTCCCTTAAAGATTTCATCCTGGAATTTTGCCCTCAGGAAAATTTCACTCTATGCAATATTTGCCTTTCTTGAATTTCCCAAAATTTTTAGATTTGTGAAAATTTATCAGTATAAGAATAAATACTTACAAACAAATGTCACATGCAGATAGACATATTTAATGAACCAATATGAATTATTTCATTTAAAGAAGATACAAATAGGCCGCGCATGGTGGCTTATGCCTGTAATCCCTGCACTTTGGGAGGCCTAGGCAGGCGGATCAGGAGGTCAGGAGTTGCAGACCAGTCTGACCAACATGGTGGAACCCCAGCTTTACTAAAAATACAAAAATTAGCTAGGCATGGTGGTGCCATGCCACTGAGTAGCTGTAATCCCAGCTACTCAGCAGGCTGAGGCAGGAGAATCACTTGAACCCAGGAGGCGGATGTTGCAGTGAGCCGAGATCACATCACACCACTGCACTCCAGCCTGGGTGATGGAGCCAGACTCTGTCTCAACAACAACAACAAAGATAAAAAAAGAATTTACAAATAAAATAAATAGAATCAAATGTCTTGTTTATCACCACATAGGGCAATAAACTATTATAAACAAACTTCTGGGCACCTTTTATCTCATTGTTTCATTTTATTATGAATTTTTTTCCATAAAATATTCCAGCTATATTGTTACATCTTTTTAAGTGTCCCTATTCTCAAATTCAACTTTCGTCAGCCATGTGAATATATTGGAAAATCATGCTGCTTCCCCTTTCAGTACTTTTAAAATTTTGAGTTACGTTTGGCAATCTTTTATTGAACTCTTGCTTTGCCAGACATACTCTAAATACCAATGACTCAAGGATGATTAATAACTGATCATGTTCTGGTTTCTTATTATTTTGCAAGGAAGCAATCTCAAATCATTATATAAATATATCATTGTATTATATAAATTATATTATTTGAATCATATAAGAATGTGATAAGTAAAATGATAAGGAATTAAAAGGTACAAAACGGGAACTCTTGGCTTAGCTTCAGTTGACTATGGGTATGCTAGGGGTGCTTCTGGAAAAGGACTTGGCTTAGTCTAGCTGATGTCAACTGATCAGAAGGAGGCCATCATCAAATGCTCCCATTCCAATAAGTATATGCCACTCATTCCAGCCAGAGAGGGAGTTGGTTTCCCATCCCTTGGATCCAGTATAATTCTGAGTCTTGCTTTGACCAGTAGAAAGTGGCAGAGGTCATACTGTATGACTTTTAGGCTTAGAAGTGAAGAGGCCTAACAGCTATTCTTTTCTCTTGGAAGGCAGTCATCATAAAGAAGTCTGAATATCTTGGTTGAGAGCTAGACTTTGGAAACAGAGAGGCCCTGTATAATAACAGACTAAGAAGTAAGGAAGACAAGCCCAGCCAGTCCCACAACTATTTCATTAATACCAGATAAAGCAACAGACCTGCCAATGAAGCATCTTGGATCCTTCAGCTTTAGGTGAGTTGTCTCAGATTTCACCATGTGAAGCAGACATGCATGAGCTATGCTTATCTGCCTAAGCTGCAAAATCATGAGCAAATACATTTTTGCCATTTGAAGGAATTGATTGTGATGATTTGTTATGTAACAATAAACCAGTGAAAATGTGAGTATTCCATGTAGGAATAGGGGGAGTAGACAGTTAAGATACAATGATAAAGGGCATTCCAGAGGGAAGAGTGGAAATAAAGGCATAGAAGCGTGAAACTACTCTGTATGCCTGAATACACTCCAGTAACCTATTAGTCAAAGTGGCTAGTGATAAGATGATTAACTTGAAAAGGGTTTTTTTTTAAAAAGTAAATTTTCTAGGAGTAAAGAGATGACATCTCATCTCTGCAAATTTAATTGCTAAGATTGTTGCTGATACCACAACAATTGATAAAAATACTGTATCTTGCCAGTAACACGTTTTTGCATGTGTGTGCAAATAATGTAAAACATCCAATTCAGCAGGGATTATAAAGTGTAAAATGTGGCCTAAAGACTGAACTTCTGGTCCAATTTGTTGTGCGACTATAAGCAAGTTACTTAAATTTGCTGGTCTGCAGTATGTTTTAATCCATAAAATAAGGGAACTAAAATAAATTGTCCATAAAACCTTAAAGGATCTTTGAGCTCTAAGATTTGAAATCCATGTGGGTAACACATGACTCTATACCTAATATAACCAGTTATTTTTTTTCTAAACTATGATCTTTAACTTAACTGGGTAACTTGAACTTGTTTGTCCAGCACTGGAAGACAGGCAAAACTATCTGGCTGTTTTTCTCCGTACATCCTTTTTTGCTTCACATTATAAATGAATTCACTCTAAGACACATCTGTCCTGAGAAATTCCAGGTGTTCAGGTGAGGTGGGCTACAGAAAAATGAAGTAACATGGATTTGCATTCTAAAATGTTATCTTGAAAACTAATAAATCTAACCTTTCTAGGTGGATGTATGGAGTTAAAAGTACTAATTGATCATGTTGGCACTAAGGTGTTGTTCATTCTGCAAAGGCCACGTTAATTCAAATTGATGTGATTCAAATTAACCTTAATCAGCTTCTACACAGACGGTGATTCCATTACGGGATATATTGCAATTAGACTTCTCCTGTCTTTATCTGCCCCATGGCCTTATGAAAGGGTTTGAAATTTTTATTTTGCCTCTTTTGGTATTAAAAAAAAGTTATAATAACCATTCATTTACACATACCCTGTTATCATTCCAAGCTTAAATATTGACTTTTTGCCTGTTTACTTTTTGGTTCTGTTTACTCCAAAAATATCAAAATACTTGGGTTAGTGTGACCTACATTAATCTTAGACATGTTTTCTTTGCCTGAATGATAGGTTGCTATATGAGAAGACAAGTAAGCAGTAAAGTGTACCAGCTCTCATTTTATATTAATAAACTAAATGCACTATGTTTAGGGAGTCCACATAGTTAAAAAATGTATAAACTTGAACATAAATAGTAATACGGGATAAATGCACCTTTGAAAACATGAGTTTGAGTGGGTTAAGATATATATGGCTTTAAAGAAGCATAGTTATTTCAATTTATATTAAAGTAGACAATATTTTATGTTATTCTTTCTATCTTGTTCTTACAGTAATGTTCTTGTAGTAATTTTGGAAGTCAGTACTTTCCTTAAGAATACTAAAGTTTTCTTTTGGAAAAAGAGAAAAACCGAGGAGAGGAAACAAACTGCTGTTATATCTTCTTCCATGATCTTTGCATGAAGGTTAAGTTAAGGGCCACAAAAGTAGGCTAGCCTCATTTGGATAATACTCCATCCTAAACAGTACGGTTTTGAATATGTTGCTGAGACTTTCTGTGCCTCCATTTGTAAATGGTATAATAATACCTAGTTCATGGAATTGTTGTGAGAATGACATAAGTGAAAGCATGTATATTTCCATTTTCTATATAAACTGGTTTTCTACAAATTACAAAGCAACAACTAACCAAGTTAATTGAAATCGAGTTCTTTATTCAAATAATAAATATCTGGTATTTACAAATCAAAATTGAAAATCATAGTACACAACAAAAATTCATATATATAGATCAACAAATATAGTAATTTAAGACACCTTTTCCTTTGGTCTATGTGTCTGTTTCTGTACCAGTACCATGCTGTTTTTGTTACTGTAGCCCTGTAGTATAGTTTGAAGTTGGGTAATGTGATGCCTCCAACTTTGTTCTTTCTGCATAGAATTGCCTTAGATATTTGGGCTCTTTTTTGGTTCCATATGCATTGTAAAATAGTTGTTTCTCCTAGTTCTGTGAAGAATGTAATTGATAGTTTGATAGGAATGGCATTAAATGTATAAATTGCTTTGGGTAGTATAGCCATTTTAATGATATTGATTTTACTTATCCATAAGCATGGGATGCTTTTCCATTTGTGTTATCTCTGTTTTCTTTCAGCAGTGTTTTGTAATTCACATTGTAGAGATCTTTTGCATTATTTCTGGGTATTTAATTCTTTTTGTGGCTACTATGAACGGCAGTGCATTCCTGATTTGTCTCTTGGCTATTGTTGGTGTATAGGAATACTAGTGATTTTTGCACATTGATTTTGTATCCTGAAACTTGCTGGGGATGTTTATCAGCTTAAGAAGCTGTTGGGCCAAGACTATGGGATTTCCCAGATATAGAAACTTGTTATCTACAAAGAGGGATAGATTGACTTCTTCTCTTCCTATTTGGATGCACTTTATTTCTTTCTCTTGCCTGGCTGTTCTGGCAAGAACTTTCATAGTTATGTTGAATAGCAGTGGTAAGAATAGAGTGCCCAGAAATAAAGCTGCACACCTACAACTTCCGGGTCTTCAACGAAGCTGACCAAAACAAACAATAGGGAAATGATTCCCTATTCAATAA
Organism: Nomascus leucogenys; assembly: GCF_006542625.1. Classification (NCBI taxonomy): domain Eukaryota; kingdom Metazoa; phylum Chordata; class Mammalia; order Primates; family Hylobatidae; genus Nomascus; species Nomascus leucogenys. Next base: position 22,076,360 of record NC_044387.1, read on the forward strand.
ATGGTGCTGAGATAACTGGCTAACCATATGCAAAATACTGAAGCTGAACCCCTTTCTTATACCATATACAAAAATAAATTCAAGATGGATTAAAGACTTAAATATAAAACCCCAAAGGGTAAAAACTCTGAAAGACAACCTAGGAAATACTGTATTGGACATAGGAACAGCCAAATATTTCATGACAAAGATGCCAAAAGCAATCATAACAAAAACAAAAATTGACAAATGGGATCTAATTAAACTTAGGAGTTTCTGCATAGCAAAATAAACTATTAACAAAATAAACAGACCTACAGAATGGGAGCAAATTTTTTGCAAACTTTGCATCTGTCAAAGGTGTAGTATCTAGAATCTGTAAGGAACTTAAACAAACGTACAAGAAAAAAATGAACAACCCTATTAAAAAGTGGGCAAAAGACATGAACAGAGACTTTTCTAAAAAAGACATACATGTGGCTAACAAGTATATGAAAAAAAGCTCAATATCACTCACATTAGGGAAATGCAAATCAAAACCACAGTGAGATATCATCTCACACCAGTCAGAATAGCTATTACTAGCAAGTAAAAAAATAACAGATGCTGGCAAGATTGTGGAGAAAAGGGAACACTTATACACTGTCAGTGAGAGTGTAAATTAGTTCAACCATTGTGGAAAGCACTATGGTGATTCCTCAAAGAGCTAAAAACAGAACCACCATTCAGCTCAGCAATCCCATTACTAGGTATATACCCAGAGCAATATAAATTATTCTATTATAAAGACATATGCAAGCGAAAGTTCACTGCAGCACTATTCACAATAGCAAAGACATGGAACCAGTCTAAATCTCCATCAATGACAGATTCAATAAAGAAAATGTGGTACATATACACCATGGAATACTATCCAGCCATATAAAAGAACAAGATCATGTCTTTAGCAGGAACATGGATGGAGCTAGAGGCCATTATCCTTGGCAAACTAACAAGAGAACAAAAGCCCAAATACTGCATATTTTCACTTGTAAGTGGGAGCTAAATGATGAGAACTCATGAACACAAAGAATGGAACAACAGACACTGGGGCCTTTTGGATGGTGGAGGTTGGGAGGAGGGAGAGGAGCAGAAGAAAACAACTACTGCATATTAGGCTTGGTACCTGGTTAACAAAATAATCTGTACACCAAACCTGTGTGATATGAGATTACTTATATAACAAAGTTTCACATGTAGCCCCAAACCTAAAATAAAATTTAAAAAAGAGACACATTTAGGTGTTGTGTAACACATCCCTTTCATTGTATAGAATACATTTTCATAAGCGAAGGCCACTGAAAGTTATTGAACTTCTGTAAGCAGTGTGGGGAAACAATCAAATATATGAGATTTAGCGAGACCAACCTTCTGCTATGTAGAGAAAGAATGGGAGTCAGCTGGGGAACAAAATAGGGAGCAGGGAGTCATTTGTGGCTCTTACAGTCGTCCATCTGCCAAGGGTGGTAGCAAAAAACATGAACAGCAGAAAGGGGTATATTTTGCAAATGGACTGGCACATAAACAAGTAACCTAATTCTGCACTGCCTTGGAAGAACAAGGCTCACCAAATATTGCAAGATTCTATTTTAAAGAGTGGTGTAAAGGACACTGGAGACTCAAAAGCATGGAGGATTGGAGGGGGTGTGAGGGTTGAAAAACTATCTATTGGGTACAATGTACATGCTTCAGGTGATGGGTACACTAAAATCCCATATTTTATCCATGTAACAAAAAATCACTTATACCCTTAAAGCCACTGAGATAAAAAAGTATGGCTGAGCATGGTGGCTCATGCCTGTAATCCCAGCACTTTGGGAGGCCGAGGCAGGAGGATTGCTTGAGGCCAGGAATTTGAGACCAGCCTGGTCAACATGGCAAAACCCCGTCTCTACTAAAAATACAAAAATTAGCTGGGTGTGATGGCATGTGCCTGTAATGCCAACTACTTGGGAGGCTGAAAGCAAGAGAATCACTTGAACATGAATCATGCCACTGCACTTGAGCCTGGGCAACAGAGTGAGTGAAACTCCATCTCAAAAAATAAATAAATAAATAAGTTTCAAAAATTAATAGCCTCATGTAAATTTTATAATAACTAGAGTTTTAGTTTTGCCCATTATTAATATGCTTATCTCCCCTTGATGTGAAACACTAGAAAGGTGAATAGTCAATGTTTCATAAATTTCTTGTTTGTAAAGTACTACATTTTATTTAGTATAGCATAGTTTAGTATTTTATAGTGCAGTTTACTTTTGTGAGATACAAATATGTCCTTTAATGTTTTTAAGACCCTGGAATAAAGGCTAACCTTGATATTTCACCCTTAATTTGTTGAGTGAATACCTACTGAGAAAGATATAGGGGGAATACGAACATAATTTGTAACTTTAAGGACAGAGTAATTTTGGTGATGAAAGTCCATGGGAGTTTGTAGCTGTAGTAGATGAGGTCTTTGGAGTTGCAGAGTTCAATGAATAAGAAATACATCATTGGATATCTTGCCCACATGGGCAGCATAGTTAGCAAGAATGAGATGAGACTTATATTGAAAGGGAACATTGCCAGTTACATGCCACTTCACTAGTGAAATGAAGAGTGCCTAAAGTGGGAGAGAGGCTTTAGTCAGATGGCCCAAACACCCTCCACTTTGAGGGATACAGGAAAAACACTCTGTTCCAGGGAGAATCAGATTTAAGTTAAAGTCTGAAAGTAAAAGTACCACAAAGTAAGAGTAATAAGGACGCAGGGCCAAGGTAACCGTGGAACAGGGGCTTGGTGGTAAGATTAGGAAGAATGTTGTAAGATAATATGTATGTAAATTGTCTGGCAGTGTGCTATGGGCTAAATTGTGTGCCCTGAAATGTATATGTTAAAATCTTAACACTCAGTACCTCAGAATGTGACTGTTATTTGAAAATAATGTATTTAGAGAGGTAAGGTTAAATTAGGTCACTGGTGTGAGCCCTAATCCAATAGGACTAGTGTCCTTATAAGAAGAAGAGATTAGGATACACACACACAGAGGAAAGATCATGTGAAGATACATGGAAAATATAACTATTTACAAGGAGACAGGTCTTCAGAAGAAACTAACCCTACTGATGTCTTGATCTTGGACTTCTAGCCTCAACTGTGAGAAAATAGCTCCTCAGTGGTGCAGTACTTTTTATGGCAGCCCTAGAAAATGAACACACAACATAACAAATGCTTTTTGTTCATTAGATGTTTATACACATACCGTTTTACAGCAGTGACCTCTCTGCAAATCTCAATCAGCTGCATTCAAGCCTGTACATGAGAACAAGACTCACTGTGTAGCAGGAATCAACAATTGGAGAACAGTCACTGAGCATACATTTAAAAATTTGCCTCTTTTTAGTTTTCCTTTATTAAGCAAAACATATCTACTTGAAAATGGTCTGGAAAGAGTTCTCTTCTAATAACTTTGCGCTTCTCTGGATTTCTTCTGGCACCACGATTTTCTAGTTTTGCATTCATCTAACATGGTACCTCATTCATAGTAGGTACTAAATAAGTGATTAATGAATGGGTACTTGAATGAATATATGCCATGGCAATTTTCATAAACTAGAGCACAAGATAAAAGATATTAACATTTTCTCACTTATTTCCAAACTGCATATGTTTCATTGAAGCTTGTTACTTTTCACTCTTCTCTAGATTATTTGCCTTTCCCATTGTACCAGTCTTCATCATAGCAATGAGTTGGAGTTTTAATTAAATGAAAAAGAGCATACCAAGTCAAATCTTCTGCAACTAATTGCATGTGGCACACTGTTCAAAAGTGTACATAATACGTTCTGCAAATAAACATGAAAATTAATTATAAAAACAACTGCAGTCAAATTCAGTTATAGCCTACTTAAGTGATGGAATCAAAACTATAATACATATTTACAAATTAACAAAAATAAATTTATATAATAATAGCATAAAAATATTTTAGATAACATAAAGACAAGGACAATGACTACATTTGACATAAATTAAGAGAGATAACCATCCACCAAATATTTTTGTTCATTTTTCTAAAAGTAAATAATTTGCAGTTTACATTAACAATTTTCAATGGTAGTTTGGGTTAAAAAGAAGTGTTCAAACACAAACAAGGAAACAAACATACAAAAGCAACATACTGGCAAATGAGATAAATTCTATAATAATTTTTTAAATAAAATTTGCCTCCAAGAGAGCTATAGCTTTTTTTTGGTAGAGCTTCCAGTAATTTCTTGTGACCTATTCAATTTGGTCAATAAATAGAAGAATCTGCTAGAAAACTTATGTTTATGTAGTGTGCATGTATATGTATGGATTATATTTAAATTTAAACAGCATATATATAAGCTTGTGTGTGTGTGTGTATATATAGTGTGTGTGTGTGTATGTGTGTGTATGTATATATTAAGTGCAGTTCAATAGGACTTTCTATGATGAGGACTATTGAGCACTTAAAATGTGCCTAATGTAGCTGAGTAACTGAAATTTTAATTTAATTTAAATCAATCCGCCGCGGATCACGAGGTCAGGAGATCGAGACCATCCTGCCTAATACGGTGAAACCCTGTCTCTACTAAAAATACAAAAAAAATTAGCTGGGCGTGGTGGCCTGACGCCTGTAGTCCCAGCTACTTGGGAGGCTGAGGCAGGAGAATGGTGTGAACCCGGGAGCTGGAGCTTGCAGTGAGCCGAGATCACGCCACTGCACTCCAGCCTGGGTGACAGAGCGAGACTCCATCTCAAAAAAAAAAAAATCAATCAAAATTTGAATTTAAATAACAGATGGAGTTAGTGAATATCATATTGGAGAGCAAAACTGATCTATAAATTGTTATTATATATGTAACTATGTATAAAATATACATATATAATCTAAATTTATGTTGCTATTTTATATATAATGTATGGGTATATGCTTATACGTATATGTGCATATATATATGTATATTTAATGATACTAAACAATATAATCACAGGTTCATGTCGCGACAGAATAAGGCAAGTCCAGATTCAGCTGCTCACCACTCAAAAGCCAAACACAAAAAAGAATTAGTGAGAAAATAAAAGCAGTTTTATTCAGAAAGCCAGCAAACCAAGAAGATGGTGGACTAGTTTAATAATAATACCATCTTAAGTCAGAACAAATTTTAGGCTTTTTTAACGTTAAGGTCAGGGGGAAGAAGAGGGGGGTTGGGATCAAGAGGTGATTGACAACCACAGACATCTGGGCACCAGGGAGGGTCTGAGGAGGCTGGGAACATTTTTGCCCTTGGTCAGGTTACAATACTCCTGTAAGTCTTTCCCAAAACATAGTTGTTTATATACTTCTCCTTTAATCTCAGAGTTAGTTTTAAAAATTACATGATGTCTGTTTTTACATATTATCTTAGTGCTCTAAAATTATACTAGCCTACCTGCAGGAATGAGTAAAGGCCCCTTAAACAAAAATGGAATTAGTTATTTTGCTGTTTCACTGTTACAAAATGTTACAAAACTTACAATTGAAAAACTGAAATATTTAAATCTTCTATTATCAAATTTTTTTCTTTTTTTTTTCTTTTTTTTATTTTTTATTATTATACTTTAGGTTTTAGGGTACATGTGCACAATGTGCAGGTTTGTTACATATGTATCCATGTGCCATGTTGTTTTGCTGCACCCATTAACTCGTCATTTAGCATTAGGTATATCTCCTAATGCTGTCCCTCCCCCCTCCCCCAACCCCACAACAGTCCCCGGAGTGTGATGTTCCCCTTCCTGTGTCCATGAGTTCTCATTGTTCAATTCCCACCTATGAGTGAGAACATGCGGTGTTTGGTTTTTTGTCCTTGCGATAGTTTACTGAGAATGATGTTTTCCAGTTTCATCCATGTTCCTACAAAGGACATGAACTCATCATTTTTTTATGGCTTCATAGTATTCCATGGTGTATATGTGCCACATTTTCTTAATCCAGTCTATCGTTGTTGGACATTTGGGTTGGTTCCAAGTCTTTGCTATTGTGAATAGTGCCGCAATAAACATAGGTGTGCATGTGTCTTTATAGCAGCATGATTTATAGTCCTTTGGGTATATACCCAGTAATGGGATGGCTGGGTCAAATGGTATTTCTAGTTCTAGATCCCTGAGGAATCGCCACACTGACTTCCACAATGGTTGAACTAGTTTACAGTCCCACCAACAGTGTAAAAGTGTTCCTATTTCTCCACATCTTCTCCAGCACCTGTTGTTTCCTGACTTTTTCATGATGGCCATTCTAACTGGTGTGAGATGGTATCTCATTGTGGTTGTGATTTGCATTTCTCTGATGGCCAGTGATGATGAGCATTTTTTCATGTGTTTTTTGGCTGCATAAATGTCTTCTTTTGAGAAGTGTCTGTACATGTCCTTCACCCACTTTTTGATGGGGTTGTTTGTTTTTTTCTTGTAAATTTGTTTGAGCTTATTGTAGATTCTGGATATTAGCCCTCTGTCAGATGAGTAGGTTGCAAAAATTTTCTCCCATTCTGTAGGTTGCCTGTTCACTCTGATGGTAGTTTCTTTTGCTGTGCAGAAGCTCTTTAGTTTAATGAGATCCCAGTTGTCAATTCTGGCTTTTGTTGCCATTGCTTTTGGTGTTTTAGACATGAAGTCCTTGCCGGCGCCTATGTCCTGAATGGTATTGCGTAGGTTTTCTTGTAGGGTTTTAATGGTTTTAGGTCTAACATTTAAGTCTTTAATCCATCTTGAATTAATTTTTGTATAAGGTGTAAGGAAGGGATCCAGTTTCAGCTTTCTACATATGGCTAGCCAGTTTTCCCAGCACCATTTATTAAATAGGGAATCCTTTCCCCATTTCTTGTTTTTGTCAGGTTTGTCAAAGATCAGACAGTTGTAGATATGTGGCATTATTTCTGAGGGCTCTGTTCTGTTCCATTGATCTATGTCTCTGTTGTGGTACCAGTACCATGCTGTTTGGAAATCTATAGCACTAAATGCCCACAAGAGAAAGCAGGAAATATCCAAAATTGACACCCTAACATCACAATTAAAAGAACCAGAAAAGCAAGAGCAAACACATTCAAAAGCTAGCAGAAGGCTAGAAATAACTAAAATCAGAGCAGAACTGAAGGAAATAGAGACACAAAAAACCCTTCAAAAAATTAATGAATCCAGGAAATGGTTTTTTGAAAAGATCAGCAAAATTGATAGACCGCTAGCAAGACTAATAAAGAAGAAAAGAGAGAAGAATCAAATAGATGCAATAAAAAATGAAAAAGGGGATATCACCACCGATCCCACAGAAATACAATCTACCATCAGAGAATACTACAAACACCTCTATGCAAATAAACTAGAAAATCTAGAAGAAATGGATAAATTCCTCGACAAATACACCCTCCCAAGACTAAACCAGGAAGAAGTTGAATCTCTGAATAGACCAATAACAGGTTCTGAAATTGTGGCAATAATCAATAGCTTACCAACCAAAAAGAGTCCAGGACCTGATGGATTCACAGCCGAATTCTACCAGAGGTACAAGGAGGAACTGGTACCATTCCTTCTGAAAGTATTCCAATCGATAGAAAAAGAGGGAATCCTCCCTAACACATTTTATGAGGCCAGCATCGTCCTGATACCAAAGCCTGGCAGAGACATAACCAAAAAAGAGAATTTCAGACCAATATCCTTGATGAACATTGATGCAAAAATCCTCAATAAAATACTGGCAAACCGAATCCAGCAGCACATCAAAAAGCTTATCCACCATGATCAAGTGGGCCTCATCCCTGGGATGCAAGGCTGGTTCAACATACGCAAATCAATAAACGTAATCCAGCATATAAACAGAACCAAAGACAAAAACCACATGATTATCTCAATAGATGCAGAAAAGGCCTTTGACAAAATTCAACAACGCTTCATGCTAAAAACTCTCAATAAATTAGGTATTGATGGGATGTATCTCAAAATAATAAGAGCTATCTATGACAAACCCACAGCCAATATCATACTGAATGGGCAAAAACTGGAAGCATTCCCTTTGAAAACTGGCACAAGACAGGGATGCCCTCTCTCACCACTCCTATTCAACATAGTGCTAGAAGTTCTGGCCAGGGCAATCAGGCAGGAGAAGGAAATAAAGGGTATTCAATTAGGAAAAGAGGAAGTCAAATTGTCCCTGTTTGCAGATGACATGATTGTATATCTAGAAAACCCCATTGTCTCAGCCCAAAATCTCCTTAAGCTGATTAGCAACTTCAGCAAAGTCTCAGGATACAAAATCAATGTACAAAAACCACAAGCATTCTTGTACACCAATCACAGACAAACAGAGAGCCAAATCATGAGTGAACTCCCATTCACAATTGCTTCAAAGAGAATTAAATACCTAGGAATCCAACTTACAAGGGATGTGAAGGACCTCTTCAAGGAGAACTACAAACCACTGCTCAATGAAATAAAAGAGGATACAAACAAATGGAAGAACATTCCATGCTCATGGGTTGGAAGAATCAATATTGTGAAAATGGCCATACTGCCCAAGGTAATTTATAGATTCAATGCCATCCCCATCAAGCTACCAATGACTTTCTTCACAGAATTGGAAAAAACTACTTTAAAGTTCATATGGAACCAAAAAAGAGCCCACATCACCAAGTCAATCCTAAGCCAAAAGAACAAAGCTGGAGGCATCACGCTACCTGACTTCAAACTATACAAGGCCACAGTAACCAAAACAGCATGGTACTGGTATCTATTATCAAATTTGATAAGCTTAATCTCCCTAGGATTAAGTTAGTTAAACAAGTAAATAATTAGACAAAAAGCAGGTGAGTCCAAGCAAATTCTAGGTCTGCTGCTTTCTGTAGATTCTAATAAAATGAAACATCTAACAAGCCTCAATTTTGAAATCCTATATTTCTGTTTAAGATAAACACAGACACATAGAAATAAGAATTTCTACAACAAAATTAATCTTAACTTTTTAATTTCATTACTAAATATTTAGATAAAAAATATTTAACAAAATTGGTAGAATTACCAAATTTGTGTACTTATACTTCTAGAAATAACAAGTAAAAGAAATTTTTAAAGTATTTGCCTAGATGAAACCTTAAATGTGAAAGAATCTCTACCATCTGGATAACATTAAATAATTAATTTACAACTCTTGCCTCAATTTACAAGAGGCAGACAAATTTAACTTTAAAGATGATAATCAAGGTAATCAAACAGATGAATAGGTCTGCTTTGTAAAAGAAATGTGTAATACCTATGCAGTGCCTTTGCTAGTATGTTGATATAGCTTGATTAAAATTAGCCAACAACATTTCAAATGTAAAATAAACAATGCCTCTCATACAGCATTATTGTTTGCCTTGCATTTTTGTACAGTTTCCAAAGCCATATACCCAAATACAAATTTAAGAATAAGACACATAAATATAAAGCATTTTTTTCTGCAAAAAGATGATATTTAAGAAGCACAACACAACAGGATGTGAATGATGATGTAATAATTCACATCCTTTGCATGGTTAGACATAAGATCATACTGAGCTCCATTTAATGCACAAGGTGTGAATTATTACCCCATAATTCACACACAGAATAGTTTATTGTGCTTATAAACAAGTCCCTATACAAATTTTTATTAAAAAGAGCTAAATGTTCAGTTGTAGTATGTTTTTAAAAGGATATGTGAAGAAACAATGAGAATATGAATTAGAATAACATTAGATGTCTTGAATTTTAAACACAGTACTGCAACCAAAAAAATCAAAATGCATTTTTTTTTTTTGCCTTTCTTGACTGATGTTCAGACACAGCAGGTATTTTAGCAGCCAAGTCAGTTTATGCGATAGTTACCAGAGATCCCCTTAGAATCATCTCTTTTTTTCACTATTCACCTCCCCTGCTAGGTTTTTTACCATTACTTTAGAGCTATATAACCCTCTGAAGTTTCACTTATACTTTTTAAAGCCTGCTAGTTTAGTTCTTGTGCACAGGAAAACCATAAAAGCCTCCTAGCTCTCTTCTATCACGTTCTAGATAGCATGAAGCTGAAGTAGGTGTTTACCTTTGAACTTGGGATTCCTGGAAATTTTCTTGATTGTGAGCAATTAACTCCACTGAAAAACAAGCTTTCTGCAACTGATTCTCACAGCTAGCTGTTAAGAAATTTGGCTTATAGTGGGATTTAATGGATGTCTTTCGATATGGGTCTGTATTAAAAAGTGGAGCTGCATTTGGATAGTAAGCACAGGTTAAACAGAAATCGTATTGAGCAATGGCTTGGAGTAATTGCTCAGATAATTCAAGAAAACTTCCCTGAAATTTTCTTTCTTTAACTTTTATTTAAGTTCAGGGGTACATGTGCAGGATTGTTACATAGGTAAACTTGTGTCATAGGGGATTGTTATACAGATTATTTTTGTCACTCAAGTATTAAGCCAAGGACCCCGTGTTTTTCTGGATCCTCTCTCTCCTCTCACCCTCCACCCTCTGACAGGCCCCAGTGCATGTTGTTCCCTGTATGTGTCCATGTATTATCATCTCATCATTTAGCTCCCACTAATAAGTGACAGCATGTGGTATTTGGTTTTCTGTTCCTTCATTAGTTTGCTAAGGATAATGGCACCCAGCACCATCAGTGTCCCTGCAAAAGACAGGATCTTGTTATATTTTTATGGCTGCATAGTATTCCATGGTATATATGTACCACATTTCCTTCATTCAGTCTATTATTGATGGGCATTTAGGTTGATTCCGTCTTTGCTATTGTGAATAGTGCTGCAAGGAACATACAGGTGCATGTGTCTTTGTAATTAAATGATTTATATTCTTTGGGGTATATACCCAATAATGGGATTGCTGGATCAATGGTATTTCTGTCTTTAAGTCTCTGAGGAATCACCACACTGTCTTTCACAATGGTTGAACTAATTGACACTCTTACCAAAAGTGTATAAGCATTCCTGTTCCTTCACAACCTTGCCAGCAGCTGTTATTTTTTGACTTTTTATTAATAGCCATTCTGACTGGTATGAGATGATATCTAATTGTGGTTTTCATCTGCATTTCTCTAATTATAAGTGATTTTGAGCTTTTTTCCCTGTTTGTTGGCTGTATGTATGTCTTCTTTGGAGAAGTTTCTGTTCATATTCCTTGCCCACTCTTTAATTGGGTTGTTTTCTTCTTGTATATTTGTTTAAGTTCCTGTAGGTGTTGGCTATTAGACCTTTGTTGGAAGCATAGTTTGCAAAAATTTGCTCCCATTATGTAGGTTTGTCTATTCACTCTGTTGGTAGTTTCTTTTGCTGTGCAGAAGTTCTTCAGTTTAATTAGATCCCATTTGTCAATTTTTGCTTTTGATGCAATTGCTTTCAGTGTCTTCATCATGAAATCTTTGCCTGTGCCTATGTCTTGAATGATATTGCCTAGGTTGTCTACCAGTGTTTTTATAGTTTTGGGTTTTACATTTAAGCCTTTCATCCATTTTGAGTTTATTTTTGTATATGGTGTAAAGAAGGAGTTCAGTCTGAATCTTTTGCATAAGGCTAGCCAGTTATCTCAGCATCATTTATTGCATAAAGAATCCTTTCCCCATGGCTTGTTTTTGTCAGGTCTGTTGAGGATCAGATAGGCATTAGATTGCAGGTGTGTGAACTTATTTCTGGGCTATTTTGTTCCATTGGTTTATGTGCCTGTTTTTGTATCAGTACCATACTGTTTTTGTTACTGTAGCCCTGAAGTATAGTTTGAAGTCAGGTAGCATGATGCCTCCGGCTTTGTTCTTTTTATTTAAGATTGTCTTGGCTATCCAGGCTCTTTTTTGGTTTCATATGAATTTTAATATAGTTTTGTCTAGCTCCATGAAAAATGTCAATGGTAGTTTAATAGGAATAGCATTGAATCTATAAATCGCTTTGGGAAGTATGGCCGTTTTTTTGATATTTATTCTTCTTATATATGAATGTGGGATGTGTTTCCATTTGTTTATGTTATTTCTGATTTCTTTCAACAATGCTTTGTAGTACTCCTTGTAGAGATCTTTCACCCTCCCTAGTTAGCTATATTCCCAGATATTTTATTCTTTTTGTGGCAATTGTGAATGGGATTGTGCTCCTGACTTGTCTCTCAGCTTCACTGTGGTTGCTGTATAATAATGCCAGACATTTTTACACAATGATTTTATATCCTGATATTTTGCTGAAGTTGTTTATCAGCTTATGAAGCTTTTGGGCTGAGGCAATAGGATTTTCTAGATATAGGATCATGTCATCTGCAAACAGAGATAGTTTAACTTCCTCCATTCCTATTTGGATATGCTTTATTATTATTTATTTTTTTCTTGCCTGATTGCTTTGGACCAGACTTCCAATACTGTGGTTGAATAGGAGTGGTGAGAGAGGGCATCCTTGTCTTTTGCCAAGAATGTTTCCAGTTTTTGCCCATGCAGTATGATTTTGGCTGGGGATTTGTCATAGACGGCTCTTATTATTTTGAGGTATGTTCCTTCAATAGCTAGTTTATTGAGAGTTTTTAACATGAAGATGTATTGAATTTTATCAGAAGCCTTTGTGGCATCTATTGAGAGAATCGTGTGGTTTTTGTCTTTAGTTCTGCCTATGTGGTGAATCACATTTATTGATTTGTGTATGTTGAACCAACACAGCATCTTAGGGATAAAGCATATTTGATCGTGGTGAATAAACTTTTTGATGTGCTGCTGGATTTGGTTTGCCTGTATTTTGTTGAGGATTTTTGTACTGATGTTCATCAAGGATATTGGCCTGAAGTTCTCTTTTTTTTGTTGGATCTTTGTCAGATTTTGGTATCAGGATGATGCTCGCCTTGTAGAATGAGTTAGGGAGGAATTCCTCCTACTGAATTTTTTAGAATATTTTCAGGAGGAGTGGTATCAGCTCTACTTTGTACATCAGGTAGAATCCCTCTGGTCCTGGGATTTTTTTCGTTGGTTGGCTATTTATTACTTACTCAACTTCAGAGCTTGTTTTGGTCTGTTCAGTAATTTAATTTCTTCCTGGCTCAGTCTTGGGAGGGTGTCTGTGTCCAGGAATTTATGTATTTATTCTCAATTTTCTAGTTTATGTGCAGAGAGGTGTTAATAATATTCTCTGATGGCTGTTCATATTTTATTGGGTCAATGGTAATATCCCTTGTCATTTTTGGTTGTGTTTATTTGAATCTTCTCTCTTTTCTTCTTTATTAGTCTAGCTACTTGTCTGTTTTATTAATTTTTTTCTAAAAATCACCTTCTGAATTTGTTGATCTTTTGAAGGGTTTTTGTGTCTCTATCTTCTTCAGTTCAGCTCGGATTTTGGTTATTTGTTGTCTTCTGCTAGCTTAGGGGTTTGCTTCTGGTTCTCAAGTTCCTTTAGTTGTGATTTTAGGTTGTTAAGTTGAGATCTTTCTTTTTAATGTGGCCGTTTAGTGCTATAAACTTCCTTCCTATAACTGCGTTGGCTGTGTTCCAGAGATTCTGGTATGTTGTATCTTTTTTTCTGATTAATTTCAAAGAACTTCTTGATTTCCGCCTTAATTTCATTATTTACCCAAAAGTCATTCAAGAGCAGGTTATTCAATTTTCATGCTTTATTAGCATGTGTAATATTTTGGAACAACTCCAAAAATGCTCCTTTTGTGTGGGGTGTTTTATTTTTTGCATTTTTATTATGACAAAATATACATGACATAAAATATAGCATTTAAAAATTACTAAATATATATTTAAATGGCATTAAGTACATTCACAGTGTTGTGCAACCATCACCATTATATATTTCCAGAACTTTTACATCATCCCAAACAGAAACTCTGTACCCTTTAAACAATAACTGCCCATTCCTCCTTCCCCAAGTCCTTGGTAACCGCTATTTCACTTTCTGTCCCTATTAATCCTTTTGTTTTTTTAATGGTTTGTGAGACTATACAATTCAGTGTGAGCATTGGAGAAAAAAAATATTCATTAGTCTTCCTGACTATCGATAGCTAAGGCCTAAACTACTCTTTAAAGAATATTGATTGAAATTGTTAATATTGATATGTATTTGTAAAATATAAACTTAATGAGATATTAATAGCTCCAAGTAATTGCTACTTTGTTAGTTTTACTAGGAATATTTTTCTACTATTGGTGGGCAATATTATAACAAAAATTGGATGAAGTATACACTATAGATTTCAACTATTTGAGGGATTGCTATGAAAATTTTTCACACTAGGGAACTAGACTAATATTGAGGGGACTATGATTTGAATAGGAATACTTAATACAAAGTTTAACTCTCCTTTGTTACCTGAAATCAATGTGATTCTTTTGAGAGTTATTTTGCTACGGTCTTACAGATTTTTTAAAATGACAGACCCATTTGGGTATATTCATTTTTTTTTTTTTTAAGAGAGAGAGGGACTTGCTCTGTTACCCAGGCTAGAGTGTAGTGGCATGATCATAGCTCACTGTAACCAGCTCCTGAATTTGTGATCTTTTGAAGGGTCTTTGTGTCTCTATCTTCTTCAGTTCAGCTCTGATTTTGGTTATTTGTTGTCTTCTGCTAGCTTAGGGATTTGTTTGCTCTTGGTTCTCAAGTTCTTTTAGTTGTGATTTAGGCTCAAGCACCCTCCCACCTTTGCTTCCCAAAGCACTGAGATTGCAAGTGTGAGCCAATGTGCTCAGCTTCCATTTGGACATATTTCTAATAGCCATATCATTTATATAAGTTTATATATCAGATGGACTCTTCCTATTTTCATATTGGTACCACTCAACTAACATTTTTAAATGATGTTTGCAGTCATTAAATGCTATCCAGAATTTTCTCAAAATGTGAGAAAATGAGTTTCCAATTTTTGTTAGGTTTTTATATGTTACTATTACTTCAGTCAATGAAAGTCTACTTTGTATTTTTTCTGAGTTTTCTAATATTCTATGGTATTGAAAACAATCACAGTATTACAAATTTAAAGAATTTCTTCTGCATGAATACGTCTGCCAGTAAAGCTATCTATAAAATTATCACTTCTGCTATTGCATTCTTTAGCTTCAGGATTTCTATTGGGTTCTTTTTATGGTTTCCATTTTTTTATTAAACTTATTTTGCCCATGCATTGTTTTCCTAATTTTATTTAGTTGTTTATCTGTTTTGAGCATCTTATTCAGCTTCTTTAAGATGATTATTTTATTTTTTGACAATTCATAGATCTGTAGTTCTATAGAGATCTAGTGGAAGTGGGCTGCTAGGATTTTATTGCTTTCCTTTGGTTGTATGACAGTTGCCTGATTTTTTATGATCTGCATAGGCTTGCATTTGTGTCTGTGCATTTGAAGGAGCAAACACCTCTTCCAGTCTTTACAGACTGGTTTTGGTAGGTAAAGATCTTTTAGGTCCATAGGCTGTTGGGATTACCTCCAGAATAGGGGTCTTATGGGATTGGAGCCAGGTCACATGGCTACTGCTGAGTCTGCAGTGAGGTCCACAGGCCTGTTACCAGGGGTTTGAGGTGGGGTGGATCCTGCCTGGTGCCTGGTTGTACTAGATTAGGCTTCTTGGTACATCACTTCAAATATAAATTAGGTTTCATAAATACTAGCTAAAAGCACAAAATTATTGTGCTATGTGATCAGATGAGAAAATTCATATTTTTTAAAGTCCTTTTAAGATAACATTTCTATATCTTGATAAAATATATTAATAGGGTTGCAATTCTGACTCCAGTTAAAACATTTTTCAGCCTCAATGTCTGCTTAGTAAAACAGGAATTCATAAGCATACTCTGAGGATATATGAATTAATTTATGTCAAGTCCTTGGAACATTATATAGCACATAGGAGGTATATATATTTTCTAACAGCCATATAACTTTTCTAACTTGATTTTTAAGGTGTATAACTTTGATTATTTTTATCTTTATATTAATATCATCCTACTAAAATATTTTAAAATTAAATATGTAGTCACTATTAAATATCAAGTATTATCTCAAAATATGAAAAAATGGTTTCAAGTTTTTATTAGGATTTCATGGATATTTTTATTTTAATCAATTAAAACATTTATATTTGTTTTGTTCTCTATATAAATATTATCTATCACCATCATCATCATTGTAGACTCTTCTAATTTGGTTATCTATTATATATTATTACAATTAAGTTATTGAATTTTCCCTTTAGTTTTCTTTTCAAGTTTAAGACAATAGCCTTTTAAACCAAAATATATTTGAATATTTGCCTTGGGAAAACTGTACTTTACCCTGATGTTTGGCTGTTTATAGGTTTGGATGAGGCTGATGTTAGGTTACACACAATTAGATTTAATACAAAAATATTCATTTACTGAGTAATACTTATTGATATAAAAAAAGTCACTAACTTCCCTGTTGCCTTTTTAAAAATGTGCTGGCATTAATCTGTGTAGCTGTTCTCTTCTGTACCTAGATCTTTCTGAACATTAAATCTTAGATGTTCCACAAGCAACTTAACCTCAAAAACTACAAAAATTACATACTGTATATCATCCCTTCTCCTCCAGACCTAAAAACCTGCCATTCTGTTTTATTCTTAACTAAACTAGAAGTAGATCTAAGTCTGTTACATATCCCACATTCTGTGGAAATCATCACTATCTCCTATCCATTTAGGCATGATGTTCCCATTTCCACCTCTGAAATACCCCTAGTCACTCTCCATAATGCCATCCTGGATATGCTTTGGTTATATTTTCAATAATTCCTATTAGACAACATTTTCTTAATTATTTTCCCATTTTCCAGAGTATATATTCCTACTTTTTCAGAAAACTGAGTTTATTATGCCTTATTCACCTTTACCCATATTTTGTAATACAAAGTCAGCTAGGAATTGTGCTAAGTGCCAACTAAATGATTATTAACATTGAATATGATATTCTCATGATATTTACTTTTTGAAATAGGAATGAATAATTTCCAATGAATATATGTTTTAATTAAAACTAGTCAAATTTAGATTGGAATCTTTTGAAAGCAAGGCAAGTCTAATTCAACATGCAGTCCATTTTCCCCCAGTAATATCCATCCTTAAAAATAAGTGAGTCATGGTTATTGCTTCTATCTATTAAGTATATATTTAGTAAAACATTATAGTATCTAGTAAAGTTTTATAGCATCCTTCCATGTGCAAAATTTTTACTCACAAACCTCTAGGCCTTAAAAATTAAGACAAAATCTCTGAAATGACTAATTATTAGTTCTCAAGCAACTGGACAAAAGTAAATAATTCATGAAGTTAGAAACCTGAAAAGATGTTCATTTGAGCCTAGTTATTTTAGAAGTGTTTGTGTAAATTCCATTACTTATTTTTAACTATATGTTTCAGGAGAAATAGATGTTTTTTCTTTTAATTATTTGAAAGCTGTGGTCAAACTGAAACTTTTGCAAGTTCTTTTTCTTTGATCTATGTTAAAAAAATGTTGAGGATAGGGATACGTACTTCTTTGAAATCTTCCAGAGAACCTATTTGATGGTGAAAATTATTAAAAACAAAACATTATTGGTCAAAATCACGATACTATGCTTCATATAGAAACATTTAAATACAACCTAGTGAGTTCCCAGCTATAAATTAAATACAAAACACATGGTAGGTTACTTTGTAAGAATATCTAACATGTCATAGAATTCTATTATTTTACACTAATTATACGTACTTTGAAAATTGATATCAAAAGTCCATTTAAAACCAGAATATTTCTGTCTCTCAAATTGTTTAATAAAGCATTGAAAATGAGTTCTTCTAATTTTTTAAAAAAGATTAATTAAAATATAATAAGGAAATTAAATGGAGCTTATTTTCCCAATTAAAACAATGCAATTGAAAACAATGATTTTCTCATTTATAATCTTATGCAATATAGGCAAGAACAATGTTTTGTAGTAGAAGTTATTAGAAAATTTGTCCTGGTTAAATGGAGATGTCTTCCTATAATATATTAAAACCATTTTAAAACACTATATTGCCAGACTGATTCTAAATTACATATAGCAAAATCAATATATTGAATAATTCATGAAAGACTTAACTAATATTTTATTTTACACAATTATGGTATATTAACATTGGAATATTAGCACCAACAAAGCTAAAATTTTACTATGAATCAATGCTTTATTTTATATTGCATTTTTCTAAATTAACGTATATTTCTCATTCACTGCTTTGTCTGTTGCCTAAGAAGTTCATATGAGACATTCAGCTTAAAAAATCGTAGTGTGAATGTGCTAGCTTGAAGTTTCCTTTTCCTTGTTTTCTCTGAACATGTATACCATATTTTAGATAGGAAAATTCTTAAATTTTATTATTGGATAAGTCTCTTTTAACACATTTAAAGTAATCTGTCAGTAAGTTACTATAAAAATAAATGTAAAGAAGAATAAATAGTCTCTAGCAAAGTGTTTATGCGCTTATCTATTTTTAATTCACATCCATTAATACTACATTTTGAAGTCTGAAATAAATCACTTTCCCTATAGCACAACCCTTTGGTTGAGAGCAGGAAAAGGAATTACTGAGAAAGTCTGACAAGGATTATTGAGGAAACACAAATACTAATTGCTTATGTTTTCATGACTTTGTTTGTTCATGTTCAGCTAAAAATAGCTCAAAAGAAATTTTAGTTTTGTTAAAGAAGGACTTTGAAATTCTACTGAAATTGCTATTTCTAAATTCTGATAATTTTAATGCAAGGTAGTCTGGAGCAACGTGTTTGTATAATGTTGTCTCATTCCCTTCTTTCAAATGTAATATGCATATGCTCTAACACAGGCTGAACTTGTAGTCATAAGTTATCTAAGATTTAGAATAACATTTATTTGCTATGATTTTAGTTATGTTTCCTGAAATCCTAATAATAGTCACTCACAATATTTTATTTTAGCAACATATAGAAATTTTTCTGAGAGTAGTGCAAAGAATTGTCAATGGATTTGTCACTTAATTAATTTTCCCTTATTTTTCTCCAATTAGAGCACTTGGTTATTCTTTATATGAAGAGAGACCATTTCTACCTTCAGGTCTTTGCTCATGTAGTCTCTCCAAAGATGAAGTGCCTTCCTTTCTTTTATTAGCTAGTATTTCCTTTAACATCTAGCTATGTGGAATCTTTGTGGATTTAGCCCTGATTACTCCAACTGGCAATTGTCTCTGAAATCATCCATTAAAATTACAATCTCTAGAGCATAGCAATTAGCAGCACACACTTTTAATTCACATACCCCTAATTTTATTTTGTTTTGTTTTTTATGTCAGAGTTTGAGGGAGGGGGTGCATATTAATTTTTAAATTTTTAAATTGACAAATAATAATGGTACCTACTTATGGAGTACAATTTGGGATTTTGATACATATATGTATAATGATAAAATCAGGGTGGTTAGCATACCCATCACCTCAAGCATTTATTATTTCTTTATAGTGAGAACATTCAAAGGCCTCTTTTCTAGCTATTTTGTAATATACAATACCTTATCCTTAACCATAGTAATAGAAAGCAATAAATTATTCATCTTATCTAATTGTAATGTCATACTCATTGACCAACCTATCCCCATTCTTCCTTGTCCCCTTACCCTAGTCTCTGGTAACTAATCTACCTCTATGATATGAACTTTTTTTAAAGATTCCAAATATAAATAAGATCGTGTGGTGTTTGTCTATGTATCTGGCTTATTTCACTTAGAATGATGTCTTCCAGGTAATTGTGTATGACAAAATTTCATTATTTTTTATGGCTGAATAGTATTCCTTTATGTATATATACCACATTTTCTTTATTCATTCATCTGTTGTTGGACACTTAGGTTGATTCATGTCTTGGCTGTTGTAAATAGTACCACAACAAACATGAGAGTGTAGATATCTCATTGGCATACTGATTTCATTTCCTTTGGATATATACCCAGTAGTGGGACTTTTGGATCACATGGGAGTTCCATTTTTAGTGTTTTAAGGAAACTCCATAGTGTTTTCCATAATGGCTGTACTGATTTGCAGTTCCTCCAAAACTGTGTACATGTTTATTTTTCTCCACATCCTTGCCAATTGTTTTCTTTGGTCTTTTTTATAATGGCCATTCTAATAAAGTGAGATGGTATCTCTTATTGTGGCTTTAATTTGCATTTCCCTGATGGTTAGTAATGCTGAGCATTTTTTCATATACCTGTGGGTTATGTGTATGCTCTCTTTTGAGAAATTTCTATTAGAGTATTTTTGTGCATTTTTAATTACATAATTTGAAGTTTTTTGTTTTGTTTTGTTTGTTGCTTTTGAGTTGTTTAAGTCCTTTATAAGTTTTGGATATTAACCCCTTGTCTAATGTGTAGTTTGAAAATATCTTCTCTGTAGATCATCTTCTCACTCTGTTAGTTTTTCTTTCTTTGTCCCTAACATTGAGACATAGCAATGTTGCTTTTAGGAGGATATTATAATATTTTCATCAAGACAAAGGATGGTTTTAAGCAAAGTAGTGGCAAAGAAGATAGAAGCAGGAGCTGATTTGCCAATGAATTATGGTGAGTGAAGGAGAGAGTGAGAGGTAATAACGATGACTGACACTTATGGCTCTTAAGCAGATGGTCAGATGGTATGATGTATACAGAGAGAGGAAAGGCTGAAAGTACCTAACTTAGGTGGTAAATGAAAATTTTAATAATAAATATGTTAAGATTAAGATAACCATAATATTTTAAGTGGAATAAATAGAATAGGTTATTATGTATATGTTTTAGAACTCAAAGAAGAGGTCAGAGCTGGAGAGATAATTTGAAAGAAATAAATTTGAGATTCATCAATGTATAGCTAAAGGTCTGTAAAATATTAACAGTATTTCCCTCATTTTAGAGATAAGGAAAGTGAGAAACACAGTTAAATCATATAGGTAGTCATTCTAGGTTTTCATTTCTTAACCACTATAGCATATTATAATAAAAATTTTCTAATAATCATAAGAATATCATATTTGATATAGTCAAAGAGTTAAGTCTACTGATATTTGCCTCATACGTGTTACAGGGGATATTACCTCCAGAACCTGTAATGTGTTTATTTTAACTTATAGTAAATTATCTCACATTAACCACTGATTTTTTTCTTTCCCTCAGTTTGGGGTGAGTAATATAGATCTGCACTGTAGTTTACATAATACACCTGTATATAACAAAAGCAAAAATAGCCTTAAACTACACAGCCTCAAACTTCATTCTTAAAAAACTTGTTTTACAATCTTTCAAAAAAGAAAGAGTAGCAACGTCAATTAGAGAAGTACTTCACCCTCTGTAATCAGAAACTTCTAAACTTCTTCTTGGACGTGGTAGAAAAATTATGTTATATATCTGACTTTTCCCACCTAGAAAATCATAAGATCATTATTTTTTACCTTGATTATATATCTCCTTTTCGCATTTTGTTGTTGTTGGCTTATCACATCGGTAGTTCACTCAGGAACATCTCAGTTGAACGTATGTGTAATCAATTTTTTTTTCCCTGTGACCTGTATCCTGTCATCTTCTGTTTGTACTGTATATATTGTTTTTCTACATCTTTGACACTTACACTTTTTAGAATTTCATTAGTTATTTCAGGCTCATCATGTAAAACTTTGAAAATGCATGAAAAATTCAGTGTGATATAGTGAATGAGGGTAGAGTCTCAGAGTCATGCTAATTGAATACAAATTCTGACCCCAAAACTTACCATCTTAATGTTTTAGGCAAATTATTTAACCTCCCTTAAGAGTCACTTTCCTCATTCATTAAATGGGGATATTGAATAGTGTATAGATTAGGATCACATAAGGTAATTTGTTTGGAACACTTAACAGAATACCTGGCACGGAGTGAGCACTTAATATGTGTTCAAATGTTGTATACTTCATTTAAATTACTATTAATCACGCTTGTAATCTTAGCACTTTGGGAGGCCGAGGCAGGCGGATCATGAGGTCAGGAGATCAAGACCACGGTGAAACCCCGTCTCTACTAAAAACACACACAAAAAATTAGCCGGGCGTGGTGGTGGGCGCCTGTAGTCCCAGTTACTGGGAGAGGCTGAGGCAGGAGAATGGCGTGAACCCGGGAGGTGGAGCTTGCAGTGAGCCGAGATTGCACCACTGCACTCCAGCCTGGGCGACAGAGTGAGACTCCGTCTCAAAAAAAAAAAAAAAAAAAAAAAAAATAGATAAATAAATAAATAAATTACTATTAAGATAATTCTTTGTACTGTATATTGGTTATTGATTAATGGTTTTCTAAATTTAATGCATTATGGCTGCTGATTTCAGTTGAAATTGAAAGTTAGATTTTTTTTCTTCACATAATTGAATACTTAAGTAATCAATGACATTCTTTTAAGTTAAAATATTATGGCAAAAGTATGATCCTTGTTTATTTCCTGACTTAATTAGGGTTTATAGTTTTAAATATGCATTTTTTCATTTGGAACACTTACAAACACTATATACTGCACACTTAATTTTAGGACAAAGTTTTATCAGTTGTCAATATTGCTTTTGCCAATTACAATGGTTTGGATATTTGACCCTTCCAAATTTCAAGGTGAAATTTGATCATTTAGGAGGTGGAAACTAATTGGAGATGTTTTGTTCCTGGGGGCAGATCCCTCATGAATAGCTTGGTGCTGTCCTTCAGTAATGAGTGAGTTCTCACTCTATTAGTTCTCAAAAAAGTTAGCTGTTAAAAAAAGCCTGACACCTCCCTCCCCTCTCTCTCTCACTTTCTTTCTTGCCATGTGATCTCTGCACACTCTTGCTCCCGTTTGCTTTCTGCCATGAGTGGAAGTAGTCTGAGCCTCCCACCAGAAGCAATTGGTGCCATGCTTCTCATAAAACCTGCAGATCCATGAGTCAAAGTTTTTCTTTACATATTACACACCCTCAGGTATTGTATTCCTTTTTAAGCAACACAAAAATGGGTGAAGACACCAGTTCTTGCATATTCATGCCAATTTTTGATAACTTTTTGAATTTGTAATGCAATCATTGTCAAAGAGATGATTCACCACTTCTTGCAAACCTAACATCAATTCCTGCCTTCTATGGAGTTTGTAAATACATATTCAAGATGACATCAAACAGCCATGTTCACAATATATTATTCTGCTTTGTTCCTCTGTTGATAATTATTTCCATAAGACGAAGTATCATAAAATCCAGACTAAAATTATAGCATATGACTAATAAATGTCCCATAGTGTTAAATTAGTTCTGATTTCCCTAAGAATATTTACTATAGCAGAATTTTCAAGTGCATCAGACTCTCTCTTGCCTTCAAAGAATGTGAAATTGATTGAGTATAATGTTCTCAGAACTTAGCTGTTATCCAAATTTTTTTTAAAGTGATGTGACATGGAGTTGAGTAATCTAAGTAAAATCTGATTTGTAGGGAAAAAGAAAGACAAAATAATTTTATTTTCCAATGCTTACTACATGCCAAATTCTGTGTAGATGCTTTTTATATATAGCCTATTATAAGCACAATATGGTTACCTCACATATTAACAAGTGCTATTGTTCCTAGTTCACAGAGGATACTATAATATAGAAAAGATAATTAACTTGCCTAATGTAAATGAGCTAGAAAACAATGGAATTTAAATTCAAATATAGGTGTGTTGGTTGCAATCTTCATTCTTTCCACTGGTGTATACTGCCAAAGTTTTAAATATTTGGAAAAATATTTGATGAATACATAATATATTCCTGAAATTATTAGTCCTCTGGATCCACTTTCTACCCTTCTCCTTTGCTTTAGGTCTAAAGAGGTTGTCTTGTATAGACTGTATCACTTCAGTCTTGCAAAAGGATTTGGCCAACAGAGTCATTAGAAGAATGTAAAAGAATAGATGAACAATGAGGTCAAGATACATATTTCCTCTATTCAATTTCTGTCAGGTCACTATTAATTGACTGGACCTAGGTTCACAGTGCATCTTGAACATCCCTCTCCTTATAGCTCCCATTTTTCGTTTCTAGTAATCACTTTCCCACTTCCCCTTCAAACTTAGGGTTAGTTACAGCTCTCCTCACTCTCCTTATTAGCCCATGAGTACTAAAACACCACCATTGGTGGTTTTTCTAAATGCTACCCATAAATTAGATTCATCAATTTATCAATTGTCCTCAATTCTATGTTGTTTGTTTAATTATTACCTTGTAGGACATTTAATAACATAATTAATTATATTATACTATCTGATATTTTAACACATGAGATACATTTATCATTGTTGTTTACATTGTCATAGGATTTCATTTGTGAATGGATGGTATTGTGCTACAAATTTCATATAGAACATTTTCTTTCCTTCCAGGTAAATAGTAAAAGAGGGTTGAACTTCATTGCCAAATAAAGTTAATACAGTGTTTATTGTTAAATCATCCCAGAAATCTGTACAGGTGTATACATACTATGGTTTTGGAATAACTTATACAACAAATAGCATTTCTCTTTGATAAATAAAAAAAAAATCGAATCCCAAGAAGTTAGGCAATCCTAAGATCAGAGAGTTAAAGTGGATGTAAATCTACATACCACTCTCTTCTCATTTATGCTTTTTATATTTTCTTTGAATTCCTTTATAGGTTTTGATAGTTCAGAATCTCCTGAAATATTGTGCAATAATCTTCCTAATTTAGTTTTAAAAAGTTCTTGCAAGTCTATTTCTATGATTTCTGAAAATATCTTCTATCGGAAGCATGAATAGAGTGAATGCTTAAGTTTGCATTGCTGACTTGACATAGCAAAGTGCTCAACATTTTATCTGTTTCTTTGTTAAAAATATACTTCAGACTTAATGCGATCAAGTCTATGTACACAATTCTTCCTTGAATTGACAGTTTCATTTTTTCTGAATTCCTTTTCTTCTATATTTTGTGGTAAAATAATGCTTATAGTGAATTTCAATATTCAATAATCTGATCTCATGAAGATGGTGACTTGTTACATCTGGTGATCTGTGACTTGTTACTATGATGTAACTGATGTTGATTTTTAAGAAATGTTTATAGTATAAAATCAATCAACTCAGAAAGTATTCCTTGAGCTTAGGAACTGTTTTTCAAGATTAAAATTTTAAAGCAGGGTGCAAAAATTAAAATGTTATATAAATTTACTTATCTTAAATAATTAAATTTAGTATATCAGAAATTACAATTATTCCATCTCACATAATAGAGAAAGAAATTCACTTGTAAATTTCCTTTCAAATAAATCTATGGCCTGTGTATCTGACTTATGAAAGAAAGATATAGATAGATGATAGATAGATAGATAGATAGATAGATAGATAGATAGATAATGAGAAATACATACATATATATAATGAGATGAATGGGTAAAATTTTTTTTTTTTTTTTTTTTTGAGACGGAGTCTCGCCGTGTGGCCCAGGCTGGAGTGCAGTGGCGCAATCTCGGCTCACTGCAAGCTCTGCCTCCCGGGTTCACGCCATTCTCCTGCCTCAGCCTCTCCGAGTAGCTGGGACTACAGGCGCCCGCCCCCACGCCCGGGTAATTTTTTGTGTTTTTAGTAGAGACGGGGTTTCACCGTGGTCTCGATCTCCTGACCTTGTGATCCGCCCGCCTCGGCCCCCCAAAGTGCTGGGATTACAAGCGTGAGCCACTGCGCCCGGCCATGAATGGGTAAAATTTTTTAAATGGAAATGTATTTTAACATTATAGGCATTCATAATAAAAAGTACTGACATATTCTTGTTAATAATAGTACAGAAATTTCAAATTTGGGATTCAAAGTCACAACAATAATAAGAGCTAAATGCCATTGATTTATTTTCATCTTTTTAAAATTTTACTTTTTGGCTACTATTTTATTTAGCAAGACTTAATAGTCAGTCTGAAAGATCTGTGATCTTCCTCAAAGAGCATTTTATCTATGTTCAATTCTTAACTTTTTATGGCTTTACATCTGATACCTTCCTGATGATTTTAATTTGCTGAATTGATTCAGAATAGATGTCATGAATTAAGCTAAATAAATAAATTTCAGATGGCTTTTGTTTCTTCTTTCAACAAAGAACACTTTTGAGACAAGATTGTTCTATTAATATAAAACATATTTTATGGAAATATTTTATATATTTTGAGATAGCATTAATTGATTATGATTTCTTCTGTTTATAAATTGAGATTAAAATAAAATTTAAAAACCTAAAAAATTTTTTTTATTTTACTGTTTTAGTGTTTACCCATATTCAATGATAATTCAACTTCCATTAAAAAGTAAGGCTATTTATTATAGTGCGTTTATATACTCTTATTTTTAAATACTACTGTCAACGTCTGTGTTAAGAATGTGTGATACCACTATAAGGTACAAATACATAATTTATTAACTTATCAGCTGAAAAGGAGTCCATAATATACCCAAATTTTAATGGGTGAATGCTTAATGTTTATAATAACCAAAACAACTTCACTGTTCTTTGATCTCTCATTTGACTCTGTTTTATCTGCACTTAAACCCTAACTCTGAATTGAAGCAAAACAGTATATAGTGAAAAACTCAAATTCTCATTTCTTTTTACATAGGAAAACTATTTCTTGTCATTAAGTATTTTTTGCTAAGGTTTTATTGCTGGCTAGACTCAGGTAGAAATTACAGTCAAGACAAAAAATAAAATTCATTGGATCTTTACTATGTTATTATTTCTTTCTTAACTTTTCTGTTTCAAGTCTCTACTCTTCAAAGCCTTTTTTTTCCTTACAGAAGGGTTTATTTGAGCATCATTTTTATTTCATGTACTGTGCTAGATGCTATGGAAATAAAGAAAAAAGCGTACTCCCTGTTTTCATGTTGTTTTGGTCCAGTAGCAAAAAAAAAAAAAAAAAAAAAGTATATGCTATCGATTAGAATATTTTGTGACACGCTTAATAGTAAAAATATGTCAAGAAGAAGTAGTACATAGAGTTAATTATTAACTACACTGAGGTCATAGAGATACAGGTCAAAGAGATTATGAGTGGTATGATGGAGGTGCAGCATTTTGCAGGATAAAGACGGATAAGAAAAAAAGCTTTCTAAAGACAGATGAATGGTGATAGGAAATTGGGTGTTACTTTTCAGGAAACTCAAAGTGGCTCACCAAGGTTGGAAAGCAAACTTTAAGAGGAAGTGATGGGAGCAGGGGCAGGAAAGAACCATAGAGTTCAGGAAAACCAAGAAATCCCATAGTTTTTGTGCAAAGCTAAGGGGTGTGGTTTTTTTTTTATCACTCTTTGAAGGATTTGAAACACAGAAATGATATCATCAGATTACTACTTTGAAAAAAGTACTCATATGACAGCATAATGAGTAAAATTGCTAGAAAGTCATAGTAGATATAAATAACCTAGAAGGTATAGCAAACATTGAAGCTGGTGATGATGAGGCACAAGAAATGGACTTGAATTGAAAGCAGAAATAAATATTGGCTTTTGGGCTGTGAATAAAAAAAAAATACTTAAGATGATGGCCTGATTTGTTTTCTGAGCAACTGGATGCTAATCAAAGAGAATGAGCAAGAGAAGAATCTTATCTGGTATACTGGAAAATGAATCTCATTTTGGGCACATTGAGGCACCAGTAAGCAACTGAATGTCAAGTGAATATCATGAGCAAGCTTCCTCAAGAATAATAGACTTTTCAGAGTAAGGAAAAGAATTTGATCACTAATCTTAAATTTATAATGTCTGACATAAGGAGATGTATGAAATAGGCATTAAAAATCTGTAAATGTGTCTAGTCTATTTCCAGAGACCCTGGGGGAGAATAAAGTTCAGTGAGAGGCTCTTATCACTTGACTTTAACCTGAACATTGTTGTAAGATACATTTTTGTTATGCAAACTCAGATTATGTTGTACCTTGGCTGTTTTTTTTTTTTTTTTAATGACATATGAAATACAAACTCTTTGGCACTCCAGGCTACATCATGGCTTTCGAACCTTATCTGCCTCTAGTTTTTCCCACATACGATATGCTACAGTGCAAATGAAAAACCAGATATTCCCTGAATAGCCAGTTAATCGTTTCTCCTTGATTTAGAATGCAGTATCTGTAAATCCACCAGTGAAATTCCCTTCGAATATGAACCTTCTTTAACCTTACTTAATTTTTCTCAGTTGTAAGCATTAAAACTATGTGAATTTTGTTTAAATTTTGTTTATTGTTTCCTCCTCATTATTTATGTATAATATAATACATGTATGGTTATATTGTGCATTTACTTTATTTCCTTGCTACTAGATCAAAATTTCTTTTAGGGCAGTATGTATATTTTACTCCTTCAGGCTTTCTTTCCAATACTTTACTCATAGTATATCCTTAATAAGTATTTAAAATGGTGAATTAAATATAACACAGGTTACATGGAAAATATACTGCAGTTAAGTATATATGTAATTAATATTGTATAATTTAAATAAACATTGTGATATCTTGAAATGAAAATGCTCATTTTATAAGTAAAGATGTGAGAACTATTACTTACACAACTATTTTGCCAGCCACTACATCATATCTGTTTAACTAAGTTTTTTTGTTATAAAAGTTATTATCATCTGGAAATTTAGAATAAAATTGCTCTTATGGTTCTAAATGCGCAGGTATAAATAATGCAGTGTCTTCATAAAATTTAAGTATTAAAACAACACACCAATTTAAGACACATAATGTATACATAGAATACCTTTTAGTAAGTAGTATAGTTAAAATAAAGTGTAATCTATTTGTTGTGGAGAATAGATTACAAACTTGATGCAGTAGAAAATGCACCAATATCATAATGAAACAGAGAAGAATCAGAGGCCGTGAGATAAGAAAAAGAGTGTAAGTTATTTGACTTTTTTGAGCAAGGGCATCCTCATGGGTAAATACATTTGTATTTTGCAGGGCTACTATTAGGGCTAAAAAAAACCCTGTAATGTGACTAGAACATATTTGCACTCAACACATGATTGTTATTATTACTAATGTTTGTTATTATCAATATTATCGGTTCCAGGACGATTGCACTAGCTATATATATACACATCTCTTTATATGTTCATGTATAAAGAAATAGGAAAAATGCTTATCCATGGAAAGATTATAAATACAAAGTGACTAGCATATCAATATTTTATATCAAATGTATGTTGACAGTATAGTCAGTAGCTTATTTATTTTTTAATATTTCAAGGAATTTTTATATTTATATTAATATGCAACATCAAAAATTAATAAAATTATTACATATATACACTTATTTTATTTTAAATCATGTTACTCTATGTTAGGAAAGTGGACAGTTGTTAAAATGAAATACACGATGCTTTATCACCACAAATCTAAAGGAAATTAAATGCCTGTTGGAGAGCACAAGTCTATGTAATGAAATCATCCTTTTAAAATTTAAACATTATTCATGTAAGACAGTTTCTATTAGCTAGTTTGGTCTTTCATTTAAAATTTACAAGTAGATAGCTTGAGTAAAATGGCATCCTTATTAGGAAGTCCAAAAGTGCTATCTGTGTCTCTGTATATTATAAATTGTCTATCCGACTCCATGGAACTACTGCTGCTGTATCTCAAAAGACTAAACCCACAACGACTTCTAATTTATGAAGCCCCAAATCAAAGTTTTCAACTTAGAGATGTTATCAGTTTAAATCCAAACATTTTAATATGATTTTTAAAGAATGACTCATTTAGAGTGTTTCACTTATTCTGACCTTTATGAATTATAATAATGACCAAATCATTTTACTTAAAACACATTATGGAGTTTTACTTTCTCTTGACTTTTTACTTTTTTTTCCTTTCTAATTCAGATAGCAAAACTTGTTCATTGTTAACAATTAGATAATTTACAAAAGTGTACACTAAAAAAAAACTCTACCATTAGTTTTTTTATTTACCATTGAGAAAGTCATGAGTGTTATTATTCTATTTGAAGAAATAAGATAGGTAAACTTTCTAAAATACTTAACTAAAATAGTTCACTCGAACTACCCAGGTTTGAACTGTGTGGGTCCACTCATACAAAGGTTTTTTTTTCAATGAATATATCAACTTTTTGAAGATTTGCAACAACTTGAAAAAATTCACAGATGAATCCACATAGCCTGGAAATATTTAAAAAATTAAGAAAAGGTAAGATATGTCATGAATACATAAAATATTTGTAAATATTAGCATATTTTATCATTTAGTACCATAAAATACACACAAATCTATTACAAAAAGTAAAAATCAAAACTTGTGTACACGTTTACAAATAGTAATGGTACCACTGGCTGTTGAGAGAAATGTAAAAAAAGTAAAAATACTGTATTAAATTATAACTGTATAAAATTAACTATAATAATATTATACTAGTGTAATAATTTTGTAGCCACCTCCTGTTATTGCAGTGAGCTCTTGTTGTATCTACTTAAAACACCAAGTGATGCTAATCATCTCCCTGTGAGCAGCTTGTCTCGCCAATAAATTGCATACTGCAGTAAAAAGTGATCTCTCATAGTTCTCATGTATTTTCCGTGGTGTTTAGTGCAATACAGTAAACCTTAAATAACACCATGAGATTCACATGCAGTGCCACTAGTGATGCTAGAAGTGCCTCCAAAAAGCAAAGTCATGACTTTATAAGAAAAAGTTAAATTGCTTCATATGTACCATAGAATAATGTCTGCAGTTCCAGCAGTTGCCCACCATTTCAAGATAAACAAATTCAGCATTAGGACCATTGTAAAAAAGAATAGAGAATTTGTAAAGCCATTGCTGCAATTACTCCAGCCAGCACAAAACTTTGCACTTCTTGTGAAACATGTGCCTTTTTATCTTGTATTAAAAATGCAGCTTTTATGTGGATGCACACTGCTATAAGAAAGGCATACCTGTAGACTCACAAAATTTGAGAAAAAGGGAAGTCATTATATGACAAAGCAAAAGGAAAGTGAAGGATCCAAAGCTGGAAAATATAATGCCAGCAAAGGATGGCTTGATAATTTTAGAAAGAGATTTGACTCTAAAAAGTGTCCAGATAACAAGAGAAGCAGCTTCTGCTGACCAAGAGACAGCAGAAAAGTTCCCAGACACTACTAAAGGAATCCTTGAGGGGAAAAGATATTTGCCTCAACAGATTTTTAATGCAGATTAAAGTAGCCTATCCTGGAAAATAAAAA
The DNA here is from genome assembly GCF_006542625.1 of Nomascus leucogenys. Lineage (NCBI taxonomy): Eukaryota > Metazoa > Chordata > Mammalia > Primates > Hylobatidae > Nomascus > Nomascus leucogenys. The sequence goes on from NC_044387.1 coordinate 22,107,613, forward strand.
TGCCACGGAGGATGCTTATTAGTAAGGAAGAGAAGCGATCTCCAGGATTTAAGGCAGAAAGGGATAGGCTCACTCTACTGTTTTATGCAAATGTTGTTGATGTTTTGATCAGCTCGGCCCTTATCTATAAAGCTACTAATTTCCAAGAATTAAGAGGAAAAGATAAACACCAGCTGCTAATCTTTTGTCTATCTGACAAGAGGTCTTGGACAATGAAAACGCTTTTACTGGATTGATTTGATTAATTATTTGTCCTTGAAGTCAGAAAATACCTTACCAGTAAGGGACTGCATTTTAAAGTTCTTTTAACAGTGGATATTGCCCCTGGCTACCCAGAACCCCATGAGTTCAACACTAAGGGCATCACAGTGGTCTACTTACCCCCAAACACAAAGTCTATGATTCAACCTCTAGTCCAAGAAGTCATAAGAACCTTTAAAGCTCATTACATATATTACTCTGTGGCAAGGCTTATCAAGGCTGTGGAAGAGAACCCCAGTAGGGAGAACACCGTGAAAGTCTGGAAGGATTACAGCATTGAAGATTCCATCACTGTTATAGAAAAAGCCATAAAAGTCTTCAAGCCTGAAACAATAAATTTCTGCTGGATAAAACAGTGTCCAGATGTTTTGCATGACTTCACATGATTTACAACAGAACGAATTAAGGAAATTAAGAAAGAGATTATAGCTATGGCAAAAAAGTAGAAGTTGAAGTGTTTCAAGATAGACTCCTTAGAAAAATGCAAAAGCTAATAGACACCACACCAGAGTAATTAGAAGAAAACAACTTGATGAAAGTGAGTGCTTCCAAACCAGTGTCAGAAGATGAGGAAGAATATGTAGAAGCAGTGACATAAAACATACTGGCATTAGAGAATCTGACAGAGGGTTTGATTTTTCAGGATTTATTTTTACTTATTTTATGGCATGGACCCCTCTATTAGATGGATACTAAAATTAAAGCAAATGGTAGAAGAAGGATCGGTACTATATAGAAACGTTTGTAAATAAATGAAAAAACAAAAAAATCAGACTGAAATTACAATGCATTTCCATAAAGTGACAGTGGCTGTGCTTGCCTCTCCTAACTCCTCTTTTACACCTCTTCCACCCCTGAGACAACAAAGCCAAACGATCCTTTCACCCTCTGCCTTGCCAGCCCATTCAGTGTGAAGACAATGAGGATGAAGACCTTTATGATGTTCTACTTTTACTTAATGAATAGCAAATATTTTCTCTTCTTTGTGATTTTCTTAATAATATTTTATTTTCTCTAACTTATTTTGTTATAAGAATACAGTATGTAATACATATAACATTAAAAGTATATGTTAATTGGCTGTTTATGTTACTGGTATAGCTTCTGGTTTACAATAGCAGTTAGCAGTTACAGTTTTGAGAAGTCTAAAATTTTATGCAGAATTTTGACTGTAAGAGAGTGAACTAGGACTCCCACCCCTAACCCGTTTGTTACTCAAAGGTCAATTGTACTTAAACATTGTTGAGGTATTAAATATAGACAAAGGTTCAAGCAGTGTTTATGGATTAAACTACTTGGAAAACTACATGTGAAGCCCAAAATCCAGGTCAGCATATTCTTATTGTTTATCCTTCAAAATTAAATCAAGGTTAAATGTATATTATAAGCAATTATCACCGTATATTATTATACAAATTCTAGCAAAAAATTAAAATTTTTAAAGGGAAAATTACATTTTAAAAATTAATGGTGTCTTCCACGTCTTTAGATTTTCTTTGGAATTTGTTTTAGTAGAATAATGAGGTTTTGTTTATTTTTTAGAATCTAATGAAGTTTTGGATTTAGTTATAATTAAAAATTACACAATTGTTATATATGCAACTACTGTAATACCTATGTAACACCTTAGAGCATACAAATGTGTATTATTATAGTTTTATAGGAGTTTATAATTATTTTCAGATTCTTAACTTTGTGGTCTGTTGCTTTGTGTGAACATCACAAAAGTTTTGTCAAATAAGCAAGAGAAAATTTGTTCCTGTGTTCTAAATGAAGAAACTGGAACATACCAAGTTAAATAAAGAGAAGGCAAATTTGAGAGAAGAACTAACGTATATGCCAAAGTAAGAAGTCGGAACCGAACCATTAGAAAATTTTAGGATGCCCCCAAATTTTCAGAACTAATTTCTCCTAGTGACTCAATATACTATTTGGGGCTATATCTTTCCTGTACTTTTTTTTCTGTCATAGTGTATTATATATAGTTTTGAAAACTGCCAAAAAAGAATGAAGATATAGATTAGAAACCAGGTATCTCAATAAATTCAAAACTTGGACTGTATTATTACACTTATGAAAATTTCTAAATTTAAATGTATTTCTTTGTAAAGGCATTTTAAAACATTGAAATTATGTGAGAAATGACAGGTATTCTTTGGATTTGAATGTTATTGACATAAACAGTGTATTAATGTTAAATAGATAATTTAACAGACAATATTGTCAGAGCTGCTACTGTATAATTTTAGTATAACCAAGTATCACATTGATCTTCCTACTCTTCCATTCTTCGGCACCTCTGAAAAGACAGCCACCCAGGTGCTATCTTAAACTTCTTTCCACAGGTATGAATTTGGCATATTTTAACAGTGTTGGAAGGTACAGATGTATACATTACTTCTTAGGTCTCATTTTAATTTCTTACCCATGCTAATTTCTTGTTTTTAAAAAACTGATAAAAGTCATAAGTGTGTCACTTAGCATATGTATTCTTTCTATTCCCAGTGTTTGTTCAAGTCATGTGGTAGAGCTGGACCTCTCAACTTTATCACATCATGCATACATGGAAAATGATGCCAGCACCATGTGCAGGGGGAAATGGAGAAGGCCTTTGGAGCCTGGAGTAAATAGGCCTGGGGCATAGGCGACAGCTCTAGGGACTGACTGAAGAGAAAAATATCTCAGCATACTTCGATACATAATGTATCAAAGTCATCAGTTCTGAGTTGCATTTTGTATTTAAGGGTGTGAGGTTTAAAATTTTTTGAGTAGATGCTCACATCCAGGCACAGACACCTACTAACTTTATTATATGGGGTAAGTAACTTCATTTCTTTGACACTCAGTTTTTATATCTGTAACATGGAGCTGATGAGGATAACTACTTCAGACAGTGTGTATGGTTAAACTAGAGTGTTGATTCCTTAGCAAATTCCTTGACAAGTACTCAACATTCAATAAGTTTCATTTTTTACCCACCCCTTATTCCCATTCTACCAAGTTCAGATTTACTTGGAACAGAGTTGGAAATGGCCATTATAGGTGTATGGAGCACTCTTAGAAATGAATTAAGTCATGGAAATAGCATAAAAACATCTATGAGAAGCAAGCATGTGTCATCAAGGTCCAAATGAAATCTGTTTATTGAACGGAAAGAAGTTATTCATCTGCTTTTTGTCCAGGCTCCTCTGTCAGCTCTCACAGTACTTTGGCAACTGAAAATCAAATCTCTTTCCTCTGGCAATAAAATTTTCCCATTGATCTATCTTTGATAGTTTGACAATGTTACCCTTGTGCTTCTCATACAACTCAATAAAGGGAAGTGTCATTTTCTACCATTTATTTAGTTTTGTCATCTCTGTACTCAGTTTGTAACCAACATTAGCCTTTTAATGTTGAAGAGGATTTGCTATGTGAACTCTATATTTGCGAAGAGAAAGGCAATGCACAGGAAACAGAGGAGACAATATTGGAGATAAATGGAATGATGTAAATTAACTCATTCACTTCCAAACAAGATATTATGTTCCAGGCAGAATAAATAATTTGGCAGGGACTGTATAATTATCGAGTGGCAGAACAAGGTCTGAAGCCAGAAATTTCATCTCATCAGTCAGTGTCTTTTCTAAACCGTAATTGCCTTCCTATTAGTGAGTATCTTTTCTCCCAAGGGCAATTGAGGAAAAAGTGTTGCCTTTACAAAGTCTGTCATGAAAGGGCCATGCCCCTGGATATAAAGAGCAGTCACTGGGTTATAGGGAGTATCTTCTGCAACATATAGGCATACCTCAAAGATATCGCAAGTTCAGTTCCCAGACACCACAATAAAGTGAGTATCACAATAAAGCAAGTCACACGAATTTCTTGGTTTCCAAGTGCATTTAAGAGTTATGTTTACACTATAATGTACTCTAAATGTACAATAGCATTATGTATAAAAATACATAATTTAAAAATAATTTATTACTAAAAAATGCTAACAATAATCTGAGACTTCAGCAAGTTATAATCTTCTTGCTAGTGGAGGGTCTTGCCTCAATGTTGATGACTGCTGACTGCTCTGGGTGTTGATTGTAGTAGGCTGGGGTTGGCTGTCGCAATTTTTTTAAAAAAGACAACAGTAAGGTTTTCCATATCAAGCATGCAAGGCTCTTTGATAGCATTCCACGCACAATAGAACTTATTTCAAAATTGGAGTTAATCCTTCAAACCCTGCCACTTCTATCGCGTCTAAGTTTATGCAAGATTCTAAATCCTTTGTTGTCATTTCAGCAATGTGGACAGCATCTTCACCAGAAGTAGATTCCATCTCATGAAACCTCTTTCTTTGCTCTTCTCTAAGAAGCAACTCCTCATCCATTTAAATTTCTTCATGAGATTGTAGCAATTCAGTTACACCTTCAGGCTCCACTTCAAGTTATAGTTCTCTTGCTATTTCCACTACATCTGTAGTTACTTCTTGGACTAAAATATGGAATCCCTCAAAGTCATCCATGAAGGTTGGAATCAGCTTCTTCCAAACTTTGTTGATATTTGATGACCTTCCATAAATAACAAATGTTCTTAATGGTATCTAGAATAGCTAATCCTTTCCAGAATGTTTTCGATTTACTTTGTCCAAATCCGTCAAAGGGATCACTATCTATGGTAGCTATTGCTTTGCAAAAGGTATTTCTCAAATAATAAAACTTGAAAGTGAAATTACTCCTTGATCTATGGGCTGCAGAATGGATGTGCTATCAGTTGTGAAAACAACATTCAACATTTGTACATCTTCATTAGAACTCTTGGCTGACCAGGGGTATTGTCAATGACCAGTAATATTTTAAAAGGAATCTATTTTTTGAGCAGTAGTTCTCAATAGTGAACTTAAAATATTTAGTAAACCATGCTTTAACCAGATGTGCTGTCATCTGGGCTTTGTTTTTCCATTTCTAGAACAAACAAATATTGACTTTAACCTGAAGTCACCTGCTGCATTAGCTCCAAACAAGAGATTAAGCCTGTCCTTTGAAGCTAAGCATTGACTTCTCCTCTCTAGCTATGAAAGCCCCTGATTGCATTATCCTCCAATAAAAGGCTGTTTTATCTTCATTTAAAATCTGTTGTTTAGTATAGTCACCTTCAGCATTTATCTTAGCTAGATTGTTCTGCATTACTTGCTCAAGCTTTTTCATCAGCACCTGCTGCTTTACTTCGCACTTTACATTATGGATACAGCTTATTTCCTTAAACCTCATGAACCAACTTCTGCTAGCTTTTAACTTTTCTTCAGCTTCATTACCTCTCCAAGCTTCCCTAGAATTGAAAAGAGTTAGGGCCCTGCTCTAAATCAGGATTTGGCTTAAAGGAATTTTGTGACTGGTTTGATCTTCTATCCAGGCTATTCAAATTTAGTTCATATCAGAAATAAGGCTGTTGTCACTTTCTTATCATTTGTGTCTTCTCTTGAGTAACACTTCTAATTTCCTATGAGAATTTTTCCTTTGCATTCACAACTAAGCTGTTTAAGTCATGAACCCCAGCTTTTAGCCCATTTCAATCTGGACATGCCTTCCTCACTAAGCTTAATTATTTCCAACTTTTGATTTAAAGTGGCTCTTCCTTTCACTTGATGACCTAAATGCCATTATAGGGTTATTAATTGGCCTAATTTAAATATTTCAGTATATTTCAATATTGTCGTGTCTCAGAGAACAGGGAAGCCCAAGGGGAGGGAGAAAGACTGAGGAATGGCTGGTTAGTGGAGTAGTGAGAACATATGTCAATTAAGAACATTTATCAATTAAGTTTGTCACTTTATATGGTCACAGTTCATGGAGCCCCAAAACAATTACAATAGAAATACCAAAGATCACTGATTTCAGATGACCATAACAGATACAATAATAATAAAAACACTTTAATATTGTAAGAATTACCAAAATGTGACACAGAGATGGGAAGTGAACACCTGCTATTGAAAAAATGGTACCCGGCTGGGCACGGTGGCTCACGCCTGTAATCCCAGCACTTTGGGAGGCTGAGGTGGGTGGATCACAAGGTCGGAGTTCAAGACCAGCCTGGCCAATATGGTGAAACCTCATCTCTACTAAAAACACAAGAATTAGCTGGGCGTGGTGGCACATGCCTGTAATCCTAGTTACTCAGGAGGCTGAGGCAGAAGAATCGCTTGAACCGAGGAGGTGGAGGTTGCAGTGAGCCAAGATCATGCCATTGCACTCCAGCCTGGGCAACAAGAATGAAACTCTGTCTCAAAAAAAAAAAAAAAAAAAAGGTACCCATAGATTTGCTCGACACAGGGTTGCCACAAAGGTTCAATTAGTTAAAAATGCAACATTTGGCCATGCATGGCGGCTCATGCCTATAATCCTAGCACTTTGGGAGACCAAGGCAGGCCAATCACCTGAGGTCAGGAGTTTGAGACCAGCCTGACCAATATGGTGAAACCCCATCTCTACTAAAGATACAAAAAAATCAGCCAAGCATGGTGGCGGGCACCTGTACTCCCAGCTACTTAGGAGTCTGAGTCAGGTTGATCACCTGAGCTCAGGAGTTCGAGATCAGCCTGATCAATATAGTGAAACCCTGTGTCTATTAAAACTGCAAAAATTAGCCCGGCATGGTGGCATGCACCTGTAGTCCCAGCTACTCAGGAGGCTGAGGCAGGAGAATTGCTTGAACCCGGGAGGCGGGGCTTGCACTGAGTCGAGATTGCACCACTGCACTCCAGCCTGGGCTACAGAGCAAGACTCCCTCTCAAAAAAAAAAAGTAAGAAAGAAAGCATCATTTGTGAAGTTCAATAAAACATGACATGCCTGTATTCTTTAAAAATCACAAAATAGAGCAGATGAAAATGAACATTCTTTACACATTTGAAATATCATGTATAATTTAAATAAGTTGTACATTTTAATGTAACAGCAAATGAATATAATATATGATATCTGTTTATTTGGGTAATACAGCAATTCAAGTAGAAAAAAAATCAGTGATGTAAGAAATATCTCTATAGCTGCCATTTACTTGTACCATTAATTAATCATTTACCATATGTTACTCACTGTATTAAGCTGTTTATACAAATTTCATCCAATAATCACAAAAATCCAATGAAGAAATCTTATAATTAATATCATCTTAACAATGAGTAAACTGAGCCAAGTTAGAGAAGTTAAATGACATGCTCCAATTCATACAAATATAAGAAGTAAATTCAAAATTTGGACACAAGCCTGTCTGACTACAAGTACATTCCTATCACAATGCACATCATATCACTAATATTAAAATATTTAAAAGAAGCCTCAGCTAAGGGTCAACTTGTCTACCTTTGACTCTTTTCAAGAAATGTATTTTGTGTCTTTCTACAATCTTGCATGTGTGTTTAGATATCTTTCTTTTGTTCTTTAAATGATTGCTACCACTCTTAATTCTCAATGAATTAACTTTTACAGATTTGTCAGAGGACTGCTATTGTCCAGCCAACTCAGTCTAGGCAGGGTCATCATGGCCATCTCTACCCGCTTTATTGCTGTCTCAAATGGGTCATCTTTGTCCTCTCAATGTCTAAAATAATCTGTAAAAGCATGCCACTTTTAAAGGTAAATGCCAAGAGTCAAAAATTTTATGTCAATAATCGAGACTGACAAGTTTTACAATGCAAATTTACCAGAAATGTATGAGAATAACAATGCTCTTCAACACTAGGTGAAACAGTATTTGGAAGTAGTTTATATTATTATTTAAATCGTGATTGGCTTTCAATGAAAAGAGGCAAGTAAAAAAATCAGCTGAATATCATTATGCATCAAATACTGGAGAATATACAAGAATATGCTAACAATGTTTACTTCTTGTGAGAAGAATTACCATTGGCATTACCTTCTTCTATTTGTTTTTTTGTATTTTCTAATTTTCTGAAATAATATTATATGATTATGAATTATATATTATTATATTTATAACCAGTGAAAACAGTTTCATATGACGTCAAATTTCATTAAAGTTATCCTCTTCTTCCTCTTCCTCTTCTTTTATTTCTTATCCTTCTTCTTCTATATTTTTTCCTAAAATAGCTTTATTTTTCTCCTGGCTAGTGGTTAGTTGGAAGGACACGTAACAAAACACATGATACACTCATATAACCATAAAAATATGAAAAAAAAATAGCCCTAAAATCAAAGTGATAATTTCTCCTTGCTACCATATTAGTACAATGTGAATTATGCTTTTTCTAATGTTTCTAGTAATGATAACATGGTACATATATTACCAGATGTAAACTATTTTTTATTTTTTCCTACAAGAATCACCTCAGGAGAACTATGGCATAGTTTAGCCTTATTTAATATCTTTCTGAGCTCCTGTGCAGATATGATTTTTTGGAAATGTATTCTAGAAGAAATACGTGAAGTAGTTTCACCAGATTACATAATTATATTGTAAAATATCAAAGGCAAAGAGCTACTTGTGAGGTGGCATAAAACCAATAAAATTCAATGCACACTAAGATTGTAAGTGACCAAGTGGCAACAGTTTTACAGTCCTAAGAATGGGTGACAAATTGATTTCCTTTGCCAGGACACTTCTATTCATGAGGAAAAAGAAAAAAAAAAGACTCCACAAAGTCCAACCAAATAGTAGTAATGACTAAAATGTAAGATACAGAGAAGACTCCACTAAGGCAGAAGACAATAAAATTGAGAAGAAATCTATAAAACAAAGTCAACTGTGAGATTTCAGATATATACAGTGAATTAGTTTTGTATAGTCACGTCATTTTGTATTAATATATTGAAAAGTTAGTACATATTTTGCCTGAATTACAAGATTTGATAAATTATATAGGGTAAATTTACCAGGTAATTGTGAGTAACAAATTTTAATGTCTCTATGAAATAAAATGATTTTTGAAGGAAGGTTTTAGGTACATTTTGTCATCTTTCTTTTCTTTTAATAATGCAGTCATCTTTGACTTCCAGAGTAAAAAAAGAGAAAGAAAAAAAGTGCGTACCTTATAGGATCACTATATCTCTGCAGGTTAAGTCAAATCTGAAAAAAATAATAATTTCTAAAGTTTTTCCTCTTTAGGTAACTCTAAACTCAAGGAGAGACTTTTTAAATTATAGGATTTTCATATCTCTAATAGGCACTTCTAATTTGAAATTTCCCAAACCAACATGTTCCCCCACAATCTCTTCCTCATTGGTAAATGATGCAAACATCCATTGAGCTGTTACAAACAAAAAGCTGTAAGTTATTCCTGCCACCTCTATCTCTCTTACCTCGTATACTTCCTATACTGAATTCATCCCCAAGTTTCCTAAGTCCATATCACAAAACCCACCTTCCTTATGCAAGGTAATAATAAAGTCATACCTGGAGAACTTTGGTAATAGCCTCTTAAGGTGTCTCACTTCATATGTTCTTGCCTTACTCCTATTTTTCACATGATAAAATTTAAGCCCTAGGATAGTCCTACTTAAAAACTTGTCACAGTGTTTTCTTTGTACATAGGATAAAATGAAAACACACTGCAGTGGCCTACATGGTCTTGTCTTATCTGGCACCTTACCAGGTCTGCACCTTGTCTTTAACCCAATTCCTTTCCTGTCTTCATGGCCAACCACACGCTGTCTTCCTTTAAGCCTTCAGCATCTTCAGAACTAGCCAATGTGGCCTCAGGGCCTCTGCATCATGATGTCACCCCGTTTCAAATTTTCTCTTCCCTCCAATGCCCTTCACCCCCTTATCACTATCTAACATACTCTTCAATTGACCTTCTCATTGTACACTTTAGGTTTTCCTTAAAAATAGTAGTGGTGGATTATAGCATGTCAATTTCTCAAAAAAAAATTAAACATAGAACATGATCTAGTAATCCATTTCTGAGTATCCAAAAAGATTGGAAGCAGAAATATGAACAGATATTTGTACACTGATGTTGATAGCAGTTTTATTATAACCAGAAGGTAGAAGCAACCCAAATGCCCATCAACATATGAATGGATAAACTAAGCATATCATATACATAAAATAGAATATTATTCAGCCTTAAAAAGGTATGATTTCCTAATATGTGCTACAACATGGATGAATCTTGAAAACATTGATAAATAAATAAGCCAGACACGAAAGAACAAATACTACACATTTCCACTTATATAAGGTAAATAGAGAAAGTAGAATAACAGTGACCAGGAGCTGTGTGGAGGAAGAAATAGGGAGTTATTGTTTAAGGAGTAGAGAATTTCAATTTGCAATGTTAAAAAAGTTTTGGAGAATGATAGGGATGATGGTTCCACAACAATGTGAATATACTTATGCTACTGAATTGTACACTTAAAAATTGTTAAATTTATGTTGTGTGTATTTTACAATTTTTAAAAATCTCTTAAAAATTACAGTGGCACTTCTTTTTTAATTTTCTCTCTCAACAACAAGCATTTCCCATATTAAAATTATCATTAAAATTTAACGCTAAAATAATTAGAATTTATCATTGTAGATCTGTATTTGTTCATATGATTAGCAAATCTTCGCTATATGAGCCTATAGGTTTCATGAGGGCAGTAAGCTTGGTTTCTATATTTTCTTTTCCTTCTTAATTCTTTTTTTGTTTGTTACCCAGCCCAAACTCCTGGCCTCAAGCAATCCTACCACCTCAACCTCGCTAGTAGCTGGGGCTACAGGTGTGCAGCACTGTGCCAAGTTAATTAAAAAAAAATAGAGATGGGGCCTCACTCTGTTCCCCAGGCTGGTCTCAAACTCCTGGCCTCAGGCAGTCCTCCTGCCTGAACCTCTCAAAGTGCTGGAAATGTAAGCATGAGCCACTGCATCCAGCTTGGTTTCTGTGTTTTCTGAGTTACGTAGCTTGGTTTTAATTATCTCACTGCCCACTTTGTGCCAAGTGGAGGGACCACCACCAGTAGCATTGAATCAATCTCTGCTAAATGAATGGCTAAAGGCTACATCTCTAATACAACAACATATGATATATGTTTAAATAAACATTTGATTTTGGCATATTTTTAGATTTACAACAGTTTTCCATATAGTCTTTACTATTTTCCCTGATGTTGACATCTTATATTACCATGATATATTTTCAAACTAAGAAAAGCTTTATTGATATATCGCAATTCAATAAGCTTGAGATATCATTTCAGTTCCACTTTTCTACTTATCCCCAAGATCTATTCCAGAACAATGGTATTTTTGATGTAGCAATGCGGAGTAATAGTTTTCTGAATTACCCTAATAGTTTCCAGAATAATACTGTAATACCTATAGGGAAAATAAATATATATACTTCTTGTCTACACTATTTTATATGCATATATAAACTTAAAATGTAAATATATCAATTTGCAGCACTCTATTTTGACTTCTTTTGGTTAATTACCCAGTATTATATATTTTTTTTATTTCCTAACTTGGTGTTTCTTCATTTGTTTACAGAAAGAAAAGAAATTTATGTAGTTTCCAAAAGAAAAAAAAATGAGTCTCCTCTGGAAATATACTTTTTTTGCTTTTTTTCTCTCTTTTTTCTTCATTTATTAAAATATTTTTTTGGGCTCACACATTTTAAATATCCTTTAAACTCTAATCATAGAATGTAGAAAGCAACTATTCTTGCTTTTTTTCTCTCTTTTTTCTTCATTTATTAAAATATTTTTTTGGGCTCACACATTTTAAATATCCTTTAAACTCTAATCATAGAATGTAGAAAGCAACTATTGTAGTATATTTCAAAGCACTTTTATCCCTATTTTAAATTATTTATCATTTAAGTATTTGTTTCTATTAATATATATCCATGCATTACATATACTGATGCTCTCAGATTGGCAGACACTTAAAAGAACAAACAGTTGTGGACAGAATCATGCAGAAGCATCTGTGAGCAAATGTCATACAAAACAAAGAACATTTTCCAACAGCTGAGCATCAGTTTGGAGACATCAAAGTAATCACATGAACTTCATATATTTTAGAGACAGATGTTAATTCCAAGTTTCTTTTAAGAAACACAAACAATTCTATCATAATCATCTTCCTTAAGCAAACAAACAAAAAAACCAAAACCAATTGAGTATTTTATATGTAGTTAATAAAGTGTTTTAATATAAAAATAGATAAAAAAGATTTCAATGTTCTTGCCTAAGAACACTGGATAAAAATCAAGAACAATACTATATAACTTATGTTAGAATTCATGTTTACTTATATATTTATTGACACACAAAAATTTTAATTACATGAAGGAATATCTTATGTGTATAGTGTTCAAAGCTGACTAATGTTAATTCTACACATACTTATGTTTTTATTTCATTAAGACATACTAACTTATGTGTTTAAATATTTCTTAAATGTTATACTTGCAACAAAATCAACATCCTTCTAGCTGTATAAAGTATTATTTTCAAAATGATTTTTTAAAATGTTTCCTCCTAAATGTGTCATTACGATGCATTTATATTATGTCTTTGACAGTACTAATCCTTTGGCAATGGTTCTAAAATTTTAGCTTGTCATCATTTTGCAACTAAGTAAAAATAATCTGTATTTTACTGCTACCAGCAAACTAATTTATCATTGTAAATCTAATTTTTCATTAACTAGAGCTCACAGTATGCATTGAGTTATTCAACAACGCATACATTATTTATTCTAAGAATGTGGGAATAAAACAAGTTAATATGAAAAACATATTAAAGAGAGAAATGGGACTGCTTTATCCTGGAATCATTACAGATATTACTCAATATCCTTCGGTGTTTATAGGTAAGCAATTAAAAGAAATGATACTTATATCAACAATGCAAGTCAGTGACACCTGAAATTATCCAATAAAAATAAATTTTGAATCAGCATGTTTTATTTCCCAAGAGTGAAAAATATATTTTGCACACACTTTTAAAAATAGTTTAAATTTTAAAAAAGGTATTTGCTAATTCCAATTTAAAGAAAATATCCCTGCATTCAAGCATACTCATTAACTTCATTACTTATTAGCTATTAGCCTATTGCTTTGCTCTCAGAAGCAATGGATTATTTTTATCATTTTATTCTGTTGATTAAATCTTTTTATGTGAGTGATTCTAATTTTAGTTCAATGCATGCCTTCAAAATTTCATGTGTGTATTTACGAACAGAGTGTCATGTAATACCAGAAATTATAATAGATGTGAGACTCTTACTCTTTTGTGGAAAGTGTTATATTGGAGTAGAATATACTCCAGTGTACTCTACTGAAGTAATAACTTCCAGTAATGATTACATTTTATTCTATTTACAGCAAATGAGCAGAAAATGTATACTACTTGGTATTTAGAAAATAAAATATAAATATTACAGAATGGAGACTTCTATTTAATTTTGTATTTTAAAGATTTTATTGTCAACTAATTTAGCTCTTAGATTCTGGAAATGTCTTGCAATTTTTCTTTGAGCTTTTCTAGCTTTCCTATGATATAACAAATGCAATGTTAAAATATTAGAAATTAAATTAGTGTCATTTTCCACATTTTGTAACTCTCTCTACAAAGAATTATTAATCCCAATCCCATTACTCTTTTCTTTTGTTATTAAATGGTTAGTTATAGCTATACTTTAAAAATATCTAGGTACTGGGTCTTGAAATTCTGGATTGAGACATTGCTTTGCTTAATATTTTGATCATGCCTAACTATACAAGGGCAATAGTAAAGTTACCTTAATAATAGCCAGAAGAAATGCCTCTAATCCAATTGGTAACAGGGCAACTATCACCAAAACCAATTTCTTTATAATTAAATGGTGCTCCCAGGCACTATAAAAACTTGGAAGTTGCCCATGGATTTGGAGGAAGTAGGGGGATTTTTTTTTTCATAGACAGCAACCCACATTGAAGCAATTTCTGAAACACACTGATAAGCTTTGCTTTTGAATTTACATTAAAGAGCTCAATAGTTGCTACCTGTGAGAACAGCTCACGCTTCTAAACTGACTTACGTCCTGTAGAGATTAAGGACAGAGGCCTCTAGAAGATTAGCATGTCACTTGGTTTAAGTGACACCCAATCCATTTTATTGACATGGATTCCATCCTGCAAAACAAGCACTTTTTAACTAAAACATAATGAAAATTTGGAGTGCCTCTATAGACCAGCATACAGTATGTTTTTACACATTAGTGCCAGCTAATGTAGCCAGTGTCTGTAAATGAAACCAACAGTTCTCATTATGTATGGTGTGTAGACACATGCCTCAGAATACTAACTTAGTAGAGCATACCAAAGAGCTTTACATTACTTTTTAATTTTACCCAAGTCTTGCTATTGTCCAAAGGTATTAAGCCGTATTCATTGAATTCGGCAGGCTATTACTTTGCATTGTTACAATTCCTATTGCACCTCAGCATTCAATTGTGAAGCCAAACAGGCTTTGATTTGATTTCTAATTATTTGTTTTCAGCAACTTGAACCTGAGTTTGTTGCTTCTGTGTACAGCAGAAAGAACATCAGTGGGCAGGTGAAGAGTTCTCTCATTTTACTTTCAAGGCCATTCTAACACAGATTGTGTTCTGGGTTCTACCCCTGTTAGGATAGAGCTGCATAACACAGATGTGAAATATGACTGAATTTAAACTGTGCAGCTACATTTGAAAGTTGACATTTTATACTGTTTCTGCCAGCTACTTGGACTCCATTATTATGGGAAAATAAGCCTGTGCTAACACCTTGGAAACTAATGATACCATGCTTTCTCTTGTTTTTGATCTGCAGCATAAAAACACTGCATGATCATGGCATTATGTGAAGATTTCACTAAAGAAAGCACATTACACAGCACATGAACAATTATTTTCAAAATTTTCCACAATTTAAAGAGATTTGTAAATTCATTTATAGACATAGAAAGGAAAAATAAAATAGTCAGTACCAGACTTTGTTAATCACTTCAAATCACTTTAACATAAGTTAAAACTTAATTACAATAAAATATTATTAAAAATAAGTTTTAATAATTGAAGTTTGATAGAAAAGCCCTTTCATAAAATACATATTATTCTTACAGTATAATAATTGTTTACTTTGGTTATTTTTGATAATGAAACATATGTTTTGTTTCCTGTTTCACTTTATTTTTTTGCATCAACATACAGAAATTTATTCTTAAAGCTACTGATGGCCTCAGTACTAGCAAGCATCTACTTGTTGCTACTTTTGTTTTAGTTTTATCTCTGAGAACTAAAGTTGATTAGCAGAAAAACTAAATCTGGACAAGTGAGAACAAACTGGTTGAAACAAATGCTTCATATTTAATTGTCCTTTCAGTTTAATCCTTCAAATATAAACACTAAAGATAAGATGGCTGTATCTCTCAGTGTTCTTGTGATCTTTCCAGATTTAGGTTTACCTTAAACTATTGTTTGATGCAATTCACTGTTTCTGTAGGATATATCCCATGAGATACATAATTATTTGTAGATGTTCTAGTTCACCAGCATGGTTTTGCTCAGAGGAAATATAAGACCACAGAGGAATCTCAGTTTCACCATAAAATATGTCTGTTATTAGACAGACACCCCGTAACATCTCTGATACTCATTTTCCTGCCTATAAAAACAGAAGATTTCATTATGTGACATTTTCACATAACAAAACTCCATCATCAACCCTTAAGTCTTGTCACAAACCAAATGGAGTATTGTTGAGTACATCAATGAGGCTTAATGTCTTGGCTGCCTCATGATAAGCACCATTTAAAGTTATCTATGCAGTTTACTCCAACAATCTCATCAACCATAAGGTAGATACTCAATTAGTATAAGGGATAATATGGTTTGGCTCTGTCCCCACCCAAATTTCATCTTGAATCATAGCTCTCATAATCACCACATGTCATGGGAGGGAGCTGGTGGGAGGTAATTGAATCATGGGAGCAGGTTTTTCCCATGCTGTTCTCATGATAGTGAATAAAACTCATGACATCTCATGGTTTTATAAAGG
Organism: Nomascus leucogenys; assembly: GCF_006542625.1. Lineage (NCBI taxonomy): Eukaryota > Metazoa > Chordata > Mammalia > Primates > Hylobatidae > Nomascus > Nomascus leucogenys. The sequence goes on from NC_044387.1 coordinate 22,123,875, forward strand.
GAAGTACCCCTGCAAAGGTTCTCTTGTCTGCCACCATGTAAGAAGTGCCTTTGTTGTTCTACCTTCTGCCATGATTGTGAGGCCTCCCCAGCCATGTGGAATAATGAGTCTATTAAACCTCTTTCTTTTTAATAAATTACCCAGTCTTGGGTATGTCTTCATAGCAGTATAGAAATGGACTAATACAGTAAATTGGTATTGGTAGAGTGAGGTATTGCTATGAAGATACCCAAAAATATGGAAGCGACTTTGAAACTGGGTAACAAGTAGGTGATGGAACAGTTTGGAGGGCTCAGAAGAAGACAGGAAGATGTGGGAAAGTTTGGAGCTTCCTGGAGACTGGTTGAATTGTTTTGATCAAAAAGTCCAGGCTGAGGTGTTCTCAAATGGAGATAAGGAACTTACTAGGAACTGGAGCAAAGGTGATTCTTGCTATGTTTTAGCATAAAGACTGGTGGCAATTTGCCCATGCCCTAGAGATCTGTGGAACTTTGAACTTGACGGAGATGATTTAGAGTGCTGGTGGGAGAAAGTTCTAAGCAGCAAAGTGTTCAAGACATAACTCAAAAGCATTAAGTTTTATTCATTCACAAAGATATGCTTTGGAATTGGAACTTACGTTTAAAAGGGAAACAGAGCTTAAAAGTTCAGAAAATTTGTAGCCTGATGATGTGGTAGAAAAGAAAAAAACATCTTCTGAGGAGAAATTCAAGCTGGCTGCAAAAATTTGCATAAGTAACCAGGAATCAAATGTTAATCACCAAGACAATGGGGGAAATGTCTCCAGGGCATGTCAGAGATCTTCATGGCAGCACCTCCCATCACAAGCTGGGAGGCCTAGGAGGAAAAAGTGCTTTCATGGGCCAGGCCCCAAAGACTTGCTGCTTTGTGCAGTCTCAGGACTTGGTGCCCTGTGTCCCAATCATGGCTAAAAGGAGCCAATGTACAGATCAGGCCATTGCCTTAGCGGTGCAAGCCCCAAGCCTCGGTAGCTTACATGTGGTTTTGGGCTGGCAGGTGCACAGAAGTCAAGAATTGAGGTTTAGGAACCTCCGCCTAGATTTCATAGGATGTATGGAAACACCTAGATGTCCAGACAGAGTTGTGCTGCAGATTACCCCTCATGGAGAACCTCTGCTAGGGCAGTGTAGAAAGAAAATGAGGGGTTGGAGCACTGACCGAGTCCCCACTGGGGCACTACCTAGTGAAGCTGTGAGAAGAGGGCTACCATTCTTCAGACCTCAGAAAGGTAGACCCACCAACAGCTTGCACCGTACACCTAGAAAAGCTATACACACTCAACACCAGCCCATGAAAGCAATCGTGAGGAGGGATGTACCCTTCAAAGCCACAGGGTAGGAGGTGCCAAACGCCATGGGAGCCCACCCCTTGCATCAGCCTAACCTGGATGTGAGACATGGAGTCAAAGGAGATCATTTTGGAGCTTTAAGATTTGACTGCCCTGCTGGATTTTGGACTTGCATGGGACCTGTAGCCTCTTTGTTTTGGCTAATTTCTCCCATTTTGAATGGCTATATTTTGCAATGCCTGTACCCTTTTTGTATCTAGGAAGTAACTAACTTGCTTTGGATTTTACAGGCTCATAGGTGGAAGGAACTTGTCTCAAATGAGGTTTTGTACCATGGACTTTTGTGTTAATGGAGAAATGAGTTAAGACTTTGGGTAATTTTTGAACAGCATGATTGGTTTTGAAATGTGAGGACCTGAGATTTGGAAGGGGTCGGGGCGGAATGATATGGTTTGGCTGTGTCCCTAACCAAATCTCATCTTGAATTGTAGCTCCCATAATCTCCGTATGTCATGGGAGGGACCCAGTAGGAGGTAATTGAATCATAAGGGCAGGTCTTTCCTGTGCTGTTCTCATGATAGTGATTAAGTCTCACAAGATCTGATGGTTCTATAAAGAGCAGTTCCCCTACACAGACTCTCTTGTGTGCCACCATTTAAGACATGCCTTTGCTCCTCCTTTGCCTTCAGCCGTGATTGTGAGACCTCCCCAGTCATGTGGAACTGTGAGTTCATTAAACCTTCTTTTCTTTATAAATTGCCCAGTCTCGGGTTTTTCTTTGCAGCCATATGAAAATGGACTAATACAAGGGAAGACCACACAGTGCAACAACTTCAGGCATTTTTAGATATATCTTTTAGGAGATGTTTTTCTTTCTTTGACAAGAAAATGATATAATGTAACAGAAATAGCACATGCAGAGACATTGAGAAAATTGCTTAAACTCTCTAAGCCTAGTTTCTGACCTGCACTAGATTTGATTTAAAGATAGCTGTATCATAGGATGTTGTAAGTATTGAATGATATCGGGCATTCAAGATTTTGTGCAGAGTTGAAGTTGACTCGTTTATTCCATCAGCTATTTCCTTACTCTTTCCATCCAAATATTTTATTTTGAATTAGTGGGAATTTGGCAGAAATAGTCTAGGAGCCAAAAGCTGGAATTCTGTCCTTGAGAAGTTGAGAACTGGATGTTCTGAGGGAACTTGAAACTTTCAGAGAAGTGATCCAGAATTGCAATATTTATCTTCCTATGGTAAACAATTAAATTAATGGATAATGCTTGTTGTGTTTGGAAAAAAGCATTTTGTTCTGGGGATATCCTCCTATGCCATAAGCTCTTGATAGACCTTTTTCTCCCTGACACACACACACATACACACACACATATGCACAGACGCACAAGGAAATTCTTCAAGTATTCACTTGATTTTGCCAAATAATGAGACAATAAAATAGAGAGAGCAGGACAGGGAATAGGATAATGGTAAATATTTGTCATTGTTTCATTAAATGATTTAGCACTCTGCCACTGTTAAACACTAAAATTTTAGATGCAGATACAAATGTATATCCAAGATACATACTTGAAGAAAAAACCTTGCAGAATGTTTTCATATGCACTGAAAATGTATGCAACAATACAATAAATTGTTAAGCACTGTATAATCATAATGTGGTGGAAAGAAAGTGGCTGAGGAGGAAAATATTCACTTCTGATTCTGTATCCCTTTAGATATATGTTAAAATTCAAATAATGCAAGTATCACTTTTACAAAATTACAACAAACGAGAGGATATTCTATCTACAAGAACCAGAATTTCTCTTACCTTTTAAATATTTGTTTAGGAAAAGGGTTGCTTTGTGATGGTAAAGGTAGACTGTGAACTTGAGCTCTAATAACTCCTCCATGAAGAACTGTTTGTCAGCAATGGGGGAGTTGCTGGATGGGGCAAGAGGAGTAAATTTTGCTTTTAACATGGAGCATAAATAGAAGGAAAAAGAAAGAGTAGCAGAATCTGTGAGGACCTAGTTAGATAGAAAATAGAGCTTGGAAATTTAGAGCAACGATGAAACCTGACAAACTAAAATATGTATACACACACACACACACGCACACACACACACATATATATATATAGAGAGAGAGAAGTATATTTGAGTTGCTATAATACAAATTGTTCATTAAATCTGTAAGCTTTTATTTAAATCTGAGCTACTCTGGCCTGAAAATTGTCTATCATGTATCTATTTATCTAGCTAGCTACCTGTGTATTGATTGATACTGGTGAAAAAAATGAGTTTTTTTTCTCTGCAATGATATGCCACAAAATAAAAATGACATATATGATTGTGGAGACTTGAGGCTAGAGTGTATTTCAAGAACATGATTTTTTGTTAATCCAAAGAAATCCAGGGAAGTCATTAACTTTTTCAAAAGAGGCAATTTTAGGCAAATCTATCCATGTTTCACAGGATACAGAGTATGTATCTCTATATTAGTTACATTTTTAAAAATCATTAAATTTAAAATTCCATTTAAAATAGAAGAAACTTTGCATGTGATTACTATTAAAATTTGAAAAATAAATTGAACAATAATAAAATATATATGTATAATAAGCAGGATATTATCTACTCTGAGATCAGAAAGTGGACAAAGAAGTTATTTCTTCAGCCATTTCTCTTGAGTAAGGGGAAAAAAGTAAAAGGGAACATGGTAAAAAGAATGAAGTAAGAGTACAAACTACCATTTATGGATTTCTGGGAGCTTTTTAGTGCCAAAGTTTTGATGAATAACTTCATTTCCTTTTGAGGATCAAACTGCTTTGCTTGAGAGGCAGTTTTGGGATGTGAGAATAAGAAGAAGTTGTGAGCTATATAAGTTTGAATATAAAATAATGGAGAAGAGGAAAAGAATGCTTTATGTGTTCATAAATATATCCCTTTAGTTATATGTTAGATATATGTTACCTCACAAGGTGCTTTCTTTAGGAATTAAATGAGTAAACCTAGTTTGATAAAATCTAAGATTTCTTCAGTGCTTATGGACCTATAAGAGGTTGTTTCTACCCAATTTAAATACACAAATTAATGATTATAACCTAATTATCAGGGAGTTCACTTTATCTTGGTAGAGAAGAAAAGAGATGCTTAAAAAACCAAAGGGTTATCCTAGAATATTGATCTTTAAAAATAAAAATGAGTAATTTTTAGTACTCATTTTGAGTGATTTTGGATAAATGAAATAATTTTAAGTGTTTTATAGGCATGGAATTTTAACAAAATGTTTTTCTTCCTTATTCTCAACTTACATACATATTCTATTTTAAAACTCCTTGAGAACTCTGCTTTGAAAACATGCCTTTTTCATTCTACGAAATAAAAATATTACATTTGCATCCAAAATTTTACTATAAAATATTGTCCAGGGTCTAAAAGTGTGCCAAAAAAGGATTACTGTTATATGCTTATAAGTATTGAAGGCATAAGAGATATGAAGAGAGTTATACATGAATGAATATCTTCAAGATGTATATCTGAAATGGAAATTATGATCCATAGAGTCTGTATGTCTTCTACTCCACAAAACCAATGTTAATATTTTTTCAAAGTGCCTTTAGCATCCTACCCTTTAAGTTATAGTGTATAAAATTTCTGATGCAGTTTCATCAGTGATATCAGCAAGATGGTGAAACAGAAAATCTCTGGACATCACTTCCCCAACAAAAATACAATTAGAAACTATTTAAAGACAAAAATATCACTCTGAATAAACCAGAACTCAGGGGAGAAGCCAAGAAAGCTTTTAAGTTCATAGAACCGACAGAAGCCATGAATAGTAAAATAAATGGTCATTTTAAAGGGTGTTACTCTCTCACCAAAACTGGCATAACACCTCTCACAGAGAATTTCTCTAGACCAGTTGGGCGCAATGGCTCACGCCTGTAATCCTCTCACTTTGGGAGGACAAGGTGGGTGGATCACTTGAGGTCAGGTGTTCGAGACCAACCTGGCCAACATGGTGAAAACCCATCTCTACTAAAAATACAAAAAAAAGATTAGCTTGGCATAGTGGCTGGTGCCTATAATTCAAGCTATTCAAAAGACTGAGGACCACTTGAGCCCAGGAAGCAGAGGTTGCAGTGAGCCAAGATCATGTGACTGCACTCCAGCCTGGGTGACAAAGTAAGACTCCATCTGAAAAATAAAAATTAAAAATGTAATAATAATTTCTCTAGAACTGTGGTCTCTGAGGTGACAGGAGGGAATTAAGAGTGCAAGTACAATCTTCAGATTGCTCTGCAAATCTTTACAGGAAACCTACTCCAGTCCTGTCCTGTGGAAACTAATGGGAGTGCCAGGAGGCCTAACCATCTGAGATGAATTGAAAAGAAAAAGCAGCGTGCTGATTGTGGTGACTGGTGCATGGATCTTGATGGCTACTCTGTACTGTAGGCAGTGATAACACCCTGTTGAGGAGATTGGTAGGAGCCATAGCAACACAGGAGGCACAATTTTAGGGAAGGTTTACATTCCTAGCCGGAGTTTCCACAAACCCAGATGCTTGCATAGAGCCTTACCCTTGCCTATAAACAACTACATGGTTTAGTGTCCCCGTAAAATTTCCCTAGACTGGGAAATAATGTCAGGGCAGCAATATAGTTTGGGGCAGTATTTAAGACCTAGTGCTCAGCTTAACATAAGTCATCCTCAGACTGAGAAAAAAATGACAGGCAATAATTTAGTTTCAGTACAGTATTTTAGTTCTGATATTCACTATAAGTCCTTCCTAGGAATTGAAACAACATTCAAGTGTTTAAATTTAATACTAAGACATAACCCCTAACATCACCAAAGAACATCTGCAAAAACTGGAAGAGGTGGGTGTCTCCTCGAATGTGCAGGCATCAACATAAGCACATCAGAATGGTGAAAACTCAGGTAGATACGAAATCACCAAAAGGCATCAAGGAGGCTCCATCAGTGGATCCAGAATAATTAAAGATCTGTGAGATGTCTGACAGAGCATTCAGAAAAATCTTTTCCTCTCTTTATATAAGTAAATAATGGCTGGGAATTCAGCCATTCCAAATCTGGAGAACCCCTAAAGAAGTTTAGAAAATCATAAAGAAATATGGATAGAAACTAAATAAAAAATAAAAAACAATCAATTAACAAAATGAGAAATGAAAAAAAATAGAAACAATATTAAAAGTTCAAGGAATAAAAATTAAGGTAACTGAAGCGAAAAACTCATTAGAGAGCTTTCACAACAGAATTGATCAAAAAGAGAAAAGAATTAGTGAACTTAAAGATGGAATATATAGGATTACCCAATCAGAGAAGCAAAAAGAAATAAATATTTAAAAAGAGTGAAGAAGGTCTATAAGAATTATGGGAAACCATCAAGTAAACTAATCTCCACATAATTGGAATTTTGGGGGAAGATGAGAGAGAAATAGGCCTATAAGCACATTTAAGAAAATAATTGCTGAAAAGTTTTTAAATCAGGAAAAATATGACAGTATCCATGTTCAGGAAGCTCAGAAGTCACTAATCAAATTCAACAAAAAGTGGGATTTCCCAAAGCACATTATAATCAATTTAGCAAAACTCAAATACATGGAAAAAAATACTCAAACTAGCAAGAGAAAATAAACATTTTACTTTCAACAGATACTCAATATGGTGTTGAGCAAATTTCTCAGCAGAAATGCTGTAGGCCAAGAGAGACTGAGATGCTATATTGAAAGTGCTGAAGGGAGAAAACAAAACTACAAAACAAACAAATAAACAAACACTCTTTGCCAACCAACAAAACTGTATCTGGCAAAGCTATCTTTCAACCATGAAAGGGATATAAAGATTTTCCTAGATAAGCAAAAACTGAGGCAATTCATCAACACCAGATCTGCCTCAGAAAATGTGGTACATATTCACTATGGAATACTACGAAGCCATAAAAAATAATAAAATTATGTCCTTTGCAGCAACATGGACGCAGCTTGAGGCTATAGTCTTACGCAAATTAATGTGGGAACAGCAAACTAAATACTACATGTTCTCATTTATAAGTGGAAGCTAAAGATTTAGTACACATGGACATAAATATGGGAACACTAGATGCTGTAGACTTCTAGATGGGGGAAAGAGAGAGGAAGGCATGGGTTGAAAAACTACCTACTGGGTACTATGATTACCACCTGGGTGATGAGATCTGTATCCCAAACTTTAGCATCATAAAATATTCTCATATAACAATCCTGTACAAGTACCCTTTGGTATATAAAATAAAAGGTGAAATTTTTAAAATAAATAAATAATAATTTTTAAAAAAGGAATGCCAAAGGGAGTTCTTCCATCTGAAAGAAGTGTACACTAATGTGTAACAATAAAACATCTGAAGGTATAAAATTCACTGATAAAAGTAAAGAAACAAAGTTAGAATACTATGGATACTGTAATCATGATAAGTAAACCAGAGTCTTTCTACTTATATATTAAGTAGGAAGACCAAAAGGCAAAACTTTTAAAACAATAATAACTAAAACAATAGGTTAAGAGACAGGCAATATAACAACTTGTAAATTGAAACATTGCTAAATCCAAACGGAGAGGGGAATTGTGTTAGAGTTTTATTTTCTTTGAGATCAAAGTTATGTCATTATAAGTTTAAAATAACTTATTACAACTGTAGGATGCTTTTGTAAGCCTTATGGTAACCACAAAGCAAAAATCTATAATAATTACGCTAAAAATAAATAGCACAGAAATCAAACATAATATTAGAGAAAATCACTTAACCATACAAGAAGACAGAAAAGGAAGAAAGGATCTTCAAAACAATTTTAAAAAAAAGTAACAAAAGGGTAGCAGTAAACCTTTACCTATATATAATAACCTTAAATGGAAATGGATTAAATTATCCAATTAGAAAACAGAGGGACTGAATAGATCTGTAAGAACCAAACTCAACTATAGGCTACCTAAAAGAAACACACTTCACCTGCAAGGAAACACACAACCTGAAAATGAAAGGGTTAAAAAAAAAAGTAGTTCCATACAAGGAAACCAAAAAAGAGCAAGAGTAGCTATACCCATATCAGATAAAAGAGACTTTAAGTAAAGAAAGATAAAAATAAAATAAAATAAAAAAGACAAAGAAAGCCATTACACAATGATAAAGGGGTCAGTATAGCAAGAACTTACAACAATTATGATTATATTGCACTCAACCCCAAATCACCCAAAAAATGTAAAACAAATACTGATAGACATAAAGAGAGAATTTGACTGCAATACAGTAATACTAAGGGAGGGACTTCAATACCCCACTTTCATTAATGGGTAAATCATCTAGACAGCAAATCAACAAAGAAAAGTCAAACTGTATCATGGGCCAAATGACCTAACAGACATTTGCAGGACATCCCACCCAACAACTGCAGAATACACATTTTCTTATCAGCACACGGAACGTTTAGACCATCTATGAGGTAATAGAACAAGTCTTAAAAATGTTTAAAAATCAAAATCTTATCAATTATCTTTTCTGACAATAACTGAATAAAACTGTAAATCAATAGCTGAAGGAATATTGAAAACTGTACAAATTTATTGAAATTAAACCTGCTTCTGGGCAACAAATGGGCCATTAAATAAATTTAGAAAAGAAATTTAAAAAATTATGTGAGACAAATGAAAATGGAAACAGTATATCAAAACAAGCAAAAACAGTTCTTGGAAGGTTTTAGCCATAAACATCTACATCAAAAAAGTAGAAAGACTTCAAATAACCTAACAATTCACCTTTCAGAAGTAGAAAAGCAAGAATAAATCAAACACAAAATTAATTGGAGGGAAGTAATAATAAAGATCACAGAAGAAATAAATAAAATTGAGACTAAAAGAACAACACGGAAGATCAACCAAACAGAAACTTGATTATTTGAAAAGATAAACAAAATTGACATACCTTTAGATAGTTACCATTAGTTAGAAAACCGAAAATGCCCAAATAAAATCAGAGACAAGAAAAGGGAAACATTACAACTGGTATCACAAAAATACAAATAATTATTAGCTAATATTATGAACAATTATGTGCCAACAAATTGGAAAACCTGAAGAAACTGACAAATCCCTGGACAAGTACAACTTACCAGGATTGAACCATGAAGAAACAGAAAACCTGAAGAGACCAATAAAAACTAATGAGATTGAAGTAATAGTAAAAAAGTCCTTCATCAGAGAAGAGCCCAGGACCTTATGGCTTCACTGCTAGATTCTACCAAACTATTGAATAAAAATGAAAAATAATTCTTCTCAACTGTTCCAAATAATTAAGTAGGAAGGAATACTTTCAAACTTATTTTTTAAGGCCAGAATTACCCTGACACTAAACCCAGAAAAGAAGATAACAAAGAGAAAACTACAGGCCAATGTCCGTATTGAACACAGATGCAAAAATTCTCACCAAAATACTAGCAAACTGAATTCAACAACACAATAAAAATATCATTGACCATTAGTATGCATATCAATATATGCAAACTATGAATGATATGCAAACTAATGGTCAATGATATATATAAGTCATTATTTATAAGACAATGATATATAAGTCAAATTGTCCCTGTTTGCATATGACATGATCTTATACACAGAAAAAACTGGAGGCTAACATGTAACTGTTAACAACACATAAACCAATTCCATAACGTTTCATAGTATAAAATCAATATACAAAAATTAGTTAATAGTGAACTTTCTAAAAAGATATCAAAGGCACCAGGAATATACATTGTGGAAAGCAGAGTCTAGTGAGGATGCAGAGAAAGGGAGATGCTAGTGTACTGTTGGTAGGAATGTAAGTTAGTGCAGCTACAGTGGAAAATAGTATGGAGGTTCCACAAAAAACTAAAAATAGATCTTTCCAGCAATCCCTACTGCTAGATATATATTAAAAAAAATTGCTATAGTAAAGGGATATCTGCACTCCCATGTTTATTGCAGCTATATTCACAATAGCCAAGATATGAAATTAACCTAAGTATCCAACAATGATGAATAAATAAAGAAAATGTGATATACATACATAATGGCATAGTATTCGGCCATAAAAAATAATATAATCATGTCATTTGCAACAACATAATTGGAACTTCAGGTCATTATGTTACATTTAGTGAGCTAGGCAGAGAAAGACAAATGGTACATATTGTCATTCATATGTGGAAGCTACAAAAGTTTATCTCCTGGAAGTAGAAGGTAGAATGATCATAACCAGAGGCTGGAAAGTGTTGGGAAGAGAGGGATAAGGTTGGTTAATGGGCACAAAGATACAGTTAAATAGAAGGAGTAAGCTCTAGTGTTTGAGAGCACAGTAGGGCGACTATAGTTAACAATAATTTATTGAATATTTCGAAAGATTTAGATGGTTCTCAACCTAAAGAAATGATAAGTGTTTGAGGCGATGGATATTCTAATTACTTTGATTTCATCGTAACAGATTGTATGCATATATCAAAATATCATATGCATTTTATAAATATATGCAATTATGTATCAATTTAAAAATGAAAAAAGAAGCTTCTGTTGTTCAACATCCTTTTCAACCAATGTGATAGGCATGCAATGCTATTTCATTGTATTTCATTTTTATGATAAAATTGGTCATTTTCCTACTGTTTATGGGCCACTTATATTTTGATTTTTGATGAAATGCTTTGTCAGTTTTCCTTGTCCACTTTTCCATTGTAATATTTACCTTTTTGTTATTTATCTTAGGTGTTCTTCATATTTTCTAAATTTGAATTCATGACTGATAAGTGTGTTTCAAGTATCTTTTCAGATTCATAGGGTTTGGTTGCTTTGTTTTTATGAGTCTTTTGATGAATGTAAGTACTTAAATTTAATGCATTTCAATGTATCATTTTTTATCCATTAAGCCATGTTAAATTCGTTTTGCTTAAGGTATGAAGGTTATTTTAATTTGAAAAATCTATATAATGAAGTGATCAATAAATACTTCAATAGTCTATCCAGTTCCACTGATTTGCACAAACACTTCTGTTATATCCATCTTCCATAAATATATAGGTCTGTAGCTTTCTATTCTGTTCTCCTTTTTTATTTGCCTTTTTTGTACTATTTCCACACTGTCCTAAATATTTATAGCTTTAGAATAAGTCGTTATATTTAAAACTAGAATTGCTTTTTCCTTGTCTGTTTTCAGGAATTCTGTTTTTCTTGGCCCTTTACTTTTCCAAATAATTTGGAATAAAGTTGTCAAGTAGAAAAAATATATTATTATGATTATAAATAGAATCACATTAAATCTATAGATCAATTTATAGACATTTGTCATCTTTGTAATATCTTTTCCTATGAATATGATATAACTTCTTATATCCTGTTTCATTTCTCTCAATATATAATATGGTATAATTTCATTTAAAAAGCTTTTGTAGAACCTTAGTTAGATTTATTCATAATTTATTTTTGATACTATTCTTAAAGTTCAGACATCATTTGATTTTTGTATATAGACCTTGTGTATGTCAAACTTGCCTAACTTTATTAATTTTAATTACTTGCTTGTTTAAACTTTTTGTAAACTTGAGTTTTATTTCTGTCTAGAATCATAACATCTGAGAACACTGATATTTTTGTTTTCATTTCTAATGAATTTTATTTCTTTATATTTTCATATGTTTATGGCTAAACAACCAACTTTGTGTTGAATGTAAAGGCTGACAAGAAATATCCTTTTATCATTTATGATATTAAAATGCATTATTTTAAAATAATAAAATATTTTTACATATACATTTGTACATTTTGGCTTTGCTTTTTAAAATTAATTATGTTTATTTTGAAATAACTGTAGACTCATGCAGTTTTAAGAACTAATATAGAGACATTCACTGTATCCTACTCAGTTTTTTCCTATGGTAACACCTTTTAACACCAGTACAGTATCATAACCAGGATATTGACATTAGTAAATTGAACTGATCTTATTCAGCTTTCTCCAGTTTTACAAGTACTGATTTATTTGCACAAGTTTCTATTAAGTTCTATGAAATTTTAAAACATGTGCAGGCTTGTGTAGCCACCACCGCAGTCAAGGTGCAGAACAGTTCCAGCACGACAATGATTCCTCTGTCACTTTTTTATAATAAATTCTCATACCATTTCTTTCCTCATCTCTCAGCCCTGTAAGTAACTAATATGTTCTTCATTTCTACAATTTGTCATTCAAATAATGTTTTATAAATTGGATTCTACTGTATGTAAAATTCTGATACTGATCTTTTCACACAGCATAATTCTCTAGAGATTCTTCCAAGTTTTTGCATCATTCATCAATTTTTTTTTATTGTCAAAGGGCATGTCATGGTAAAAATGTACCACCACATATGTGGTGTATACCAGTGTTTGACTATTATGAATAAAGCTTCGATGAATGTTTTTGTGTGAACATAAATTTTTACTTTTATTGGTTTTTGCGTGAACATAAATTTTCTTTTTTTTCTGGGTTAAATACTCAAGAGTGAATGTGTTGAATTGCATGAAAATTGATTGTTTAGTTTCGTAATAGCAACTGCAAAACTAATTTTTAGAGTGTCTATACCATTTTATATTCTCACCAACAATATAGGAGTGATTCAATTTCTGTCCAGGTGACTTGTAATGATTGTTATTGAAATGTTAGCTCTAAGGAAAGTAAGCCAATATGAATAACTGACCTGAAATTGCCATGCTGTGAAAAGTCCAAGTCCATGACAAAGTCTTGGAAGAGAAGCATCATGTTGAAAAATATAGAGGCCAAGGGGCATGGGAGTGTCAGACTGTGAGTGAAGAAGCCAACTTTGAAGTAGGCCCACAAGCCCCAGGTACCATGCTAATTTCATGTGTACTAGAGTTGAATATATAGCTAAGTCCTCCTTGAATTCTTGAGTCATGGAATTATGAACAAATTTAAATGATGATTTTAAGTCACTAAGTTGTAGTGTTCGTTTGATATAGAAGTTAGAACAGCAAAACACGTAACAAATTTGATGAATATTAGTTATGATCATTTTTAAGAGTTAATCTTTGATATAATACCTTTTATATTACTAAATTACAATGGATAAGAAAATGTTTAAAAATCAAATATAAAAGTGGATACATGGTAGATACACATACTTAAAAGCTCATGCTTATTGCTTTTGTCCTAAAATATGGACAAATTTTTCTTTGTGAGGATATGAAAAAATATGGTATATCTATATAGGTGTGTATAGTATATATGCATATTCATAGATACAAACAGTGAAATTAATATGCAGTATGCTTTAAGCTTTTATAGTGAATGACAGATCTTTCTCTTGTTTATATTTTTAATTTTTAAAAAATATCTTAAAATGAGCAAAGTATATATTCAGAAAAATACGTAACATTTTGGGGGTTCTTAATAGAGTCCACATTTATGTTTATTTAATATTTATGTATTAAGTTTTCACATTTAAACTCAATTTTACTTATTAAAATTTCTCAGTGCTAATTTTAAGCCAATAGCAATAAATGTTTTCAGATGAGAGATTGGTAAATGTTGGGGATTTCTTGGTAATGTGAAGGAGCTGAATAATGTGTAAAGGGAAAAATATTAAGGCTGTGAGAGTTTATTAAGAGTTTTTAAAACTTGTAAAAATTTCTCTTATTATGAGGGGATAAAAAATGTGTTTTCTGGAGGAACAAGTTATAAACCTTTTGCCAGGTAATTACATTAGCAATTAATTACCTGGAAATTATGGTTTTCCATTTCCTTACTCTGATAAGTCTGAAAAAATTCATGTATCTCCCACCCTTGCTGATAGAGAACTGTGTATATTATTTTCCTTAGATTATTTAATATAATACTTCATAGTCACTTTTTGTAGATAGGAACAAATGAAATACAGTATAGTGAACATTTACAAAAATGTTATTGGTACATTTACATATTTTATCTAAAGTTAATATGTTTTTCAATTTAAAAAGGTTTTTGGATATTCATCATTTATCATTACCTCAATTTATGCCTCTGTGACCAATATAGCTAGTAATAACTTAAAAGAATTAAAACAGAAGAAAGAAAATTTGCCACCTCTTTAAATTTTAAGTCTTCCTTCCTTTAGTATAAATATTTGTTACTAATTATTTTCTTTTCATTTCCACTTTCTTCCCTTCTTTTATTCTTGTGGTATTGTGTATATATCTTAAATGCAAAACTGTTTACAATACATAAAAAGTGTAAAAATTTTACTTCTCTCCATTTGCCTTTACTGTATTTATTAATTATTGCATATTTTATTCTATTTTAAAACAAATTACAAACAAAACAACCCCTTCACCAGAAAAGAAAGAAAATAAATTTAGTTCTATCTGGTGCCATTGTTTGAACAATACTGTTTTTTTCCTTTACTCAGCCATTCATTTTTTCTTTCATTTTGGAAATATTTATAGAGTTCCTATCATGGATGAGGCACTAAACTAAACATTTGTTGTATGGTGCTGAAGAGTAGAAAAATAAATTCATGCTCCAATGGGAGCTTACATTCCCACAGAGTACTAACTTTAAATAAATGTTTTCATAATTATGTCATTAGAATTTTGATAAGCAATAAATGTGTTTGTTATGTGTGTTTTATGTTTACCATTTATTTATTCAACAAATATTTATTGGTCACTGCTCTGTTCCACTGTGCCCACCGTTGAAGAGAATGGAGTTTTTAGAGGGATTATTTTGAATACGGGGATGTGGTCTCTCCTTCCTCTCACTTGAGGTTAATTTGCTAAAATTAAATTGCTGATGCTGCCTGTGTGAAATTTGTTCCTGATCTTCAAAGGTCATATGATAACCAAAATGAGGACTACAGCAACCAAAGTTGTGGAATAATCCTATTTACCCACTGAAAACACCCTAAACATGTTCTCCATAGCACTCACTATTCTCAAACTCTCCATTCTTCCAACCTTGAATATCTTTTTCTTTCTTACCTCAGCATGATAATACAAATTACACCTACTCTAAAAGTTTCAAAAGAACTATAGTTTCAGAAGAACCTCAAGAAATATTTCTTGGCTACAGAAGTCTATAGTATTTTTCTTATGAACATGGGTAGAATTCTAGCCTATATGGTTGTTTGGCTCTTATTTATTTACTTCCTTATATTAGTAGTTTTAATTTTCAGTTAGTATGTCTTTCCTACCCTAGACATCATAATCAGAGTACAAAGTTCATCATAAAATCAACTCGCCATTATTCTTCACCTTCAACTCCAAATGAGTCTCTTAAACATAATGTGTTAATGAATGCAGTGAACCAACTTTGAGTGAAGCACACTGTTTTATTATGGTAAAATATCTTTGAGGTAGACATTTAATTCAAGTAAAATCAACTGTGCTTTTACTATATATAAACATGATGCAAAGCACCCTAGGCCTCAGACTTCACCTGGAACGACATGTCAGCCCAGCCCAGAGGCTTCAGCCCATCCCTGGCTTGAAGGTGGGGCTTCACTCAGGACGGCCCCTTCCCACCCAGGAGCCTGTCTGCCTCCTGCTGCCATCCATCATGTGGTCCACTGGGTCAAGGCCGTTCATGCCGAGGGCCACCTGCAGGCTGGCACCACGCTGCCGCCCTCAGTCCCCCTCAGCCTCCCTCCTGTGCTTGTTGGTGCCCAAAGTCCAGAGGAGGCTGAGGCATGGGGGACGGGAGGCTGGCGTGTCAGCACCACCCCCAAGCACACAGACATCCAGCCAGGTTGCAACAACACCCAAGCTTGGCTTCAACTTTGTTCCAAAATTGGACTGGGCGCCAAGAGCAGGGAGAGGCCAAGCAGTGGAAACAGACACTTCCGGGCCTGCAGGGGCAGGTGGGTTTCCCGGGCCCCTAAGAGCACAGGATGCTGGGTCTGCAGCTGCAGCTGAGTGGCAACTGACTGCCAACTCAGAAGGGGGCGGGACTCTCGCCTGTTCCTGGCTCCCACTTGCTTCACAGAGAATGTAGCCCCAGCTGCGCCTCCCATGCTGGAGCTGGCATTCCGCAGTGGATGCACCAGAAAGGCCGCCGCTGCCTTCACTACTTTCTGCATGCTTTGGGCGTGAAAAAAGTCTTTAAGATGAGTGTCAACAATTGGCAAACTATGCCCAACTCTGGTCTGCTGCCTACTTTTTGTAAATAAAGTTTTATTGGAACTTGGTCACGGACGTTTATTTATGTATTGTCTATGTCTTCTTTTGTACTAAAATGGCAGTTGAGTAGCTGTGATTGAGACCATGTGACTTAGTAAGGCTTACATATTTAACATCTGAACCTATACAGAAAAATTTGCTAATGCCTAACTTTAGTTGCTGATTTAAGACTTTTCTTATTTTCTAATAAAGATTTAATGCTATTATTTTACTCCAATTACTGCTAAACTGCATCCGTCAAATTTTGGTATGGGCATTTATATTTTTATTCAGTTCAATTTTTTTGTTTTTTTTAGTATTTCTTTTCAAGTCATTTTATTTGAAGTTTTTAAAATTTTAAAATATGTGTGGGTTTTTCAAGATCTGTCTATTACCATTTTCGAGTTTAATTTCATCATTGTCAGAAAACAATTTGTCTGACAAATCTTTTAAAATTTATTGAAGTTTGTCTTGTGTCTCAGTGATTTATCTTGGCAAATATTCTGTCTTTTGCATTTGAAGGAATTCATGTCTGCTGTTGTTTTGTATAGTGTTCTACAAATATTTAAAAATGTCAATAACCTCAAGTTTGTTGATAGTGTTATCTAAGTCTACTATATTTTTGCTGATTTTCTGACAGCATAGTCTGTCAATTTTTGAGAAGTATTTGTTAACTGTGAATTTGTCTAAATCTTCTGCAGTTCTGTTAAGTTTTTATGTATTTTTAAGTAATGTTATTAAAGGTGTAGCTGTTTAGAATTGTTATGTCCTTTTGATTAGTTGAAACCTTTATTGTTATAAAATGACTTTTATACCTGGTCATATTATTTTTACTCTGAAATATACTTTGATGTTAAAATGTAACTTATTTTATACTTGTACTTTAACATCTCTATATCATTATATTTAAGGTATATATATAGCTTTTATTTTTAAATCTAATCTAATAATATATTTTATTTGAAGTTTTAGACCATTTGTATTTAACATAACATTGAAATATTGGATTTAGGTTTGTTTTCTGTTTGTATCCTCGGTATTTTGCTCTCTTTTCTGCCTTCTTTTTGATTATTTGGGTATTTTTCATAAACAATTTTAACTTATCTACTGACTTTTACAATATCTCTTTGTATTATTTTTTAATGAATGTACTAGGGATTGAAATACACATAAGTAATCTTCCACGGAGTTAACGTTTTACTACTTTACATAAAATATAGAAGAGTTACAATGATATTATTCATTTTACTACCTCCTCTTTATGTTATAGTTGTCATAAGTATTGTATTTACATACATTTTAAACCTCTCCCGTTTGATGATATAATTTATGCTTTAAATTGTTCTTTTAATAAACACTTCTGGAAAGAAATAATCCATCACATCTGTTCAATATTTATCATTTCTTTCATTCTTGATGTTTCTTTCTGGTAGCATTTCCATTTTGGTTGAAGAACCTTCATTAGCACTTCATTAAAGCATGTCTCCCAAAAATTTTTCATCCTTAAAAAATACCTTTGTTCTACTTTTTTAAGTAAAGGATCTTTCCTCTGTATATAGAATTCTGGGTTGGCATTCTTATATGTCAGCCATTTGAACATATTATTTCCCTGTCCTCTGGCCTTTGTGGTTTCTGATGAGAAGTTGCATATTTTCACGTCATTGTTGTCTTATATTTAATGTCTTGTTTCTCTCAGGGTATTTTCAAAGTTTATTTGATTTTTTTGCAACTTAATTACACTCTGTATGAGCATAATTTTTCTGAATTTTTCTTCTTTGGCATTCACCAAGAAGTAAATCTGTAAATTGTGTCTTTCACCAGGTTTTGGAAATATTAGGCTAGGTTTTGCTCAGGTTTTGTTTTTTGTTTTTCTGCCTTATTCTCTTTCTCCTCTTCACCTAGGTTTTCAAAGTCACAAATACATTTTATGCTGTCCCATTGGCTCCTGAAGCTTCATTTATGCTTCTTTTTCATGCATTTTCTTTCTAATCTTCAGATTTGATAATTCCTATTAATCTTTCTTTGAGTTCACTGACATTTCACTGTGATCATCATTCTGATATGGTCCTCATTCAATAATTCTTTACAAATATTAGATTTCTTTTTAGTTCTAAAGTTACCATTTGTGTTTTATAGTTTCTAACTCTCTGCTGAGAACTTCTATCTGTCCATTTATTTTAAGATTATTACTTTTTTCTCAAGAAATATGGTTATTATACCTGCTTTAAGACTTCATTGATAATTTCAACATCTTATTTATCTTGGGGTTGGGGTTTGTACTAGTTATAGCCTTTCCTCTTGCAAATAACTTTGAAATAAATAACGTTTTTCTTGTTCTTTAGACCTTGAGTAAATTTTAAAACTATGTTGTGAGATTATTGGTCCTGCTAAATTCTCTGGAGAACTGCTGTGGGGTTTCCTGGTTTTGTTGAGCAGGAAATCAACATTGTTCAACTCAGACTGCATACACTGTTTTGATGTTTTGCTATTTGTGTTTCCAATAACTTTTCAGTTTTTAAAGTTTTTCCTGTGCTGCTTTCTGTGTGTCCCATACTTGTTCCACTCAGGATTAATCTGAGATATTGCCAGTAGTCTATGTCATAGTTTAGTTCAGTTCTCCAAGCCTTTGCTATGCTGCTTTGGCCTTGTGTGTTGTTTTACTTAATCTTCAAATCTGTTCCATGGAGTAGGTATTAATAGTCTCACTTTAGAGGTAATAAAAGTGAGGCTTAGAAATGTTAAATTACTTGCCCCAAATTTTTCATCAAGTAAGTGATTGATATAAGGTAGAACTCAAATCTGACTCTGTAAATACTCATCACTTCTACACTATTACCCCAAAATTTCTTTCTCTCTTAGTGCTTCATTTAAAAAATTGATTAAGATTTGCATACTAATACATACTTCCCTTATTTTCAAGATTTTCTGGTTTATAATTCTATTCTCTACTTCAGTATTGGAAGTATTTTGAGAGACTATGTCAAGTCCTAGAAAGCATATATAATGTTTATGTGTAGTCAACTCTGAAATTAAATTGCATAGGTTCAAATCTGTTTTATATCACTTCTTGCTATGCGATCCTGGACAAATGACTTACCTAAATCTCAGTCTTCATGTGTGTGAAGAAACAGGCTTCTCTAATAGAGTGTCTGATGTAGAATAGAAAGGAATAGGTAAAAGCTAGTCACCACTAGTACAGAGTTTGGTGTGTATAGGAATGTAATTTATGATTTGTGAGTGACTAAATGAATAAACTATAAAATGCCAGAGTGATTTGTTCAAACATATACTGGCTTATAAGGTATATTCTATTTAGCACTTCAATTCCATGCGGTGATTTGCAATAAAATGCATTTATTCCCCCATAAAATTACAATAAAATAAATTAAGACATTTTTTCTTTTAGTCTCAATTCATAAATTAAACAAGAAATTCCGTCCTAATACTATATGTTTACACAGCATGTTTTATTATCTCAAATTATGTTATATACTTTTATTCTTTATTTTTATTCATTCAGATTGTAGTTATTAAATTCAGCCTTTAGTGCATTCAGATTATTTACACATATCAAATACTCAAATGTTACAAAAGGTAAAATGCTTTAGCTTTGAAAACACTCCTAAAATAGTTTCTAAAATACTTCAAAACACATCAAGGAAAAGCAAAAAGCTTTTCAGGTCGTGTATATTGACATACGAAATATTCATGTAGTGTATAATTCTTAGATGTTTCTGAAAAAGCCAATAAAACTTTATTTACTTACACTATGCCTATGTATGTGTGGTTCCATGGAATACTAACTTTTTTGTTGTTGTTTGTTTGTTTGTTTGTTTGTTTTTGAGATGGAGTCTCACTCTGGCACCCAGGCTGGAGTGCAGTGGGGCGATCTTGGCTCACTGCAACCTCTGCCTCCCAGGTTCAAGCAATTCTCCTGTCTCAGCCTCTCCAGTAGCTGGGACTACATGTAATACTAACTTTAATCTAGAAATGGATCTTTATAAAAGCTTATGTGAGAATTTATTTGTTACATATTTTCTGGCTTTTTAAGACATAATTTCCTGTCCTTTTATTGGTTTCCTTTTTGCATTCAGCAGAACAAATGATAACTACTTTCCAATAAATACCAAGTTTCACTTGTGTCTTAATTCTATCATGCCAATATTACCTCATTCAACCCAGTCAGACTTATTTAAACAGATATGGTCTCTAAAAATGACAAACCTCTTGTTAATCTCCTCTACATATTTACCTTTACTAAATATGCACTTTCAATAACCCTTGATTAAAATTAAAAAGTGATCATTTTACATTTTAAAATACTATGTTTTCACAATATTGATTCTACCCAACCATGAGCATGGGATGTGTTTCCATTTCTTTGTGTCATTAATGATGACTTTCAGAAGTGTTTTGTAGTTTTCTTGTAGAAGTCTATCACCTTTTTGGTTAAGTATATTTCTAAGTATTTTATCTATTTTGCAGCTGTTGTAAAAGAAGTTGAGTTCTTGATTTGATTCTCAGCTTGGTGGCTGTTGGTGTATAGCAGGCCTACTGATTTGTGTACACTAATTTTGTATCCTGAAACTTTGCTGAATCCATTTACCAGTTCAGGGAGCTTTTTGGATGAGGATTTAGGGTTTTCTAGGTATTACAATCATGTCATAATCAAAGAGGGGCAGTTTTTCTTCCTCATTACCAATTTGGATGCCCTTTATTTCTTTCTCTTGTCTGATTGCTCTGGGGAAGAACAGCAGTTGTGAAAGTGGGTATCCTTGTCTTGTTCCAGTGCTTGGAGTGGGGAATGCTTTCAAATTTTTCCCCTTCAGTATAATATTGGCTGTGGGTTTGGCATAGATGGCTTTTATTACCTTGAGGTATGTCTCTTCTATACCGATTTTGCTGAGGGCTTTAATCATAAATAGATGCTGGTTGACCGTACTGCCAAAAGCAATCTACAAATTCAGTGCAATTCCCATCAAAATACCACCATCATTCTTCACAGAACTAGAAAAAAAAATCCTAAAATTCATATGGAATAAAAAAAGAGCCCACATAGCCAAAGCAAGACTAAGCAAAAAGAACAAATCTGGAACCATTACATTACTGGAGTTCTAACTATACTATAAAGCCATAGGCACCAAAACAGCATGGTACTGATATGTAAATAGACATATAGACCAATTGAACAGAATAGAGAATCCCAAAACAAAGCCAAATACTAACAGTCAACTGATCTTCAAAAAAGCAAACAAAAACATAAAGTGGGTAAGTGATATCCTATTCAACAAATGGTGCTGGGATGATTGGCAAGCCACATACAGAAGGATGAAACTGGATCCTCATCTCTCACACTGTACAAAAATCAACTCAAGATAGATAAAAACTTAAATCTAAGACTAGAAATCATAAAAATTATGGAAGATAACATTGGAAAAACCCTTCTAGACATTGGCTTAGGGAAAGACTTCATGACTGTGAACCAAAAGCAAATGCAACAAAAGCATAGATAAATAGATGGGACTTAATTAAACTGAAAAGCTTCTGCACAGCAAAAGAAATAATCAGCAGAGTAAACAGGCAACCCACAGAGTGGGAGAAAATCTTTGTAATCTATATATCTGACAAAAGACTGATATCCAGAACCTACAAACAACTCAAACAAATCAGCAAGAAAAAAAAAACAATCCCATCAAAAAGTGGGCTAAGGACATGAATAGACAATTCTCAAAAGAAGATATACAAATGGCCAACAAACATTAAAAAAATGCTTAACATCACTAATGATCAGGGAAATGCAAATCAAAACCATAATGCGATACTACCTCACTTCTGCAAGAATGGCCATAAATAAAAAAATAATAAAATAATAGATGCTAGTGTGGATGTGGTGAAAAGGGAACACTTTACACTGTTGGTGGGAATGTAAACTAGTATAACCACTATGGAAAACAGTGTGGAGATTCCTTAAGTAATTAAAAGTAGATCTACCATTTGATCCAGCAGTCCCACTCCTGGGTATCTACCCAGTGGAAAAGAAGTTATTATATGAAAAAGATAACCACACACTCATGTTTATACCAGCAGAACTCACAACTGCAAAAATATGGTACCAGCCTACATGCCCATCAAGCAATGAGTGGATAAAGACAATGTCATATATATATATATATATATATATATATATATATATATATATATATTATATATATATATGTCATATATATATATATATATATATACACACACACACCATGGAATACTATTCAGTCATAAAAAGAAACAAAATAATGGCATTTACAGCAACCTGGATGGAATTGGAGACCATTATTCTAAGTGAAGTAACTCAGAAACGGAAAATCAAACATCGCATGTTTTCACTCATAGTGGGAACTAAGCTACGAGGATGCAAAGGCTTAAGAATGATACAGTGGACTTTCGGGACTCAAGGGAAAGGGTTGGCTACACATTGGGTTCAGTGTACGCTGCTCGGGTGATGGGTGCACTAGAATCTCAGAAATCGCCACAAAACAACTTATTTATGTAAGCAAACTACCTGCTCCCAAAAAAACTATTGAAATAAAAAAAACAGTGTTTTACAAATTTTATTTGTTAAGCACATACCTCAAAGAAGAAATGAGTGTAAAAGGTCATGGGCATATTATCTTCAGTTACTTCTTATAAGTCAGTCACCTTAATTTGAAGGAAACCTACAGAAATTCATTTTTGGAATATCATCATTTTGTCCAGTGATTTGAACCTGTCCTGGCAGCCCTTTTACGGTTTCCCACAGTTAATTTTAATATGCTAATAATGTGTTTAGGTTACTGCCATGTGACCTCTGAAATGATACCAGTCAAAAGGTTTGTGTTAGTTCAGAGAGCCTGAGAGTAAAGTTCTGTACAAAGCAACCATTAATACACAACCTTAGAGTTCTTCATTTAGAAAATGTGAAGAACAAATGTTTCTTTTCGTATTCCTTCAAGAAATAGCACACTACTCATACACCACTGTTAAGTCCTCACTATGTGCTAAGTATTGTGCTAAATGCATAAAGTTTCATATTATTAAATTGTTTTGCTTACTTAAAAGAATTATATGGCTGGGCGTGGTAGCTCATGCCTGTAATCCCAGCACTTTGGGAGACCAAGGAGGGCAGATCACGAGGTCAGGAGATAGAAACAATCCTGGCTAACACGGTGAAACCCCATCTCTACTAAAAATACAAAAAGTTAGCCAGGCATGGTGGTGTATGCCTGTAGTCCCAGCTACTTGGGAGGCTGAGGCAGGAGAATCGCTTGAACCTGGGAGACAGAGGTTACAGCGAGCTGAGATTGTGTCACTGCACGCCAGACTGGGCGACAGAGCAAGACTCCGTCTCAAAAAAAAAAAAAAAAGAAAAAAAAAAGAAAAAAAAAGAATTATACAATGCATGTATTAAGAAAAAAATGAGATAATTTCCCTGTTACCATCTTCAACACATAGTCTCAAATCTGAGAGGACACCGTTATTTTATTTTTGTAGTTTTTTATTTTATTTTCAAACTTACAAAGAAGATTCAAAAATAGTTCAAGGAAATTCCAGGTATCCTTCACTCAGATTCATCAATTCTAACTCTTCGCAACATCGATATTTTATTATTCTCTGTGTATATATTTATACAAAGATAATATTCTTTTTTAACTATTTGATAGTAATTTCAGGATACTGTATCCTTTTACATCTTAATATGCTACTTTACATGTATTTCTTATCAGCAACATATTCTCATATATAGGTACAATACAATTACCAAAATCTAGAAATTTAACATCAATGCAGTATTATCAAATTCACAGTGCACATTCTCAAAGTATCTACCTACAAATTTCTTATTACTTACAATAGGGAGTGATTTCACAATTGAAAACCTTAATTTGTACCACCCTAAATAAGTGATTAAAGTTACAATCAATAATATTGCAACAAATTGTGCACAAATTTGACATTACTTACTTCCTAAAATGATGACATAGTATTTCTGGGGAAATTCTGCTAAAAATGGTACCTGAATCTAAATATGAGGACACATCAAATAAACCAAAATTAGGAGTCATTCTGGTTAATATCTTGCTGTATTCCTCAAACATAAAGGGGTTAAGAAGACAAAAGGTAGTGACAAATTGTTCCACATAAAATACTTCTTTTTAATATTTTAAGTAGTAAATTTTATAAGTACAAATATGATATTTAGTTTTCTTTTCATTTATCAGTATATTACTGATGTCTTCATCCCTTATTTTGTTTTGACGAACTTTGCTTCTTTTATTTACTATCTTTATTAGTGTATAAATAATACTTTACATGCTTGTCCTGATTTATGTAAATGTTAAAGATTACATTGATTCTCAAATATAAAGGAGAGATATTTAAAATATTACTTCTTTCTGTTTGTGCTATATTATTATTACTATTATTTTACTTTTTAAATACAGGTTACAACATTTACATTCTGTGCTTTACCTATAATTAAGTTCATCAGGATTTTTCTATATGTTACATTTGAAAATTAAAAATTGATAAGTAGCATTTACTTTATTAGATTATAAAAATATTATTAATTTTAAAGGCTAATTAGATTAATTGGATCAACTACCATCTGCCTTTTTTCTGGGAATTTCTCCAAACTTTTGTATTTTCTTATTTTTTGTGCTTCCTAATTTTTTACATTTACTTACTTAGTTCTTTTTACGTATTTTCTATGACTTCAATGTGACCTTTTACAAATGGAAGTTACTTATAAGTCTGCAGGTTAAACCAGAATCCCTCTCTGTATATTATGCTATTTAATTTTTAGAATTTTTTCAAAATCTCAGTAATTCATCTGCAAAGAAGCAAAAACGTAGGCTATGATATTGTTTATAACATGGTTTCTATTTTGCCTTTATAACTCTAATACTTTTATTAATGTACCCTGCCTGATAATGTAATACAAAAAGGAAAATGAGAATGTAATTTAAAATTTATTCATTTGATATATTTTTTACAAAAAATAATGATTCAAGTAAAATCCCTATAAGGTATCTAAAATGCTAAGGAGTATGTTGCTGTCATTGGGTCTAATGTTCTTCATTAAGTCTACAAATTTGGTCAACTTCTTATTTTTTAGCTGTTGCAGACACTAACTCTATCTCTGTTTCCCCCTCAATTTGTCCTCATCAATTCCTAAAGTGTTTAAGATTTTCCACTAGAAGGAGAACCAGCAAGTGAGAAAGTTAGAAAAAGTAATGAGAGAGCAATGTAGGGAGGGAGTGAGGGAAGGCAGGGTAAACAGATAGATAATTAGGAAAATAGTAAATAGGCACAGATCTGTATGTCCAGTGGTTCACCACCACTCCATTAAGCTGTTAAGCTTTAATATGGATTTAATGTGATGGATGATGGCACCCACCCAAAACTCTAAAAGACTTAATGATGATTTAATTTTTTTTATATATTATAGACATTCTTTAAAAAATTAATGATAGTAACAATACTTCCTTGGCAATATTGTTCTAAATTTTTTTTATCTCTAATAGAGATTCATTGGGATAATGATTAAACTAGAAGAAGAATTAACATCATGCAGAGATAGATATTTTTATACATTTTGATGGTAACAGTTCATTTGTCAGAGAATCATCATGTCTTGTTAAATAGAAACATGAAGTAAACATTGGATGGATGTTTTATTATGCTTGTAGGAATATCCATGAATACTGAATAACGGGGAGATGTCCTAGACCAGTTATTTATCATTGCCTCTATCTGCTCGGTAATGCTGGAGCACTGACTTTCTGTTAGGTTTTGCCAGTAAATGGCTCTCAAAAAATGAAAGCTGAGAAGGAGAGAAGGGACTTTCTCCTTTCCACTTAATTTTCCTCTTAGTGATGCCTTGGCATTAGCAATTAGAGTCTAGCTTATTTTGGTACTCCTAGAAGCACCCTATCCTGTCTTTTCAGAGATACCAACAGTTGGATAGCATCCTATCCTCAGAAGTCTAAGCCTCAAGCCCATAGGGATTGTTTAAATAGTTTTTTCTCCATTTCTATAAAGTTATTCAAAGAGCAATAATTATTTTTAATGTTTCGTATTACATATATTTTTCAGTAATAACCCAGCACCTACATTCCCTTAGCAATATCGTGTCTATATTCTTTGAGTAATTTGACTCCAAATTACTTATTTAACTCAATATAAAGATTTAAAGCCAGTTTAAGAGTTCAAGACCAGCCTGGTCAATATGGTGAAACTCCCTCTCTACTAAAAAAAAAAAAAAAAAAAAATTAGCCGGGGATGGTGGCAGGTATCTGTAATCCCAGCTATGGGGCAGGCTGAGGCACGAGAATTGCTTGAACCTGAGAGGTGGAGGTTGCAGTGAGCCGATATAGCGCCATTGCACTCCAGCCTGGGCAACAAGAGTGAAACTCCGTCTCAAAAAAAAAAAAAATGAAAAAGATTTAAAGCCAATTCTTCAAAGGTAGAACATTGTATGGAGACAAACAGCTCAGTTATGAAAACCAAGGTCAAACCTCCAAATTGAATTGCATCTTAAATCTGTAGCAAGCATGGTTTGAACATTGATCTCTCTCATTCTGGGTCATCTTGAAAATTCACGTATTATTGAAATATTTCTATGGAAGATAAATGAACAAATAAGTTCAGAGAATTATGTTTCTGAAATTCTGAATTGAAACTTCCTGGAACAAAGGAAAACTTATTATAAAACAACATTTCTGGCCTATTTTATCTAATATAATTCCCTATCAACTATACTACAACCAGAATATTTATTTATATATAATTTTGGGTAGATTGCTCTGTAAGGTAGTCATTTTACAAAGATGTAGGCATTGTTTGGCAATATTTTAGTTCATCTATTTGTGATATATTGCATGCTGTTTTTCTTTCTGTGAAGACATTGTTAAATAAAATCTTAAGTGAAAAAAATCACTAGAACCACTTTAAAAATTGAAAATATATGCTATTACTTGAATCAATAAACTGGCTCTATTTACAGAATAAAATAAATATTTTCTATGCTTCCTAAAAATTCTACTCATACTATTTAGTAAATCATATATAAGGACCTATAACATAATCGATTCTACAAAAAAATGTGTAAACAAGTACTTAAAGCAGTTTTACAAAGTAAAGTTGATTGAATTTTGAAGCACTAGTTTGGTTGTGTAAAGCATAAAAATCTCCTCTAAAAGCAATCTAAACTCTTTAAAATTGGAAACATATTTAATCAACTATACTTTATACCATTCCACAAAAAATATTATGTGGTTTACAAAAAATGTACACAATAGAAAAATATGAAGTTTCTCATGAGTCAAAATAAATAAATCCAGTAAACCAAAAGGTAAAGTTAGCACCTAAGGACTCATGGCTTAAGGTCCCATATGGTTTGCTAGAGATAAGCTCTTATTTTATTGAATTTTCTGATTCTTGAACCTTGTTTTCCTTTTAGTGTTATCTGAGCATATCACCTCCGTATTCCAATTAATCTGAAAATTATGTTTTATGTTGTCTGAAACAGCCACCCTACTTTTACAGAAATTGCTTGCTAGTTGTAAAACACCATTGGCTCCTATGTACTACTAGTTTATTAGAATATAAAAAACTAAATCAGTAATTGTTTGGTGTTTTAGAAGAGTTTCTACACTTTAAGTTAGCATGGAGTGATGTTAGACTATGTAAATAGTTGATATTAAAATTGTAAGGATATTTTATTTTCTGGCTTGCCTTTTTTCTCTTTGATCACAAATCAACCTAAGAAAAATGTGGGTAAAATTTTGAAAATAAATATATTTGAATATTATCCAAAATATATTGAATAATACCTTCTTCCCATCCCCTCCCTCAGTCCAACAAATCAAAATGTCAGCTTCATAACACATTTTTAAAGTTTTAAGAATAAATAATAAAAAGATCATTCTCCCAATGTTATATTGCTCCCTCACTTAATAAAACACTACATTCTGAAATTTGATTTTTATTTTATATTCAGGATGGACGAAAAGAAAAAGAGGGCGAATATTTAGATACATTATATAGAGGCAGAATTATGTGAGTATTCAAGAATCAATTCCTCTCTCCTTTAAAGTTTTTATAAACTAAAACTGAATACTAGGGAGGAATATTGAATAATATACAGTGTTAATGACATTAATACACAATGTAAGAGCTCAATAACACTAAAAGTACAAGGGCTTTCCTTTATAGCTAAAGTGGACAATGCTGTTTGGATTCCACTCAAAAGAAGAACTTCCTTCAATGTATATGTTCTCCTACCAAATCGTCAAACCCAAGTGAATGAAATTATGGAATTATCTTCTTGGAAAATGTTGGGCCTGAATAGCAGACACTTACCTAGACAACTATATGAAGGATTTCAGCAGCTAACAAAAGTAACACAGCAGAAAGCACAGAAAAGGAAAGCAGAAGCCTGGTGGGTGCCTGTCAGAGTCCTAGCAGGCTCCAAAGACTTGATGCATACAATTTCTGGTGGTACTGTAGAGCAAGAAACAGAGTCACGGCTGTTTCTGCTGTTCAGACAAATTGTAAGTTAGTGTCCATAGGTATGCACACTACTCATGTAGTGATATGTGCACTACATAGCATGGGTGTGACTCAGTGGATATCAGTGTCTTGACAATTCCACAATCAGATAAATAATTTCTCTTTTCATAAGAGGAAATAAGGGAGAGTGTGGAAAAGGAATAGAGAATACCAAGCCTGACATGGCACCACCCTGAAGAATGGCATCTACTCCCCCTACTCCAAACGATAAAGGTGATAATTGTTCCCCACCCCTACCCACACTTACAACAGCATGATGCTCTAATCAATTAAGTGTTGTTATAGAGAAAATGCTACTTTACATTCTTTTCAATATTAATATGTTATCTTAACCAAAAAAACAAGAGAAAATCCAAATAAGCTCAACTAAAAATGAAACAGGAGGTATTACAACTGACACCACAGAAATACAAAAGATTATTCAAGGCTACTATGAAAACATTTACACACATAAACTAGAAAACCTAGAAGAGATGGATAAATTCCTGGAAAGATGCCAGCCTCCTAGCTTAAATCAGGAAGAATTAGATACCCTGAACAGACGAATAACAAACAGCAAGATTGAAATGCTAATTAAAAAAATTACCAACAACAACAAAAAGCCCAGGAATCGATAAATTCACACCTGAATTCTGGCAGACATTCAAAGAAGAACTGGTACCAATTCTATTGACACTCTTCCACAAGATAGAGAAACAGGGAATCCTCCCTTAATCATTCTATGAATACAGTATCACCCTAATACCAAAACCAGGAAAGAACATAAACAAAAAAGAAAACTACAGACCAATATCCCTGATGAACATAGATGCAAAAATCCCCAATAAAATACTAGCTAACGAAATCCAACAACCTAACAAGAAGATAATCTACCATGATCAACTGGGTTTCAGATCAGGAATGCAGGGATTGTTTAACATAAGCAAGTCAGTAAATGTGATACACCACGTAAACAGAATTAAAAACCAAAATCACATGATCATCTCAATAGATGCAAAAAAGGATTTGACAGAATCTTTGTGATTAAAACTCTCAGCAAAATCGGCATACAAGGGACATACCTCAATATAACAAAAGCCATCTATAACAAACCTATAGCCAACATTATGCTCAATAAGGAAAAGCATTCCCTCTGAGAACCAGAACAAGACAAGGGTGCCCACTTGCACCACTTCTATTCAACATAGTACTAGAAGTCCTAGCCAGAGCAGTCAGACAAGAGAAAGAAACAAGGGCCATCCAAATTGGTAAAGAGGAAGTCCAACTGTTGCTGTTTGCAGATGATATGGTTGTATACCTAGAAAACCCTAAAGACTCCTCCAAAAAGATCCTAGAACTGATTAAAGAAATCAGCAAAGTTTCTAGATACAAAATTAATGTACACAAATCAGTAGCTCGTCTATACACCAACAGTGACCAAGCTGAGAATCAAATCAATAATGCAACTCTTTTTACAATAGCTGAAAAAAAAAATACTTAGGAATATACCTAACCAAGGAGGTGAAAGACCACTACAAGGAAAACTACAAAACACTGCTGAAAGTAATCATAGATGACACAAGCAAGTGGAAACACATTCCATGCTCAAGGATGAGTAGAATCAATGTTCTGAAAATGACCATACTGCCAAAAGCAGTCTACAAATTTAATGCAATTCCCATCAAAATGCCATGATCATTCTTCACAGAACTAGAAAAAACAATTCTAAAACTTACATGGAACCAAAAAAGAGTCCACATAGCCAAAGCAAGACTAAGCAAAAAGAACAGGCCGGGTGCGGTGGCTCACACCTGTAATCCCAGCACTTTGGGAGGCCGAGGCGGGCAGGTCACAAAGTCAGGAGATTGAGACCATCCTGGCTAACATGGTGAAACCTCATCTTTACTAAACAACAACAACAACAGTAACAAAAAAGTTAGCCAGGCATGGTGGTGGGTGCCTGTAGTCCCAGCTACTCAGGATGCTGAGGCAGGAGAATGGTGTGAACTAGAGAGGCAGAACAAATCTGGAGGCATCACATTACCTGATTTCAAACTATACTATAAGGCTACAGTCACCAAAACAGCATGGTACTGGTATACAAAAAGGCACATAGACCAATGGAACAGAATAGAGAACCTAGAAATAAACCCACATTCTTACAGCCAACTGATCTTCAACAAAGCTAACAAAAACATAAAGTGAGGAAAGGACACCCTATTCAACAAATGTTGCTGGGGTAACTGGCTAGCCACATGTAGAAGAATGAAACTGGATCCTCATCTCTCACCTTATAAAAAAATCAAGTCAAGATGGCTCAAGGACTTAAATCTAAGACCTGAAACTAAAAATTCTAGAAGATAACATGAGAAAAACATTTTAGACATTGACTTAGGCATGGATTTCATGACCAAGAACCCAAAAGCAAATGCAATAAAATCAAAGATAAATAGCTAGGCAATTTGAAAGAAAACAGTTTAAAAAAACCTTAATCTTTACTTATTTAAAATAAAACCTGACATTTTAAAAAATGTCATAATGTCATTCAATTTTAAAATTGTATTCAAATACTAAATAGAAACTCTAAAGTATTACATTTTAATAAACATGCTTATTTTAGCAAGCATATTCCAAATCAGAATGTTAACTTTTTAAACTGATGTTGACAAAAGCATCCTATCTTGAACTTCATTTTGTAATTAGCTGTGTAGTTAGAAAACGTATATGCAGACTGCTATCACACCACAATAAAAGCATAAGCATCACAGGACCTGGCTTCTTTGTTCTGTAAAAGCCTAGCTAAGCAATGTAAAGTAAGGCATAAAAAATTTGGGCTTAAGTTTTATTATTATTTTCACATAGTTTTGTCTTAATTTAAAAAAAAAAACAAGATGCAGATATTCTTTGACTTCGTTCCAGTTCTGACACTTGGATTGGCATGTGATCATTATTATACAGTGTTTCATGGCTTAATTTTTTCAAGTATATAAAAAAGTATAAAATAAAAATAAAACTGTCCTCTTTCTAGACTTATATATAGACTTATTTATAACAACACTTTTATTCCTAGTATTACAACAGAGGTATGAATCTGAAATGCGTTTTTTTTTTACTTACTAATAAAATGTGTATTTTTCCTTATCTATGATATGAATGGATCATGTTTCATTCAAACATCCTTTTATTTGCAGATATCTTATTTATAATTGTTTAATAGTATAAATTACGCAGAAATGAATATTCTTATCAAATAGTTTTCACAAGATTTTCAAAAAGCGTTTTTCATGAAAATGTATAATCTAGCTATTGATATACAGAATTGCTCAGTTGGCCATATTCTTCCCATAACTAGACAAGGTGAGATTTTCAAAGCTGTGCAAGTCTTATTAGAAGAAGTGACATCTCATTGTAGTTTGTTCTCTACTTTTTACTGTTGAAAAGTTTAATCATACCTAAAAGTAATCAAATAATAAAATGAAGTTTTATAGATCTAGCACCTGAATTCAAGTTATTTTAACATATTATTTTTATTTTTAAAGCACTTGAAAGTTAGTGCAAATTTATAGAACTTCATCTACAAATATTTCAATATAATGTTATAATAATCAGGATTTGATCTCAGTTCAATTACAAGAGAAAATGAACAATAACACCATTTTTTAATAATTTCAACTTATTTTAAATTCATAGGGTACATGTGCTGGTTTGTTAAATGGGTATATTGTGTAATGCTAAGCTTTGCAGTATGATTGACACCATTACTCTGGTAGTGAGCACAGTACCCAACAGTTAATTTTTCATCACTTGCCTCCCTCCTTTCCTCCTTTTTTAGCACTCTCCAGTGTCTAGTGTGGTCATCTTAATGTCCATTTTTACCAATATTTAGCCCTAACTTATAAATTAGAACATGCAGTATTTGGTTTCTGTTCCTGCATTAATTTGCATACAATAATGTCCTCCAGATGCATCCATGTTACTGCGAAGGACATGCTTTGGTTCTTTTTTATTGCTGCATAGCAATCCATGGTGTATATGGACCACATTTTCTTCATTCAGTCCACTCTTGATGGGCACCTAGGTTGATTCCATGTCTTTACTATTGCAAATAGTGCAGCAATGAACATATGCACACATGTGTCTTTGTGGTAGAATGATCTATATTCTTCTGGGTATATACCTAGTAATGGGAGTGCTAGTTCAAGTGGTAGTTCTGCTTTTAGCTCTTTGAGGAATCACCATACTGCTTTCCACAGTGGCTGAACTAATTACATTCCCATCAACAGTGTATAAGTGTTCCCATTTCTCTGCAGCCTCACCAGCATCTGTTGTTTTCTGACTTTTTAATAGTAGCCATTCTAACTGGTATAAGATAGTATTTCACTGTAGTATTGATTTGCATTTCTCTGCTGATTAGTGATGTGAAGCATTTTTTCTGTGTTTATTGGTCATTTCTATGTCTTCTTTTGAGAAGTGTTTGTTCGTGTCTTTTCCCTACTTGTCTTTACAGAATTGCTCAGGGTTACTTGTTTTTTGCTTGTTGAATTGTTTAAGTTACTTATACATTCTGGATATTAGACCTTTGTTGTATGCATAGTTTGTGAATATTTCCTCTCATTTTGTAGGTTGTCTGTTTACCCTGTTGATAATTTCTTTTTCTATGCAGAAGCTCTTATTTGAATTAGGTCTCACATGTCAAATTTGGTTTTGTTGCAATTGCTTTTGAGGGCTTGGTCATAAATTCTTTTCCAAGATTGATGTCCAGAATGGTATTTCCTAGGTTTTCTTCTAGGATTCTTGTAGTTTGTGGTCTTACATTTAATTTTTTAGTTCATCTAATGTTAATTTTTATGTATGATAAAAGAGGGGTTCAGTTTCATTCTTCTGCATATGGCTAGCCAGCTATCCCAGCACCATTTATTGAATAGGGAGTCTTTCCCCATTGCTTATTTTTGTAGACTTTGTCCAGAGTCAGAGGTCTGTAAGTGTGTGGTTTTATTTTGAGGTCCCTGTTCTATTCCATTGGTCTATGTGTTTATTTTTTACTGGTACCATGCTCTTTTGGTTACTGTAAACTTATAGTATAGTTTGAAGTCAAATAATGGTATTCCTTTGGTTTTGTTCTTATTGCTTAGGATTGCTTTTGCTATTTGGGATATTTTTTGGTTCCATATGAATTTCACAATAGCTTTTTCTAATTCCATGAGAAATGACAATTGTTTGGTAGGAATATTGTTGAATTTCTAGATTGCTTTGGGCAGTATGGCAATTTTAATGATATTGATTTTTCCAATCCATGAGCATGAAATATTTTTCCATTTGTTTGTGTCAAATCTGATTTCTTTCAGCAGCGATTGTATTTCTTCTTGTAGAGATCTTTACCTCTTTTGTTATATGTATTCCTATATTTTTTTAATGGCTGTTGTAAGTGGCATTGTGTTCTTGAGTTGCCACTCATTTTGAACATTGCTAGTCTATAGAAATGCTGCTGATTTTTGTACATTGATTTTTAGATCCTTAAACTTTACTGAAGTCATTTTTAATATCAAATCTATGTTGAAAATATCTATTTTTTCCAAAATATTATTTTATAGCTGTATAATTTTAATGAGGGTCCAATGAAAGTTCATGTAACATATTCACCTGTGTGTCTTCTTTGTCTTTTTTGATGGAGAAAAATCCTCTTAGCTTTTACATTTTTGAAATAACATTAACTCTTTGAAAAGTCCTAGCCAGTTTTTCTATAAAATGCCTCAAACAGTGAGTTTTAGTAAGTGTTCCCTTGTGATGTCATTCTGTGTTCCTTTAAAACTTTATTCTTGTAAAGTAAAAGTTAAGCCTCAAGGCTTTATTGCATTCAAGTTAAACATTTTTTGCATAAATATTTCATGTGCAGTGATCCCTCTTCATTTTGCAACACAATAGGAGAGGGACGTAATATTGAGTGTCCTTTTATTAGTGCTGTTAGGATTATTCATACTAACCTCCAAACCTCTCTAATTTACAGATACAGTGTTTCACTTTGAATTTATTAAGAGAAGTGTGAGGTCTTACTTTGGAACTGAACATATATTGTTTCCCAACAGCATAAGCTACTCCTTTTAATATTTATTTGTAATCCTTGCCTGAATCTGTCATTGAAATGCAAATATTCCTTCTGCTTTTATTAGCAGGCATTTTTCTGTAATGGAGTGTTTCTCCAGCAATGAAGATAATTTACAGTTGGTCCTAAAAGGCAGAGAAATTATTGATTTTTTAAAATTACCAAGTTTCAGGGGGAAAATATGGTAATAATTATCTCTACTGGACGTTTTGTTTGTTTGTTTCTTTTTTTTTTGTTCATATATGTTAGTTGATTGTATTACTGCTCACCAAAACTGATATCTCTCCCTGCTGGAGGATTATATATGTTCTCCCTGTGGAACTCATACAGAGCTATATTATTAGTTTTAGCCAATGAAATATGAGCTAGTGCCATATTTTTTCTTAGCTGAAGGAATCATTACAGAATGATCTAGGTCGAGGCCACTCTGTCAGATTCACCCAAGAATGAAGACAACGTAAGACAACTAACTGATTTACAGTGGATATTTTGGGTAATCTGGCCTATTGTGAGTAATACAGTATGGACTCATAGATTTTAATTGTTTAGCTTCACTTAATTTCATTCAATATATATTTATTGATCATATTTAATAAATTAGGAACAAATATGTTTAAAAGTATATTTTACTAGAGGTAGGACAATGGAAAAGAAACCAGAAACAGAAACTTATGCAGGAGGAATGGAAAATAATGTATGAAATACTACTGAGAGACTGAGACAAGGTAAAATTGAAAACTGACCATAGAATTTGTGTGATGGAAGTATGAAAGCCTTTAAAAGGCAAAAGGCCAACTGCTGCTACCAACTACTATTTTGTTGTAGTGAAGTATTCAGTGCATAGATGTAGGAGAATGGAAGTGAAGACAGTTTTTACAAACCATCCTGGTTTGAGCATTTTTTTTATGAAGTTGAGAATATTTACCATGGCTAGAGTAAGCCTTGTGAAAGGATAGTTGTTTTTGTTGTTGTTGTTGTTGTTTGTTTGTTTTTTAATTTAGAAACTTAGCCAATGTTGCTGGCAGTATTAGTGAGCCCATTTGCCAAGTATATAAAATTTTCTTTAAGTTTTGATTTTGTTTTCTTACCCTGATAGACGCAAAAAGAACATGTTTCAAGTTTATTTATAAAGTACAATTACTGTGATTTTTCCATCCCCCTGGTCTCCCGACTATGTCCCAATTGTTGTACAGCTTCAATGAAATCCCCATAAATCATCTGGTCCATCAAAGTCATTTCCACTTCGCTCTATCATTGTTTTCCTCACTTCTCCTTCTCCTCTTTCTTCTTAAATTTACTTTCTTACCATTTCTTTCCCTCGTAAAGACAGATATGCACCTTTCATTTTATGTTATTTATTCTATAAGAAAATAAAAATGGTGGAATTCTGAATAGATTCTTATTCTATTTGTTAGGGAAATCCAAGTCCTAACTCACTGGTTTGAAGTGTAGCCAGATAATTAGGCTGACATTGATAAAATTACCTCACTGTTTGCTTTCAGTAAAGACTCCTAGTTCCTCTACTATACGTACCAAGCAGTCAACATGTTGTTAGTCACTATACTTAACTGTTGTGTGGCTAGATTTTCAGTGAGAGTATGGGATATGAGGCACATTTCAAGTAAAAAGGATTAAATGTAACATATTGATGTGTGTGTGTATGTGTATGTGCTTGGGTAATGCTATATATATATAGTATATATACTTGTGAGCTGTGTAACCATTGGCAAGTCACTTTACTTTTGTCAGCCTCACATTCTTAATTTGTAAAATTATGATAGATTCAGCCCTTCCTATCTCACGCACTATGTTTGGTATGTACATATGGATGTGTGTGTGTGTGTGTGTATGTGTGTGTGTGTGTTCCTATATAGCATTACACAGACACACACATCTATATATCTATATATATCTATATCTACAGATATACAGATATATATAGATATATATGCCAAACATAGTGCATGAGACAGGAAGGGCTGACACTAACCTAATTTTACAAATTATGAATGTGAGGCTTACAAAAGTAAAGTGACTTCCCAATGGTTACATAGCTCACAAGTGTTGAGCTGAGTTTCAGACTAAGAACTTTTAAGAACTTTTAGGGCTTCAAGGCCTTCAACTTCTGAAATGAACCTCCAAAACACCATGTCTTCTTTTTTTTCTCCCGCCATAAAAAGCTAACTATTGGCAACAAAGCATATTCAAAATCTTGAATATACTTCTTTGTTTCTGATAAGAGCTGAAGAGTTAAATTAGTTAATGTACAAGAGTCAGCAATTGAGAGAAAATAAATTAATACACCAATCCCTGCTATTCTGTGGACATTTTGAAGCCTGCTTTTTTGACCTAACAGTTTATCATTCAGGGAAAACAAAACACATTTTTAATTAAATTGCTTGGGAAGTCACAAATTTTTGTTGCCACAATTTCATCACCCCTCATATAAGTTATTTTTAACTTTTTATGTTTCTGTCAATGTTTGGAATCTTCAATCTTTTTATAAAATAAATATCGGAGGGCTATGAAGAGACAATTTCAACAAGACAATTTCAACAGAGTGGATTGGGGAAAGGTGCTGGAGGATAATAGATTTCCTTGGCAATAGGAAGAATAATATTTGGAATTTGTTTGTTTCTCAGCCAGAGTTAGCTACTGTAAGTTAAATCCATTCATGTTTCTTTGCTACAGATAAGCTTTCATTTTCTTACTCTATGTAAGATAAACTGCTCACAATTCTTTTCAATTAATGCTGTACTACATTGTAGCTTATGGGACTAATTTAGTATTGCACAACAAAAATTTTTATAGGCAAATTTAAGTGTCCTCCTTAAGAAACCTGTTTTTACCAATACTTTGCAACACATTAACTGATCAAACTA
Source organism: Nomascus leucogenys (assembly GCF_006542625.1). NCBI lineage: Eukaryota > Metazoa > Chordata > Mammalia > Primates > Hylobatidae > Nomascus > Nomascus leucogenys. Next base: position 22,161,959 of record NC_044387.1, read on the forward strand.
CATTATTTATTTATTTTTATTCACTAACACTCTTTATCAGCTTTGCTGAATATAAAAAAGGTACAACTTGAATAACTTAGCTGTTCATTTAATCAATAATTTTACTTAGACATCTGCTTTGCCAAGGTTACTCAATTAAGCACTGATGATTACAATAGACAAATACAAATGGAAGCATATTAAACCATCTGTGAATGGGTGAAAAGTACTACTAATTAAGAAATATTAATTAATATTTTATTATAACTTATTTATTTAGGTATTTATGTCTGTTTCCCTCCTTTCACTAGGCTGTATGTACCTGTGGGTAAGAATTGTGTCTAGCATCATTATTTTCCAGTATTTAATACAATTATTGACAAGTACCAAACATTGTTAGAAGCATGCCTGAGTTGATTAAATCTACTTTATATATGTGTTAAAAATCACTTTAAATAGCATATCCTCAAATAACAGGGGATTTGACATTCAGGTACAGTTGTATATTTCCTATTTTTTACCCTGTTCAATGTAAAAATATACACACAAACATATAGCTATATAACACATAAATATCCATGAATGCAAAAAGTGCATATACATTTTGGAAGACTTTTGCTCTTCTAAATCCAGAATCTATACTTGAGAGAAGAAATATACTAATTGTCCTTGCAAAAATCAAGAATATTTACTCAAGTAATCTGAAGATATTTAAATGCAGGTTCTGAGAATTATAGATGTTCATATTCCTTCCTGGTATATCTGAAAATGAAGAAAAAGTAGAAATAAAATTTTGCTATCATATTTTAATTTTAATGATAGTTATTAATGCTATTGTTTTTATAGATATTTTAAGGAAAATTATGAATATGCATCTATAGCTAATCTTTACTGAAAAGACATAAACAGATAAATAGGTATAATTAACAACAAAAAACAATATGTACTGATTACATACCGAACATTCTTAAAAATATCTTTCTACTGTAACTATTCAAAACATCACTTAGAAATGAATCATCCCTGTACACAGTTTAAACTTCCACAGATTTTGGTCGATTCCAATTATTTCATATCATGCCTCTACAACATTGTAAAATATGTCATGAATAATAAAGTAGGAATCAATCTCAAAGATTATCTATTTAGCCTCCCACAGAGGAATTCCCTTTGTCATACTTCTGCTATATGTTTATACGGCTCAAATATTTAAACTTGTTACTACAAAAAATCAGCTAATTTTCATTTTTAAACTCTTCTAATTTTTAGTGGTTTCTCAAATTATGCTATAATGTTCCTCATGTAACAGTTACTAGTTCTGTCCTTTAACACAAAGTTATTAAGTCGAAACTTATTTCTCAAGACAATTGTAAGATTACCCATTAATCTCCTGTTTTTCAAGCTAAAATCTCTTGCTCCTCTAAATTTGTTTCTTATGATAAGCCCCATTTTTATCTTGTTCTACTCTCAGTTAATAAGTCATAACGATTAAATAATATTTCTAAGAAGAAAAGAAATCTCATCACTAATGCTAAAAAAGGGCAAATATCAATTGCAATAATTAGACTATGATTTCCAAAATTGCGCTTTTTTGTAGAATTTTTGAGCTTCATAACAGCTAAATGAATTGTTATTGCAAAAAGCACTTAAATAAGATACAAAACATAGTTCAGAAACAGAGAAAAGACAGGTAATTTTATGATTGTTAGCAAAATAAAAATGTGATAGGAACCATTAAAGAATTTCTCTTTGAGCTGAGTTACTAGAAGGGTTTTACATCTTCACAAATGAGACTGTGGCATACAGGATGAGTGAGGTAAGTCAATGATCAGGTAATGCATATTTTTGTTTGTTTGTTTGTTTAAGTGAGTAGAAATAAAGAACAATTTAAAATAAATACTCTAATGGTCATAAAAGGATTAAAGTATCAATAAAACAAAAAGTACCTACTAATAATCAATAAAGGAAGATAAAATAAAGTGCAGTTTTCAAGAGGAAAAGTAAGAGGTTGAAATGCTTTTAAAGACAAAATACATCAGTGAAAGATGAGATGGAGGGTGGTTGATGACATTTTAAAATGCACACGACATAAAAAAAGCAATACTCTCGTTTAATTAAAAAAAAGTTGTCACTGCTTAGAATGTCTGCCAACTGAAATTGTGTCTATAAATCTTCTAACTACCCATTTCTCCTGTGCTGTAAGAGGACCTGAATGTCTGGCCTGGCATTGTTTATCATTTGCATTATTTTTTGCATTATTGTTTGCATGTTTATAGTTTGCATTGTTTATTGGGGTGGGCAAGGGGGATGAGGATAATGTAGATAAAATTGAAACTCAGGAAGTAGAGAGCAATGAATGTTGAGCTGAAGAGAGTTAGATGGGCAAAGGGCAGAGAGGATGGCCCTTAGAGAAGGAAAACTGGTGTCCTTAAGAGCAGGGCAAAAATTCAGTGGCTCTCCAGTGTAAGAAAGAAGACCCCAGTCAAATAATGGGTGTCAGAATATTAAAGAGAGTTTAAAAACCAGAGAGAGGGTAGAAGGCAAATAGGTAAGTAAACTAGGTAGGGTCTGTGTCAGAGCCTGTTAGCTAATACTGGTTAAAGTGTAAAAGAACCAGGGGCACAATGGACATTATCACTGCCCTACCTCTCCAGAAATAGCCATTAAGAATGGCCAATCAGGCCAGGTGCAATGGTTTACGCCTTCGATCCCAACACTTTGGGAGGACAAGATGGGAGGGTCGGTTAAAGCCAGGAATTCCAGACCAACCTGCACAACATAGAGAGACCTCATCTCTACAAAAATAAAAAGAAACAAATAGGTGTGGTGGCATGTGCTTGTAATCCCAGCTACTCAGGAGGCTGAGGTGGGAGAATCATTTGAGCCTAGGTGAGGCAGCAGTGAGCCATGATTGTGCCACTGCACTGGCTTTAGCCTGGGTGATAGAGTGGGACCCTGGAGTCCACTCTTTAGCCTCCCACAAAGGAATTCCCTTGAGATAAATTCCCTTGTGAGAAAAAATAAATAAAATAAAATAAAATAAAATAAAATAAAATGAAATGAAATAAAAACGAATGGCTGATCAGCAGTGTCTGAAGTGAAAGGTTAACTGCTATGACATTTCTCACCAAAGATGCTGAGAAGAGAACTGACCCTGGAGTAAGACTGTCGAGGTTATCCATATAACCTAAGGCAGGTTATTCAAACTCTCTGAACCTCACTACCTGCATCTGTAAATGGAGCTAGTAATAGAACTTACCATATACTATTTTATAAAACATTAAATGAGATAATTTATATAATGTGCTTATAAGACAGTATGGTTCCTAGTAAGTATTCAGTAATTGTTGGCTTTCATAATTATATCAGGTAATTCTACATTAATATAGATGTCATAATTTCCTTTTCACAAATGCAAAAAAAAATCCCAGAGAAGTTCATAAACATTATTAGCCTTACATCACTAGAGAAACAACCTTTTTCCTCAAGTTCTTCTAAAATATTTCATGTCCATTTATCATATTTCTGGAACATGCCTATTTGTTCTAAATTCTTCTTCCCTCACACTCTTTCTCCTTCTGGATCATCTCCTCTGAAATTTTCCTGAGTAGAGGGCTTTTTGTGGGTCATCTAAAGTTAGCCCATATCTCTTCTGGGAACAGAACAGCTGGAGAGGATTTCAGCTGTATCCATATGTGCATTCCAAAGGGTCAGGGAGATCTCTAAGGACTTTATTAGCTCAAAATGCCTGTCTATCAAAGTGGCAGGTCTTCCCAGCATTTCCCTACACCTCATCCATGGCCTCTAATGTCTCCTTGACACACTGTCTATTGGGAAATCATATTATTTAGTCTTGCAAATTTTTAATTAGCTATCTGAGGAGAGGGAGAGATGTGTTGTCAAGATATAAGAGGAAGATAAATTAGAGAAATGCTGAGAATAAAGGTATAAAGAATAAATACAGGACATTGTAAATGACAACTGGCTTGAGTCAACAAGTGGGAATACAAATCAGAATTGTGGCAGAAACTATGAAAATTACTTGAAACTCTGTTTATATTGGCTTTGTTGTGAAAATGTCTGCTTAAGCAGCTTAGATATTGTTAAAAAATAGAAAGACATGTTTACTGAGCCATCAAAGGTATTCTTAAAGTGAATGCAGTATAAACAAAAGCATGAGTATAAAAGCATGATTTTGGAAATTAGAGAGACATAGACTAAAATACTCACCTTTTAAAAATATTCTGATTACTTGGACAAGTTAAAGTTTCTGAGTCTGATGTCCAAATCAATAACAGTTAGACTAAAATCTCCTCTTGAACACTGTTGCCAGAAATGAGTAGGCATCACTATGTAAAACTGATATAACAATATAATACTGTTTTAATAGTGCTGTATGAGTACTTACTCTGTGTTTAATACTTTATATTACAGTGTTTGGGACATAGATGATGTTCATTAGGTTGTTGCTCTTGTTAGTTAAATACTACAACTTTAGCAGGGTAATCTTAGGAAACAAAATGTAACTTCAGATTATATACCAGTTTGAATTATCGCATATGCAATCCGATTATTTTATTTCCCATTGCAACTGCCTTAATTCAGGCCTTTATCAATCATTATCCAAATGACTGTGTGGTTGGCCCAGCTTCTATATCTCTTTAGGATTTTGTTCTTCCCATCCTCACCCCTGGTAGAGTGGAGTCTTAAACAATGAAGAAACATTGTGTTAGTCTAAAAAATATTATAATATTAAGAGTAAATCAACATTAGCATGAAAAAATTTGTTTTGTTTTACATGTGTTCCTCCTGGAGGAATACCAGGATCCAGGCACAACAGGTTTTTCTGGCCCTGACAAACAGTTGTACAGGATAAACCAGGGATTCTGAAGAAATAGAGATAGATATGGAATAAGAGAGAGAAATCAGCGAGAAAGTCAACTTCTGGCTTTCCTTCTGAGACCGACTCGTGTTTCCTGAAAGGCGATTATCATTGGTTATAGACAAGACTGCATTTTTTCTGGTAATATACTGGATTTGCACATAGTTGCAGACTTTGTATGACATAAAAGCAGGCTGGTATTTGTCGAGTCTCTCTTTTGAGATTGTTAAACTCTGATGCAGTAAGTGATTGCCCTGAATCTTATTACAGTTGTTAGAAACTATTACAATAATGATGCATAGGATGAGGTGTAGATTTAGCCTTAGAAAGTATGATCCCTGACTCTTTAGGAAAGAGGAATCTAAAAAAGCAGATACCTTAGCACTAGGACAGTTGTAGTTATGTAGATTTTAAAAAAGGATTTTCTAACTAGATTTTAACTAGAAAGCCAGCCAAGACTGTACCTTTTAGTTTGAGTTTATTAGGATGAGCCATCAAGCAAAGTTTCTGCATGACATATTAGGAGAGGGAGCCCAGGATGAGTAATGCTAAGACTACAGACATTAAAGACATTCCAATGTCTCATTCCTGGGAAAAGAAACAAGTGACATGTAGGCAATGAAAGAGCTAACGGAAGGATTCCAGTCAATCCTGGATTGTACCCCATTCCCCAAGGGATCATTTGCTATCAGTGTTAGGAAGGAGATAGGATAAGCTAGCCAGACATTCTTTTATGTCATCAGATTGCAAAAGTCCAGAGTTTTTATAGGGCATATTAGCAGATACTTGGCTTTAGAGACTGAAATGAAGTGTTCCAGATACCATAAAACAAGAATGTTACGGAGACTTTCAAGTCTTTCTCTTAGATTGTTGTAGACACCTAAACATCTTATTTGACTGCTCTGATGTAAGTTTTTGATGAAGTAGAAAACGCCAAGAATGTTCTCTAAATCCAATTTGTTTTTAATTTTGCTGTCAGACTAAAGATAATTTTACTAAGAGCAATAGCAACAAAGGAAGCTAAAGAAACCTAGTGAAACTTGTGACATCGGGAACTTACAAAAGAAAGAGGGATAATAGGCTGCACACCAGGCAGCTTCCTGTGTTACTGATAAAATCTTAAGTCCATTACTACTTCCATAATTGAGGATATAGGAGTACTGCCAAGTGTAGTATGAAGATGTGGAGATATACCAGTAATGCAGAAGAAAGAGAAAATAATACCAGTAAAATAAACGTGATCTTCTTTCAAAGTCATGAGATTTCTGCTCTAAACATGAGAGATTATCCTTAATTCATTCATTTATTTGTTCAATGTCAAGAACTGTGAAGACTTTGATATTTTTACCCTACTTACAAACTACCAAGTTAGCATGGATACTGCCAGGAGACATGAGACTTCTGAGTCAGAGACAAAGGACTTCATCACTCACAACAACAATGGGAGCCAGAATATAAGCATTTTCTTGTGTCAGTTCCTCAAGCACAATTTTCAAAAGGCCATGTGAAGACAGCCAGATGACACCTGTCTATTTAGTAGGTTGCGTTGAGAGGGAAACCTAAGTTTAGGGAACACAGATCTTCTATAAGGAATAGTAAAAATATTTGCTTTCTTTAGATGGAGACACCATCAATCTTTCCAGACTGTGTACCATGAAACCATCTTAGAAAAGACAATCTGAAAAAAAAAAAGAAAGTCAGTGATTCTGCTCGTAAATCATACACAGACACAAAAGAACCATGGAGAATTGTTCCCTATTAATATCCACCTCTTATTTCTACATTATCTTGCATTTTGGCAAATTTTCTTATGAGTACACCACTCTGTTGGCCATTCTAAGCAACAGAAGCAGGAAGAAAATTGAGGCTGCTCAATTTGTCCCATATTTATTGTTGGTAGAAAGGCTACTATCAACAGGACTTCAAGTAACAGGATGAAGTAAACCTGTGGTATCACTTTCAACCTTGTATACCAGGGTTCTAGACCCAACCAACTCAACAACTCCTTTAAAGCATCAGGGTCTACCTGAGATGAAGAATGAATTTATTTTTATTTTTATTTTTTCCCATATTAACCTTTCCACCTGGCTTGAGGCACTAATCCAAGTGCAATAGAATATATGTGAGATTGCACAGAAAGTGTCTTGGTTTTCAGGCACAAAGTGTAGAGTAATTATTTCTTCCATAACAACTTTGGACAGTGAAGTGAGGCCTGAATATCTTTCAGGGCCAAAATAGTGTTACTAGTTACTTCAGACAAAATCAGGAGCAAATTTCATATTAACATTTCAAATTGTATGACTTCCATTATAGGGATAATTGTATACAGGTTTCACATAAATAAGTCACTTACCTCTGGAAAAATCACCAAAGGGTTGCCTCATTTCAGGGAACTCTCCATAGTTATTTGAAAGCTACATATTATACTGATGTAATTCTGTTAAATACTTGAAGATATTTTATGGTCATTCATAAAGGGCAAGTTACCATGTCTTCAGAGGGTAGTCAAGTTAATGCCTGGCTTGTAAGCAGAAGTGCAATTTCATAGATCTACATAGTATCCATAGAGAAAAGTATAATTACAAATTTTGTGCCCCACATGGGACTTATATTATGAGGGTCACAGGTTGATAGTGCCTATGAAGTGTCCTCCCAGCTAGCTGGCACATTTTAGAATTCCCAATTCAGTTCAAATAGAATGTTTCTTGAGGGATTGCCTGACATGTCAGTACAACTTACAGTATTTTGTCTGTGCCAACAGCAAGGTGGCATTCATCTACTATATGGAATAACTGAATAATATCTGTGGAAAGTGGAGTGCGAGAAACATCCCAAGGTGCTGACAGTTATTTTGCATGGGATATGCAGGAACTGAGGGCATCCTCTGCTGTTTTCCAGTTGACTTCACAGTGAATTTTAGGAAAGCAGCATTCAAATCATGGTCATATTTCCATGTGGTAAAGGATGAAAGACTCTGCTGTCATTTAAACTGAAAGCACTTTCCAAAGTTTGGGAGAGGCACACCAAGGAGTTTTTTCATCATGAGCAACTCTTCAGGGTGATTCTGAAAGACAATTATCATTGATCTTCCTTTCTTCACCATAATTTCTGAATTCTGAGATATTTCCCGGGTACTGAGTTTGTTCTTCTCTTTCCTTTGCTATAGAATTGCTATGTATCAATTCTGGAGCTAAAAATTCACCTTTCCCCAGTCATACTCTACTTGAACCCACAACTTTAATCCATAAGGGCCAGGGACATAAGAGACAAAAACTACATCCGTATGTCTGCTATTTTGGTTGGCGTGGACAACAATACAGGGACTTTGGGAGTAATATATTGAACAAACGGTCTTTATTGTTATGACACAGGAATATGCCAATCTAAGAAGAGCATCCAGGTGGTTGAATTACAATAGAATTTAAATCCTTTGAGTCTGTATTGGCCAGTCTATTCCTTGGAGAGCACACCAGCCAGTCCAGCATGGTGATGACATTAGGGAAAAGAAAAGGTATCATGATCAAGAATGAACAGGGTAGAATGCCAACTGTTCATAATAGATCTATGTAATGCACTCTTTTTGTCCTGATGATTACCCAGGAAGTAGCCACTTTCTGGGGATAGCCACTGAACTCTCTTGCTAAAAGCTGGGGACTGAGAGCTCAAAATCCTTTTGAATTGATTTTTTTAAGAAGGACATTCCAATTCTCAGCACAACCTGATTTCTACAGATAGTTTGGCATAAGGAAAGTCTATTGAAGTCTATCTTGATTATCAAGGTGTTGTAGAGTGGGTTTCATGATAGAAGATATTCCATTGTCAGACTGTAAATATTTCTGGTTCTAAAAACGAAAAATGTAAGACTTTCATTCCAAAGGCCACAATAGTGTAGCTGCAGTGGGCTGATAGAATTTAAACCGTAACACTGCAACCTAAAAATGGATCAATGATGGTGGGACAGCCCTGATAGCCTCAAGAAGTGTTATCCCACTAGAGCTTTCCAGGAGTCATCAGAACTCAATGCCATGTAGCCTTCCTTGCTTCAAAAGCAATTCAGAAAATGTGTGATATATTGATGGACACAGTTAGCAATGGTAGCAATCTGAGTGGTGTAAGGTCAATCTCCAGCTCAATTACTATCTTATGAGTGAATGACCCTTAACATGACATCTACGTGAAGGACCAAGATGTTTCTATAAGGGATAGCAATTTATTTCCACAGTTCAGTGCCCTAGAATCTGCCAATTTGTAGAAATGTATAAGCATCTAACATATAAATTCCTATTATAAATTTTGTTGTGAAATTGGTTATAAATCAGTTGTAAGATAAGTAAAAATGGTACATTAAATTGGTCCAATGGAGCAGCCCACAAGGTCCATTTAGCTTCTTTCCCTACTGTGAACAATGTCTAAACCCCATCAGCTGGATTTGGGCACTCTCACCTGCCAGGGAACCAGGCAGTATTATAACTTGGGCATCAGTATCTAATAAAACCACTGAAATTTGACGCTATTTCCTGAAATATAATACCTCAGTATGCTTACATAGGTCTGAATAATGTTATTTATCTTTCTCTTAAATAGGTCTGAATGATGTTATTTCTCTTAGGAGCCTTGGCCCTATCTCTAATTATCTTTCTCATTGAAATGACTGAGGTTGTGGTGGGGGACAGAGGAGGATCAGGGGATGTACATAAACAAAGCAACCTTTTATCATAAAGTAAGTTTTCACATCAGTTTCTACTGGTGTGATAACAGCTTGGGATTCAAGTAAATGAATTTCCAATGTTTTTATTCTTCTCAAAGCTGTATATCGGGTGATATGTGATGATTGACACCATCTATTTCAGCCTTGGGGGACATTTACCTTTCATCAAGATCTACCAGCAATCAAGCATTATTTATTGAAAAATTTCCATATGTGCCATATAGAGAAAGGTAACTCTGAAATGTAAATCATATTCCTCATTCTCAAGAAATTAACACTACATTTGGGTAAGAAAAACAAAACAAAAAACACAAGCAACAACAACAATAACAAATAACAACTGGAAAGAGATTATTGTCAAAAAAAATTGAACCAAATAATCTGAAAGATACAACATTATGCTTTGTAGTAAATTGAACATGGTAGTTTCATAATACAACAAAAGCAAATTTTATTTAATTACTATGTATTAAGGCAATAAAGACCATTTTGAACACAAATAAGAAAAATTTTATTAATAGTTGACTACATCAGAACAATGATTCAAGACTTCAGAAACTAATTTTACCTAATTAGTATGACAGATTTTTATTTTAAAATGCATTTCCATACCCCAAATAGCTACTTATTAATATCTTCATGATAAATACCAAAGTAAGCAATAACCTCCATCGCTGTCAATATCAGCGAGTAGAAATACTGACGGTTTTCCTGCCATTTAAGCAAAACAGCAATCTCATCCTCTCCTAATTCTGTGAGCCACCCACACAACAAACTTGTACATTGGAGGGCAATTGAACTAAATAACATAAGGTAGGGAAAATTACAATTTTTTTTTCAAGATTAGGCAATCTACTCTCTATTTTCACAAGATTCAATTTTTTAGCTCTCACATATGAGTTAGAACATGTAATATTTATCTCTCTGTCCCTGGCCCATTTCAATTAACATAATGACTTCCAGTTCCAACCATGTTGCTGCAAATGACAGGATTTCAATCTTTTTTATGGTTGAATAATATTCCATTGTGTATATATACATACATATGCGTATATATATACACATACACACACACACACATTTTATTTATTCATTCATCCACTGGTGGACAATTCAGTTGATTCCATAAATCTTGGCTGTTGTGAATAGTACTGTAATAAACAAGAGAATACAGATAATCTCTTCAAATATATTGCATTCCTTTCTATTTTTAAAAGAATTAACTGCATGTACATATAAAACAAGTGAGGGAGTAGCTTGACAAGAGAAAATATATGTAGTTACAATGGTATTGATCTTGCAAGGTCTTTGGTGTAATTTGCTATTTTTTACTAAAATGTTATGAAAGAGAGATTAGTAAAATGATTCCAGTAACAAAATGCAACATGGACTGATATACAGACAGCCCGAATCAAAGAAGGTGAATGAATAAGACTCATGCAGTAACATACAAGGAAATGAAGCAAAGGCAGTAGCAAAGGGAAGGGAAAGAAAGGGCAAATGTAAAGGACACCCCAAGTGAAGAAATTATTCACTGAACACAACTGACAAAAAGAGGAGATTTAGTGAATTAAAGAGAAGGAAGAATCATAGTAACTTAAAAAATGCTGTATTTGTTAAAATATAAAAATAAAAACACTATAATTAGAACAAATAGGAAGGTGTATAATAATTAGTCATTTAACCAACTGAGGTTTGTACCAGTTGCATGTAAGTTGATTAGAGAATGTAGGACTAAATTCTAAATTTGGAAATTCTTCTCATTTTTCACAAAATGTCGAGTGAAGATCACACTAAGGTAAAATGAAAAACCCACAAGTTCTTGAAATATTTTGGTATCTCGTTATAGCTGAAGTACTGCTGTATTCAAACAACACAAAGAACTGATGAGATCTAAACTATATTTTTTAGAAATTAAAAATCTTAAGACTAAATTCTCAGGGACTACACACTTAGGAGCTTTCTTAAAAAACGAAAACAAAAACAAAAAACTCCTGATAATATTGAACGTAGTAATCACTGTTTTATTTATGTTAAACAACACCAAATAACATCTAAATTCTTAAAGTATGTACTGGAGTACTGCCCAAATCCATTAATGGTATCTACAGCTATGTTGGTGATCTCTTTTCCTTTTTAAAATTGCAGTGTACAAGATAGGCTGAAAGAAAAGATTACTGTATTTATTTATTTGAACAAATGATGCTATAGAAAAACACATATTGAAATAAATTTTACAAACAGTCAGGCACAGTGACTTATGCCTCTAATCCTAGCATTCTGAGAGGCTAAGGCAGGAGGATCACTTGAGCCCAGGACCTGGAGATAGTCCTGGTCAACAGGCAAGACCCTGTCTCTACAATAAAACATAAATAAATAAATAAATAAATAAATAAATAAATAAATAGCTTGGCATGGTGGCATGCGTCTGTTGTTCCAACTATTAGAGAGGCTGAGGTGGAGGGATTGCTTGAGCCCATGAAGTCCAAGGTGCAGAGAGCCCTGTTTGCACCACTGCACTCCAGCTTGGCTAACAGAGTGAGACCCTGCCTAAAAAAATTACAAACAGAAACAAAACAAAACAAAAAAACAAAAACAAGAGAAAAACAAACAAGTTCATGTATAATTTAACATGTATATTTTATACTCTTATGTATATGTAAAATATTCACGTATATATAAAATATTTTATATATACATGAGAGTATATATACATAAGTATGTATATATAAAATCTTTTATATATACATGAGTATGTATATTTTATATATATTCTCATGTATATACAAAATATATAATGAGTAGTTCTCAAAGAGGTGACTCACCTCTTTGGTGAATTTCAGATTATATAGCACCTTCTTCTAAGTAAATTCTTAGAGAAGTGGTAAAACAAACAAAAAAGGACTTTAAGTTGTTATGGGCAGCAACTTGGGGGAAGGTGAATCAATGATAGATAAATGCTAGTTATCTTGTTAAAATTTGTTAATATAGATTCCTCTCGTACCTTCTCCAGGCTGATAGGGTCCAAAGCTGTCTTCAATGGCTAACATTTGCGAGTGGGTTTGGGGAGGGCAAGGTAACATTTTTCATTATAACTCTATCGTGCTTTTAGGCAAGCAGATGGAGGGCAGTGAGCTTTCCTGCATCTGCTTCTTCTTAATTATCTTTAGCTCAGTAATCTCTCGTATTTTGGAGTGGCATCTTCTCATCTCCCACATAGGAAATTTTAGATAGATTACAATCAATTTGGATTTTATAGTGAAAATCATGCTCCAGTTTTACTTAATGCATTTCTAAGAATGAATTTTGCTGGAGTGTTATTATCTTCTGCAAGTTAAACACATATTTTTAGTTTTCCAGTTCTTACATTAGAAAAGATCCCTCTAAATGAGGATTCATTTAGTCTTGCTACTCAGTGTGGTTCAGAGACCAGAAGAATTTGCACCACTCAGGAACTTGTTTGAAAAGTTGAATCTGAGGTCCACCTCAAGCTACTGAATCAGAATCTGCTTTTTCAACAAGATCACTAGTTTTTTCCTATGTCCGGTAAAGTTGAAAAAGTATTAAATTTGCCTTACATTAACTGATCCACCCAATTCAGATTTTCAGGTAATGTTCTGCCCTGAAGAGGGGTTGTTTTACCCCAATGGGTCCTTTACCTGCCTGTTGCCATTGAGCCAGTAGAAAGACAGGAGGTTCTGTTAAGCAGAGCAGAAACTTTATTTGTTGTTCAAAGAGTAGAGAAGGTGAGCTTCCCATTCACCTTCTCCCCAGGTGTGTGGAGAAGGGGGATTTTTAAGGTCTCTTAGAGCATGGAGGTGGAGACTAAGGATGCAAATTCCTGGAAAGAGGTGGGACTTTCCAGAGAAAACTAGAATATGTGCAGTCTTGTTCTTTCTTTTGCACTGGGCACTTACTATATAAGCCTAGCAAAGGGCATCTCTCCCCACTGGGCAGAGAGTTTAATATGATAAGGAAGTGAGGATTCAGGTCTGTCTGAGTAGCACTGCCAAGCTGAGTTTTTATCTCGTGGCTTGTCTGTGGCTACTGGCATCCGGCCTGGCTTTTGTTTCTGTAAATAAGTACAACTAAGACCACAGGTTAATTTCATAGGTTCTGGCACTCTTGGAGAATCAAGGTCATGCTACCGTGACAGTAACTTATTGACTCCCTAAGATGCATTATGATTCAAATTTTAAAGATTCATTAGAATGATACTAAGGAATTTTATTTAATGCTAAAGAAAATGAAATCAATGTTACTGGAAACCACTTATGTATCTGATATTGTGTTATCCATTTCCAAATCTATTAACTCATTTCACACATAAAATACTCTCTAAGGTAAGAGCCACTGCCTCCATTTAACTAGTTGTGAAAACTAACCTGAGGCTAAGATTTGTTCAATAAATACTGCACATCCCTTGTCTGCAAGTCCCTGAGAATAAAGTGCACATGGCTTCTATTGTTACGAAATATGCAATATTTTGTAATTTCACAAAAGCCAGGCAAGTACAGGGTAGTGTTAGAGTTTCTAAGAGGGAAACCTAAATTGCCAGAGGGGTTTAGAAAAAACATCTATTTGGAAAGAGCATTTTAACTCATTTCCGAAGAACACATTTTTATAAAGTTGGCTCTGAAAAAGGCTAGTGTGTCTTGGAGTTTTCTAAGGGGAACTAAGCAGCAGTTGAGGCTGGAACATTTCAGGAATCCTGCAGAACTTTATAGAACAAGGTGCGGATGTTGGACCTTATCCAAAAGTCAAAGGAAGCCACTGGAGGGTTTGAAGCCAGGAAGTGACAGGCCCTGATCCACATTTGGAAAGGCTCCTTCACTCAGAGCCAGGCAAAGCCCTGCGGGCGGGTGGTTTATTGGGGCCACTCCCCTCGGCTGCCTTTCTCCACCCCAGTCACCGCCTCCTGCTTCTCAGCTTAGCTATCTGAGGAGGGTGGGAAACGTGTAATAGGGGCGGGGGGAAGAAAAACGTTCTTAAAAAAAATATTAAAAAGAAAACATCCCACTTGGCAGCGAGTGCGCGGGAAGTTCAGCGCGCGAGTTCTGGGCTTCCCGCCCGCCCGCAGACGACCGCCGGTGAGCCCCCAGCCCCCGCCTGGCCGCCCGCTTCGCCGCGTCCGTCAGTCCGTCGGTCTGTCAGCCTCCCCTTCCCCCACGCCTCCTTTCTCCCGGCGCAGCGCGGGTCGGGAGGTCGGAGGGGCCCCCCAGGTCTTCAGGACGCCCTTGGCCCGCGTCGCTCCTGGCAGCGCCTCGGCGGCGGCGCCTGCAGAACCCGGTACCTGGCAGGTTCGGGTCTCTGCCGGGCAGAACTTCGCAGCCCATATTCCACGGCTGGGGCCTCTGACGCCTCCCCTTGTGGAGTTCTTCCCTGAGCGGCTGTAACTTTAAACCACTCCTGAGCGAGGCCTATTTTTATTCAGAAAACAGCGACCAGGGCCTCTGTGGAGAATGCTCAGATGGAGGGCCAGCCCGCCACTTGAAGTTTTCTCACAAATCTGAGGGGAAGGAACGTCTTGTCCTAATAATCTCTCTTTGCGATTTCACAGTTCTATTGCCGCGTCCTAGGAGGGCCAGATTGGTGGCTGTGGGGACTTTTGGATGAGGGTGTTGCCTGAGCCGGGGGAGCCGTGTCTGAACTCCATTGCTTGGCCTTTGTGTGGTGATCCCGAGCCCTCCACACTTGAGCCGGGCCAAAGCTGTGGCCTAGTATTCCCCCACAGGGATTGCTCAAAGAGCTCCAGGGGACAGACTCACAGTGGCAAGGACAAGGAGATGAATGTAGCAGCCAAGTACCGCATGGCCTCCCTGTATGTGGGTGACTTACATGCAGATGTCACCGAAGACCTGCTGTTCAGGAAGTTTAGCACTGTGGGCCCTGTGCTGTCCATCCGCATTTGCAGGGACCAGGTCACCCGCCGCTCTCTGGGCTATGCCTACGTGAACTTCTTGCAGCTGGCTGATGCCCAGAAGGCGCTGGACACAATGAACTTTGACATGATAAAAGGCAAATCCATCCGTCTCATGTGGTCTCAGCGCGATGCCTACTTGAGGAGATCTGGAATTGGGAACGTGTTCATCAAGAATCTGGACAAATCTATCGATAACAAAACCCTTTATGAACATTTTTCAGCTTTTGGAAAGATCCTTTCCTCCAAGGTGATGAGTGATGATCAAGGCTCCAAGGGCTATGCATTTGTGCACTTTCAGAATCAGAGTGCTGCAGACAGGGCCATTGAGGAGATGAATGGAAAACTACTCAAGGGCTGCAAGGTGTTTGTTGGCAGATTCAAAAACCGAAAAGATCGTGAAGCTGAACTCAGAAGCAAAGCCAGTGAATTCACCAATATTTACATCAAAAACTTTGGAGGTGACATGGATGATGAGAGACTGAAGGACGTTTTCAGCAAATATGGCAAAACTCTGAGTGTTAAGGTGATGACAGATTCCAGTGGGAAATCCAAAGGCTTTGGCTTTGTGAGTTTTGATAGCCATGAGGCTGCCAAGAAAGCTGTTGAAGAAATGAATGGAAGGGACATAAATGGGCAGCTGATTTTCGTAGGCCGGGCGCAAAAGAAAGTAGAGCGACAGGCTGAGTTAAAGCAAATGTTTGAGCAGCTGAAAAGGGAACGAATTCGTGGGTACCAGGGGGTAAAGCTCTATATTAAGAACCTTGATGACACCATTGATGATGAAAAACTACGAAACGAATTTTCTTCATTTGGATCAATTAGCAGAGTTAAGGTAATGCAGGAAGAGGGGCAGAGCAAAGGGTTTGGCTTGATCTGCTTCTCCTCTCCTGAGGATGCTACTAAAGCAATGACTGAGATGAATGGCCGCATCTTGGGCTCCAAACCTCTTAGCATTGCTTTGGCCCAGAGACACTAGGAAAGAAAAACGTACCTTCCCAGCTAGTATCTGCAGCAGGTGGGGGAATGATAGTGATCTCTGCCTGAACTGACCTCAATAAATTTCATATTCCACATGATGGGTGCTTAGTTTAGTAAACTTTATGATAAAACGTTTTTTATACAAAGCAATTTTTTTTTTCCTTTGTGGAAAAATAAATGGAGCTTAGTTCATTTTACAGAGGCACATTTTCTAATTTTAATATTGCACATTTTTCTTATTTTGATGTGTTCATAGCAATAAGTATAAATAGATATATTTTTATTACATTTGAACCAAATGAAATGAGGAAATTATTTGAATTTATTGCATATTTTATTATTTTAGTAATATTGCTAGCTTTAATTTCTTCTATGAAAATATGCTCAAAATAGTTCTTACACCTAAAGATTCCAAAGTATTTTTACCAACAGAAATTTTCTAATTTTTCATCCAAGTTTTGAGAAATCAAACTTTTAGAAATTTATAGTACGAATTTAAAGATCTAATTTCATTTTGAATTAATGCTTAAAGTACTCAGATATAGTTGAATTTCTTTTAAATTTATATCTTGACATGCTTGTTTTTTGGATGGTTTAAATTAAGATGATGGAGGTTTTTAATGTTGCCTAAAAACTGGCTTTATGTGTTTTGTTCTTTCCATTAGTTGACTATAATTCAGGTACTTACTAGTTAATCTAAATTGTAACTTGCACTGTAAAACCTTAACTTCTACATTCCTTAAGTTATAAATCTGTTATCAACTCAGGTGATCCAAAGTTGGCCTGGTCTTAAATCTCTTCATACTTATATGGCTTAATATTTTACCTTAAATTTTTACCAGATGCTAATATTATGAAAATCACATATACAGATTATAGAAATTCTGTTTAAAAACTTTTAAAATCTCTTTTATATTGTTTTGTGTAGTGATATTCTCTTAGGGTTCAGAAAAGTAAGTTCCTCTATTTTTATGTACTCACATCTCCTTTTATTAGACTGTGGCAGCTATGGAACCCATTAAGTTTCACTTTTAGCCTTCATTGATCAGAAACTCACTGATTGATTTTCTGATGAATTGAAGTTACATCACTTATTCTGTTTTCTAGCATAATTTTTAGTTTAGAAAACCATTCCCCTATTTTCCTTTCTCTCCTGCCTTTCATCTATATTTCTCAGATTTTTAAAATACTTTCTAAAGGATTTTTTTATGTTGACTTTTAATGTATGCTGCTTCAAATCCATTTGGAAATCGAGGCAAGAGTTATTTAATTACATTTAAATAATTGCTTTACAAATTCTGATTCATACCAAAGGTATCTAGCAAGCAAGTGATTTTGTTTTTACTGTTTTCATATTTTTACTTGGCTTAGTTGTTTCTTGTAACTATTATTCACATCCTCTATTTCATATATTACTAATATAAAAGAAATAGTAAAATATTTTTTGGCAATACATCAGCTTATGAATGAGAAAAATTTGTTGCCTTTTATTTTTATAGAAATTATGTGCATATTCTTTGCACATTTTCTAAAATAAAAATCTTTTAGTCCATAAAAAATTATGGACAATGAAAAAATTAAAAGAATTTGCATATAATTGTATTATGCAAACCAATTCCCTATTATAATTTGTTACATATTTTTCTATTTTTTTCTCTCTCTACATATATACACCTAGGTAATTTAAGAGAAATAGGATAATATTACAAATGTTGTTTGCAATTGCTTTCTTAATTAAATGATATGCTATGGTCAACTTTTATGCTCACAATAATTATTTGTCTTATAATCGGAGTGACTTTTATGTTTTGTTCAATGACTGTACCAAAATATAACTAATCTCTTATTGATAAACTTAAATGTTGCTAGATAATTTCTTCCTTTTTTCTTTCTTCCTCTGTCATAAATAACTTGGAGATTAACATCCTTGCAAACTTATATATACAAATATATGTATTTTCTTAAGAAAATGTTTAGAAGTGTAATTAATGGTTAAAAAAGAATCAATTTTAAAAAGTAATTTTGATAAATATTGCTTAAGTGCTGTCCAGAATACTTGTGGCACTTACATTTCCATTGTCATTGTAGGAGAATGCCTATTTCCATATGCTCCAAGAAACAAGGGTTTTTTTTAAGCTGTTTGTCAATTCAGCATTATATGTAAAACAAACCATTTCATCATTGCTTTATTTCACTTTTGTAAATTACAAAAGTTAAACAGCATTTGTGTACTCACTAACCATTTGTATTTTCATACTTACTCGTTAATGTCTCATGAACATAATTTATTTTCTTGTTTGGGTGTTTTCTATTTACATGGATTTTTAGATTTCTTTGCATATTATGACAACATTTTAGATTTTTCCCCCTGATATTTCACTTTCTTTATAGTTTTGAAGGTTATTCCAAAATTGAATGTTAAGCTGCAAAGTTTCAGTGTTTTACTTAATTGGCTTTGATGTCATGCTTCAAAATATTTTGAACACTTTAAATACATATATTCACACAAATATATATACACCCACATAATTTATCTGTATTGTATTTATGACTTTCAGAATTTCGTATTCTCAACGCTTCTAACTAAAAGTTTGGTTCATAAAAAGTGTCATATAAAATCTATAGTAAATCTTTTAAAAATGTGCTTTTCCATTTTTAATAACACATGTTTTGGTAAATACTTGATTCAGACAGCCAATGAATTAGAGTTGGCATGAGTTTCACATAGATTCTTATACTAGGTAAGTATTTACCAAAACATATATCAGAAGCAGAAAGTTGTTAAAAAGGTTTACCAGACAACAAGACTGGAAAGTGTATTAAGTGTGCCTGGCCTTGACATCTTATTCTGGATAATCTAGTCTACATCTTAATTTAGGAAAGCTAATCTGTAAAACTGTTCAAATATTTGAACAATATTTGATAATGCTTACATATATTTTCAAGATAATATCAGGAAACAGAGTTCTTTCATGTCTGTAAGGAGTTAATAGGACATAACATCAGATGTCTAGATGTAATTAAGCTATGGCTTAATTACACAGTAATCTGCCTTCTTAGTAAAAATTGCTTATTTCCAGCATTTGCTGTAAAAAAAAAAAACATAACTAAGTCAGTTTACAAAAATATACAATCCTATGGATTTAATTTATTTAAATTTTGTTCATTCTAATTTTTTTTGGTGCATGATAATAGCAAGTTATCTTAGTTGAAAACAGAGATTCATTCATTAAAGAGTATTAAATCTTTTGTGCCCAAGTGCCTTAATAAATAAGTAGAATCTTAACTTTTCTGATAAGCATTCCAGTAAAAGCTAATGTACATAGATATGCCTTGAGCCACTGTTTCTACTTTCACCCTTCTCTCCACACACATTGCCACGTCTGCTGTGTAGTTGCCTGCTTACATGTACAGCCATTTCAATAAATGTATTCTTTTAACATTTTATCTTTTAAATTTCAAATAGGAATTTATAGTTGGTAAAAATAAAAATTTTAAAGTGACTTAATATTGTCATTTTCATGTTCTCAATATTGTTATAGATCCACTGAGAAAATGTCAAATAAAATCTAATATTTCAAAGGTGAAAGTATGTTTGAAAATGATTTTTATTTATTATAAAGTATTTCTGATTTTCCAAAGATCAGTTATCTTAAGAATGAACTGAAAATTACCTGTGTTTTTAGTGAAATACTTGTATTTCAGGTTTTCAAGGACAATTTCTTTATGAACTAGTATTTCTTTTTTAAGTTACTCATAATTATGAGCTCACAATTGAAAACAAAACACTAACAAGTTTTAATGAGGAATAATTAACTATTTTAAAGACATTTCTGAATTTATTGTTAAATTCAACTAACCTGTCAAGTGCTTAGAATTGGCTTACTCATAGTACATTTGGAAATATGTCCCATAATATAATTTAAAAGATAGATATAATAAAACAATAGAGGAAAAACATAATTTTAAAAAATCTACACTTTCAAAAGTAGAACAAATTAAATACCCTTATGATACTTTTACATATATATATATCTCCCAAGTGCATGTGTACTCAAATCTGAGTTACACATACAGTTGGATCTGAATTTGTTAAAGTCAGATTATTTTGCAGGTTTGCCCAGAGGAAATATTTATAATTCAGTATTGGTTTTGTCTCGTGGTCTTGTCATATTTTAGAGTTCACAGAATGCTCTGAACTAAATTGTAGTTGCCCTGAATGAAACAACTGAATCCAAATGAGAAGGAAATTTGTCTTCTTAGTGGCGTTCTTAACTGTAGTAGAGAAAACACCTTAACTTCTGAGAGAGATTCATAATTTGTACAATGATATTCCATCAGATTTTGTTAACCCATTTATATTTACATCACCTTAGATATTTTAAAAATCCTTATTTTGAAGTTTTGCCAAACATAGCACATTTGAGTTGTGAAGGCAATATCACTGAAGTGGCAGATACAATTATTGTTTTTTTTGCATTCAGTGAATATCAGTCATAATTCATTTTTTGTTTGTTTTTACAATCAGTATCTCCAGTGGAATTTTCTTATTTCAGGAAGCGATGTCTAATGGTATTGTAGGGCATCACAATATTGATTTACATTTAACTTCATCTTTGTACATGTGCTAGTAGCAGCCAATATTAATTCCTTGAAGTTAAAGTAAGCCTTTATAATAGTGGTTCCAGTAAATCTTTGTTAATCAAAGACATGCCTCAATTTGAATGCAAGGCAAATCTTAGAATTATAACTAAATTGTTTTGACGCATTATTATTTTACTGAATTACCATAGGAAGCATTAGAAGCCTAGTAGTATTCACCACTCTAGTCACTAACATTTCATATATAGTTTGCATACAAATGACATTTATATTGTATAGATTGCAATTGGCAAAAGGCCATCAGTTATATGATAATCCAATTTTTAATATTTGTTTTGATTTTAACTAAAAAGATATTGGTAAATGCCAATTTGATTATATCATTCTTCTCCTTAAAAACCTTTCATGGCCTTCCATTACTCTTAAAATCAGGTATAAATCTTTACTGTGTCCTAGGAGGCCTTGCATTATGGTCCTTGTGTATTCTTTAAATCTTTTCTTGTGCTACTATTTCCATTTGTCAATATACTGGAAATTAATTGGTCTTGTTTCAACTCTTTTAAAACTATCAGGATAGTTCCTGCCTCACTAAAACTTTAACCTTTTAACAGATAGAAGGCTGTGTATTATACAGGTGGAACAAATCTTCCAACTGGTTTATGAAAAAATATATGGTGAAAGCATTTAATTGCCTCCTAGAAAAAAGATATTATAGGTATAGATAGCCCGGAACAGATTTTTGTTTCAGAATTCTCAGTGTAAGTTTTATTGGTTCTGTTTATGTGACATTCTTTTTCTTAACCAATCACTGTAACCAAGGTAATGAGATTTGCTGATTAGCTGGGGTTAGGTAACATATTCAAACGTTAAGCAAAAATATCCTTGACCGAGAAAGGTAGAGGTTGTTTTTCAAGGAAAAATCAAGATACAAGTGCCAGAAAAAGTCTGAACTGCTGTATGATGAACCTTCCCACTCCAGCATCTGCAATAGATGAGCTATTATAGATAAACTATTCTCAGTGCCTGGAATACTGTCCCTTAATTTTAATCTGACTGATTCTTGCTTATCTATTTTTAAGCACAGTCTTTTGAACTCTCAGTACTCCCATTTCCCTCTCTACTTTACTAGCATAGCACTTATTAGAGGAGCAAAATAAAACTCCTCCACTCCCAAGGCAGGCAACATAACTCGTTTTTTTTGTTAGTAGCTGGCTTATTAATTAATCCTTATTTACCAGTTGACAAACTTACTACACATATTTACCTACTCTTTTCTCTTTCTTAATACATGTGACTGGACTGCTAAGCCAATATATCAACTGAAAAGTTCTGTCTCTTTCAGGTGTCTTTCACTATACAGGTGATTATAAAAGCATGAAATTCCAAGTTAAGTTCAGGAAGTGATAGGAGAACATTCTTAGGTTTCAAGATCTAAGCCACAGTTTTTATCCATGTTTTTTAATTCTCTAAAATTTATTTTATTGAATATTTATATGGATATAACTACTTTTTTTCTATCAGTCTAATGTTCTAATGTTTCTTTTATACCTCTCTCTAGGGACCCTTGTGGAGAGACAAGGTGCTTGGGCAAGATCTAGATATTCTTATGCTTCTGGACTTGCTAGTATCAGAAGCCATCCAAACCGGACTAGATTAAATATTGATGCCCAACATGGACTTGGGCTCATATACACAGTATAGAATTTGGGAGCCAAATCAAAATATGTAAATGATCTTCTTTTCAAAATGGAAATACTTTTCTTTCTCTTTTCTTTCTTTCAAGAGACAGGAAAGTCTCCCTATAGGATGTTAACCTACAAAAACTGATACCTTTTTTCAAAATTAGATCACATATGAAAGTGTTACAGGGAGAAAAAGAGTAAGTCTCTTGGAAAAGCTGGGGAGGATCACCTTCAAATATTTATATTTTTAAAAAATATATTATTTTAAGTAATAGCTCATTCTTCACATTTCTGCTTTTTCATATTTTAGGATATAGGATGGGTATATTTATTTGTGGGATATCTGATCTTATTCTAGAAGGACCATTTGAAAGAAGCTCTGTTGCATAATTAAAAAAAAGTAAAGTAAGTTTCGACTCTTTAAGAAGATGAAGTAGGGGATAGGAAGGAATATTCAGTAGCAAATCACTGCTTCTTACTGAATCTTTTATCGGGTATTGACTTACGAAGTGCATACACTACAGCAGCACAAAACTAGAACACTATAGGCAAAAAGAAAGTTGGGCAAATCAACATATTGATGAGGGACATTCATTTAGATAATTTTTATTATTTATAACTTATGTTAAAGAGGTAATATCCACGATAGAAAATTGCAGAAATTTTAAGCATGTAACTTAATGATTAAATATGTATTTTTTGTAACTACCACTCAAGTCAAGAAATAGAACATTACCTGTACCCCTCCAATTCTCTCCCAATCACTTGTCTATCTCACTTATTCAAATATAAACTCTGTCTTGACTTCAAATTCTAAAGATTAATCTTGATTACCTTAAACTTTATTCAAATTGACTCATAAAGCGTGAATCCTCTTGTGTCACATACTTTTACTCAGCGTTATTTTAGGGAGATTCATTTCGTACCACTGAGTTTAGTAGTAGTGTACTTATTGTCATCAACATATTCTTCTGTTGTATGACTGTATGACAAATAATTTATTCTTTCACCATGAATAAACATTTGGGTTGCTTTTGTGTTAGAACAATAACAAGTAATGCCGCTATAAAAATTATCATAGATGTCTTTCTTTTTGATTGAGATGTAATTCAGATAGTATAAATTTATTTTCAAGTATAAATTTACTGGTTTTTAATGTACTCACAAGATTGTGCAAAATCACCACTATCTAATTTTGGGACATTTCCATCACCTCACAACAAAACTTCAGGCCAAGGAGCAGTCACTTCCCAGTCTCATCTCTCCACAGCCTCTGGCAACCATAATATAGTCTGTCTCTAGGGATCTATATATTCTGGACCTTTCATATGTACATATATATAGTATAAATAGTATTACATAATATATGATCTTCTGTTTCTGCCTTCTTTCACTTAATGTTTTAAAGTTTCATCCATGTTGGAGCATGTACAGTACTTCATTTCTCTTTATGACTGTATAATATTCATTTGTGTGAATATACCACATTTTGTTTATTCATATATCACTTGATGGACATTTGGAATGTTTCTACTCTGGCTGTAATGAATAATACTGCTATGAACATTCAAGTACAGGATTTTATATGAGTAAATGTTTTCAGTTCTCTTGGTTATATTAATAAGCAAAGACAGTTTCTCATTGCCATTATTAATTTTTTTGGCTTCATTCACTTTTTCTATTGTTTTTCTATTCTTAATTTTGTTTATTTCTGATGTAATCTTTACCATTCCCTTTTTTTTGTTTGTTTGCTTTGGGTTAGTGTACTTTTTTATTTGTATTTTCTTAAGATGAGAAGTTAGGATATTGATTTGAAAATTTTCCTCTTTTTTAATATAGATATTCACAGCTATATATGCCCTTCAGCACGGCTTTAGGGGCAACCAATATGTTGGTGTGTTGTGTTTTTGTTTTCATTGATCTTAAACTGCTTTGGTATGTGTTTTGTTTTCATTGAAACCAAATGAAATTTTCTAATTTCCCTTTTGATTTCCTCTTTGACTCATTAGTGATTTAGGAGTTTGTTTTTAACTTCTATATATTTTTATATTTCCCAAATTATTTCCTGATATTAATTTATAATATCATTCCATTGTGGTTGGTGAGCATACTTTGTATTATTTCAATCCTTTTTAAAATTTATTCAGACTTACTTTATAGCTAACATATGGCATATTCTGAGGAATGTTTCATGTGTACTTGAGAAGAACTGTGCATTCTGCTGTTATTGGCTGGAGTACTGTATAGATATGTGTTAGGTGTAGTTGGTATATACTGTTGTTCCAGTCGTGTATTTCCTTTTTAATTTTCTGTCTGGTTGAAACACATAGAATAAGCAAGCAAAATATCAGTTAAGATATAGAGTAGGACAAATGGATCCAATTGGCATATATAGAATCAAGAGAAAACAACTGCAGAACACATGTTAGTTTTATGTATAAGTGGAGTATTTTCAACTATATACCCAATAATAAGCCATAAACATAGCCACAATACATTTCAAGAGATGAATATCATACTGAATATTTCTACTGACAATTATGCAATTCAACTAGGGATCAAGAAGAATAACTAGAAAATCCTTACAGATTCAGAAATTAAGAGATACACTATGAAAGCACAGTGGACATTTAAAATATTTTGAATTGAGGCTGGGCGCAGAGCCTCACGCCTGTAATCCCAGCACATTGGGAGGCCGAGGTAGGCAGATCACCTGAGGTCAGGAGTTAGAGACCAGCCTGGCCAATGTGGAGAAGCCCGTCTCTACTAAAAATATAAAAATCAGCTAGGCATGGTGAGATGCGCCTGTACTTGCAGCTACTGGGGAGGCTGAGGCAAGATAATGGCTTGAACCTGGAAGGCAGGGGTTGCAGTGAGTCGAGATCGCACCACACCACTCCAGCCTGGGTGAGAGAGCAAGACTCTGTCTCCGGATATTCATATATATATATACGTATATATATATATATATGTGTGTGTGTATATATATATATGTGTGTCTATATATACGTATATATATGTGTGTATATATATGTGTATATATGTATATATATGTATATATATACGTATATATATATGAATTGAGTATTGTACAATGATTATATAAACTATCCAAACTTATGAGAAGTATTATAGTCATACTTTGTGATTTATTTGTAGTCTTAAAATGTATATATTAGAAAAGAAAATGTTGAAGAAATGAGCTAAGTGTTCATCTCCAGAAATTGGGG
Organism: Nomascus leucogenys; assembly: GCF_006542625.1. Taxonomy (NCBI): domain Eukaryota; kingdom Metazoa; phylum Chordata; class Mammalia; order Primates; family Hylobatidae; genus Nomascus; species Nomascus leucogenys. Next base: position 22,187,943 of record NC_044387.1, read on the forward strand.
AAAGGATAGCAATTAGAATAAAGTAGAAGAAAATTAAGAATAAAAATTAAAGAAATAGAAAAAAGAAAGCCCCAAACCACACAAGAACTGAAGGGTACCTATGCAAGTCTGTTAAAAACATGAGGGATTCTACTTCAATCTGTAAGTTGCTTCAGAGTTACTACATTATTCTAACAACAACTAAAAAACTTAACAGACTGAAAAATCAACAACTCTTAGATATATCAGAGACGTATGTGTCAGGACAAACCACTATCTCCAAAATTAGAGAGGCAGATAGACAGATAAAGAGAATCACAATTTAGCAGAACAGAGGCTCACAAGCACAAATCTTAGGGTAAGCAGTACTCAAGTAGGAAAATATAAACTGTAACTGTACTGCTGATGGCTTAATGTAGATAAGCCTAAGAGATCAAAACTGCAGGCAAAGTTCTTGGGGATTCCCACACTTTTGTGAGTTTTACTTTCAGGAGCTTTCCCAGGAGCTGTCCCAGTTTCTCACAGTGAAAAACAGAGTAAAATTATTTTATGGTTCTTATCAGGTAAGAGGAAGACAGTATTTTGTTATACTTAATAAGGCCTACCCTCAAGAGAAACTATTTTCCCAGAGCCTAACCTAGGGGGTTTTGTTAGACCTTGACCAAATCAGGGGAAGGTAAATACACAATTCCAGTTAACTCTAGTTATTCCATACGAAGGAAGGGTTTGAAAAAATGAAAACAAAACCAACAAAAAGAAAAATGAAAGCATTTATGAAGTTAATAGTGCAAGAGCACAGACTCACTAGAAGACTGAAATCTAATCATAAGACTACAGGATGCTTCCCTTCCACCCACATCTTACCACTTACATTACTAAAGGCCTAGGTACCACAGTTCTTTTTACTGTGTGTGTGTAAAAGGAATACACACACACACACACACAGACATTATATATACATGGTAAAAGAAACTGTATATATATATACACACATATATACCATTTATACCATGTATATACGTATGTACATGTATGTATACCATGTATATATGTATGTACATGTATGTATACCATGTATATATGTATGTATACGTATATACCATATATACCATGTATATGTGTGTATGTGTGTGTGCACACATCTGCCTGTCAACAAAAAAGATATATACCTGCCTGTCAACAAAGCTGTAAAATATACTAAATGGCAAAATACAATTTGAAGAGAGAGAGCAAGCATCACAACCAGACTCAAATATGACAGCAATGTTGGTATTATCAAATAATGAATTTAAACAACTTTAGTGAATATGTTAAGGGCTCTAATGGAAAAAGTAGACAATATGCAAGAATAGATGGACAGTGTATGCAGAGGGATGAGAATTCTAAGAAATCATCAAAAAGAAATTCAAGAGATGGAAAACACTGTAACAGAAATGAAGAATGCCTTTGATGGGCTCATTATTAGTAGATTGGATAAGGCTGAGGAGAAAATCCCTAAGCTTGAGAATATGTTAACAGAAACTTACAAAATGAAAAACACAGTGAAGAAAAAACCAAAAAAATTATCCAAGAACTATGGGACTACAGAAGGTGTAACATACGAATAATGAAAATATTAAGTGAAGAAGAAAGAATGAAACAAAAGAAATACCTGAAACAATAATGACTAAGAATTTTTCAAAATTAACATCAGACAACAGATTCTGGAACCTCAGAGAGCACTGAGCAGGATAATTAAAAACAATACAAAACTATGCCTGGAAGTATCATATTCAAACTGCAGAAAAATAAAGACAAAGAAAAAGTTTTGAAAAAAGTCAGAGGAAAATGACACATTATAGATGAGTAACTGAGTTCTTAGTAACCATGCAAGCAAGAAGTAGAGTGAAGATTTAAAGTGTTGAGAGAAAACAAAACAAAACTAGCAAACAACAACTTCTCCATCTTAGAATTTGTATTCTGCAAGATTATTCTTCAAAAGTGAATGAGAAATGAAAACTTCTTCAAACCAAAAAAATTGAGAGAATTTGTTGCCAGTACACCTTCCTTACAAGAGATGTTAGAAGTTCTGCAGAGAGAAGGAAAATGTTGTAAGTCAATAATTAACATCTATATAAAGAATGGGAGAGCATGGTGAAGAAATAATTGAAGGTAAAATAAAAATATAATTTATCTTCCCTTTAATTGATCTACCAAATAAAAGTTCATACAAAGTAATTATAGCAACAATGCATCTGATTATGTATGATCATGAACTGGGCATTGTAGATATTACCCACTTCATGGGCATACACTTGCCCTTGTATTACATCAGAAGTGGTAGTGTTGTTGTTGCTTTTTAAATTAGTGGACATGGATTAGTTGGAAGGTATGTGGTAATCTCTAGAGCAACCACACACACACACACACACATGCACACACACACACGAAAAATTAAAGAAGTATAATGGATATGCTAAGAAAGAGAGAAAATAGAACTATGTAAAATGCTTGGTTAAAATTATAAAAGTTAGAAAAAGTGTGGAAGACATAAAAAGGAGGGAAAACATAAGCACTAAATAAAAAATAAAAACATACCATCTATATTAATGCAACTAAATAAAAATTACTTTAAACATCAGTGGTCTACAGACACCAATTAAATGACAGAAATCAGATTATATCAAAAAACAATATATCTTGTATGCAAGCCACTCAGTTTGAATATAAAGTCACAGGTAAATTAAAAGTAAAGGAATGAAGAAAGTAAAGAGATGAAATCTGCTAACACTAATAAAAAGAAAGCGGGAGTATCTATATTAACATCAGACAAAGCAGACTTCAAAGTAACTTATCAGGGGAAAAAGAAGGGCATTACATAATAATAAAGGAGTCAATTCTCCAATAATACATACTGATTCTTAATGTATATGTGCCTGAAAACAGAGTGTCATTTACATTAAGTATATCTCCTAATGCTATCCCTCCTCCCTCCCCCCACCCCACAACAGGCCCCGGTGTGTGATGTTCCCCACCCTGTGTCCCAGTGTTCTCGTTGCTCAATTCCCACCTATGAGTGAGAATATGCGGTGTTTGGTTTTCTGTCCTTGCGATAGTTTGCTTAGAATGATGGTTTCCAGCTTCATCCATGTCCCTACAAAGGACATGAACTCATCCTTTTTATGGCTGAATAGTATTCCAAGGTGTATATGTGCCACATTTTCTTAATCCAGTCTATCATTGATGGACATTTAGGTTGGTTCCAAGTCTTTGCTATTGTGAATAGTGCCACAATAAACACACGAGTGTCTGTGTCTTGATAGCAGTATGATTTATAATCCTTTGGTTATATGTCCCATAATGGGATGGCTGGGTCAAATGGTATTTCTAGTTCTAGATCCTCAAGGAATTGCCACACTGTCTTCCACAATGTTTGAACTAGTTTACAGTCCCACCAACAGTGTAAAAGTGCTCCTATTTCTCCACATCCTCTCCAGCACCTGTTGTTTCCTGACTTTTTAATGATCGCCATTCTAACTGGTGTGAGATGGTATCTCATTGTGGTTTTGATTTGCATTTCTCTGATGCCCGGTGATGATGAACATTTTTTCCTGTGCCTGTTGGCTGCATAAATGTCTTCTTTTGAGAAGTTTCTGTTCATATCCTTTGCCCACTTTTTGATGGGGTTATTTGATTTTTTTCATGTAAATTTGTTTAAGTTCTTTGTAGATTCTGGATATAAGCCCTTTGTCGGACACGTAGATTGCAAAAATTTTCTCCCATTCTGTAGGTTGCCTGTTCACACTGATGATAGTTTCTTTTGCTGTGCAGAAGCTCTTTAGTTTAATTAGATCCCATTTGTCAATTTTGGCTTTTGTTGCCATTGCTTTTGGTGTTTTAGTCATGAAGTCCTTGCCCATGCCTATGTCCTGAATGGTATGTCATAGGTTTTCTTCTAGGGTTTTTATGGTTTTAGGTCTAACATTTAAGTCTTTAATCCATTTTGAATTAATTTTTGTATAAGATGTAAGGAAGGGATCCAGTTTCAGCTTTCTACATATGGCTAGCCAGTTTTCCCAGCACCATTTATTAAATAGGGAATCCTTTCCCCATTTCTTGTTTTTGTCAGGTTTGTCAAAGATCAGATGGTTGTGGATGTGTGTGGTATTATTTCCAGGGATTCTATTCTGTTCTATTGGTCTACATCTCTGTTTTGGTACCAGTACCATGCTGTTTTGGTTACTGTAGCCTTGTAGTATAGTTTGAAGTCAGGTAACGTGATGCCTCCAGCTTTGTTCTTTTGGCTTAGGATTGTCTTGGCAATATGGGCTCTTTTTTGGTTCCATATGAACTTTACAGTAGTTTTTTCCATTTCTGTGAAGAAAGTCATTGGTAGCTTGATGGGGATGGCATTGAATCTATAAATTACCTTGGACAGTATGGCCATTTTTATGATATTGATTCTTTTTATCCATGAGCATGGAATGTTCTTCCATTTGTTTGTGTCCTCTTTTATTTCTTTGAGCAGTGGTTTGTATTTCTCCTTGAAGAGGTCCTTCACCTCCCTTGTAAGTTGGATTCCTAGGTATTTTATTGTCTTTGTAGCAATTCTGAATGGGAGTTCACTCATGATTTGGCCCTCTGTTTGTTTGTTATTGGTGTATAAGAATGCTTGTGATTTTTGCACATTGGTTTTGTATTCTGAGACTTTGCTGAAGTTGCTTATCAGCTTAAGGAGATTTTGGGTTGAGATGATGGGGTTTTCTAAAAATACAATCATGTCATCTGCAAACAGGGACAATTTGACTTCCTCTTTTCCTAACTGAATACGCTTTATTTCTTTCTCTTGCCTGATTGCCCTGGCCAGAACTTCCAATGCTATGTTGAATAGGAATGGTGAGAGAGGGCATCTCTGCCTTGTGCCTGTTTTCAAAGGGATTGCTTCCAGTTTTTGCCCATTCAGTATGATATTGGCTGTGGGTTTGTCATAAATAGCTCTTATTATTTTGAGATATGTCCCATCAATACCTAGTTTATTGAGAGTTTTTAGCATGAAGGCTGTTGAATTTTGTCAAAGGCCTTTTCTGCATCTATTGAGATAATCATGTGGTTTTTGTCTTTGGTTCTGTTTATATGATGGATTGCATTTATTGATTTCCCTATGTTGAACCAGCCTTGCATGCCACGGATGAAGCCAACTGGATTGTGGTGGATAAGCTTTTTGTTGTGCTGCTGGATCCGGTTGGCCAGTATTTTATTGAAGATTTTTGCATCGATGTTCATCAGGGATATTGGTCTAAAATTCTCTTTTTTTTGTCATGGAGAGTGACATGACTATTTAGATATAACACCAAAGACACAATTCATGTAAAGTAATAGATAAGCTGGAATACATTGAAAAATTCTGCTTGACAAAATATATTGTCAAGAGAATGAGAAGACAAGTTACACAATGAGAAAGACACCTGCTAAAGGATTATTGTCCAGAATATAGAAAGAACTATTAAAACTCAACAATAAGCAAATGAATTACCTGATTTAAAAAATAGGCAGAAGACATCTCAATAAAGGAGATATACAGATGGTGAATAAGCATATGAACAGCTGTCAGTAGAGACTCACAAATAAAAAAACAATGCAGTATCATTGCAAACTTAGAATAGCCAAAATCCAAAACACTGAGAACATCAAATTCCGAAAGGGATGTATAACAGGAACTCTCATTCCTTACTTGTGAGGATGCAAAATGGTACAGCCATTTTGTAAGAGAGTTTTGTAGTTTATTCCATAACTAAACATATTTCTACCATATTATTCAGAAATCACACTCCTTGGTATCTACACAAAGGAGTGAAAAGTTATGTCCACACCAAGGTGTCCTTCAGTAGGTGAATGGAGAAATACACTGTGGTGATACATGCACACAATGAAATATTCAGCACTAAAACAAAATGAGCTGTCAAGCCATGAAAAGATATGGAGGAATCTTAAATGAATATTATGAAGTGAAAGAAGCCAATCTGAAATGGCTATGTACAGTATAATTCCAACTATATGACATTCTGGAAAAGGTAAAAGTGTGGAGATAATAAAATCAGTGGTTGTCAGTGGTGGTGGGGAGGAAGCCCAGTCTGTTGCTTATCTTTCTGTGATCTCTAAAATCATATTTTACATTTAGATATACAATCCACTTGGAATTTATTTTTTGTTATGATGAAATGTCAGAGTGGTGTGTCTTACTTTTTCTATTTAGACATTCAGCAGATTCAGTACTGTTTATTGAAAAGTTTAGCCTTTTCCTGCAGTATCCTGAAATGATATATTGCCATAAATCAGATCCCCCTATTTGTTCTACGTTTGGGTCAATCTCTGGTTTCTGTTTCATTAGTCTGGTTAACCAGTCTATCCTCTGCCAGTGTCATACGATTTTTATTACTTGATAAGATGTCTTCATTTCAGGTAGTGGGAATCTTCTTCCTTAAGATTCTTCTTACTTAAGATTGTCTTGATTATTCTTGGCTCTATGAATATCCATAGATATGATGAAATCAACTTGTTAAGTTCTACAATCACACACAATCAACTTGTTAAGTTCTACAATCACACACAATCAACTTGTTAAGTTCTACACACACACACAAACACACACACACACACAATCTTGTAGGGATTTTATTGCAATCATGGCTTTTTTTGATACATTTAAGGAGAATTGAAATCCTTAAAATATAGCCTTCTGATCAATGAAAATAAATATCAACTTATTGGTCTTCTTCGTTTTCAACAATATTTTATAGATTTTGTGTATAATTCTTGCATATCTTTATTAGTTTTATTCTTAGATGTATGATATTTCTAAGTTTCTATAAAACACTTAATACTAATTCCTGTTTTTAACAAATACATGGAAACACGTTTACTTCTAACTTTTATTTTAAGTTTTGGTGTACATTTGCAAGTAACTTCCAGGTGTGCATGTGTGGGTACATATATAGGTAAATTTTGTGTCTCAGGGGTTTGGTGTTCAGATTATTTTGTCACCCAGGTAATAAGCATGGTACCTTATTGGTAGCGTTTTTTTAACCCTCTCCCTCCTCCCACCCTCCACCTTCAAGTAGGCCCCTGTGTCTGTTGTTCCCTTCTTTGTGTCCATATGTACTCAAAGTTTATCTCCCACTTATAAGTGAGAACATACCATATCTGGTTTTCTGTTTATGCTTTACTTCACTTAGGATAATGGCCTCCAGCTCCATCTATGTTGCAACAGAGGACATGATCTCATTCTTTTTTATGGCTGCATAGTATTCCATTGTGTATATGTACCATATTTTCTTTTATCCACTCTACCATTGATGAGCATTTAGGTGGATTCCATGTCTTTGCTCTCATGAATAGTGCTGCAGTGAACATTTGCATGCTATTGTCTTTGTGTTAGAATAATTTATATTCATTTGGGTATATACCCAATAATAGGATTGCTGGGTTGAATGGTAATTATGTTTTAGGTTCTTTGAGAAATTCCCTCACTGCTTTCCACATAGCTGAACTAATTTACATTCCCACAAGCAGTGTATAAGTGTTCCCTTTTCTCCACAGCCTCATAAACATCTGTTATTTTGTGACTTTTTAATAATACTCATTTTCACTGGTATAAGATGCTTTCTCATTGTGGTTTTGATTTGAATTTCCCTAAAGATTAGTGATGTTGAGCATTTTTCTATATGCTTGTTGGCCATGTGCATGTCTTTTTGAACAGTGTCTCTTTATGTCCTTTGCCCATCTTTTAATGGAGTTGTTTACTTTTTGCTTGTAAATTTATTTATAGATTCTGGATATTAGACCTCTGTTGGATTAGTAGTTTGCAAATATTTTCTCCTATTCTGTAGGTTGTCTTGTCTGTTATTCTGTTGATAGTTTCTTTTCCTGTGCAAAAACTCTTTAGTTTAATTACATCCCATTTGTCAATTTTTGTTTTTGTTGCAATTGCTTTTGGTGTGTTGGTAATGAAATTTTTGCTAGGTCCTACGTCTAGAATGGTACTTCCTAGGTTATTTTCCAGGGTTTTTATAGTTTTGGGCTTTACATATAAGTCCTTAATCCATCTTGAGTTGATTTTTGTATATGATGTAAGGAAAGGGTCCAGTTTCAATCCTCTGCATAAGACTAGCCAGTTATCCCAGCACCATTTATATAATTGGTTAATTTTGTTGATTTTGTTGAAGATCAGATGGTTGTTGGTGTGTGGTATTAGTTCTGGGCTTTCTATTATGTTCCACTGGTCTATGTGTCTGTTTTTGTACCAGTATCATGCTGTTTTGGTTACTATAGCCTTGGAGTATAGTTTGAAGTTGGGCAATGTGATGCTTTCAGCTTTTTTCTTTTTACTTAGGCTTTTTATTAAGGCTTTTTTATAGTTTAATATGAATTTTTAGATAGTTTTTTTGTTTTTGTTTTTTTAGTTCTATGAAGAATGTCTTTGGTAGTTTGATATGTATAGCACTGAATATGCAAATTGCTTTGGGAGTTTTTTAATTTTTTTTTTTTTTTTTTAGTTCTGTGAAGAATGCCTTTAGTAGTTTGATGTGTATAGCATTGAATATGTAAATTGCTTTGGGCATTTTAACAATATTGATACTTCCTATCTATGAGCATGGAATGTTTTTCCATTTGTTTGTATTATCTCTGTTTTATTTGAGTAGTATCTTGTAATTCTCATTGTAGAGATATTTTACCTTGCTTGTTAGCTGTATTCCTAGGTATTTTATTCTTTCTGTGGCAGTTGTGAATGGAATTTTGTTCCTGATTTGGCTCTCAGCTTGGATGTTTCTGTTGTATATGAATGCTGCGGATTTTTATATATTGATTTTGTATCCTGAAACTTTGCTGAAGTAGTTTATCCTATCTAGGAGCTGGGCAGAGACTATGGTGTTTTCTAGGTATAGAAACATGTTGTATGAATTACAGGGATAGTCTGTCTTTTTCTCTTCCTATTTGGATGCCTTTTGTTTCTTAGTCTTGCCTGATTACTTTGGTTAAGATGTCCAGCACTATGTTGAGTAGGAGTGGTGAGAAAGGGAAAACTTGTTTTGTTCCAGTTTTCAAGGGGAATGCATCCAGCTTTTGCCATTCAGTATGATGTTAGCAATGGGTTTATCACAGATGGCTCTTACTATTTTGAGGTATATCCCTTTAATGCCTAGTCTGTTGGGGGTATTTAACATAAAGGGATATTAAATTTTATTGAAAGCCTTTTGTACATCTGTTGAGATGGTTATGTGGTTTTTGCTTTTAGTTCTGTTTATGTGATGAAGTACATTTATTGATTTGCATATGTTGAACCAACTTTGAATCACTAGGATAAAGCCTAACTGATCCTTGTGGATTAACTTTTTGAATTGCTACTAAATTTGGTTTGCTTGTGTTTTATTGAGGATTTTTGACTTATGTTCATCAAGAATATTGAACTTGTTATTTTGTTATGTCTCTGCCAAGTTTTATTTCAGAATGATGCTGAACTCATAGAGTTAGGGAGGATTCTCACCTCCTCAATTTTTTGGAATAGTTTCAGTAGGAATGTTACCACCTCTCCTTTATTTATCTGGTATAATTGGGCTATGGATTATTCTGGCCCTGAACTTTTTCTGGTTGGTAGGCATTTTATTACTGATCCTATTCTGGAACTTATTATTGATCTGTTCAAGGATTCAATATCTTACTGGTTCAAACTTGGGAGGTTGTATGTTTCCAGGAATTTATCCATTTTCTCTAAATTTTCTAGCTTGTGTACGTAGAGGTTTTTATAGTAATCTCTGAGGGTTTTTTGTATTTCTGTGAGGTCAACTGTACATCCTCTTTGTCTTTTCTGCTTGTATTTATTTGGATCATCTCTCTTTTTTCTCCTTTATTAGTCTAGCTAGTGGTCTATCTATCATTAATATTTTCAAAGAATCAGCTCCTAGATTCACTGATCTCTTGTATGATTTTTTGCATCTCAGTTTCCTCTGGTCAGCTCTGACTTTGGTTATTTCTCGTCTTCTGCTAGTTTAGAGTTGGTTTGCTCTTGTTTCTCTAATTGTGATATTAGGTTGTCAATTTGAGATCTTTCTAACTTTTTAATGTTGGTGTTCAGTGCTATAAACTTCCCTCTTAAAACAACTTTGGCTTTGTACTACAGATTCTGGTGTGTCATATATTTTTTTCTGATTAGTTTCAAATAATTCTTTGAATTCTGCCTTCATTTCATTATTTACCCAAAAGTCATTCAAAAGCAAGTTTTTAAGTTTCCATATTATTGTATTGAGTGATTTTCTTAGCATTGATTTCTATTTTATTGCACTGTGGTATGAGATCCTGGTTGGTATGATTTTGTTTTTTATGAATTTGCTGAGGATTGTTTTATGCCCAATTCGGTGGACAATTTTAGAGTATGTGCCATGTAGCAATGAGAAGAGTGTATATTCTGTTTTTGGATGAAGAGTCCTGTTGATGTCTATTAGAACCATTTTGTCTGGTGTGGAGTTCAGGTCACAAATACCTTTGTTAGTTTTCTGCCTTGATGATCTGTCTAATACTGTCTAATACTGTCAATGATGTGTTAAAGTATCCCATAGTTATTGTGTGGTTATCTAAGTATCTTAGTAGGTCTTTGTAACTTGTGTTATGAATCTGGGTGCTCCTGTGTTAGGTGTGTTTATGTGCAGGATAGTTAGGTCCTCTTGTTGAATCAAGGCCTTTACCATTAGGTAATGCATTTTTTTTGTCTTTTTTGATTTTTGTTGATTTAAAGTATGTTTAAACCAATTAGAATAGCAGCCCCTGCCTCTTTATGTTTTGCATTCACTTGCTAGATTTTTTTCTATCCCTTTACTTTGAGCCTATAGGTGTCATTGAATGTGAGATGGTGCTACTGAAGGCAGCATGCTGTTTGGTATTCCATTTTTATCCAACTTGCCACTCTTTGCCTTTCAATTGTGGCATTTAGCTCATTTACATTCAAGGTTACCATTGATATGTGTGAATTTGATTTTGTTATCATGTTGTTAGCTGGTTATTATGCAGACTTGTTTGTGTGGCCGTTTTATAGTGTCACTGGTCTATGTACTTAAGTGTGTTTTTGTAGTGGGCAGTAATGGTCTTTCTTTTCCATATTTAGCACTCCCTTCAGGACCTCTTGTAAGGCAGATTTGCTGGCAATGAATTCCCTTAGCATTTACTTATCTAAAAAGGATCTTATTTCTCTTTTACTTGGCTGGATATGAAATTCTTGGTTGAAATTTTTTTTTCTTTTAAGAATGCTGAATATTGACCCCCAGTTTTATCTGGCTCATAGAGTTTCTGTTGACAGGTCTGCTGTTTGCCTGATGAGATTTCCTTTGTAGGTGACTTACCCCTTCTTTCTAGTGGTCTTTAACATTTTTTCTTTCATTTTGACCTCTGAAAATCTAATGACTATGTGACTTGAGGATTGTCTTCTTATTTAGTATTTTGCAGGGATTCTTTGTATTTCCTCAGCATTTGAATGTTGGCCTCTCTAGTGAGGTTGGGAAAATTTTCATGGACAGTATCCTGAAATATGTGTTTTAAGTTGCTTAGTTCTCTTCCTCTCTCTCAGGGATGCCAGTGAGTCATAAATTTGGTGTTTTTACATAATCCCATTTTTTTCTCAGATGTTTTATTCAGTCTTTATTGTTTTTTCTTCATTTTTGTCTTCCTGAGTTATTTCAAAGGATCAGTTTTCAAGCTCTGAAATTCTTTTTTCAACTCAGTTGATACTGCTGTTAATACTTGCGACTGCTTTATAAAATTTTTCTAGCGTATTTTTCAGCTCTTTTAGAACTGTTTAGTGCTTTCTTATGATGGCCATTTGATTTTTCAACTCCTGTATTGTTTCATTGTAATCCTTAGATTTCTTGGTTTGGGTTTCAACTATCTCCTCTATGTTGATGATTTTCATTCCTGTTCTTATTCTGAATTCTATTTCTGACATTTTAGCCATTTCAGCTTGGTTAAGAACCATTGCTGGTGAACAAGTGCAATCATTTGGAGGTCAGAAAACACTCTGGCTTTTTGAGTTGCCAGAGTTGTTGTGCTGGTTTTTTTCTCATTTGTGTGGGCTGATGTTTGTTCAGTCTTGAAGTTACTGTCTTTGCGGGGATTTTTTTTTTTTTTTCTTCTTTAATACCCTTGAGGGGTTAATTATGGTATATGTTGTGTTTGGTTTACTCGCTTCAATTCTAGTTCATTCCTGGTCTTGGAGGAACCTTCTCCAATAACTCTCCATGCCCACATTTCTTATGTGGGGTGTTCTGCTTTGTGAGTTCTCACAGGCAGGGGCCTGAGTTAGCAAACAAGCTATATCCTTGTGAGGTCAGCCCTGATCTGCTATATGTATGCCTCCTGGGGAAAATACAAGGTTGTGCCTGCCCTCAGACAGAAGTAGGCAGAAGTAGGACCACTGGGCTGGAAGCTCTAGCAGGCATGGCTTTCCTGGCTACCAGAAATAGGGATGGGTGGGGATGCCTGCCCTGCTGTCTAGGCCTTTCCTGAGACACAGGAAACTGTGCCTTCTAGCCGAGTTTACACAGAATCAGGGTTGCTAGGCTGGAAACTCTAGCAAGTGTTGCCTGCTTGGCTATTAATAGTGGGGGAGGGTGGGGTCATGAGCCCTGCAGTCTGGGTGTTTCCTGGGACAACAGGAGGCTGCATTAATCAGCTGAGTTCCTGCAGAACCAGGAGCACCATGCTAGAGGCTGTGGCAGGCCTTGCCTACCTGGTTACCACTGGTAGGGCCAGGTGGTGTCATGTGCTCTGACATCTGGATATTTCCTAGGGGATAATATAAAGATGTGCTTACCAGATGAGTTCACATAGAAGTGGAACTGCTGGGCTAGAAGCTCTAGCAAGCATTGCCTGCCTGGTTACCAGTAGTGAGGGCCGGTGTGGTCACCAACTCTGTTGTCTGGGTGTTTTCTGAAACAACAGGAAGATGTGCCCTCCAACTGAGTTCACATAGAAGTGGGACTGCTGGGTTGGGCGTGGTGGCTCATGCCTGTAATCCCAGCACTTTGGGAGGCTGAGGTGGGCAGATCACAGGTTCAAGAGATGAAGACCATCCTGGCCAACATGGTGAAACCCTGTCTCTACTAAAAATACAAAAATTAGCTGGGCATGGTGGCATGCACCTGTAGTCCCAGCTAATTGGGAGGCTGAAGCAGGAGAATTGCTTGAACCCAGGAGGTGAAGGCTGCAGTGAGCCGAGATCCTGCCACTGTACTCCAGCCTGGTGACAGCGAGACTATGTCTAAAAAAAAAAAACGGGGGATGGCTGGGATAGAAGCTCTAGCAGGGATTGTCCATGTGGTTACCAGTGTTGGGGGTGTGGCAGGAGTGGGCAGGCAAGTTTGGGCCTAAGCAGAACCACTGGGCTGGAAGCTGCCACCAAGCCCTATCCGGAAAGGGGGGTGCAACAATCTCACTGCTCCAAGTCACCACAACTGGTGCCTCTATTGGGGTTGTGGCACCAGTATAGGTCTGCTGCAGGGCTCAAGGCTTGTAAAGTTTCCTTGGACTTGTGAGTTGCCCCTGCAAAACATCCAGGTGGCTCTTTGCCTCAGTTTAGAAGTGCAGTGGGGGTATGGGGGCACCAGGGGTATTCTCTTATTCCCAGTCTTACACAGGTCCCTGTGGAGAGCATGAATCACCTTGGGCACCCTCACTCACTTACCCTTTCCCATGTCAGAGAGGTTCTCCTGGCTTCGTGTTGAGCCCAAACATGCTAGCACCCAGCTTTTCTCCTCTCTGTTCTGTGTCCCCCTGCTGCCTTGATGGATCCTGACTTGGTTTTTCAGATGATCGACGTGTTGGGTTAGTGTTCACTAGCCTTTTGTTTCCTCTCTGTGAGAGAAGCACACATGTGCTGCTTCTAGTCTGCCATCTTGGCCTCACCCTAAATCTGATTATTTTTAAGTGTTTCTACATTTGCTTATTATTATTGTTATTATCATTATTATTATTTGAAGAGGCAGGGTCTCACTGTTTTGCCGAGGTTGGTCTCCAACTCCTGTGCTCAAGCAATCCTCTCAGAAGGCTGGGATTACAGGGATGAGCCACCACACCTGGCCGTACATTTACTTTAACACAATAACCAATTATCCAACATCTTTATCTTTTGAGCAGATAGACGTAATTTATTTCTATAAATGATATAAATCATAATATAGCTTATAATCATTTATCTATTAATATAACTTGAGTTTTCTATTAATTATATCATGAATAAAAATTTAATACATTCACAGTTTCTAATATGCTGACATTTAACATGTAATGCATTTAAGAGAATAATTAACTTTAAAGTTAAAGAAATAGTTTACGCAAGATGTTATTTTCTTTCTGATTTACCTCTTCAAACTGTGACCATGAGATTAGCTGGAGATTCTAGGTCACCATTCATTATGTATAGTTTCTTTCCAAAATAGTAGTAGAAATTTATCCTTAGCTTAAACATCTTTGTAAAAGCTTTATATTATTTTCAGGAATCTGAATTTACTTGGAAAGAGTCTACAGTTAAGACAAGACTGTTTTACATTTGCAGTTTTCCATCTGATTCTTTTTCTTCTATTTGTTATATGCTCTTGCAGATATTTTCAATTGCCTATTACTCTGCAGCCTAGGATTAGTCTCCTCTTTTTCAAAATGGTTTAAGGAAATCCATTTTATTAATTACTTCTTTTAAAACTGTCAGATCAAACCAGGCACAGTGGCTCATGCCTGTAATCCCAGCACTTTGGGAAGCCAAGGCGGGTGAATCACATGAGGCCAGGAATTCAAGAGAAGCCTGGGCAACATGGCAAAACCCCATCTCTACTAAAAATACAAAAATTAGCCAGACGTGGTGGCACATGCCTGTAATCCCAGCTACTCGGGAGGCTGAGGCAGGAGAATTGCTTGAACTCAGGAGGCAGAGGTTGCAGTGAGCCGAGATTGTGCCGCTGCCATTCAGCCTGGGCGACAGAGCGAGACCCTGTCTCAAATAAATAAATAAATAAATAATAAATTAAATTAAATTATTAAAAAAACAGTCAGATCATTTGGGTGGCATCATAGTAAAACAAACCAAAACAATAACAGCTTAAATCTACAGAGGCTGACATAGCACACATGTAATTCACATTTTAATTATTTATTCTTATTTCTGTAGACATCTCACAACTCTTCAAACAAATTTGATTTCATGCTTTTTAGATTTCATACTTTTTAGATCTGTTAAGATACTCAAAGCTACTTTTTACGAGTACTTATATTTTGTCCTTAAAAGGACATGGTTATGTGTGGAATTATAAAAACTATCACTGTCATGTTTACTATGTTCTGAAGATCTGATCTTACCTCTTGCTCCCTCAATTCTGTTCTGAATGAAGGTATAGGTAGTTCTCTACGTATGTGATGTGGCCAAGCATTAAACACATGGCCATAAAATAATAAATAGGATTGCATTCTTACAATGAAACCATACTTAAAGGACAGACATAGGAAACATGAAAAATTTACCCTACTATTTCAAAACCAGCTAAATATTTAGAGAAAATGAGAGAAATTATAAAAATAACGTCAATCAAATTTAGAAAAATCTGGAAATAAAATTAGACAAGGTGATATAAAAAATTTCTGGTCATCTTAGAAATAAATGAACTCTAAAAGGAAAAAATATATAGAAATGAAGTTTAAACAAAAAGGAAAACAATAATGAATACTTATGTAGATAATGCCAAAAGGGAAAAACCGCAGACGTATATAAACATATATACACACATGCATGCACACAAATACAAACATAAATACATATACAGTCATGTGCCACATAATTATGTTTTGATCAGTGTTATATCACATGTACAATGGTGGTCCCATAAGATTCTAACAAAACTGAAAAATTACTATCACCTAGTGTCATTGTAGCAATCATAACATGGTTATAGCCGTCATAGCACAAGGCTTACTCATCTATTTTTGGTGATGCTGATGTAAACACACCTACTGTCCTGCCAGTGGTGTAAAAGTATAGCACATACAATTATGTACAGTATCTAATACCTGATAATAAATATGTTACTGGTTTATGAACTTACTATACTATTTATCATTCATTTGGGATATGCTTCTACTTACTATTTTTTTTAAAAAAAAGGTGACTGTAAAAACAGCCTAGCGCAATTCCTTCAGGAGTTATTTCAGAAGTAGACATTGTGATAGGAGATGGTAGCTCCATACATTTGATGAGATATGAGATGAGATATGGAAGTGGAACATGTTGATGTTAATGATACTGACCATGTGTAAGCCTAGGAAAATGTGTGTTGATGTCATAGATTTTAACGAAAAAAAATTAAATAGTAAAAGAAAAATAAAATGTTTTTAAAAAGAAAGAAGGTTATTGAATAAGGATATAAAGACAGGAAATATTTTTGTACAGCTGTACTAAATTCTGTACAATGTGTTTGTGTTTTAAGCTGTTATTACAAAAGAGCACAAAAGTTTAACAAATTTAAAAGTTTTAAAGTAAAAAAGTTACAGTACCATCAAGTTAAATTTTATAAAAACATTTTATTTTTAATTACTATGGATATACAATCATTATAAATATTTATGGGGTACGTGTGATATTTTGATACAAGCATAAAATGTGTAATGTTCAAATCAGGGTAATCGGCTTATGCATCAGTCACCTCAAGCACTTATCATTTCTTTGTGTTACAAACATTCCAATTTCACTCTTTTAGTTTTTTTTGAAATGTACAATAAATTGTTAACTATAGTTGTCTTATTTTGCTACAAAACACTGGATCATATTTCTTCTATCTAACTGTATTTTTGTACCATTTACCACCCACTCTTCATCCTCCCTGCCAACTACCATTCCCAGCCTCTGATAACCATCATTCTACTTTCTATCTCCATGAGTTCAGTATTTTTTATTTCCCACATATGAATGAGAACATGTGATATTTGTCTCTTTGTGCCTGTCTTATTTAACTTAATGTCCTCCAGTTCTATTCATGTTATTGAAAATGACAGGATTTCATTTTTGTGATTATATTGTGTATATGTGCCACTTTTTAAACCCATTTATTAACTGATGGATACTTAGGTTGATTCTGTATTTTGGCTATTGTGAATAGTACTGTTACAAACATGGCAGTGCAAATATCTCTTTGATATAAAGATTTCCTTTCTTTTGGATATATGCCCACCAGTGGGTTTGCTGGATCATATGGTAGCTCTATTTTCAGTTTATTTTTTTTTTTTTGAGGAATCTGCACAGTGTGCTCCATAGTAGCTCTTCTAATTTAAATTTTCATCACTAGTGTACAAGGGTTTCTCTTTCTCCACATCCTCATCAGCATTTGTTATTGCCTGTCTTTTTGATTAAAGCTATTTTAACTGGGATGGGATGACATCTCCTTGTAGTTTTTATATTCATCCATCTAATGATTAATGATGTTGAACATTTTTTCATAAAACTGTTGGCCATTTGTTTGTCTTCTTTTAAGAAATGTCTGTTCATACCTTTTATCCATTTTTGTACTATAATTTGAAGTCAGGTAATGTGATGCCTGAAGCTTTGTTCTTTATTGCTCTGTAATTCCATATATATTTTAATATTTTTTATATTTCTGTGAAGAATATTATTGGTATTTTCATGGAGATTGCATTGGATCTGCAGATTTCATTGAATAGTACTGACTTTTAAATGATATAGATGGTTTTTTTACTGTGCAGAAGCTTTTTAGTTTAATTAGGTCCCATTTGCCAGTTTTTTGTTGTTGTTGCAATTGTTTTTGGCATCTTCATCATGAAATCTTTGCCAGGACTTATGTCCAGAATGGTATTTTCTAGATTATCTCCCAGAATTTATATAGTTTTAGGTTTTACATTTAAGCCTTTTATCTATTTTGAGTTGATTTTTGCACATGGTGTATGGAAGCAGTCAAGGTTCAATCTTCTGCATATGGCTAGGCAGTTATCCTAGCATCATTTATTGAACAGTCCTTTCCCCATTGCTAGTTGGTCAACTTTGTCAAAGATCACATGTTTGTAGGGGTTTGGCTTTATTTCTGGGCTCTCTATGCTGTTTTAGTAGTCTATATGTCTGTTTTTGTACCAGTACCATGCTGTTTTGGTTACTGTAGGCTTGTAGTATAGTTTGAAATTGGGTGACGTGCTGTCTCCAACTTTGTACTTTTTGCTTAGTATTGCTTTGGCTATGTGAGTTTTTTTTTTGGTTCCATGTGAATTTTAGAATACTTTTTCCTAATTCTGTGAATAATATAATTGGTAGTTTTATAGGAATAGCATTGATATGTAAATTACTTTGGGTAGTATGGCCATTATAGCAATATTGATTTTTCTTATCCATGAGCATGGAATGTTTTTTTCCATCTGTTCATGTCATTTTTGATTTTTTTGAGCACTGGTTTGTAATTCTCATTGTAGAGATATTTCATGCCCCTGTTAGGTGTATTCCTAGGTATTTTATTCTTTTTGTGGCTATTGTGAATGGGATTGTCTTTCTGATTTGTCTGTCAGCTTGGATGTTGTTGGTATATAGAAATGCTACTGATTTTTGTACATTGACTTTGTATCTTGAAACTTTGCTGAAGTCGTTTATTAGATCTTGTAGCTTTTCAGCAGACTATGGGTTTTTCTAGGTATAGCATCACATAATCTGCGAACAAAGACAGTTTGACTTCCTCTCCTCCTATTTAGATGCTTTTCATTTCTTTGCCTGATTGCTCTGGCTAGGACTTATAGTACTATATTGAATAGGAATCATGACAGTGGGCAACCTTGTCTTGTTTTGCTTCTAAGGGGAATGCTTCCAGCTTTTGCCCATTTAGTATGATGTTGGCTGTTGGTTTGCAAACTATGCACCTGACAAACAGCTAGGATCCAGAATCTCTAAGGAACTTAAACACAGTATCTAGCAAAAAGCAACCCCATTTAAAAGTGGGCAAAGTACATGAACAGTCACTTTTCAAAAGAATGCATATGGCCAGGTGTGGTGGCTCATGCTTGTAATCCCAGTACTTTGGGAGCCTGAGGCAAGTGGATCACAAGGTCAGGAGTTTGAGACCAACCTGGCCAACATGGTGAAACCCCATATCTACTGAAAATACAAAAATTCGTCAAGTGTGGTGGCATGCACTTGCAATCTCAGCTACTTGGGAGGGTGAGGCAGGATAATTGCTTGAACCAGGGAGGTGGAGGTTGCAGTGAGCCAAGATTGTGCCAACTGTACTGCAGCCTTGCTGACAGAGCCAAAAAAGAGTGCATACAAGTGGCCAAAAGCATATGAAAAAATGCTTACCATTATTAATCATTAGTAGAAATGCAAATGGAATTCCAAACCACAATGAGATACCATCTCCCACCAATCAGAACAAATATTATTAAGAAGTTAAAAAATAACAAATGCTGGCAAGGTTGCAGATGAAAGGGAACACTTATACACTGCTGGGGGAAATGCAAATTATTTCAGCAATTGGGGAAAGCAGTGTAGTGATATTTCAAAGCACTTAAAAGAGAAGTACCATTTGATCCAGCAATCCTCTTATTGGGTATATACCCAAAGGAATAGAAATCATTCTATGATATTGTCTGAATCTGTGTTCCCACTAAGTCTCATGTTGAATTGTAGTCCCTAGTGTTGGAGGTGGGACCTGGTGGGAGGTTCTTGGATCATGGTAATGGATTTCTCATGATTGGTCTGTTGTCATCCTCTTGGTGCTGTTCTTGTGATAGTGAGTTCTCACAAGATCTAGTTGCTTAAATGTGTGCAGCACCTCCTCCCTCATTGTCTCTGGCTCCTGTTTCCACCATGTGAGGCACCTTGCTCCCCCTTCACCTTCTGCTATGATTTTAAATTTCCTGAGGTCACACCAGAACTTGAGCAGATGCCAGCATCATGCTTCCTGTACAGCCTATGGTACCTTGAGGCAATTAAACCTATTTTCTTTATAAATTATGCAGTCTCGGGTATTTCTTTATAGCAGTGCAAGAAAGGACTGATACATTCTATCAAAAAGACACATGTACACCTATGTTAATTCCATACTATTCATAAAAAGTAAATACATGGAATCAACAAAAATGTCCATGAATGGTAGGCTGGATAAAGGAAATGTACATATACATTATGGAATACTACACAGCTGTAAAAAATAATGAGATTATGTCCTTTGCAGCAATATAGAGGGAGCTGCAAGTATTATACAATGGTGTACAATTATACCAAGCCAAGTAATGCAGGAACAGAAAACCAAATACCACATGTTCTCACTTATAAGTGGGAGCTAAATGTTGAGTTCACATGGACGCAGGTCTACTTGGGAAAAACAGACACAGGTCTACTTGAGTGTGGAGTGTGGAAGGAGAGAGAAAATAGAAAAACTACCTATCAGTTACTACAGTTACTATGCTTATTACCTTAGTAACAAGATTATTTGTATACCAAACACGGGTGACATGCGATTTCCTTATGTAACACACTTGCATATTTAGTCCTGAACCTAAATTAAAAGTTAAAAAAAATTAAAAAGTAAAATGCAAAAGATAGCAACAAAAACAATTTTTATTTTTCCTATCCATAACCATAGAATATCTTTACTTTTTTTGTCCTCTTCAATTTCTTTCATCAATGACTCATAGTTTTAAATGTAGAGAGCTTTCACTTATTTGGCCAAGTATATTCCCAGGTATTTTATTTTATCTTTTGCTATTATAAATGGAATGTTTTTTCTTTTTCAGATTGTTTGCTGTTGACATATTGCAATGCTACTGGTTTTCGTTGGTTGATTTTGTATCCTGCAATTTTACTGAATTTGTTTATTAGTTTTAAGTTTTTTTTGATGGAGTCTTGAGGTTTCTCTAAATATAAGATTATATCAGCAGCAAACTAGGATAATTTGACTTCTTTCTAATTTGGATGCCTTTTATTTCTTTCTCTCGTCTGATTGCTCTAGCTAGGAATTATAGTACTCTTTTGAATAACAGTGATGAAAGTGAGTATCTTTGTTGGGTTCCAGGACTTAGAGGAAAGGCTTTCTGTTTTTCAGTATGATAATATTCATGAGTTTGTCTTATATGCATTTTTAGAATTTTGAGATTTGTTACTTCTATACCCAGTTTGTTGAGAGTGTTTATCATAAAGAAATGTGGAATTTATCAAAAGTTTTATCAGCATCAGTAGAAATGACCATATGTATTTTACTCTTTATTCTTTTAATGTGATCTCTCACAGTTATCGATTTGCATATGTTGACCCATCCTTGCATTTATGGGAAGAATCCCACCTTATTATGGTTAATAGTCTTTTGAATAGTTGTTGAATTCAGTTTGCTAGTATTTTGTTGAAGGTTTCTGCATCTATGTTGATTGGTGATATTGGTCACTAAACGAACAACAGTTTGTTGTTGCTGTTTTATCTTTGTTGGATTTTGACATCAGGGCAATACTGGTCTTGTATGATGAAATGAGTTTGAATTTATGAAATGAGTTTGAGAATATTCCCTCATTTTCAACTTTTTGGAATAGTTTTGGGTAGGATTGATTTTATTTCATCTTTTAGTGTTTGTTAAAATTCAGCTGAGAAATCATCAGATCCTGGGATTTTCTTTGATAGAATATTTTTTATTATTGGTTCTATCTTGTTTGTTATTAGTCTATTCAGGTTTCTGATTTTTTTAATGGTTCAATCTTGGTAGGTTTTATGTGTCTAGGAATTTACACATTTCTTCTAAGTTTTTCAATTTATTGGCATATAGTTGCTCATAATAGTCTTTAATGATCCTTTTAAATTTCTGTGGTATCATTTGTAATGTCTTCTTTTTCTCCTTGATTTTATTTATTTGGGTATTCTCTCTTTTTTTCTTAGCTACTCAGACTAAAATGTTTGTTAATTTTATCCTTTCAAGAAACCAACTTTTTCTTTCATTTGCAATTCTTTTGTATTTTTTGTCTCAATTTCATTTATTTCTGTTCTCATTGTTACTATTTCTCTTCTACTGATTTGAGGTTTGGTTTGCTCTTGCTGTTCTACTTTAAGATGCATCATTAGTTATTTAAAGTTTTTCTACTATTTTGATGTAGGCATTTATTGCTATAAACATTCCTCTTATTACTGCTTTTTCTGTATCCCGTAGATTTGGGCATGCTGTGTTTTTATTTTTATTTGTTTCAGTATTTTAAAAAGTTTTCTTCTTAATTTCTGTATTGTCCCAATGCTCAGTCTAGAGAATGTTGTTTAATTTACATGTGTCTACATAGTTTTCAAATTTCCTCTTGTTATTGATTTCTAGTTTTATTCCACTTTTGTCAGAAAAGGTACTTTTTTGAAATTTACAGGACTTGTTTTGTGGCCTAACACATATACTATCTTTGAGAATGTTTCATGTGCTGAGGAAAATAATGTGAAGTTGGCTGCTGTTGTATGAAATGTTCTGTAAGTGTCTATTAAATCAATTTGTTCTATAGTACAGAATAAGTCTCATGTTTTGTTGTTTATTTTCTGTCTAGATGATATATCTAATGCTGAAAGTAGAGCGTTGAAGTTCTCAACTATTACTGTATTGGGGCCTATCCCTCTCTTTAGCTCAAATAATATTTGTTTTATATATCTGGGTGCTCCAGCATTGAGTGCATATATATTTACAATTGTTATATACTCTTAGTGAGTTGACCCCTTTATTATTATATAATTGTTTTTCTTTGTCCTTTTTACTGATTTTTGTCTTGAAGTCTATTTCTTGTGATATAAGTATAGCTATTCCTGCTCTTTTTAGATTTTTCTTTGCATGGAATATAGTTTTCTATTTGTTTATTGTAACTCTAGATGTGTCCTCATAAGTGAATTGAGTTTCTTATACACAGCATATACTTGAGTCCTGTATTTCTTGTTTTTTTTTTTTTTTTTTTTTTTTTTTTGAGATGGAGTCTCGCTCTGTCGCCCAGGCTGGAGTGCAGTGGCGCGATCTCGGCTTACTGCAAGCTCCGCCTCCCGGGTTCACGCCATTCTCCTGCCTCAGCCTCTCTGAGTAGCTGGGACTACAGGTGCTCGCCACCACGCCCGGCTAATTTTTTGTATTTTTAGTAGAGACGGGGTTTCACTGTGGTCTCGATCTCCTGACCTCGTGATCCGCCCACTTCGGCCTCCCAAGGTGCTGGGATTACAAGCGTGAGCCACCACGCCCGGCCTGAGTCCTGTTTTTCTTTTAACCATTCAGCCACTCTATGTATTTTTATTGGAGAATTTTGATCACTTACATTACATATTATTATTTATTTATTTTTATTATTATTATTGCGTTGGTTTTTTATTTTATTATAATAGACTTTATTTTTCAGAACAGTATTAGGATCACAGCAAAACTGAGATGAAGGTACAGAGATTTCCCAAATACTCCCTGCTACCACACATGCACACAGGCTCCCCCACTATCAATATCCTCCCTAGAGTGGCATATTTGTTGCAATGAATGAACCTGTCATAATCCATCATTAACACACACAGTCCATAGTTAGCATTAGGGTTCACTCTTGGTGTTGTACATTTTGTGGCTTGGGACAAATGTATAATGCCATGTATATAGCACTACAGTGTCACACAGAGTAGTTTCAGTGTCCTAAGCATCCTCTGTGTTCTCTCATTCAATTGGATTACTTTTTAGGATAGGAATGGTCAAAAGGGACATCTTTGAAAAACAAACACTTAAGCCAAGAACAGAAAGCCAAATAGAGTTTAGCCAGGTGAAAGAAGTTAGACAGGACCCAGGATTGAAGGGTGCTTGAAACAAAGAGAAGAGTGCTATGGGTTAGGTAAGAATCCAATATCTTTAAGGAAAAGAAAGGCCAGCATGGCATGTCAGTGAATGGGGGCAGAGGGTGGGCATGAGGCATATAGAACACTAAAGGGTTTTAAGTTGGGCACCTCTGGATCTAAGTGGCTTTTTCTCAGAGTCCTCTGGAATGAATAGGAAGGGACAAAAATCAAAGCAGATATACTGGCTTAATTTGTGATCTGTTTCTTTACTTTTCTTTCCACATGCCTCTGATCCTCCAGAAAATCAGCTCTGTTACATCTGCCGCCTGCTATGAGCACAAGGCACAGAACGTAGACCCTGTAACCCTCAGAGGGCCTGAAGGAAAGCGATGCTGGTGTGACCTGCCCAAGAGGGTGGTGCCCGAGACAGAGCATTCTAGACCCTCATAGGCAACAGAGCCAGGTCAGTAAGACCAAGTTTCTTCTGGGACCTCTGCAGGCTCAGGGGCATTTTCTCTTTTGAGAACTGGTCAAGATGGGGGAACCTAAGCTTTCAGGAAGCAGATTAACTGCTTTATTTTTATTTCTATGGTATTGATTTATTTTCTATATTTACACCTATTTATCTATCATCTATCTACATATATATTCATTTATTTATTTATGTCAACAGCTTTGGGGGTACAAGTGGGTTTTCCTTACATAGATGAACTATATACTTGGGAAGTCTGAAGTTTTAGTGCAGCCATCACCTGAGTAGTGTACATTGTATCCAATATGTAGGTTTTTATCCCTCACCTCACTCCAACCCTCCTGGCTTCTGCCTCTACGGTGTCCATTGTACCACTCTGTATGCCTTTGCATACCCATAGCTTAGCTCCCATTTATAAGTGAGAATATATGGCATTTAGTTTTCCATTTCTGAATTATTTCACTTAGAATAATGACCTTCACCTCCATCCAAGTTGCTACAAAATACCTTATTTCACTCTTTTTAGAGGCTGAATAGTATTCCATGATGTATACCACATTTTTTTTTATCCACTCATCAGTTGATGGGCACTTAGGTTGGTCACTAGCACAATTGTGAATTGCGCTATGATAAGCATACATGTGCAAGTATTTTTTGGTACAATGACTTCTTTTCTTTTAGGTAGATACCCAGTAGAAGGATTGCTGGATTGAATAACAGATCTACCCTGAGTTATTTGGGAGACCTCCAAACTGCTTTCCGTAGGAATTGTACTAATTTACATTCTTACCAGCAGTGTGTAAGAGTTCTCTTTTCACCACATCCATGCCAACATTTATTGTTTTTTGGCTTCTCAATAATGGTCATTCTGGCTGGGATAAGGAGGTATCTCAATATGGTTTTAATTTGCATTTCCATAATGATTAGTAATGTTGAGCATTTTTTCATGTTTGTTGATCATTTGTATATCTTCTTTTGAAAAATGTCTACTCATGTCATCTGCTCACCCTTTGAGGGGTTTATTATTTTTATAATTGTTGCTTGCTGATTTAAGCTCCTTATAAACCCTGGATACTAGACCTTTGTTGGATGCATAGTTTGCAAATATTTTCTCCCATTCTGTGGGTTTTCTCTTTACTATGATGATTACTTTTCTGCTGTGCAGAAGCTTTTCAATTTAATGAGGTCTCATTTATTCATTTTTGGTTTTGTTGCATTTGCTTTTGGGATATTAGTCATAATTTCTTTGCCTAGGCCAATGTCCAAAAGAGTTTATCCTAGGTTTTCTTTTAGAATTTTTATGGTTTTAGGTTTTAGATTTAAAGCTTTAATCCATCTTAAGTTGATTTTTGTATACGGTGAGAGATGGGGATCCAGTTTCATTCTTCTGCATGTGGCTGCTACCCAGTTTTCCTGGCACCATTTATTGAACAGGGAGTCCTTGCCCCAGTTTACCTTTTTGTGTACATTGTCAAAGATCAGTTGGTTATAAGTATTTGGCTTTATTTCCGAGTTATTTATTCTGTTCCATTGGTTTATGTATGTACTTTTTTAAATTTTAACCAATACCATGCTATTTTGGTAACTATGCCCACGTAGTATAATTTGAAATCAGGTAATGTGATGCTTCCAGATTTATTACTTTTGCTTAAGATTGCTTTGGCTATTGGGGATCTTTCCAGATCCATATGAATTTTAGCTTTTTTTTTTCTAATTCTGTGAAAAGTGGTGGTGATGTTTTGATAGAAATTGCACTGAATCTGTAGATTCTTTTGGGCAGTATGGTCGTTTTTACAATACTTATCCTTGCAATCCATGAGCATAGGATGTATTTATATTTGTTTGTATAGAAGATGATTTATGTTACCACCCTTTTCTATTTCTCCTTGTAAAGATCTTTTACATTTTTTAAAGAATATTTCTAGGTATCTCAATTTTTTTGCAGCTATTGTAAAAGGAATTGCATTCTTGTCTGATTCTCAGCTTGGTTGCTGTTGGTGTATAGCAGTGCTACCAATTTGTATACATGGATTTTATAGCTTGAGTCTTTGCTGAATTCATTTATAAAATATAGGAGTCTTTTGGAGTTGTCTTTAGGATTTTCTATGTAGCCAATCATATCATTGGCAAACAGATGTCCTTTATTTATTTCTCTTGCTTGATTGCTCTATCCAGGACTTTTATTTTTAACAGAAGTGGTAAAAGTGGGCATCTCTGTCTTGTTCCAGTTCTTTGTGGGGATGCTCTCAACTTTTCCATGTTAACTATGATGTTGGCTGTGGGTGTGTACTACATGATATATTGTGTTTATGTATGTTTGTTCTATACCTAAGTTGTTGAGGGTTTTTATAATAAAGAGCTACTGGAATTTATTGAATGTGTTTTCTGTATCTATTGAGATGATCATATGGTTTTCGTTTTAAATTCTATTTATGTGATGAATCAAATTTATTGACTTGCATATCTTGAACCATCCCTTCTGGGCTGAAACCCACTTGATTATGGTGAATTATCTTTTTTATGTGCTGTTGGATTCAGTTTGCTGTATATTGTTGAGGATTTTTGCATCTGTGTTCATCAGGGATATTGGTCTGTAGTTTTCTTTTTTTATGTTCTTTCCTGGCTTTGATGTCAGGGTGATGCTGACTTCATAGAATGAATAAGAGATGATTTCCTTCTTTTCAGTCTTTTGGAATATTTTCAGTAGGATTCGTACCAATTATTTGAATGTCTGGTAGAATTTGGCTGCAAATTCATCTAGCTTTGGGCTTTTTTGTTGTCATTTTTTCATTACTGATTCAGTCTCACTGCTTATCATTGGTGTATTCAGGATTTCTGTTTCTTCCAGATTAAAGCAAGGAGGGTTATATTTCTCCAGGAATTTATTCATTTAGTATACATGGTCTAGTTTGTATGTATAGAGGGGTATTCATAGCAGTCTCAAATGATCTTTTGTATTTCTTTATTGTCAATTGGAATGCCTCCATTTGCATTTCTGATTGAGCTTATTTGAATCTTCTCTATTCCTGGTTCTTCTAGCTAATGGTCTATCAATTTTATTTATTATTTATAAGAACCACCTTTTTCATTGATCTTTTGTAATTTTTTTGTTTCAATTTCATGTAGTTCTGTTCTGATCTTTGTTTCTTTTCTTCTGCTGGCTTTGAATATGGTTTGTCATTGTTTCTCTAGTTCATTTAAATGAGATATTGGGTTGCCAATTTGTCATCTTTCAGACTTTTTGATGTAGGCATTTAGCACTATAAACTTTCCTCTTAGCATTGCTTTTGCTGTATCCCAGAGGTTTTTATATCTTGTCTCACAGTTAATATTCATTTTGAAAAATTTTTAAATTTTTATCTCGATTTCACTGTTAACCCCAAAATCATTCAAGAACTGATTTGATTAATTTCCATGTATTTCTATAGTCTTGAGGTTTCCTTTTGGAGTTGACTTCTAGTTTTATTTCACTGTGGCCTTGAGGAGATACTTGATAGGATTTTGATATTTAAAAATTTATTCAGACTTTTGTGGCATATCATATTGTCTATCTTGAAGAATGTTCCATGTGTTGATGAGAAGAATGTATATCCTGCAGTTCTAGAGTAGAGTGTTCTGTGCATATCTGTTAGTTCTGTTTGTTCTAGAGTACAGTTTAAGTCCAGTGTTTCTTTGTTGACGTTCCACCTTGATGATCTGTCTACTGCTGTCAGTGGAGTGTTGATGTCCCCTATTATTATTGTGTTGGTGTCTATCTCTTTTCTTAGGTCTTGTATTAATTGTTTTATGGATCTTGGAGCTGCAGAGTTAGGTGCATATATATTTAGGATTGTAATATATTTTTGTTGAACTGATCTTCTTATCATTACATAATAACCTTCTTTGTTTGGTTTTACCATTGTGGCTTCAATGTTATTATTGCTAGGGAAGGACTTATTACTGTCATTTTGTTATTTCTTTTCTGGTTGTTTTGTTGTTCTTCTCTTTTTTTTCTTCTTCCTCCTTATTGTCTTCCTTTGTTTAAAAGTTATTTTCTCTGGTAGTATTTTTTAATTCCTTGCATTTTATTTTTGTGTCTTTGTTACAAGGTTTTTGCTTCGGGATTACGATGAAGCTTATGACCAATTATTTTAAACTGATGAAAACTTAACTTTGATCACTGAAAACAAAAGAAAAAAGAAAGAAAAGAAAAAAACACACAAACAAGAGAAAGCTAAAAAGCTCTATAACTCCATCCCCCCACTTTTTAATTATTTGTTGACTCTATTTATATATTTGTACAGTCTCAACAAATTGTTGTAGTATTATTTTTGATGGTTTTTGTCTTTTGTTTTTTTCTATGAAATATATGAGTTTTTTTAATTTACTGCAGCTACAGTGCTAGAGTATTCTGTATTGTCTGTGTACTTACTTTCACCAGTAAGTTTTATATGTTCAGTTAATTTATTTTTGCTCATTAATGTCCTATTCTTTGAGACTGAAGAATTCTCTTTAGCATCTCTTATAAGACAAGTCTGCTGTTGATGAAATCCCTCAGCTTTTGTTTGTCTGGTAGATCTTTATTTCTACTTCATGTTTGAAGGATAATTTTGCTGGAAATAACATTCTAAGTTGGGATTTCTTTTTTCTTTCACCATTTCAAATATCTGTCCTGATCTCTAAGGTTTTTACTGAGAAGTCTGCTTCCAGATGTATTTTAACTACTTTATATTCTATTTGTTTTCTTCTCCTTCTGCTATTAGGATTCTTTGTTTATCCTTGTGTTTGTAAAGTTCTGTGTTATTACTTCCTTGAATAAGATTTCTATCTCATTCTCTCTCTCTACATCCTCTTTATAACCAATAACGCTTAGATTTTTCTTCTTTAGGCTATTTTCTAGATCCTATAGACATGCTTCATTCTTTTTATTTCTTCTCTGACTGTGTATTTCCATGTAGCCTGCATTTAAGCTTACTAATTGTTTCTTCTGCTTGATTAAGTCTGATGTTGAGAAACTCTGATTCATTTTTCAGGTTGTTAGTTGAATTTTTCAGCTTTAGAATTTCTGCTTAATTATTTTAAATATTTCAATCTCTTTGTTTTCTCTAAAAGAATTTGGAATTCCTTCTTTGTGTTAACTTCAAGCTCATTGAGTTTCCTCAACACAGCTATTTTGAATTAATTGTCTGAGAGGTCACGCATCTGTCACTCCAGAATCGGTCACTGGTTCCTCACTTAGTCCATTTGGTGATGTTATATTTTCCTGGAATTTCTTTCTTTTTTCTTTTAAATTTTACTTTATATTTTTTAAATTTTACTTTTTTCTTTTAAATTTTACTTTATTTTTACAGATGGGGTCTCACTCTGTCCAGCCTCAAACTCCTAGGCTTGAGCAATCCTCACACCTCAGACTCCTGAGTAGCTGGGAATACAGGCACATACCACCTGGCTAATATTTTGAGAGAGATGGAGTCTTACTATGTTGCCCAGGCTGGACTCTAACTTCGGACCTCAACAATCCTTTCACATCAACCTCCCAAATAGCTGGGATTGTAGACATGAGCCACCACATCTAGATTTGGATGTTTTTGATGCTTGTGGACATTTATCAATGTCTTGGCATTAAAGAGTCAGGTATTTATTACAATATTCACAGTCTGGGCTTGTTTATACCTATCCTTCTTTCCATGAATTCAAAGGGGCTTGAGTGTTCTGATTTAATCCTATGGTCACTGCAGCTCTTTCAGCACTGGTGAGTGTCCTAAGCATAGGAACACTGTGGCTCTTATAGACTCCTAATTATATAGCCTTGGGTTACCTGGAGGAGGGTGTATTATCTGGGATACCAGGCAAAGTCTCTTGCTCTCTTCTCTCTCTTTTCTCCAATCAGAAGGGATCTCTCTCTGCACTGGACTGCCTAAAGTTTGGTAAGGGGTAATATGAGCATCTTCATGGCCACCACAGCTGACATGGCCCAGGGTCACATCTGTAGCCCATTGTTTTCCAGATCAGTGTAGTACTAAACCTTGCCCAAGGCTTGTGGCCACTAATGCCTAGCTGCCACTGATTTTTATTCAAGGCCCAGGATCACTTTAAGCAGCAGGTGGTGAATCCTTCTTGGATTGGGTTCATTCCATTAGGGGAGTGAATTCCCAGGGTGGGTCTATAAACACCATGTGGGAGTAAAAACCTGGAATTGGTGCTTTATAAGTCTGCTTGGTGATTTATTTTACTGTGTCAGAGTTTATACCCAAGTTTCAAGACAAAATCGTCTCTACTCTTTCTTTTTCCCCTGAAAAGGAGGCTGCCTGTGAGCTGCTCATCCTGGAATTGGGGGAGGGGTGATGCAGGCACTCTCATGGCTGCTGGCTTCTGCAGCTGGTGACACTCTGGGTCGCACTCCATATCCACTGTCTCCAAAATCAGTGCAACACCAGGGCTTGCCCATCGACTGCAGTCTCTGTGGCCTTACTGACACTCAAATTTATTTGAGGCCCCTGGCCACGTTAGTCAGCCCATGGTGAAACTGGCTGAGACTCAAGTTTCCTCAAATTAGGGTGGAGGATTCCTCTCTGGCCCAGTGTTGGTCTAAATGCTCCCTTTAAGTGCACCAGCAGAATTCTGCCCTATGATAGGGTAGCACTGAGCTTTAATGCAAAGTCCCATGCTTACTCTCCCTCCCCAAAGCACACAGATTCTCTTTGTGCTGTGCTATCTGGGCTTGAGGGAGGGGTCCTGTAGGCAACGTAAGACTGTCCTGCCTGTCCCCATCAATGCCTCTTTCCTTGTTATTCTGTTACAACCGGGTACTATGATTACTCATCTGATTGTCTGGTTCCTATGAAGGTGATTCCTTGCATGGATAGTTGTTTAATTGGTTGTTCCTACAGGGGGGTGATCACTGGCCATTGTGCTCTGCTTCTCCGTTAGAATTACCTAAGTTTAATTTATTATTGAAGAAAAATTAATAGATTTAGTGTAGTCTAAGTGAACAGTGTTGTAAAGTCTACAGTAGTGCACATTAATACTGTAGGCCTTTACATTCACTCACCACTCTCTCACTGAGTTGCCCACAGTAACTTTCTTTTCTGTAAGCTTCATTTATGATAAGCGCCCTATACAGGTGTTCCATTTTTTTATCTTTTATGCTCTATTTTTACCATGCTTTTTCTATGTTTCAATATGTTTAGATACACAAATACTGATCATTGTGTTACAATTGCCTACAAGCATTCAATATAGTAACATGCTACGCAGATTTTAGGCTAAAAGCAATAGGATATATCATACAGCCTGGGTGTGTTATAGGCTATACCATCTAAGTTTGTGTAAATACACTCAATAATATTCCCAGGGTGACAAAGTTGCTTAATGATGCCATTTTTCAGAACATATCCCCGTCATTAAGAGGCACATGACCATATTTATGTTCTGGTACTTAGTAAAATCAACCTACAGTGGATGACATCTAGCACCTAGATATATTCTAGCAAAGCTATTATACTTTAAAATAAAGGAAAAGACATTCTTTGAGTATCCAGGCAAGAAGTTCAAGTCACTTATAAAGCAAATAAAATAAGACTGATATTCAGCCTTTTCAACTGTAATGTTTTGTGCCAAAGAAACTATTAATATGCTTAAGGTTCTAAGGAAGAAAAAGCATAACAAAAAGATTTTATGTCTGTCTAAATTGACCTTCTGGTGTAAAAGTAGACTTTAAGAATATGTCAGAACTCAACACTGAATATGTGTTTATCTATAGAGAAATGACTAACAGATACAAAGAAGACAATGAAGTATCTGTAGGTTAAATATTCTGACATTTTAGATAAAGTAACATAATCAATAGTAGTTTACAAGATTAAGAAAGTGTATGGAAAGGATAATCAGTTCACTAATTACTGATAATAACTGGGCGTGAAAGATATTACTTCAAATCAGATTTGTAGGGAGATAGAGAGGGGGAGGAAAAAAAGTTTCCCAGTAAAATTTAATTTCACTTACAGAGGGAAACAATAGAACTTGAAAAAGAGGACTAAGGATATTCTTCAAAAGCATTAGTATAAATGTTATAAATATAGCCATTAGTATAGAATTGCAAAACTTTCTAAATACCAAAATATATGAGGAGAGAGAGAACAAACAAGTGACCACATAACGACATACCTTGTGTTCATAAAACATTAAAAATATAAGAGAATGGAGGCCAAATGTATTAATTCTAGTGTAATGAAATGAGCTTAAATCACCAGTAGAAAGAAAATGGTTTTATTGAATAAAAATATAAAATCCAAAATTCCACTTTATATAAGTGACAGACCTGAAAAAACAACATTCAAAAGTGATAAAAATAGAAGGATGCACTGATATGTACTACTCAAATGCAATTGAAGTAAAGTAGGAGTTAAAATCTTGATATCCAAAAGTACAAAATTGATACCAAGTAGATTATATAATGATGAAATATTTTATAAATTTAAAAACAATATTTCTCAGTGAAGCTGTAACAGCCATTAATTTTTATGCCAATAGTAATATAGCAGTGACTTTCTTTAAACACCAACTGCAGCTGCAAAAAGAACTGTACAAGGAAATTAATAAAAAGAAAAATCAACACATTCTTCTTTAATCAAGGTGAATCAAGTGGACAAAAATTTCATAAAGATATTGAAGTACTGAACATCTGTCATCAATAATTTAGATATTATATTAATATATTGAAACGTTAACCCAGATGATACTATACTTGTCTTAAGTACAGTAGTCATTCATAAAAATTAATCATTTTATACCACAAATGAAATCTTAATACTAAAAAAAAAAAATACTAAGAGCATTCTGTGAATTTTGAATAAAACAATAATTTGTAACAAATTTGAAAACAAAAAATTCTTCCACATGGTATTAAAATGGACAGTGTTAAACAACCCCGGGATCAAACAGGAAACAAATAAAACTACACTATTTCTCAAAATTAAAATGGGGCTTATCAGGATTTATGGGATACAGCTAAAGTAAGCATCAGAGAACATTTGACAGCATTAAATATATGCACCAATAAAAATTAGAAAAAAAATTGAATTAATATCATTTTTAAAGTTATTTTAAAACCAACAACATATTAAACCTAAAGAAAACAGAGAGAAGAACTTGAGGGAATTGTTGCCTAAATTAGAGTGTACCTCAGCACTGTTTTACATTAGTGGACTAGAGCTGTTTAAATAAACAGTATTGCTGCCTTCATAGAGCTTTCAGATGATTTGAATTTTAAAAAGGACTGGTTTGGAAAGGCAGGTTGATTTCTTTTCTCTCCAGAGTTGTGTTATGGGATAACAATTTGTAACACAATATGGTCACAGTTAGACTATACAAATGCAGACTTTATTACTGAAATATTTAAGATTTATATATAGACCTAGTATTTATTAACAGGTACCCAATAAATACCCCATTCTAATATAATTTCCTTATATTTATAGTTTACACTATATTTCAGTAATTTACAGTATGTTTCAGAAAACTAATTGTTTCTCTTTCCAGAATCTATTGAAATATTATTTTTTTCTGTGCATCCACATTTGTAAGAACACTGATGGATATGATGGTTTCTGTTTCATCAATATTAATTTAAAACTGCTGAATATCCTTGGAGAGCTAATCAAGAAGGTAGAAATTTTTCCACATTAATGTTGTCAAGTGACAGTAGATTTAAGAGGTAACGAGCACTATTTACTTAAAAAGAAAATGTTTTCCCTTATGCAATTACTGTTAGAAGAATCATTAGCCACAACAAAAGCTCTATGAGTCAGTTAAACATATGTCTCATTCTATAATTTATACTTCTTCTTAACGGTCTGTGATCCCTTGGGTCGAGATTACTTTAGAAATACAAAGAGGACCTTAAAACTAAATAATTTCTATTACAAAATGAACATGTAAATTATCTGCTAAATTACTTGTACTTAATTAGTAATTTTGCATAATGACATGCATTCTCTTTGGGTCTCTTCAGGCTCCAACAGATAACACTTTACAAATGTTACTTAAGTTCCAATTACAGCACAAACCTTGTAGAAATGTACTATTAATCTAAATATGCAAACGTGAGCAATACTACTATTCCTTAGACAAACTGTAATTCAACATGTCTGCTAAAGGGTACCTTGGCTCATTTTGAATTCAATGCTTTTTACGTTATTGTTTCTTACTTAGAAACTAAGAGCTATCCCTTTTTAAAAGTTTGTAGGTGAATAACACAGTGTACAATTATTAGAGTTAGCTCATTTGACTTTTAGTGTAGAAATTCAGACTACAAAAATATTTATCTTCTGATTTAAATGCTGTGGTTTTTTGGTAGTTAACGATAAAATAACCATGGAAGACAGCTACTAGTACTAACACTGCAGTATGAACTGTTCTAATCTTGTCATAATAACTTTGGGTTTTAAATGATTATATGTAATCCACTTAGAGGAACAGTACATTTATTTCAAATAAAATGATGAAAATAAAAGTTATTTATTTCTTTAACAAATATTTGTTGAATAATTACAATGTATAGAGGATAGGGCAATGAGGAAGATAGACATAGATCTCTCTCAGAAGTTTACATTCAGACTGTGTGTATATGAGAGCATATTTTGTACGTGACTGTGTGTGTGTGTGTGTGTGTGAGAATTGGGAGAGAAATAATGATTTGAAGTAGATAATGATTAGAAATAGATAATGTGTGTTGGGGGAGAGAAAGAAGGAATAGGAAAATAGACAACCTATTATCAGAGTTTGTAAGAAAAATGAAGTTATGTAATAGACAAATGAATAAGAAGTCTACTTTAAATATAGCCTTCCATTTTACACAGAAATATAAAATAAATTTTACATAACTTTCATGCCCATCAAATTAAAGTATTGGATAAATTATATGGAGATTGTATTTTGCTTTCTTTGAAATGTAACCTAGGGTGGTTCAACATTCTGGAAAATCATGTCACCTCTGGCAATACAATTTGTGCCATATGAATTGTCATTTCAGCTTCTACACTGACATCAATAGCATGATTCTGTGATCACATTTGTATAATAATCGTGATTTCGACTCTATTTAAGAATGTTAAATATAAAGAAAAAACATCTACAATATTCAGTTAAAGTTTTGCTATAGTGTTTTATCACTTTACCTGAAAATTAATATCATGAATGTAATCTACCAACTTCTTTTTCAAATTAAGCAACAAAAATGTTAAGATTAAATGCGAAGTTTAAAAAGAAGTACAGTAGCTCACATAATCCTGAAACTTAAGAAATTTAAAAAAAATTTAAAAATTAAAAAAATTCTACTGTCATTAGAATGTTTAAAAACACTTAAATTCAGAATGAGCAAGGTTTCTTTTATATATAAAGTACAAATAATGCAAAATATTAATATGATGAACCACACAACACTGGAGAAAAAAATAATCTTACCAGCCAAACGTGAAGTTTTAAAAGGGAGTAATTTATTCTTCTGATTGTCCAAAGACAATGTTTACAGATTAATCAATGAGAAGGTAAAATATTAGGTATATAATAAACTGCAAATCATATGTAAAATTCAAAAGGATAGGGGAGATGTTATTTATTTATTTATTTATTTTTTAAACAGAGTCTGGGTCTGTTGCCCAGGCTGGAGGTCAGTGGCAGGATCTCAGCTCACTGCAACCTCTGCCTCCAGGGTTCAAACAATTCTCGTGCCTCAGCCTCCCGAGTAGCTGGGACTACAGGCATGCGCCGCCATGCCCAGCCAATTTTTGTATTTTTAGTAGAGATGAGGCTTTTGCCTGTTGTCCAGGCTGATCTCAAACTCCTGAGCTCAGGCAGTCTGCCTAAATGTGGATATAGGTAAGACTGAAGTAAAGTTTCTTATGAAGAATATTTCATAAGAGTTTATTTAAAGATATTAATTTTCTATGGAGTCAATGTTTCCTATAAGAATACATTTAAACTTTCACATAGATAATAAAATAGATTATCTTTACTGTGTGATTTTTCCTGGTTCCTTGATCCCAATTTAGCTCCTTTAGGGACCTGTTTCATTTATAAAGACAAGACAGGATTCACCACCTTGCTTTTTCCTCTTTGGAATTGTTTGAAATTTTAAAATCCTCTTCTAATTTATTGTGTAATAATTTTAGCTGTGTAGCCTTTAAAACATGCAGAAAGTAGCAAAAGCTCATTAAGAATAAAGATATTTGTAAAGTGAGACCCTGTCTCTACAAAAAAAAAAACAACTAGGCATAGGGGCACATGCCAGTAGTCCCAGCTACTCTGGAGGCTGAGGCATGAGTATTGCTTGAGCCAGGAGTTCAAGGCTGCTTTGAGCTAGCATCACACCACTGCAACCAGCATGGACTAGAGATCAAGACTATCTTAAGAAAATAAAAAAAAAAGAAAGAAAGAATAAATATGCTTGTATTTAAACAAAACAGAATAATGAATGTGGGGAGGAAAAGTATCCAAAAATATATGGCCTTTAGCTAAGGTGACCCTTATTCACATTAAATAAATAATATCACATGAACAATTAAATAAATTTTGAAAATAAAATCTTTCATTGTCAAACTCAAAATTGTGATTTGTTTTTGACCTATTAGAGTAAATATTATTTCTTGTAACCTTTATGGACATTTGCATGGATAATATTCTTTGTCTATTGGTATATTAAAAAAATATATGTATATACACACACATACTTGAAAAACCAGCATCTGAACATTATATCCAAGCATTAAAAGTGATGACTCGGCATTAAAAGTGATGACTCGGCAACTTAAAACACTATGAAGACAGAAAGACAGAAGAGAGATGAATTTTATATTGCGATTAATAACTTATTTATACTTAATATTAAAGACACAGTACTAAAAAAATAGAGACAAGCTATAATGAAAATGAGTTGAAAGGAATTTCGTTATGTTTGGATGTTTGTCCCCAGTGTGATCACTCTGAAATGTGACCCCCAATGTTAGAAGTGGAGCCTCATGGGAAGTGTTTGTGTCATGGGAGCAGATCTCACATAAATAGATTAACCTTTCTAGTGTGAGAGGTGAGTTCTTGGTCTGTTAGTTTCTTCCAGAGCTTGTTGTTAAAAATAAGCTAGCACCACCCCTCTCCTACTCTCTTGCTTCCTCTTTTACTATGTGATCTCTGCACACACTGGCTCCCCTTTTCCTTCTACCATGAGTGGAGGCAATCTGAGACCCTCACCAGGAGCAATTCTGATGCCATGCTTCTTGTACATACTGGAGAAGTGTGAGCCAAATAAAACCTTTTTGCTTTATAAATTACCCAGCCTCAGATATTTCTTTATAGCAACATAAAACAGACTAATGCAGTAAATCTGTACCAAAGGAGGGATGGTGTAAAGACATCTGAAAATGTGGAAGCAACTTTGAAACTGGGCAATGGGGAGAAGTTGGAAGCGTTTGGAGGGCATAAGCTGTAAGCCCCTCTGTCTTCCACATGGTATTGAGTCTGCAGATGCCCAGAATGCAGGAGTGCTGGAGGCTTGGTAACATTCACTTAGGTTTCGGAGGATATATCCTCAGGCAGAAGCCTGCCACAGAGGCAGAAACACTGTAGACAGTATTCACCAGAGCTTTGCTTAGTGGAGCTGTAGAAATGGGGCCACTGCCTTAAATTTTATTAATTTTAAACAGTCAATTTTTCCATATATTTAAGAAGGAAATCTCCAGGATCTTACACGAACTTATTAAAAAAACCTAGAGTTACAATATACTTTCCTAACATACTTTATAATGTAACATTCTTAACACTAAAACCTGAAAATAATATTGAAATATATTAATAGTCAATATCTGTCATAGCTATAGAAACTAAAAGCTTAAACAAAAATATTATTACAACAGGAAATTCATTTTTATCAAAAGAAACATTAAGAAAAAAGCATGTAAACCACAGGAGAAAAATAGTTACAATAAATATCGCTAACAAAAGACCTGATTTCAGATTATATAAGGCACTTCTATAAATCAATAAATAAAAGAATGACAATCCAACAAACAGGTCAAGAACAAGGGATTGCCTGCCTTTCAGAAATTTATTTTATTTCCCTTCCAATTCTAGCCTCCCTTTCCCCAAAATAAGCACTATCTTGAATTCTAACACAATAATATACTTCTGGCTACTTAATACTTTATATAAACTGAATTATATAGTATGTATTCATTTGGGTCTGACTTCAGTCACTTGACATTTTTGTGTAATCCATTCTATTTTTGCATGAAGTTTTACTTTGGTTCATGAATTTTCATGGCTGTATCATGTTTCGTTTATTAATATACCAAAATGTGTATGTCTTTTTAACTGCTGATAGACATTTGAGGTATTTTGAGTTTATACTAGCATAAAAAATGTTACTAAAAACATTCTGGATAGTGAACTTGTTATGTATCTGCATATGCTTCAATTGTGTGAGGATTTAATTAATTAATCAAACTCCATTGCTAACTTTAACACAAATCCCATGAGTTGAAGAACACCAAGGGTGGGGGAGGTTTCATATTTTGGGTTGGAACGTGGAAAATATTTGTACCAGGAATCCAGGTGAACCTAAATAGCATGGCCATTATAGCATGATCTTTCTTGAAACTGGCTTAATCAAATTAATTGATCTTTTCATGCACCCACAAAGTAGGAATCTAATTTTTTTAAAGTGAAATTTGGCATTCTCTATCAAAATTACCTGCAGTTATCATCACATGTATATTTGACTCAAGAACTGAAGTAGAAATTAATACTACAGATATATCTGAATGAGTCAACAAAGACATACCCCATATTTATTAATTACAGCATTGCTAAAAATGCCATATAATATGCAGGGCACGGTGGCTCATGCCTGTAATCCCAGCACTTTGGGAGGCCAAGGCGGGTGGATCAACTGAGGTCAGGAGTTCAAGACCAGCCTGACCAACATGGTGAAACCTTGTCTCTACTAAAAATACAAAAATTAGCCGAGCATGGTGGTGGGCGCCTGTAATCCCAGCTACTTGAGAGGCTGAGGCAGGGAGAATCACTTAAACCCGGGAGGTGGAGGTTGCAGTGAGCCGAGAACACGCCATTGCACTCCAGCCTGGGTGACAGAGTGAGACTCTGTCTCAAAAAAAAAAAAAAAAAAAAAAAGACATATATAAAACCAAGAACCAAAAATGATAAAAGAATGAAAGAACAGAAAACAGCAAAAATGGTCTGTCCGTAGTTACTGTAGAACCAAGCAAGACTTTTTTCTAATAAAAGGAATAGCCTTAGCAGAACTGGTAAATATTCCTGGGCCCAATATGGACTCCCTCTTCCTGTAATAGATATTGCCATGCCTGAATGCTAACCAATTAGCAGTAGAGAATAAACTTTAGCCCCAAGTATTGCTACCATCCTTTGAAAAGCTCACCTAGCCACTGTGTGATATATTGATTACACTGGATCCTTTTCACCCTTAAGTAGTAAATAATTTACCTATACTGGATTCATATATTCACATACTCTTTAAAGTTATCCTTAGCTTGACTAAATTTTAGATGGATTTCTTTCTGACTATGAACACCTGACTTGCCTAGTCTTTTAGCATTTGCTACGGAAACCTTTCCATTGTGTATTTTTTTCCTGTCACTTTGAAATGTATGTAAATCTCCTGACCCTTGCCAGTTGTATAACCCAAGAAATGTCTTTTTCAAGGACCTGGGAACAATTTCTTTGAAATGTAAACATCAAAGGAGCTGGAACTCCTATCTACTAATCTCCATGGGAGGGTAGGAGCCTGTCTTCAATGGGCGACAATTAGTAAACCGATAGGATAATCACAGAGAAAAATATTTAGAAACCCAGGAATAAATCAGTGTGCTGGACACATACCATTGATCAACCTCAGCCTCAAAGTCCTCCAATATTTCTTCACTAGTTCATTCCAGTGTTTAAAAGTTCTCCCATCTTTTTTACAGTGGAGTTCAGCTTCCTTTCTTATTGCAATATTCTTGAATTAAAAAGTCTTCTTTGCCTGTTTAACTTTATCTGGCTCAATTTTTGCTTTGACTTGGGAATGGGTATGTGTTTTCCTTCTCTTTCTGCAGTGCCTTAACCAGCAATTCTACTCAAAGGCTAACACATTGACTGATTAATTATCTTGAACAGTGCTTTGGAACAAGCAGTACTCAATATAGCAAAGGTAGTGCAACAATGAATAAAATATCCCTGGAATCCTTTGGACTGAATATATTTCTGATACATAGAATGCCTATGCCTCAGTGTTTTCTCACCATTGTTCCCAGTGATGCAGTTGAGAATATTTTTGCTTTTTTGAGCAATTTTTGGCCTTCTGGACCTCTTATAGGTCTTTGTTACGAGGGGAGGGACACTTTTACCCAAGAACTTATTAAAGATACTACCAGAAAAAAATTATTCATTCAACTAAGTTATTTTGAGCTCCTTATGTCATTAAAACAGCACACAAAAAAGGAGTTAGTATACTGGCAGGGATAATAGACCATAATTTTTATGAGAAGGTGGGGTTGTTGCTGTGCAATGAGGGTAGAGGGAAATATGTCTATAGTTAAAACAATTCCTTGGGTTACCTCAGTGCTTCCATTAATCAAAATCGTAAATGGCAATTGCATAAGACATAATCTGACAAAGCAATTGGTAACCAAAGGTTTGGAACCTTCAGGCATGAAAGTATAATTGTCACAAAGGGAAAGTACTCTGGACTAGCTGAACGGCTGACACAAGTTGAGGGAAATCTAATAGGAGCAGTAAAAGATGGATATAAAGAATATCAGCTGTGGCCAGACTCAGGACCCACTAAAAAAGCAGAGCTAAAGCTTGATCTACTCTCCATCATCCTGTAATTTGTTGGTTTTGTTTGTGTTTTAAAAAATTTGTGACCATCCCTTAAAAAGGGATATTCCATAAATAACATTAAGGGATATACCATAAATAACATTAAATAAACTAGGAATTTAATTTAGAGCCTGAGGGGGTTCTGAGCAATGTAAGGTAAAGATAGGAGTATTCATAGCAAAGCCTTGCCCAAATACTTGAAATGGTCCAGTAAATTATGGCTAATTTCCAAGTACCAATCTCTGTGTTTCTGTGTCTGAGGACTTGTTCTGACAGCACAGAAGGCTGCTCTCTGTGCATTGTAAGTGCTGGGAATGAATGGGTTATGGAATTCACACCACTCTAGGAGAAGTCTTCAAATAATCATCTTGGGAAATAATACATAAATATACCAGCTCCTGTGCCTCTCAAGTGAGATTATGAAGTGTGACTTTGTGCCATTTTCCAGAGTTTCTCAATGGGATTAAGTTCCAGGTATCCAATGTGATAGCCGATTGTAATGCATCCTTTATGACTGCCTTTTCTTCCCTATCATTTTTCCACATCTCCAACAATGACATTTGAAATTCAAACCAATTATTTGCATTCAAACACTTATTTTAATATCTTCTTCTAGGAAAACAAAAAACAAAAAACAAATAACACACACACACTGTAATCTCTGACCATTGAGTACCAAAAGAGGAAGTAATTTCTAAATCCTCATGTTATGGACAGTTGTAGTCATCTGTATAATTTGTTTTAAGATAGAATAGCATTTCAAGAATAAATTGAATTTACTTGTCTTTCTTTTAGTTCATGAATATATGTAATGAATATGTGGTTTATAAGTAAATTTATGCAAATGTTAAATAGACCCCTTGATTACACATTTGACTTCAGTTACCCAGATAAATTTCACACGTCTCCTCAAAAATAAATATTAGCAAAATAGTTAATTTTTTTGATAGCTTTTGTAAGATCATCTTTAAGTTAAATTAAAGGAAGTTTAAATATCATGAAGCATTTGTTGATAAACATTGCCTTTACTTTAAATCCAAACTGAAACTAAGACTCAAGGGAGAATATTTTCTACTTATTATTTCTATAACATTTAAAAAATTAAAATTGACAAACAGTTGAGTTCAAATTTTTAAATTTGGCCAGCATGTGATTAAAAATACAAAAAAAAATACAAAACTACGACTTGTTCAAATATGAATGAAATAAACAGCCCAAATCAGTTATCTGAGAAATGCTGATGTATGGAATGAAAGTGTATTATTTTGTTATGATAATGCTTTCCTTGTATTTCTATCAAGATAAAAATAAAGTACACTTCACTGATTGGATTAACATGTCTCTGGCTTTTGATAGTGACAGGAGACAGACAAATTCCTAAGTAGACAAGAATGGGTCCCCAGTGAAACTCGACCTTCAAGCCAAGGGTATTAAGCCTGAAAACTGAGGTGCCAGTTCCAGATACAGTCCATGACTTGAGTGAGAACTTCCATTGCCATCTTACTCACTCTCTCTAGATCGGTTCCTTCTGAATGATGCCCTTGTAACCGATCAAATGGTGCTTTTTCCAACACCACCTATGGAACAATCAGCACACACTCCCTTATTCTAAGCCCTTAAAAATCCTGGACTCAGCCTCACAAACAACTTTTGGGTACCCTCTTGATTCTGAGAGCTGAGATCTTTCTTTCTGTTACCTAATAAAATTCTACTCTGCCTTACTCACTCTTCAGTGTCCATGTACCTTATTCCTCTTAGTCACAGGACAAGAACCCAAAACTCACCAAACTGCAGGAGCAAAAGATCTGTAATACTCCTGCTTGCTGAGCTGCTGGCGGTGGTAATAAAAGAGCTGAAATATTTCCTATTGCTTGTCAAACAACAAGAGAGAAGAAGCTGCTGGGTGCCATTTTTTCTCTTTCTCCAAACTAAGGGAGTGAAAAAGCCATATCATTTGTATTTGATAATTATTATTTCATAATAATTTCTTACATAGAAAAAAATCATTAAAAATCACTGTATTGAATTTTTTATTCAAATTGCATCTTTTATTCACTTTATATTTTTATTATATGGACATTAGACATGAGAATGTATAAACTTGAAATATAGATATTCTCATTATACTATTTTGCTAATAAATTTAGTATGTTAATAAATGATACACAAAGCCAAAATAAACCCAAAACGAAAAGTATCAGAATTTTGTTCAACATGAGTAAATAAAATATACATGTATATTTTACTAATTTTATTATCCAAATATAAAAGCATTTGTTTAATACAAAACAAATCCACAACTATATATTAATATCTTATAAAAGGATAGATACTGACTTGTCCATAACTGGATGTATAAATATCAAATTACCACTGCCATATTCAACACATAGTGAGGTGAGCGTTTAGAACCATTTTTAAAATATTTTTTTCACTATTCAGTTTAAGCTTTCAAGATTAAATGTTATCAAATGTCTAATAGCAGGGATATGCTTGTTTGATATAGTGGGTGTAATGAATATTTATTATAGGCCTCAAGAATTATATTGTCTGTGAAATTCTAGAAAAACATGTTATTTATTTTATATAAACATTTTAGAGAGTACTAGGAATCTTCTTTTCATCAATATTAGTGTAATTTTGTAGCACGTCTCAGAGACCAAATGAAAAACTTTATTGTGGCCCTTATGTACTTTTCTCCCATGACCTTTAGAGACCTCTCTGATTATTAGCATAACATTTTCTCACCTCTTAGGTCCCATTTGCCCTTGAATAGCCTCATTTACATTTGACTTACTCACTCAGCAATACTGAAGAGCTTCGTAGAAAGAAAATAGACTGTATAGGGACAGAAAAACTAAGCAATAGTTCTAGATTTGTCTGTGTGTGGGAAAAAGGGTTTAATATCGCTATTTTCATTCATATCAACATCCTTCTGAGGCTTACCACTTTTCTTTTATTCAC
Source organism: Nomascus leucogenys (assembly GCF_006542625.1). NCBI lineage: Eukaryota > Metazoa > Chordata > Mammalia > Primates > Hylobatidae > Nomascus > Nomascus leucogenys. The sequence goes on from NC_044387.1 coordinate 22,232,018, forward strand.
TGTTCATGTTAGCCTAGATTTCTTGTAGTTTTTATTTCCCAATCTTTTTCTTTTCCAAATAGGAGTGAAGTCTGTAATTAGTTTTATTAGGTTTCCTTTCTTTCTAAATCTTTTGTTACATTCAAACGGTATTTATTTATTGTTATAAATAACAGAATATCATTGGAATCATTTTGCTAACATCTTAAACTGACTGTCAGATAGGCTTATCAAGTCACCAGAGTGTAGTATCATTTTCAATAACAAAAACTGCAATTACTTTTGCACCAACCTATAATTAAATACTAATTACACTCAGGAAAGACCAAGCAATTTACTTATTTGGGTCTGCAAACACTTGAAGGTATTATAGAAAGTTACATCATTGATGTTGGAATCATTTCAGATAACTTCAGACTGCCTCTTTGCAGTTATTTCATGTTTTGTCCTTCACAAAAGCTTTAATTAGGTGTATGAAAGTTGGTTCACAAATCATAAACAAGGAAAAAGAAGTCAGCATGAATTTTTACACAAATTAGGGCAGAATGATTCAGATTGGAAAAGGAAATAAATAACTAAAAGATGCGTTTTAGATTAAAGATAATTTTAAAGTAACTGAATTGAGATGTGCAAATACACTTTGAAAACTATCTGATGAAAATACATCTAAAGGCAAATCCTGAATAACAGCAGGGTCCCAAGTATAATAGAAAAGTCAATGAGAAAAATAATTATAACTGTAAATCCACTAGTTTATAGTAGGTTTAAAGAAACATTTCTTTCACATAAAAAGACTGAACTGTTTTTTGTTTTTTTTTTTTTAACCTGGTAGGCAATGGCTTAGAGAAAGCTCATTAAGCTGTTTTATTTTTTTCTGTGTCCGTGCCTCAGTTGGATGACAATTTAATTATGAATATGATGATTTATGACATCAATAGATACATATTAAACGTAAATTTGTGTCTTTTAAAGTATAATTTGTAAAATTGATTGGTTTGATGGTGGGTGATAAATACACAGAGATTACTTAATAGATGTGTTTACCTATTGAAAATCCAAGTAAAGATTGTATTTCATGTGCTAGAAAATAGATAAGTATAGGGAATAATGATAAGGAAGTTAGTATTTTGCCTACCACAATTGTTCAGTTGAACTTCTTTCTTTCTTTCTTTTGCAAAGGTATTGCTAGCTTGTGTCAACTGATTCTGATGGTCAAATATTTTTTACAAATACCTTCAGGAGAATTTCATAGTGATCTTAAAAACTACAAAGAAAAAGGTACTATAACAAGTTTTTAAAATAAGTAAGTCTTGAATTCTGATATGACATGGCATCCAAATCTTACACTATTTCAGCCTTTGACTGAGTGGTTACCTTAGGGATTAAGGCATATGATCTTTTCAAAATAAAATCAATTGTCATCAGAATATCTGTTTTGCATATTTCTTTTAGAACATTTCAATTGCCATGAGTAAAATACACCGGTGAAATGTATAAATAATAAAAGTAGAGACATTAAAATCCAAGCCTTTCTATTTTCATAGTGGTAAAAAGCAGAAATCACTATAAAATAGAAATTTAGCCATGTCTGTAAAATTCCAGGAAAGCAACTAAAGTTACTTTAAAAAGTTTCATTTATTTATCATAATTATTAAAAACGTTTGAAGTTTTTCCTATAATTTAGGTGATGAATACATATTTGTTCTTATAAACTCTAATGGGCTTAGAACTGAGTTATGGGGATTGCTTTTTTTCCTTACAGTTGATTTTATTTAGTTTATTTTTTTTATCTCATTTAAAACACTAGAGGATGGAAAGACATGAGGAAATTATGCCTGGGAATGTGTTTGTTTAGAAATAAAAATATAATCAGTAACTTTAGATGTGGTGATCTTAACACATTGTGACATAATAAGTAATATATATTTGGTCCTTTCCCCCATTTCTTGACACAGACCTCCTAAAACTTTTGTAATTTTCTGAGTAATGGGGATAATAAGTGCATCTTACACAAAGGTCCTAAATCCCTTGGAGCTTCCTGTGTGATAGGAATGTCTTTTGTCCTAATGAGGTGACTCCTGGTGGGCTCTTAGATAACTCAAGATGGGGGTTAGATACTAGAAGGACCAAGCCTTTCATAGCAGCAGGAGGCAGACAAATCTTAGGCAGACAGAGGCAGGTCCCCAGTGAAACCACACCTTCAAGCCAAAAACAGCCTGAAGCCTGAAAGCCCAGGCTGCTGGTTCCAGATAAAACCCACGACCAAGAGTGAAAATTTATATTTCTGTTTGCCCACTCTTTCCTGACTGGTTATTTCTGAATAATGCTTTTCAACCAATTGAATGTTACATTTTCCAGTGCTTCCTATGGCCGGCACCTCCCCCATTCTCTGGCTATAAAAACCTCAGACTTAGCCACATTTTGGGGAAGCTACCGGACTTTTGGTAGGGGATGCCCAACTCAGGTCCACCTCTCACTGAGATCTGATTCATCACTCAATAAAACTCTTCATCTTGCTCACCTGCCAGATGTCAGTTTAACCTAATTCCTCTTGAATGTGGGACAAGAACTCAGGCCCCTCCAAACAGCAAGTGTGAACAGAACTATATCCCTGTACCACTCCCCTCTCGCTGGCTGAGCAATGGGAGATTGAGCCACTGGGCACCACGTACCCTAATTTATAATGCTGCAGATGGCAGGACTGAAAGAGCTGTTAACACTCTGTAACACCTGCTTTGGGGCTTCAGGGTGGCTGGCATCCTGGAGGTTTTCAGGCTTAGAACTTTTAGCCCCAGCACCATTCTCCAGGGAGGAGTGATAGCCTGAAGATTGAATTGATAATCCATCATACTTATGTGATAAAGCCATCATAAAAATCCCAAAGCATGAGATTTGGAAAGCTTCTGTATTGGTGAATGCATATCCATGATGCATGGTGGCATATCCCAACTACACAAGAACAGAAGCTCCTGTGTTTGGGAATTTTGGACCTCCTGTTATGTACCTTTTCATCTGGATGTCATTTATATCTTTTTATAATGTCCTTTATGACAAACTGGCAAACATAAGTAAAGTGTTTCCCTGAGTTTTATGAGCTATTATAGTAAATTATCAAAAATGAGGAGGGAATTGTTGAAAACCCCAACTTATAGCCAAGTCTGAAAAAAGTGTCAGAATCCTAGTCAACCATTTCTAGTGACTAGAATCTGAAGTGGGAGAAGTAATGTGGCACTATGGAATCTGCACTGACTCTGGGTGGTTAGTGGCAGAATTGAACTAAATTATAGGACACCAGTTGGTATCCACAGAAAGAAAACTGGAGAATTGCTTGGTGCAGAAAACTCACACATTAAAAGTGTTGAAAATAGATAAAGTTTTAATGTACACATTCTTCAAGTTTGAAAGTTAAGGTTATCTGTTTTCAAGTGGTCTTACTCATGACTGTGTTTTCAATAGTTCTTTAAAAATGAGTGAATACCTGGCAGGGGGGTGCATCATTAAAAACAATAATGGATGATATTTTTAAGAACTGTTAAAAATGTAAAAACATCCCAGGAAAATATACATGCAAAATAATACATATACATGTTTTTTTCTCCTTTATAAACAAGAAATCTGGTAGCATTATTTAAAATTCAGATGAACTAAAGTAATTTTATTTTAAAATGCAATAAATGGAAAGATTATAGCCTTGGTTACATCTTATGTAAACAATAAAATAAAGAGGAATAGAGGAATTAAAGGATGAAAAGGGCACACTGAGTATTCTCCAGGATAAACCAAAGTTAGGGTACAAAGAAACCTTTAATACATTTTTACATTTTTAAATTAAAAATGATTAAAAATTTTAAAATATTAAAATTATACAAATTATCTTTTCTGATCACAGTGAAATGAAACTAGTAGTTAATATTAGAAGAGGAATTAAAACATTCATAAATATGTGGAAATTAAACAACACTCTCTTAAATATCCAATGGGCCAAAAAGAAAGCACAATAAAAATTAGAAAATTTTTATTGAGACAAATGAAAATTTAAAATTACATATGAAAATTTATGAAATGCAATTAAGAAGGAAAGTAGTGCCTATAAATACTTACATTGAAAAAGAAGGATCTCATCAAAAATCAAACTTTTACCTGAAGAAACTAGACAAAGAACAAACTAAATATAAAGCTAGTAGAAGAAAAAAATAATAAAGTTTAGAACAGAGAGAAATAATCTAGAGAAGAGAAAAACAATAAAGAAAAATCAATAGCATCAAGAATTGGTTCTTTGAAAAGACATGGAGAAACTTTTAGTTAGATTGTCTAAGAATAAAAGAGAGAAGACAAAAGTAATTAAAATCAGAAATGAAAATGGTAATACTACCACTAATCATACAGATATAAAAAGGATTATATGATATTACTACAAACAATCAAGCAGCAACAAACCATATAGCCTACATGAAATGATGAAATTCCTAGAAACACACAAACTAACAATATAAAATCATGAAGAAATAGAAAACCTGAATAGAGCTATAACTAGTAAAGGAGAATCAATCAGTAATCAAAAATTTCTCAACAAAGAAAACTCAGGACAAGATTGCTTCACTGGTGCATTCTGCCAAACATTTGAAGAAAAAATAATGTCAGTCCTCAAACTCTGAAAATATTGAAGAACAGGAATACTTTTTAATGCCTTCTGTGTAGTCACCATTACCCTGATATCAAAGCTAGACAAAACACTACAAGAGAAGAAAACTATTGACCAATAGCCTGGATGAATATCAATGCAAAAATTCTTAAATAATACTAGCAAAGGGAATTCAATAGCACATTAAAAGAATTATACACCATGACCAAGTGGGATTTTTTCCTAGTATGGAAGGATGGTTCAAAATATGAAAATTGATCAATGTAATACATAACATTAACAGAATGAAGGGAAAAACACATAATCATCCAAACGCATGGAAAGCATTTGGCAAAATTCAACACTCTTTTATGACAAACACATTCAACAAACTAGGAATAGAAGGAAACTATCTCAATATAATATAGAACGTTCAAAAAATCCACACTTAACATACTCAATGGCAAAAAACTGAAAGCTTTTGTTCTGAGACTAGGAACAAGAGAATAATACATGCTTTTGCAGCTTTTATTCAACACAGTACTGGAAAACTTAGCCAGAGCAATTAGGAAAGAAAAAGAAATGAAAGGCATCCAAATTGGAAAGCAAGAAGGAAATATACCTTTGTTCATAAATGACAGCACCTTCTATGTAGAAAACTCTAAATATTCCACAAGAAAGCTAAAAACTAATAAAGTTCAACAAAGTTTCAGGATACAATAAACAACATATAAAATCAATTGTGTTTGTATATGCTGAAGAATTAGAAAAAATAGCTAAGAAAACAGCTTCATTTACAATAACATTAAAAAGAAAATGATACTTACATACTTAGCCAAGGAGGTAAAACAATTGCCACCTGAAAACTACAAAATGTTGCTGAAAGTTATTAAAGCAGACACAAATAAATAGAAAGACATTTCACGTTTATGGATGGCAAGAATTCTTTGTTAAGATCTCAACATTATTCAGTGATGTACAGATTAAATGCTATCCCTACCAAAATCCCAATGGTGTTATTTTTGTAGAAAATTAATAATTCATTGTAAAATTCACATGGAATTTCAAAGACACCGCAAATACCCAATACAGTTCTGAAAGCTGTTTAATATCATTGAAGCTTTGAAAAATATAAATAAGAACCACAATGACATTCCACTTGACACCTATTACAATGAATATTATCAACAACAGAAAAAAGGATGTGAAGAAATTTGAACCCGTGTACATTTCTGGTGAGAATGTAAAATAGTGCAGCTGCTGTGGAACACAATGGCAGTTCCTCAAAAAATTAAAAATGAAATTGTCATGTGATTTTGCAATTCTACTTTTGGACATACAGCCAAAAGAATTGAAAGCAGAAACTTGAACAGATACTTGTACATTGATGATTATAGCAGCATTAGTCACAATAGCTCAATGTGAAAGGAACTAAATGTCCATTGATGAATAAACAAAATGTAATATATACATGTACAATGGAATATTATTCAGCTTTAAAAAGGGATGATATTCTTATTCATGCCACAACATGGAAGAATCTTAAAAATATTCTAAGTAAAATAAACCAGATAAAAAAGGACAAATACTGTATGATTCCACTTATATTAGGTACATAAAGTAGTCAAACTCAAAGACAAAAAGTAAAAATGGTGGTTGTCAGGAGCTGTGGAAAGGGCAGAATGGAGAGTTACATTGTTTAATGTGTACTGAGTTTCAGTTTTGCAAGACAAAAAGAGTTATGAAGATGGATGGTGGTAATGGTTACAGAACAATGTGAATGAACTTAATGTCAGTGAAATGTATAATTTAAAATGGTTAAAGAAGTACATGTTATGCAGATTTTACCACACTAAAATTATTTTTAAAAAGAAAGAAAACGGATACAATGAAGATAAAGTAAAATTATAATTTGTGAAGAAGAAGAGAGAGACCAGTGAATGGAGCTACAAAATGAAAAAGCAAAATGAAATTGAAGAGGGGACAAACGATAGGAGAAAGCGTGAGTTAGAATTCATATAGAAACAAATTACAGAGAAAAAAAAGAACGGTGGTTTAAATAAACATTTTCCCCCAGTTGTTAAAGTCCAGAGGTTATTACTAATTTCTAAGAATAATAAATTATGTCATAGCACACTCAGGCACCCAAGCTCCATCCAGCTTTCAGCTTTAGCATCTCTATGTGTGGCTCTACAACTCAGCATCCAAGATGAGTTCCAGAAATTACACATTCCAAGCAGCAGTACCAATAAATGGAAGAAGAAAGGGACAACGTGCCCCAAATATCACTTCAGGATATTTCTCAGAAGGGCTACGCAACTTCCACTTACACCGATTTGGTTGAAACTTAAACACACGAATATATCTATCTACAAAGGATACTGGGGAAGGTACTTTTTTATTCTAGTTGATCATGTGCTTACCTAAAATTTTTATTACTTTGGAAAAAAGGAAAAGCTTTATAAATTACCCAGTCTGTGGTATTCTGTTATAGAAACACAAAAGGTACTAAAGCAAGTATATGCTATGCAATACATGGGTAATTCTTATAAAAAATTTATAAAACACACTAAAATTTTAAAAAACTAAACCTATTTATTATTAATCTGAAATTCAAAATTTACTGAGTGTTCTTTATTTTATCTGGCAACCCAATCTATACTTTTTCAATTCATAATTGTTTGTTTATATTATTATTTATAGATTGTCTGTCTTTCCTACTAAAATGTAAATTTCCTGAGGACTAGATCAATATAATATTTCTTGGGTAAGCTAAACTTAGTAAATATTTATTGAATAAATAAAATAAAGCTGCACCTCTGTTTGCCACTTTATTTATTTATTTTTTTGAGACGGAGTCTCGCTCTGTTGCCCAGGCTGGAGAGCGGTGGCATGATCTCTGCTCACTGCAAGCTCCGCCGCCCGGGCTCACACCATTCTCCTGCCTCAGCCTCCCGAGTAGCTGGGACTACAGGCGCCTGCCACCATGTCCGGCTAATTTTTTGTATTTTAAGCAGAGACAGGGTTTCACCATGTTAGCCAGGATGGTCTCGATCTCCTGACCTCATGATCCTCCCACCTCGGCCTCCCAAAGTGCTGGGATTACAGGCATGAGCCACCGTGCCCAGCCTGTTTGCCACATTTTGACATTACTCAGAAGATTTTAGACAATCTAAGACAATATAACAAAATAAAATAAAGAATACTGGAGTTGATATTCATAATCTATAAGAGAAAAATATAACTGAAAATGACCTTATTTATGTAGAAAACCAAGGCATTCAAAAATATTCAAAATTTAATGTATCACTTGCATTGATCACTGAGAAAATAACAGTTAAAATATATTGGATGTTTAGTCATCTTTTAATTTACTTCAACTTGCTCACTTCCCCAGTTCCTTGATTTTCAAATAAAATGCACTCAAATACTTCTATTAAGGATTTCAAATGTAAAATGGTCACACTTTTCCCTCAAAGGCTTTCCTCTATTTCCTGTTTCTATTAGGTGTCTTCTGTAGTAAGATATTGAAAAGTGTTTCTACAAAATTTTGGTGAGGAGCATTTTAGTAAAGTTTGATTAGTTTTATTTTACTAAGCAAAGGTTATTTAAAAATAATAACTCAATATACTAAATGGAATAATAGCAATGTACATGAACTGAATTTTTCTTTTCAGGCTATAAATTGAACCACCTCATTAAATTCTACTTCATATTATATAAATGTCAATGAAAATTATACAGGGCTATCAACTTTTCATCTTTGCCAATTTTTATGTTTTCTATTAATTTTATTTCAATTTACTTTATGCCAATAAAATAAAATTCAACTTTAGTAGAAATCTACAGTATGCTCATGTATTGGAAGAAAATTACTACAAAGATATGCCTTTATCTTAATTTTGTGTATTAACATAACTTCTCTAAAACTCCAAATGAGTATTTATTAATATTGAAAAATATCTTAAAAATCTATGTGAAACAACAAATAAGAAACAATGACAAAGCAATTTAAACAAAAGAATAATTAACATACTGGCACGATATGATTTACCAAATAATTGTAAAGGTGTAATAATAATAAACTTTTATAGGTACAGAATAGATAGATTAATGGAATCAAATAGAAATCTCAGAAAGCAATGTTGGTACTTATATGAAACAAAGAAAATATGTTATCATCTATGACATTTTTTAGAAAAATAGTTATAAGAGCAATAACAATTTATATTTTCTAGTAGGCCCTGCGTGCTTCCCTTGACTAACACAGAAGTAATATTGAGTGTCTAGAAAATGTCATTAGGCTGATGAGTGATGTTCTATAAAGAATCATAAAGTTCTGTGTTGGGGATCAAGAGCACAGGAGGATGGGGAATATGAGAGAGATAGCTCAGTATCTTCTTTGAGTGGAAACAAGAGTGAGGGGCTGAATAACTAGGATGCTTAATGAAGTTCCGTGATTAAAAGGATAAATCTTAAGGAGATTTAGGGTAAAGCTAGTCATTGTTCATCAAGCTTTCTGGTTTTGATGACTGTATCTTTGAAAACAATATAAAAATTGGGTCATGAGGACACCAAAGTTCAAGTTATATTACATTATTTAAAATATAATTATTTAAACAGGCATTTTTTCAAATAGTTGCAGAAAATTAAGTGTTTCTCAGGTTGTTCAAGACACTGGGTAATTTTGAGGAAAAAATATGTATTCAAAATTTGATGTAACACCATCAACAAACACAAATCCCAGAAAAGTTGGAAAGTTAAATAAGGAATATAAAGATACAAAGCCAGAAGTAAACATAAGTGAATACTTAAGAGTTGTAATATAAGAATTTTTTTCCTGAGCATCAGCAAAACATATAAGGTGGATATAGAAGTGACTGATATATTCAACTAACTAAAAATTTAAAATGATAGTTGTATTAGTTCGTTTGTGTTGCCATAAAAAACCTCTTCAGCCTGGGTAATTTACAAAGAAAAGAGATTTATTTGAATCACACTTCTGCAGACTGTACAAGCTGCATGGTGTTAGCATCTGCTTCTGGTGAGGGCCTCAGGGAACTTACAATCATGGTGGAAGGTCAAGGGGAAGGAGACATATCATATGAAAGAGATACGGCAAGAAAGAGAGGGAGGAGGTGCAAGACTCTTAAATAACCAGATCTCATGTAAACTCATAGAGTGAGAACTCACTCATTACTGTGAAATAAACACCAAGCCACTCATGAAGGATCCTCCCACATGATCCAAACACCTTCCACTAGGCCTACTACCAACACTGGAAGTCACATTTCAATATGAGATTTGAAGGGGACAAAACATCCAAGTGATTATCAGTGGTATTAAAAATACATGAATTCCAAAACTGAAGACAAATAGCACACTGGAGACCATAGTTTAGAACATATAAATCTAACATTAAATAAGTAACAAATAATCTCAATATATTGAACAACAAATAAGACTATATATCCTAATACTAAATTTGGCCTGAGAAAGAATAATAATTTTATAAAAGAAAAAATACAAATAGCCATTATACATACAACCTTTTGGTAAACAAAAATAAGTCAGTTTAAGAAAGAAAGAAATGATCAAAAGATAAAAGTTAGAAAAGATGGAATGTTTACAACTCTGAGCATTCTGTGTTAATCACATGTATTAACATCGAATGTTATCTGACCGTTCTCTTTATGACTGAATAAGATAAGTTTGAGAAATTAGTATTATATTTTGTACATTCTTGTTGTCAAACTGCAGTTACAATTGCCAATTATTTTATATCCAGGAGCACAAAGTGTTTCTCACATGTTGTTTCTTCTAGTGAATAAGTGTCTATATCTGTGCCCTGAGAAAAGATGAATACACACACACACACACAAACACAGAAACACATACCTTTATCAGTGTGTTGTTTATTATAGTGAAATCTTGGAAGCATCCTAAATTTTCTAGAACAGGTAAATTGTAATTTGTTATATGCATGAGACGAGCGGTTTCACTAGCCTAGAATCTTTGTTAACATCTGGTCATGACTTCTTTAACCAAACTAGAAAAATTGAAATTATCAGGTTACATTTGGAGTGCATATTATGCCTTCTCTTCCACCAATGTTACTTACTTCTAACTATACCATGTTTTTCTAATACAATTTAGTTTTCCCTATGCCTCAGTTTACCTCAAAGCAATATTTTCCCAGCTTCTTGAAACTTCTGTGTCTCTAAATCTCACAGTTTCAGTTAAATCTTATGTGTTGACCTTCGGGTAACTGAAAGGCCCGTTACAGAGTTTTATCTGAAAGAAATTGCCTATTCTTAACAATAAATTAATCGCCATGCTTTATAAGAAAATGCTGAAAACTTTAATATTGCCACACCTTCATCTCATTTCTACAGTGTTTATTGATATTTCAGAACCCTAAGAACTGTATTTTTTTTACCCAAAATCCTATCTATACATACTATGTGCTTTCTGCTACCAGATAATCTTGGAGATGATAGTGGTTTATTGTCCTCACAAAATCTGGATATAAGCATACCCTTAATGATATATACTGAGTTAATATTTTCCCAACAGAAAATCTCTTCATTTCTAATATTCAGCATCACTCTTAGATCTGAGATAGATGTCTTGCCCTTAGCCTTGTATTTAAAATTTTCTTCTCTCTTTCTCTCTCTCCCCTCTCTCTCTCTTTCCCCTTTTCTCTCTCTCTCTCTCTCTCCCTCTCACACACACACACACACACACAATTTAAAAAAGCACAGGACTTCAGGACTTCTGCTTTTCTACAACACGGAAAGAGGATGGATGTTACCACTCCCAACCTTACAACAAGAGAAAAGCTAAAAAAAAATAAAAATCAATGACATTTCTTAGAACTACCAGACAATTCAAGTCACAGGAAAGACCAGTACCCTGGAAACTGGAGATACAAACAGTTCTAGAGAGACAGAGCTGAGGTCAGCTTACATGGAGCAGAAACCAGTGGAACCATGAAGTGACAGAAAAGCTTGAATAGTAATTTTGATGAATTGTTGGAAATAAGTGTAGACTAGAATAAAATAAATACCTGGGAACCACAGTCTTGTTTGTGTGTGGTGTTGGGGGCTGGATAGGGAAAGGAACTTTTGTGGAGTTTTTGCTTCAGGAACCATACCAGGTCCTCAGAGTAAAAAGCCAAGCAATATACCCTAATATTTTTGGCAGGGTCAGGGGAACATAACCACTTTGAAATATGGCAAGTTTTCTCCATAACAAAGACCTACTCTGCAGGAAGAAAATCTCTATCAGAGCCTTATGGATCTGAGAGAACAGCACTCAGCCGATATCATCCCTATAGCCTTCCTGTTTCATCTGGCAGTTAAAAAACACTTGTAAGGGTAACAGGTCTTCTAAAAGACTGTGAGTTAAACAAATGATTATAAAACACTTGCCCTCCCCATACCACCACATCAACAGGGCTCCAGTGTTGTAACAATGGATTTGCAAGGTGCAGACTGCACTAAAGGAGTTCTAAAGAAAACTCAAAGAAAACAGAGGAGAAAAAATAGATCTAAGACGTAAGAGAAAACTAAACTTCTGCCACCTACAGCCACAGTAAACACTAAACACAGCCCAACCTCTAGTCAGGTTAACATAAAATTTCACCCTAAAGACCTACTTTACTTGGTTTCTATTCCCTGATAAACCACATACAGCTTTCAACAAAAAAATTACAAGGCAAGCTAAAAAGCAAGCAGAAACATAGTCTGAATAGAAGAATTGGAAATACCCTGTAGTAAGTTACTGGACAATATGTAAAATGATATAGTTTTATTTAAAAGTAGACTTAGAATGCTTGTACATGTATGTTTCACATTCTAGGGGCAGCAAGAAAAAACGATTTAAAAAGTGGTATAATTGATATGCTAAGAAGAAGAGAAAATGGAATAAGAAAATGGTTAGTTAAAACTGAAAAAGCAGTTTGCAGTGAAAATAAAAGAGAAGCAGGAAATGAGAATAAGATAATAAATGAAAGCAGGAACAAATACAGCAAATACAAATCAATTATAAACATGGTTGATATTAATCCAACTGTACAAATGATCATTCCAAATGTGCATACTCTGAATACATGAACTAAAATTGATGGAGTGGGTAAAATAAAGCAATACATGACCCAACTACATATTGAAGATTTATAAGTTGTTATTTATTAAATATTAAGGAAATAAATCATTGGTGTTTTCTGGTGTCATGTAGCTATGGAAGGTCAGCCAATATTATTATTTTAAAGTAATTCATATTCACTTGTAACTCCTTTAGCTCCATTAGAAATAAATGTATTTTCAGTTCATGTAAGAGTATTGCAGGCCCAATGTCTCATTCATTTATATATATGAATATTATATATGAATATTATACATATGAATATATATACACAATTATATGTGCATAAAATATTACATAATATATATTTGTGGTATAAACATAGTTAATATAGTAAATATTACATATGTACACACATATATTATTATATTTATTATATTTAGGATGTTTGTTATTAAGATATTATTAAGATATATATCTTCTCAATATCTACAATGTATCAATACAATATAATTTTTACATAATAGTAAAATAGTAAAATAGAGCTTGTCATACAAACTCTGAGGTTTTATAATATATATTTTGAGGGAAATAGTCTTCAAGCATTTCATTCATTCGTGTGTATAGTTTCTAAAATACCAGGAGGTTTGTAGTATTTTATGGTGAAAGATTCCCTGACTGCCATGTAAAGAGTTCAGTGAACTGTGCCAAAAAAGTATGTCAAATTGATAAAGAGAGAGCCACTGACTAGCCTAGACAAGGACCCATATCCACGGCTCCGCAAGGACTGAGATAATAGAAGTAGAACCAACTGGGAAGAAATATGTTAAGCGCTATTGCAAAAGCTTTATGCTAGCTTGTCATTTCTTTTATATGTGTCTTTTCATTATTAAATTTTCCTGTCTGCACCAAAACTTCCTGCTGAAGGAATTCTTACTGATTCAGTAAGAGATATGTTTGAGTGTTCGTATTAGAGACACTAAATTCCTTCTTCTAAGTACTCCTGCAGTTTATATATCCCTTAATTATACCAATAATCATTTGGCAGGCAGTATTTTTAATTGTGGACATGTCCTATATATCTCATTAGATTGTATTTCTTGACAACAGGGAATATGTGATATTATATTACACATTTAAAAACAATTTATATGAGGCATAGAATATTTCCTTATAAATACTATAAGACCAATAGATGTTTCTTTAGTTGTGCTATTTTTACATACAAATCCTAAAGACATCGGATAAATTTGTCACTTTTGATAACTGCCAACTAATTAATATTTTTATGAATATTCTTCACAGAGTTCCCATGGATTTGTAAGAAATTTCCACTATGTTTTTCCCGGATAAAATGTGTCTCTATCCCTTTCATTGCCATCAGCTGGATGACAATCCTTTCTTCTGATACAGTCATCTTTAAAATGACTAACTAAAGGAGGTCTGTTTTGAAAGGTCAGCAGAAATAGGTATTGTGATTATAGTTTAAAAAAATTACAGTGTTTTTAAAATCAATGATCTGTTGTTGCTACTGCCCAAGAACTACTAATCTTTGAAAAACTTGGGACTACTTAGTTCAATTGATATTTCTGAGAGCTTCCTGTGCCATATAGGTATTTTTTTCTCATTTACATCTCACCATTTATTAGAAATTCACTTTTTTTCCTCTGCAGAAACATGAAATACACCTTTCAATCTATATTGTGTATCTTTTGCTTTTACGAAGGCAATTGTCAGTGTGAGGAAAGACAGATAAGCCAGACAGTTATTTTTCAAAGAAAGAAGTGACAATCTTTTGTTCTGGAATGCTATTTGCATTTATGAGATTTTTTTATGTGTCTATCAGACCTAGTTAGCAGTACAGTGCTCAATGTTTTCAGAATGTGCCTGCATTTTCCATCCTTGATCACCTTCTGACACGGCCTCTTTGCGATTTACAGGAAAGGCTCTCAACCTCTCCAACACCCTAGTGGCTGACATTTATAAATATATGAAAATATAGAAAAAATAAAAGTGAAAATTAAGGATTTCTGCAGTGAATTTTGGAAAAGGAAGATAATATGAATGAATAAGGCCTAATAGCTTTAAGATCTAAACATTGATTAGGAAGCCTGTAAAACTTTAACAATAACACGACATTAATTGACTCAAACATACATATTACCTCTAAATTCACCAGACATTAAAATATTATAATTACATATAATAATTATAATATAATATATAGTTATATATGTTTTATGTATATATATGTATAGAGAGAGATCTATTTACTTTCTTTTTCTCATCTTTGAAAACATAGCTCATCAAGGTGATGAAAGGAAGCATACTCTTTTTTTAACTTTTTATCGAAGTTTGTACTTTCAATGTTTGGTAGCTTTATTACTGGGAATAAATTTTGCTTACCAGTTCTCTCTTTTCTATCAGACACATTTCAGAAAAGTTACAGGGAGTAGTTTGCATTCTCTGTCCACAGAGGTGGTGTTACTGGTTCTTTTGGAGCTGCGTGACTTGGACTATCTACAGTTGTAGTAGTTTCATAATTGCCTATTTTCAGGAAAAGCATATCATTCTAAGGGTTACTTTGCACTGATTGTACAATGTGGTTTTCCATTACCTCATTCTCTGATTGTATGAAAAATGAAGTAAATAATTTTATTCTAGTTTTCTTCTTCATGAATAAAATTTGCACATCCTAATTTCAAATGTACACATATTTGTTTTACTACAGAATTTCAAATACTTGTGATAGACTCAAGTATTACACATTGAAGCAGAATGAGCCCTAAGAAGATTTAGGAAATCTGGGTTATGTTCTAGTTTAATCTACATTTTTTTTCCTAAGGACTTACTTTATTTCCAACAATCAATGGTCACATATCCACTACTGCCATCCAGTCACCTTGCAAGTGCATTACATTGTCCAAAACTATGCTCAACATAATCAAACTAGTCAAAACTCCTACATATCATTACAAATAAGAGCATATACATATTGTATCTCCTATAAATTATATATAAACGTAGATCCGGGTTTGAAAATATTCAGTTTGATTAAAAATCCCTGAATTTATCTACTCTTATGTGAGACAACTAATTAAGCAACATTTTACTAACATTAACTCCACCCTACCTTATTATACATTACAGTAATAAAAGCAGTAAAGCCAG
Organism: Nomascus leucogenys; assembly: GCF_006542625.1. NCBI lineage: Eukaryota > Metazoa > Chordata > Mammalia > Primates > Hylobatidae > Nomascus > Nomascus leucogenys. The sequence goes on from NC_044387.1 coordinate 22,247,877, forward strand.
CATGGCTGACAGCCATCATCGTGTGCTACACACCATCCTATTTTGAATGTATAAATGGTTATGAAGGCATATCATATAAAATTGTATAAATATTTGATGAGGAATTCATTTAAAAAACAATTCTTCATTATATAAATATTAGAATGTCACCTTGGACTTCAGTCTCCCAAGTTATTTTTTAATTTACTTTTATTGCATATATGTAAGGTATACATCATGATGTTTTGATATATGTATATATAATGAAATAATTACTAAAGTCAAGCAAATTACCGTATCCATCATCTTATATAGTTACTTTGTATGTGTGTGGAAAAAGTACTTAAAATCTATTCTCATAGTAAATTTCTGGAATACCGTCCAATACTGTTAGCTATAGTCCTCATGCTTTAGGTTAGATATTTCAGTTTATTTATTCTACATAACTAAAACTTTATATTCTTTGACCACAGGAGTCTGAATAGCACTTCAGAAAAAGTAGCAAAATAGCCTACAGTAGCTTTTGCTACTAAAATTATCTATTTCATTTTAAATTCCCTCATGAACCAAATAATAAAATTAATACAATGAAAAATGTATTATTTTTTGTTTCCTGCTTAAATGCATCATCATAAACCATTCCTGGTTTTCCTGCTACTATGATTGAAAATGCACAGTTTTATGGGAAACATCCTTCATTCTCAAGAGATCAAATATTCCGTGTTGCAAAAATGCTAGATAAAATTATTTGAAACTTTTCACACCATAGCAATTTTGTTTGGGCCTAGGTGGAAAGATCACTTGAGGCCAGGAGTTTGAGACCAGCCTGGGGCATAGCAAGGTGGTGTCTCTCACAAAAAAAAAAAAAAAAAAAAAAAGTAAAAAAATAAAAGAATGAATATTAAGCCAATAGAACATTTCTTGTAAAACATACTTTTGTACCTTAATTATATATGACTGTACATGTATCTATTTTGTTTTACTTAGATGACACTTGAAAACTAAAATAGACCTTATTTGGAAGCATTATTACAGAGTATAGTTATGAAATCTGCCCTTAGATTAATGAATAGATCCAGTGTTTTAGGTCTTGTAGCTATTTGTGACTACCTTTTCACTTATAAGCTGGTTGACACATTTGTTTAATTACAGCTACCTTGTTTCTAATTGCTACATGTCACTTTGATTGATTGTTGTCAATTTCTAGCAGTCAGCAACAATGCTTCATTGCTTCATGTCAGGAATCAGTACATATTTACTTGATTTCTCCTGCCTACCAGAAAGTGGCTGCTTGGAAATTCTATTATCATGAGCCAATCATTATCTAACTCAGTTGATCTGAGATTGAATAAATATCACTTCAAGGTTAGGGATCTAAAGTAAGTAGGTTTAAAATTCATATTTTCAAAGCTAACTAAATATTGGACAGTTAGCAAATTTTAGTTGAATTGATAAAACATTCTGAGAAGAGTGTATTTGTGAGCCTTTCTGTTGAGTCACTTTGCTTTCTTTGTATGAAGTATTTCTCTACAGGACTTTTTTGGAATTTAATGATATTGTAAATGAAATAGGCTTGACATATAGTTTGCCATACATTGGGTGCTTAGTGAAACCTATTTTCTTTCACTAGCTGATATTAGTCAGTTTGAATATTTAGACAATAGAGATTTGATATTGAAAATCCAATATCTGCAGAAAAGTTCATTGTAGTATGAGCACAAAGCTGATTCAGAAATTTATCATAATATCTTCCTTGAAAAAGAGTTACAGCTCTTCAAAGGGCAAGAGGACTTTATTATTTATTTTAAAGGACACATGTTATTGAATATACATAATAGGTTATAGAACACATTACTTACACACACGGGTTGAAATGTAGCTTTATAATTTCAAAAAAATTTAAAATTAGAATGCATAATAAAATTGAATATCATTTGGCCACTGGAAAATACATACAACTGTAAAGCAGTGAATTCTATATCCCCTACCACTGAAAAACCATTTATATCAAGAGAAAATATTGGGTGAAAAAGTCCCAAAATGCTTCACCTATACTAAAATGAACAGTAATTAAAAATAGTCCTCCTTTTTTGTGCATAAAATTATTAAGTAATCACTAGAGTTACTGATTGAGAGAAAAAAGACAGAGAGTTTTTTTTTTCTTTTTTGCAATATGACACTTAGATATCCCAATAATTTGACTTCCAATGAGAATAACTGAGTTGTAAGAAAAGGGATAATTTCCTTTCATTTTATTTTTCTTCCCAATTGATCAGGGTTCTTAACATTAATAAATGTGTAATGAGTAAGTGTAGTTATTCTCATTAATATTCTAGTACAAAATATTTTTACTAGGTTTTGGTAATAAGTCAGAAAGTAGATAGGGCAACATTATTTTTTAATTAAGGTATCTAATTTTAAAAGCTGATTTTTTTAGAGATATAGTCTTTAATGCTGTTTTAGATGTAGATTTTCATAAAGCATTTTTAATCTTAACTCTTTGAAAATGGAAGCATCCACTATGCATATACTGGCTTAGATATCATATAAATAAATGGAAAAATATTTAGAATAGTGGAATGGGTACAGTAACGGAATTTCTAACATATGGGCTCAAATCCCAGTTCTGTCCCTGATTAAGTGAGTAATTTGGGAAATGTTCTTAATAACACAAGAGTCATATATTTTATAATATTTTATAATTAGAAAGAATATAAATTTTGTATAATGAGTATCAATAAAGGCTTATTTCTTCATTATTTTAGAAGGACACGATTGAAATTCTAGTTAAAAGGTTTGCATAATAGTCCATTATAGAAAGAATGTAGGATGGATCTACGAACATGCAGTTCAGAGACAAAAAATACCAAGAGCCTTCAAGGTTTTCTCAGCTTAGAATTGATGTACTTTGATGGCTGATTGGATTTTTAGAGGAGCAAGAACAAGGAATAAAAAAGAACTCCAGGGTTTTGAATTTTTGTGACTAGAAAAACAGTGGTATCTTCAGATCAGCATAAATAGAAAGCTGATTGGAAATTCAGGTTAAGAATGCTGTTTGAAAGTAGTCTCGGTATTTGAACTTCCTGAAATCCAGTGAAATAAGCTAAACATGATAAGATCAAATGAAATAAAGCAACTCAAGTGATAATTTTAAAAAGGAGAATATTCTAATCTCTTGTACTTGTAAACATTGGATTTCATTGTAGAAGATCCTTGAGTAAAGAAGAAGTATACTTCTCTACTCCTTGGTAATATAGAATTGAGTTTACAGTATCCTAAAGATTCTTATTAATATTATCTCTAAATCTGGGAAGAAACATATCATTTGCTTTTTCATTTTTTGTTAAGAATTAGTGGAAAGAACTTCTGCAAATATGTCTGCATATTGGAGAAAACAAATGAAGGAAATTTTTGTTTTTTCCTGAACAAGGTAAATCCTTCAGGGCTATTCTTAAACTGCGTAAATAATCGAGATCACATAAAAGTTGGTCTTCCTCCCTTGCTCTTGACATTTATGAGAATGAACTCCATTACAGATATTTTTACAACTATCAGAAGAAAAAGCATAGCCCATTTGTTCTAAAATAGACCACAGCGTTATCAACGCAACTAAGAATTTTCACCTCCTCTCATCATCCATTGTAAGGCATACTTAGCCTCAAACTATAGCTCAGAGGAGAAAATAAACTGTCCTCAGTGGGAAGGATGACAAGAATTCTTACATAGTCAGAGCAAATTTCAGTGTCAGACAATTTGAACTTTAAAATTAGAAAGAAAAATAAAGAGAAGACAAGCCACTAAAAATCTAATCACTGTCGGAGTGGAAATGCTTGAGATGATCATAGTTGCTGCAAATACATTTAAAAACAAAACATTTAAACAAATAAAGGAATATTGTAATATATTTCTAGAATGCAGATGTCCAAAATGAACAATAAAAAGGATTTTCTTAAAATGAAGATAAAACAGCACGTAAATATCTAAAAAGAATCCTAAAGAATGTAATAAAACTAGAAATGTAACAAATGTAAAGGAAGTTAAATTGTTGAAAACTTTAACAAAATTGAGATTGGAGAAAGAAAAAAAATTATTTGGCAATCCAGGAAGGAAAACCAATTGCTCCACGGGTAAAAATTATCATAGTTCTTTCAAATCTCTTTCAAAACAAAACAAAACAAAGCAGACTAACAGAAGGAATGTCAGAAGACAATGTGACAAAGTCTACAATGACTGAAGGAGAAACACCTTGAAAAGTTTATAACCAGCATATGGGCCTTGTAGGATTAAAATAGACTGAATGACTGGCTCAACATGAACAAGCTCCATAAATACAGCACCTCTGTGCTCTTCTGGGTGGGATGGGAGATTGTCTACTTAACCACTACATCTATTCAGATAAAAGACGAATTAAATATTCAATTTGGTAAAGGTGTGGTTGTGTTACAGAACTAGTGGTAAGGTTTGAATCTATACTATTTCTCTACAATGATACTCAGTGTTCCTGATTTGGGTCATGGGATTCGATCTGATATTTCCCTTTTATCCTCATACTTTTTGAAATGCTTGAAATATTTATAATGGAAACATGTTATTTTTATAACAAATAATTGAGGAGTTATGCTTAAAAATAAAAAGTGGTAAAAACCATACCACAATACTTGTTGAGATTCAATCGAGTGATAGTGAAATGGGTATTGTACTTTTCTGCTGTGTTTTATTTTATTGATTTATTTATTTTTGAGGCAGAGTTTTGCTCTTGTTGCCCAGGCTGGAGTGCAATGGTGCTATCTCGGCTCACTGCAACCTCTGCCTCCCTGGTTCAAGCAATTCTCCTATCTCAGCTTCCCAAGTATCTGGGATTATAGGCATGTGCCACCACGCCCAGCTAATTTTTTGTATTTTTAGTAGAGAACGGAGTTTTTCCATGTTGGTCAGGCTGGTCTCAAACTCCTGACCTCAGGTGATCTGCCCGCCGAGGTCTCCCAAGTGCTGGGATTACAGTCGTGAGCCACCACACCAGCTGTGTTTTATTTTTAAGAACATCCAAATTTTTTTCAAAAATTAGTGGAGGATATGTAAGATTGAGTTGTCTTTAATATACTTTAATGGAGATGCTTATCAGGCATTTGGGAACATGAAGTTCAAGATATGAGATGCAGATTTGATAAACATTTGACAGTAAGTGAAAATGGAAGAAAGGGGGTACAGACTGTTTCAGAAAGTACCAGCAAAGGACAATTTGAGTATTTGAGAACAGAGACCTAGGTCATTGCTGCATTTAAGAAGCAGATGGTAGAGCAAAATCAGAAAATACCGGAAAACTTGCTCACTTACCCTTTAAAATCATGAACACAAAAAAAATCATAAAAGGTAGCAGAGCAGCTTGTTTTTCTAATGTAATGCATTTTCTACATCAAGGGAATGTATTTCTTCTTTATTAATTAGCAGTGTCTTATCAATGATTAACCTAATCTATTGAGGTTCAGTAGGGCAAATTCCCTTTCTGCAAACATTTTATTGTTTAGTATATATATTAATTCGCTAGTTCTCATTGCTTTCTGGATGGTGTTCTTTGCTTCAATAACTGTTTAGAGTATTAAATTTAACACACAGATCTTTCTTCTATTGATTTCTGGTTCCCACACTTGAAATTCGAAGTTCTGCCCTTGAATTTACTCCCACTCTGTTATACTGGGTTCTCAGTAAATTTATTCAGCTCACTCTCAATCCAGTTTCCAGCAGGAAATTGACAGACACAAGAAAGAACCACTTTCTGTTTGTTTTCATATATATAGATAAAAATATATCATATTATATTATATATATAATATATTTTATTTGATATGTTTAAATACATATTAAATAAGTTTTATATCTAAAATATATATTATATATTACAATTATTTATTTATATATAAATTGCTATTTTGGCTGACTAGATTATAATAATGAAGATGAAATAGATTGTATTATATAAATTTATAGCTCACTTAAACTAACATTCTCTATTGTAGTTATCTAAATATGATATGCCACAAATTGACTTAAGATTTTATTTAAGAGTGTATTTCCTTTAAAAAAATTACTTTGGTTTGTTTAGTAAAAAGTCCTTATTAGATCTGAACACATCTAAAATTATCTGATGTCTGTTATATTGGTTTTAAAATAAAGCCATTTTATTATTGAAATCATCCTCTTTTTTATCTAAGTTCTTACATAACAGATAAATATATGCAACTAGTCATTATATTAGGATACATTTGTTTTACTGTTTGGAAATCAGACTAAAATTTAAAGTAGCTTTTATTGGAAAGCTAGCACTAAACTGTAGGCTCCAACAGCTAAGAATGAATTTTAAACTCATATTGTTACCTGGATAGTTAGAATTTAAAATCAGATCATTCAAAGGAAGGAATATTAAGTAACTCTCTTTTATTTTAATATATGAAAAAACTATTAAATTATCATCTAAATTCTATATTTAAGTTTCCAATACTTTTATATTGTTGAAATTTATTTATCAATTAGTACGTATAATGGCTTAAATAGGCAAAATAGTTTTTTTCTTTCGATGTAATATTTAAATTAAAAATTGAGAATAGCATCTCTTTTACATGGTTAAGCATACACTATTTTTTAAAAATCAGTTTGACAACCTTAATAAAAAGCACAACTAAAATTTACATTCAGATACTCATATTATCAATGACCTAGTCCTAGTCAAAGAAATTCTAATTTAAAAAAAAATTATTTCAATAGGTTTTGGGGAAAATGTGGTGTTTCATTTCATGAGTAAGTTCCTTAGTGGTCATTTCTGAGATTTTGGTGCACCCATCCCTGTATCCAGTGTATAGTCTTTTATCCCTTACACCCCTTCCACCCTTTCCCCAGAGTCCCCAAAGTCCTTTGTATCATTCTTATGCCATTGCGTCCTCGTAGCTTAGCTCCTACTTATGAGTGAGAACATACGATGTTGATGATTGGGTTTCCATTCGTTTATTTCCACTTATGTATGTTTCATTTATTTCCATTCTTGAGGTACTTTGCTTAAAATAACAGTCTGCAATTCCATTCGAGTTGCTGCAAATGCCATTATTTCATTCATTTTTATGGCTGAGTAGTATTCCACAGTGTATATATAAAATATATATAAAATATATTATATATCTAATATATACATATAATATACTATACAATAATATAGTGTATATAATATTTTATAAGTATATATTATGTACAATTATATAACAATTATATATAAGATATGGTTATATATTAATTATATAAAATTAAATATATAATTATGTATTTGTATATTAATTATATATAATAAATTATTTATTATATTATTTATATATTAATTATGTAATATTAAATATCTAATATACAATGTTAGACATTGTATACTTATATATAATTATACAATATATTATACAATATATAATATATACTACATGTAAATTATATATAATTATATATTATACATATTATATGTAATCATATATGTAATATATAATGACATATTATATATTATATATTATATGTAATATATCATTAATTATATGTAATATATAATATATAATAAATTATATATACTAAATAATATATAATGTATGAAATATATTATATATAATATGCAATATATAATATATAATATTTTAATACATTTATATAAAATATAATATATATATCTCATATATACCATTTTCTTTAACCACTTATTGATTGATGGGCATTTGGGCTGGTTCTATATTTTGCAATTGCAAATAGTGCTGCTATAAATATGTGTGTGCAAGTATCTTTTTGGTATAATGACTTACGTTCCTCTGGGTAAATAACCAGTAGTGGGATTGCTGGATCAAATGGTAGATCTACTTTTAATTCTTTAAAGAATTTACACACTGTTTTCCATAGTGGTTATACTAGTTTACATTCCCACCAGTAGGGTTAAATTGTTCTCTTTTTACCACATCTAGTCCAACATTGATTTTTTTTTATTCTTTTATTATTGCCATTCTTGCCCGTGTGAGGTGGTATTGCATTATGGTTTTGGTTGCATTTCTCTGCTCATTGGTGATGTTGAGAATTTTTTCATATGTTTGTTTGCCATTTGTTCATCTTCTTTTGAAAATTTTCTATTCATGCCCTTAGCTCACTTTTTGATGAGATTGTTTGTTTTGTTCTTGCTCATTTGTTTGAGTTCCTTGTAGATTCTGGATATTAATCTTTTGTTGGATGTCCAGACCACAAAGATTTTCTCCCACTGTCAGTTGTCTGTTTACTCTGTTGATTGTTTCTTTTGTTGTGTAGAAGCTTTTGAGGTTAATTTATTCCTATCTATTTATTTTTGTTTCTGTTTAATTTGCTTTTGGGTTCTTGGTCATAAAGTCATTGCCTATGCCAATGTCTAGAAGGGTTTTTTCTGATATTATCTTCTAGAATTTTTATGGGTTCGGATCTTGTATTTAAGTCCTTAATCCATCTTGAGCTTATTTTTGTACAAGGTGAGAGATTAGGACACAATTTCTTTTTTCTACATGTGGCTTGACAATTATCCCAGCAACATTTGATGAATAGAATGTCTCCAATTTTTTTTGTTTGCTTTGTTGAAGATGAGTTAGCTGTAAGTATTTGAGTTTATTTCTGGGTTCCTTAATCTTTTCCATTGTTATATGTGCCTATTTGTACAACAGTATTGTGCTGTTTTGGTGACTATAACCTTACAGTAAAGTGTGAAGTTGAGTAATATAATGCCTCCAGAATTGTTCTTTTTTCTTAGTCTTGCTTTGGCTAAGGAGGCTCTTTTTTTTTGGCTTCACAGGAATTTTAGGATAGTTTTTTCTAGCACTGTGAAGAATGATGGTGGTATTTTGATGCAAATTGCATCAAATTTATAGATTGCTTTTGGCAGTGTTGTCATTTTCACAATATTGATTCTACCCATCCATGAGCATGGAATGTGTTTCATTTATTTGTGTTTTCTATTTCTCTCAGCAGTGTTTTGTAGTTGTCCCTGTAGAGGTCTTTCACCTCCTTGGTTAAGTATATTCCTAAGTATTTTATTTGAATTTTTTTGTAGCTATTGTAAAAGGGATTGAGCTCTTCATTTGATTCTCAGCTTGGTTGCTGTTGCTTTATAGTAGGGCTACTAATTTGGGTACATTAATTTTGTTTCCTGAAGCTCTGCTGAACTCACTTACTATTTCTAGGAGATTTTTGGATGAGTCTTCAGGATTTCCTAGGTATATGATCATGTCATCAGCAAACAGCAACAGGTTGACTTCCTCTTTATTGATTTGGATGCCCTTTACTTTTATTTTTCCTGTCTGATTGCCCTGGTTAAGACTTCCAGTACTGTTCTGAATACAAGTGGTGGAAGTTTGCATCCTTGTCTTGTTCCATTTCTCAGGGGGGATGTTTTCAACTTTTCCCTATTCTACATAATGTTGGTTGTGGGTTTGTCATAGATAGCTTTTATTACCTTAAGGTATGTTCCTTCTATGCTGATTTTGCTGTGAGTTTTAATCACAAAGGGATGATGTATTTTGTGAAATTCTTTTTCTGTATCTATTGAGATGCTCGTGTGATTTTTGTTTTTAATTCTATTTATGTGGTGTGTCACATTTATTTACTTTTGTATGTTAAACCGTCCCTGCATTTCTGGTATGAAACCCACCGGATCATGGTGGATTATCTTTTTGATATGCTGTTGGACATTCTTTTTGATATGCTGTTGGATTCAGTTAACTAGTATTTGGTTGAGAATTTTTGCGTCTATATTCATAAGGGATATTGGCCTATAGTTTTATTGTTATGTCCTTTTCTGGTTTTGGTATTAGGGTGATACTTCATAGAATGATTTAGGAAGGATTCCCTATTTCTCTATGTTTTGTAATAGTGTCAATAGGATTGGGACCAATTATTTGAATATCTGATAGAATTCAGCTGTGAATCTGTCTGGTCCTGGCCTTTTTTTTAACTTGGCAAATTTTTAATTACCATTTCAATCTTGCGCTTGTTATTTGTCTGCTCAGAGTTTCTATTTCTTCCTGGTTTAATCTAAGAGGGTGATATATTTCCAGGAATTTGTCCCTCTTCTCTATGTTTGCTAGTTTATCTGCATAAAGGCATTCACAGTAGCCTTGAATGATCTTTTGCATTTCTGTGGAATCAGTTGTAGTGTCTCCCATTTTATTTTAATTGAGCTTATTTGGATCTTCGTTCTTCTTTTTTTGGTTAATCTCATGAATGGTCTATCAATTTTAATTAACTTTTCAAAGAACCAGCTTTTGGTTTCATTTATCTTTTATTTGTTTTAATTTCATTTAGTTCTGCTCTGATCTTGGTTATTTCTTTTCTTCTGCTAGGTTTTGGTTTTGTTTGTTTTTGTTTCTCTAGTTTCTTGATGTGTGACCTTAGATTAACTATTTGTCCTCTTTCAAAGTTTTTTTTTTTTTTTTTGAAACAGAGTCTTGCTCTGTCACCCAGGCTGGAGTGCAGTGGTGTGATCTCGCCTCACTGCAACCTCCATCTTCTGGGTTCAAGCGATTCTCCTGCCTCAGCCTCCTGACTAACTAGGATTACAGGTGCCCACCACCACGCCTGGCTTATTGTTGTATTTTTAGTAGAGATGAAGTTTCACCATGTTGGTCAGGCTGGTCTCGAACTCCTGACCTCATGATTCCCCTCACCTTGGCCTCCCAAAGTGCTGAGATTACAGGTGTGAGCCATTGCACCCAGCCTCAAACTTTTTGATATAGGCATTTAATGCCATGAACTTTCCTCTTAGCACCACTTTTGCTGTATCCCAGAGGTTTTGATAGGTTGTATCATTATTATCATTCAATTCAATTATAATTATCATTCAGTTTAAATTTAAAAATTTAAATTTAATTATTTAAACTTAAATTTAAATTTAAATTTTTAAATTTCCATCTTGATTTCATTGTTGATCCAATGATCATTCAGAAGCAAGTTATTTAACTTTCATGTATTTGAATGGTTTGGGGGTGTCCTTTTTTAGTTGATGTCCAATTTTATTCCACTTTGGTCTCAGAGAGTACTTGATATAATTTTGACTTTCATAAATTTGTTGAGACTTGTTTTGTGGCCTATTATATGGTCTATCTTGGAGAACGTTCTGTGTGCTGATGAATAGAATGTATATTCTGCAGCTGTTGGGTAGAATGTTCTGTAAATATCTGTGAAATCCATTTGTTCTAGGGTATGGTGTAAGTCTGTTCTTTCTCTGTTGACTTTCTGTCTTGATGACCTGTCCAGAGCTGTCAGTGGAGTATTAAAGTCCCCCACTATTATTATGTTGCTATTTATCTCATTTCTTAGGTATAGTAGTAATTGTTTTATACAGTTGGGAGCTCCAGTGTTAGGTGCATATATATTTAGGATTGTGATATTTTCCTGTTGGACTAGTCCTTTTATCATTATATAATGTCTGTTTTGTCCTTTTTAACTTCTGTTGCATTAAAGTTTGTTTTGTCTGATATAAGAATAGCTAATCATGCCTGTTTTGGTGCCCCTTTGCATGGAATATTTTTTCCCACCCCTTTACCTTAAGTTTAAATGAGTCCTTATGTGCCAGGTGAGTCACTTGAAGACAGCAGATGCTTGGTTTGGTGAGTTCTTATCCATTCTGTCATTCTACATCTTTTAAGTGAAGCATTTAGACCATTTACGTTCAACAATAATATTGAGATGTGAGATACTATTCTATTCATGTTATTTGTTGCCTGAATACCTTGTATCGTTTTTCATTGTGTTATTTTTTTATTTTTATTTTTTGTAGATCCTATGGGATTTATGCTTTAAGAAGATTCTAGTTTGGTGTATTTTGAGGATTTGTTTCAAGATTTAGAGCTTCTTTTAGCAGTTCTGGTAGTGCTGGCTTGATAGTGCTGAATTCCCTCAGCATGTTTTGGTCTGAAAAAAGACTGTTATCTTTCCTTTATCTATGAAGCTTAGTTTTGCTGGATACAAAATTTTTGGCTGATAATTGTTTTGTTTAAAGAGGCTAAAGATAGGACCCCACTCTCTTCTAGTTTGTAGGGTTTCTGCTGAGAAATCCGCAGTTGGTTTTCCTTTATAGGTTACCTGATGCTTTTGCCTCACAGCTCTTAATATTCTTTCCTTTGTCTTGACTTTAGGTAACCTGATGCCTATGTGCCTAGGCAATGATCTTTTTACCATGAATTTCCAATGTGTTATTTGAGCTTCTTTTTAATTTGAATATCTAGATCTCCAGCAAGGCCAGGGAAGGCTTCCACAATTATTCCCTCAAATATGTTTTCCAAGCTTTTAGATACCTTTTCTTCCTTGGGAGCACCAATTATTCTTAGGCTTGGTCGTTTAACATAATCCCAAATTTCTTGTGGGCTTTGTTCATTTTTGAAAATTCTTTTTTCTTTGTCTTCGTCTAATTGGGTTCATTCGAAAGCCTTACCTTTGAGCTCTGAATTTATTTCTTCTACTTGTTTGATTCTATTGTTGAAACTTTCCAGTGTATTTTGCATTTCTCTAAGTGTGTCCTTGATTTCCAGAAGTTGTGATTGTTTTTTATTCATGCTATGTATCTCACTGGAGATTTTTCCATTCATATCCTGTATCAATTCTTCTTTTTTTATTTCTTTAAGTTGGACTTTACCTTTCTCTGGTGCCTCCTTGATTAGCTTAATAATAGACCTTCTGAATTCTTTTTCTGGCAATTCAGAGATTTCATCTTGGTTTGGATCAATTGCTGATGAGTTAGTGTGATCTTTTGGGGGTGTTAAAGAATCTTGTTTTATCATATTACCAGAATCGTTTTTCTGGTTCTTTCTCATTTGGGTAGACTATGTCAGAGGGAAGATCTGGGACACAAGGACTGCTGTTCAGAATCTTTTGTCCCACGAGTGCTCTTTAAATGCAGTTCTCTACCTTTTTCCCTAGGGATGGGGCTTCCTGAGAGCCATACTGATGTGATCGTTACTTCTCTTCTGGATCTGGCCACCCAGCAGAGCCACTGGGTTCTGAACTGGTAATGGGGAGTGTCTGCAAAGAGTCCTGTGATGTGAGCCATCTTCAGGTCTCTCATTCATGATACCAGCACCTACTCTGGTGGAGGTAGCAGTGGAGTGAAGTGGACTCTGTGAGGGTCCTCGTTTTTTTGTTTAGTGCACTGGTTTTTGTTGGTTGTCCTCTAGCCAGGAGTTGGAGCTTTGAAGAGGGCATCAGCTGCAGTTGTATAGGGAAGATACAAGCTTGCCCTAGGGTCAGGTGGGGGGCAGGACCATTGAGCTTCCAAGAGATTATGTCCTTTGTCTTTGGCTACCAAGGCAGGTAGAGAAAGACCCTCAGGTTGGGGTAGGGTTAGGACTGTCTGAGCTGACTCTCCTTGAGTGGGGCTTGCTGCTGCTGCTGTGTGGGATAGGGGTGTGGTTCCCAGGCCAATGGAGTTATGTTCCCAGGGGGATTATGGCTGTCTCTTCTGAGTCAGAAAGGTCACCAGGGAAGTCAGGGAAAGCCGGCAGCCACAGACCTCACCCTGCTCCCATACAGCTCTCAGCCAGAAAGCCCAGTCTCACACCCACCATGCCCCCAACAACAGCATTGATTTTATTTTCATGCGGCCAGTGAGCAGGGCTGAGAACTTGCCCCAGGCTACAAGTCTCCCAGCTTAGAAAGCAATCCCACTCACTGTTCCTTAGCTGTCCCACAGAGCCTGCAGTGGAAATCTACCTTCTTTAAAGGGTCTGTTTCTCTGGGCTTTCCTCGTATGTTTCTGTGGTAGTTCCTGGAATAAAAGTTCACAATGTGGGCCTCTTCACACTGCTCTGTCCATCCAAGTGGCAGCTACCTCTACATTTTTTAAGGAAAAAAAATATATTTCAATTTGGAAATTTTATAGGATGGAGGAAAAAACAAAAAACAAACAAAAAAAAGACTAAAGGGAAATGTGACTGATGTGACCAGAAATTCAGTAAAATACATCTAAATGCCTCTGATAACAAAGTATCCCACAGGGTCTCTTTAATAAGCATAGGAAGTAACACCAACCTTTGAAGAAGTCAACAATTTAGTGCCAGATAAAGATCCAGATACATAATCTGGAGACTCAAGGCATATTCAAAAGGACTCTGATAAGTGAGGATGTTGATTCTACCAGCTAAGACTAAGAAATAGTCTCTATAGTCTTTGCAGGTCTGGAAGTTGAGACTTAGCCACTGAAGCCCAGTAGTTTGACAGTGGGGATAGATATGTTAGTTCAAGTTGAATTCTCACATGTCCCCATGGGCACATCTAATTCAGCTGTGATGTTTGTAAGCAGGCAAATGATATGAGCCAGGAAATACAGGACTGCCATATTATGCATTCTCTCTCTCTCTCCCACACTCTCCTGTATTTGAGTGCATAGGAAATAAAACGATAATGTTATCAATTTACTTATTAAAGAATATAAGTCCTACAAATATCAAATATTTTCAATATTCAGAAGTCTACTCCAATGTCATCAAATCCTACTGACTTGAAAGTTACCTACTATTCCCCAAGGCACCACACCCTGCAGCTCTAGAGTATGTGTGTTTAGCCCAATGTGCACTTCTAAGAGTTAATAGCTCTGTGTGTGAACGTATATGTGTGTGTGTGTGAATAAACATCACAATTCAACATTTTCTAAAGCATCAAATGAATGTCTTTATCAATTTAGCTTTTAATTTTAATCTCTGTGATTTTCTTACTTTTTGGAGATCATTATCCAAGACTTTGTTTTTTACTAATGTACATTTTAAAGACACATTTTTGGATATGACTATTACAATGACAGATACATATTCACATTTTAAAATAACATTAATATTTGAATTTTAATAAACATATTTTGGCCACTGATACATGTCAGCATGATTCTTTGTTTATCGTTTCATATAATAATGATCTTTTTAATTATTTAATTTTCACCATAAACTGCAGTATCCATACGTAGCTTCTTAAACCAGGCAACAGTTTATGGAAAAATGTACATCCAAGAATTTTGAATATAAACTTCCATACAGAAGAATTCACACTGCCCTTTTAAGAGGAGGATGTTGATATTTGAAGGAAACATGTACAGAAGTAAAAGCAGGCAAGTGACTAAATACAAGGAGAAGGAGTACCCAGGTTCAATATAGTTCAAAAAAACCTTGGTTTTTTTCCATCAGGGTGTGTTTTTTCTGTTCAAAAAGTATTCTCAATTTAATGTAGAAAACAGACTCTGTAAATAGTTTATGATTTTGCAATATTTTTCTCAAAACTCTATTACTTGCTCAGGGATATATTTTAAAACTTTAAGGTTAATATAGGTTGTGTCCTTTAGTCTTTCTACTACCATCCCCTATATGCACAGATCAGATTACCTGTGTGGTCTTCAATAATATATTATAGTATTATACTAGAGATGACACAGTACCAGTTATTGGGAATGCCTTTAATGCTTTGTGCCCTTGAGAAACAAGAAAAAACAGCCCTTCACTATCAGCACCTGCCTGGCATTATTACCTATGAGGCATGGTGTTGCTAAGAGATGGCTTGGTGCTCACAGCTAGGTCTTTGTACTCTCCTGTTGAATATATGAATTTTGTAAAAATGCCATAATTGCACCAGGCCACCCTGTGAATTTGATAGATCAAGACAAAAGTAAGACTACTTTATCATTATGACTGAACTTAGATAAGGGAAAGAAAATTGTTCAAACCATAAATATAACCAAACATCTCCTTTTCCTGGAAGAATGCCTGCTGCTTGTGTACCACTGAAGTCAAAGTATAGAAAGAAATGTAAATTTAACACATTGTATTTGAAAAACAAGAATTGCAATTTGGAGTATGCACACAGACAAGGTGATCGTCCATGTACCTGAAGAACAAAGAGAAGGTTAGAGGTTTTATTAAAAAGAGAAATGTTATATATTGTTTATAAGAAATGTAATTGGTACTAGTAAACTTTTGGGGACCTGGCAAGCTCCAACTGGTAAGCGAGGGTGGTGGGTAAAACTAGTTTTAGAGTAGCAGCAGGTTGTTTTAGTAGTTATTAGATAAAACTGACTTCTAAGTACAGCAGGCAGTTTTAGCAGCCAGGCTTGCAGAGAATTGCATTCAAGGAGGTCTTATGTACCCTGAGTGCTTTTTTCCCTTGGCCTCTTGACTCTGTTTTAGTTGGGTATGACAAAAAACCCAATTTGCATGATTAGCTTTCACAGTACTTATTACAGGTATAACCTCACAATACTTTTCCCATGATTTAGTTAATATTTACTAAGATGGTCAACCATAGAATTACCCCTGATTTCTGATTGCGTTCAATCCAGAAGAAAGCATCACTTTGAATTCTCTCCAAAAATCACCTCACATAAGGTCAAACCTTGTAAGTACTTTTGAACACTTCTTTCTGAGACATCATAAAACTCCCATTAGTGTGTGTTCTCTCTCAATGCAATAACCAATATACCCAACTTTTTTTTCAGTTGCAGCTCTGTGTCTGGTAGTCTTTGGCTGGAGATCATTTACACCTGTTTTGACAGTTTCTGTTTATTAAGAACTACCAAATACTAAATACGCTGACATCTGATATTTCTTCTGTGCCTTTCTTTTAGGCATTTTTTAAAAATTAAAATTATCATAATGATTTAAAATGTTGGTCAGGCTTTCTTCACAAGTCACAAGATATTAAGATTTCTCTCTCTCACTCTGTATTTGCCTTGTGGCTTTTTGTATTTAAACACATAACAGGAATTCCTGTACAGTCTACAGTCTATTCTTATTATTCATGGATTCAATATTTGTAAATTTGCATACTAGGTAAAATTTCTTTGTAACCACTAAATCGATGCTCATGTCACTTTCACAGTTGTTTGCAGACATGTGCACTGCACCAAACACTTGAGTCACCTGACAGGCACCTTTCTGGCTGAGGTTAGATAAGGTGATGCCCTGAGTTATGTTTCACCTCTCAGGCTATAATCTACTTGGTAATCTACTTAGTGCCACATTTTTTCTCATTTGTGTGCTTTTTATTGGTAATTTTTCTGTTTAAAATGGTCTCTAAACATAGTTCTGAGATGCTGTCTAGTGCTTCTAAACACAAGAAAGCTAATAGGTACATTATGGAGAAAACATGTGTGTTGAATAACCTTCATTCAGGCATGAGTGATAGTGCTGTGGGCCATGAACTTTAATGTTAATAAATCAGCAATATATATTAAATAAGGTGCCTTTAAAAGACACACACATAAAACAAGTCTATATTGATACAAATGTCGTGACTAGAGGCTCACAGGTACCTAACCCTGTATTTCCTCTAGGAGCAGTGCTTTGTATAGTTTAATTTAGTGTATGTGACAGCTTTATAGAATGTAACTACTGTAAATGATGATAATTGTCTGTATTCCTAATTGCAAAAGCACTGAGAAGTTTTAGTCGCTATCTGAGTAAATATTTGGAAAATTATGACAAATAGTTAATATATGTATATATAAATATGTGATGTAAACAAAACACCTTAAACTATAATAAGACAATAAAACCATCAATACATAAGTAGAAGAAGCATATAAACAATAAAAAGGAAATGTAAAAATTGTAAACAAATATGTAGAAATACCTTTATTTGTATTAATAATCAAAGAGAAGCAAATTATAGAGACTTTAGATAATATTTTAAATTGAGTTCCCTTTTAATGATAGCAACTAATGCTATCGTTTGTTTTAAAATTATGAAATATTTGCTGATGATGGAACTAGAAATTGCTTTTCAACATTTTTGAATGCATTTGGTATTATGTAGAAAATGTTTAAAATGCTTACTTCTTTTGATCTAATTTTCATATTTCTAAGACTGTAATGTACAAAACTATAAAAGTGAGGTAGAGAAGTCTCTAAGATACTCATTGTTATTGTTAAACGCAATACAATTTAATATTTTAAAATTGCTTTAAACAATGATTAATAAGCATATTGCACAATTTTTAAGTCTGTAAAATAATTTTTAAGTTACTTAAAAAATGCTTATGAGAAAATATTAAGTGGTAAAATCATGGTACATGATGGCAGATATTCTGTGAGGCAATACAGTCATATGTGCAAAAGAAAATCATTATTTTAGTATAATGGAATAAGAAAACTGAAATTGAACTCTGATTTGATAGTGTAATTACATTTGCTATTGCTCAATTAATCTTAACCACACCAAGAAATAATAAAAAATGACAGTTGACTTTGTTGACCAAACACAAGTGAATATGATTTTTACTTCTGGATATGGTAGTGTAGTTGTGTCAGTCCAAACATATTGCTTGAGAATTACTATGAAATTTGATTAAAATATAAAAAAATAAAAATTATAAGTTTGAAGTTACTATCGGGTAACTAAGACAGGGTATGGAAGCCAAGATTCAACAATTAAAGAAAACACGTCATGGCGAACTTGTTTTTCATTTTTCTTCATGGGATATTTGTTGATTTGCTACACAGTGCTTTGATCCTAAACAGAAATAAAAAAATAAATAAGCTTTTGAAACACATATTGGAGTACAAAGATGCAATAGTAGTAAAGGCTCACAATCCTATAGAAAAGGTAACCACAAAGAACACTGATATTCAGCATGGCGTTAGTCCTCAGGAAATTGTTGAATTCTAACTTGTGCAGGAGCTAGAAGTTGAGGAGGGGGGAAAAAGCAGTTTAAAGGGTTAAGCAAAGATTTCAACAGGATCAATGAATTGTGGGAAACAAACAAAAAGGAGAATAAGTCTTACCTTGGAGAGTGGATAGTGAAAACATCTCAAGTATTTAATTGAGACTATGGGAAGCTATATTCTGGGGAAATTGATAACTTCTAATAGAGTAATATTTATAAACTTTAAATTTAGCTCCGAACCGTCTCAATCTGTTTGGATCAATATGATCTGCCCCTACTCTAACTTAAGACAAAATTTCTATTAAAAATTGTATCTCTTCTGGAGAAAGGTAACATCATTCAGAATCACTATAACTTATCATAAAAATGTTCAACATTCAATAACATGTAACAAAACTCGAAGGAAGACATAAACTGAAAATTAAAAAGTAGATAATAAAAAAAGTTAATATAAACAGATCCACAGGTAATCCTGATATTAGTTATCAGAGAGTTACAAAATAATTGTAATTAATATGTTTTTTTAAAACAGATTATGAAGTCCAGACTTTTATGAGATAATTAATATTTATAAAGATCATAAAGAATTGAGAATTCTAAAAATCATTGAATTACAGTTGAAATTAAGAACTTACCATATGGGTGAACAGCATATTATGTTAGTAGGATAGAGAGTTAATAAATAGAAAGTAGAATTGTAGAAAATTTACAGAATTAAAAACACATAGACAAAAATAATGAAAATAAAGCACTAAAAAGAATATGAGACACATTTAGAAATGTGAAAAAGCTCAGAATAAATATAAGTAGCTCTACAGAGGAGAGAGGAGAAAAACAATTTTAAAAATATATATTTAAAAAGATTTAAAAATGCCTCAAGCCCCTACTGATGCCAAAAAGAATAAATACACAACACACACTTGCCCACACACAAACCCTAAACATATATAGTAAAACAACAAAAAGCAAACATAAGGAGAAATATTCAGTGTCCTAAATGAAATTAAAAGACACATGACTTTCAAAGAAGTAAATATTAGACTGATAGCTGACTTTATAATAAGAATATAAAAGATTATGTAATGGCATGCTTAAAATCTTGAAGGAACATAGAAGTATATACCTGATAAAATCATTCTTCAAAAATGATGTTATAATAAAGATGTTTCGAACAAAAACTAAAAAAATTTTCTCCGGCGGCCCTTCATGAAACAATTTTTTTAGGCATAAATAAGGGGATCTTGGAAGGACATACAAGAAGAAGGAATGAAGAACACTATAATATATAAATAAATTATTAAATATAAATTAATATTAAAAGTTTATATTAGCAATAATATTTTTGGAAGTATTAAATACACACAATATTAAATTAATTATCAATAATAGCCTATATGTGGAAGATAATTTTAAATTAAAACCATGGTAAAAAAATCACTCTAGTTCATTAGAATGGCTAAAATGAAAAAATAAAAACCAAAGAACAAAAATGCAATACCAAGTGTTGGTTAGGGCTTGGAGCTAGGGGACCCTTCACATAATGCTGATCAGAGTACAAATTACTATACTAGTTTCTAAAACTGTTTGTCAGTATTAACTGATAGTGAGTTTATGTATATCCTGTGACCCAGAAATTCCACTCCAAGATCAATGTCAACAGAAGTGCATAAATGTATATATGTACCAGAAAATATGTGAAAGAATGTCCAGAGCAGTATAGAAAACACTCCAAATTCAAATGATTACTATCAATGTTAGAATGAATTAAATGTCCTTCAAGGTTAAAACGGATTAAAAATGTGATCTATTCACTCAGAGTGCAGGAATGAACATTTATAAAATACTGCTACAAGAACTAGATGGGCATATCTCCCAAACATAATGTTAAAAGAAAGAAACAAAACATAAAAGTGGACACTTCATATGACATCATTTAAGTAATATTTCTTAAAAATATAAAGAGCATAACTAATCTCTGGAGACAGAAGTCAGAATAGAGAATATATTTTGGGGAACATAATGAGAGGGCATATAGGTTGTTTCTGGGTACTTGGTGATGTTTGAACATTGATTTGGGTGACACCTGCTAGGTGTGTTTGCAGGGTAAAATGTATTGACTTGTAAATGTAAGATTTGTGTACTTTTCTTCTTTACATTTTAATATAAATAGGTTACATAAAAATACACTGGCATAATATTGTGGTTAATAACTTACTTTATATGCTCCAGTTAAATATTTTATAAAAAATAAAACATTATTCTCTCTTCCTTCTGACATTATTTCCCCCCACACCCTCAAGGCAACTGTTATTTTGAAAAAAATGAAATAATCAGAAATAATTATATGAGGCCAATGTATAAGGTATGTGCAAGAGCAAGAAGAACATATCTACTTCTCTTTAAAAATCATTTAAAATTATATCAGTTTGTAGTCAGAAAACATGTTTTAAATATAGATCTTCCTTTAACTTGCTGTGTGATACTGGGAGAGACCAATCACTGTCACTTGTTTTTAATTTGTAAAATAGAGGTTGGTACTATAAAATTTCATGGTTCTCCTCTTGCTTTAAGACTTTTACATTAACATCTTGCATGTGGTTATGTGATAATACTTGTTTAAGAAACATATGATATATCAAATTTCATAAGCATATACTTGAGAATTCAAGCATAAAACATAGTGTCACAGTGATTAATAATATTAAGACTCATCATTGATAACAAATATTGCATTTATACATAGTACCTTAATTGTGAGGAATTTAAACTATTTTAGAAAAAAAATCATGCTATAAAACAAGAAACTGTTATACTGTTTTGAGATGCCAATAATTTGCTTTATAAAATTTCTTTTAATCATTTTGCCTCAGTCTGTGTTTAAGTTGATGAATCATATTACAACACACAAGAGACAGCCACATTCCTTTAAAAGCAGATGGTAATTGTCAATTACTAATTGAGAACATGCTATTCTACTGAAGCAAACTAGGGAATATACTTTTGAAATGGAAGGCAGAACTTAAGCAAGTAAAGAAAAAAAGAGACATCTCTCTGAAATCTAATGCCAACAAATAAAATCCAGCTGTATTAATTAAAATATAAAATATCAGCAATAAGGGAAAATTGATTTTTTTTACCTATTTGTTTGAAATTCTTGGTCAAACAGGATAAAAATTAATCTTTAAATATTTGTCAAACAGGATAAAAATTAATCTTTAAATATTTGTCAATCTAAGTGTTGTCTTAGACTGTCGATCACTCCAATCATAATCTTCCATTATCATAAAATATCACTTATAAAATTACGTTTTAAATTAGTTTGCTTTAATTTCTCATTAATCAAAAGGCAGGCTATGTAACCATGAAAATTGAGTGTGCTATTCCACATAGACCTGAAAAGCTATAACATTCAACTGTGAATTGAACCATGACTTTCAATTGAACCATCACTTGCTGAATTGTAGCATGACTTTCCAAGGAAAGTTGAGACATCCTTTATAGGAACTCTGCAAGGTCTGGCATTTTAACCTACTTATGAATAACAGTCCAGACTGTCACTGTCTCATGGGTACTGGCAAAAGTAGGACACTACTGGGTCAGGGGTAAAGGAGTTTATTACCCATGATGGAGAAAGCAGCATGGCCCTCATGTTGTTGACATCATTATCCGTAGGTCCCCTAAGTCCCCGTAGGGGAACACAGATTGGGCTAGATGATTGCCTGCACCTGTAATGGGCTGTATTACAGGAGAAAAATGCTGAGCTTGGAATGTTTTATGGGAAGTAAAGCAAAGCTGCTTTCATTTTGAGAGGAGTTATTACTTCATCCCTGATCATTGTTGGCTATAAACAATGCAGTATAACAACTATTTACATAACATTTACATTATATTCTGCATTATAAGTAATCTAGAGATGATTTAACATATACAGGAGGTTGAGCATAGGTTATATTCAAATATTATGCAATTTTATATCAGGGACTTGGGCATCCATGAATTTTGGTATCCAAAGAATTTCCTACAACCAATCTTTCAATCCCCCAATGAATACACACACACACACACACACACACACATGAGACAGAGAGAGAGAAAGATAGAGACACTTTTTATTCTGTTATTAGTTGGGGGGATTTTATTGTACTTTTCTATATTATTAATGGCTACTTTCTCTTATTTTTCCCTGCATATATTTATCCTATTTTCTAAGAAAAAATATTTTTCATACTCTGCTTCCAACTTCTTTTTACGTCTAAAATTCTGAAAATCTTTTAGAATAATCTTACTTCTTTTTAATAAACCCTACACTATCAAAGTGTTCTAAATTTTTCTTAGTTACAATGGCAGTTTTAATTGACAGTAATTACCATTTCCTGTATAGCAAACATTTTCTTTTCCAAGAGTTATTCAGTAATTATAGTATACTTTCTTTATTAATTTAACTTAATTATGTATATGCTTACTTTATTGCCCACCATTGATTTTTTCTTCTGCATGCTCCCTTTCTTGAGGCTCTTTTCTGGTTATTTTGTTGCATTTTTTACAATCCTTTGTCAAGTATTTTCCTCAGGTAGAAAAGCAAGTGATATGTTTCTTTGCATATGCATTAACTTATTTCACCTTGTCAAATGAATGACATAATTGCATTGTTAGGTACAGGGCTCTGCAGAGCAGTTTTTTGTTCAGTAGCTATAAATATTGTTTGCAGAATTTGTTCTATAATTTCCAAACCATCAAGAGTTTCTGGGTGGCACGTGACTGCAGTCCCAGCTATTCGGGAGGCTGAGACAGGAGAATTGCTTGAACCCAGAAGGCAGAGGTTGCAGTGAGCTGAGACCACGCCATTGCCAGCCTGAGTGACAGAGCAAGACGTCTCAAAAAAAAAATTATCTAGAAATTTGGATAATAAAATCTTTGATTTAAAATTTATATCAAGATTCTCCTTGTGATCAATGTATTATTTCTTCCAGTATTGGTGAAGAGAAACCTAATTTTTTTATTAATTTTTTTTATCACTGGGAGTCTTTAGAATTTTCCTTTATTTTTTGAATTTTTCAAAGTTTGCATTGTTCTCTTATAAATACTACCCAGAATAATATCCATAGGGACATTATTTTTCTTTCACCAGAATAATTAATATCTCCCTTCTATTTATTGATTTCACCTCTTCTTATTTCATATTGTATCACCTGGATTCATCTGTCATTTCTCTCATTTTTTTCTTCCACAATTAGCCTATCTTTAATTTTTCTTTCATTTATACTTCTAAATATTGCTTTTACTTGATATTCAAAGCCTCCAATTTAGGCTCAACTGTAATTATTCTCTAAAAGCCACCAAATGTTTTAATAGAAAAAAAGTAAATATTTTTAAAATTTAATACATTTAAAAAATATGTATATATTTATGTATACATAAAGATGTACATTCTGCATATACACAAGTTACATATATGAATATTGTAATTTGTGTTTAAAGAAAATCTTATGATACATACTTTTTTGCATCTTGCTTTTCTGCCTTGATATTTCCATGTGAAAAACATTACAAACCTTACAAATCAACTAATATAGATCTTTTAAAAATAATTGTTTAGGGTTACATAAAGTTTTTTGATTTTGATACACCTCAATATGTTGAACTGTTCGCCTGGCATGAATGTTTATTTATCAACCTTGATACTTTTTAAATAAGAAAATGTCCATGGGGTAAAGTTCAGAAATGGATTGGAAGTCAGTCAAGGATTTCTTCTGAACACATTATTAGGCAATTAAAACATTGTATATAAATACCTATATAAAAATGTCCTCCTTACTGTCTTTATATTTGTACAAAACTGGTCATGTCAAAATGGTCTGCTTTTATAGATACAGAGTGAGAACACTATCTCCAAATCAAGAAAAAAATCAAGGTCTAGGTTATATATTTTGCACTAGAGAACTGAGGAGACCCAGAAACCTCTGAAACCAAGGAAGAGTCAATGAACATCAAAATTCATACATGGAAATCATAATTAAGATCATAACCTGTAAAAATCAAGATTCAAGAAACAAAGCACAAATTGGTCTAATGCCTGAGTTTATATGCTCTTGAAGGGAATTATTAAATATACTCATAAATATCACTTGTGGATTCTTCAGTTCTTCATTTTTATTCTTAAATTGGTCAGATGCCAGCTATGCTGGAGATAAGTGTAAGTAATGTCAGACCTAAGGGTTCAATTTTCTGTTTAATTTTATTAGGTTATCATTTTCATTACATTTGAGAAGAGGCTTTTGCCAGTGTCAAACATAAATAAAAGAGCAAAAGCTTTTCAATTTTCTTAAAACATGACTCAGTACAACACAAAATTAGAAGTAACACTAGTCTTATTTTGACTTTGTCACATAATTTTAGTTAACTGAAGTATGGAACATTTTTATCAGAGCCATAATATGATATCACAATTATGAGACTAGGGCTGTGTATGTCAGTCTACATGTGTACATGTGTATATGTACCTTTTTCTGTATTTTATAAATAAGGGATATCAGAAATCATAAATAGTAACATTGCTAGACCATCTTTCTGAATATAATTAAATTATTATTTACTTTTTAGTGGACTTCAAATTTCTATAAGTATATAGTAAATGGTCTTTTTTATTTAAAACATCTAAATTTGTCTCTTAAGCTTTAATATCATCAATTTCCGTGTCATATCTCTTCTACTATAAAAGGGCGAGTTCAAAAATGAATAGAATAAAATATATGTCTTGGGTCGACATAGAATTTAAAAAGCATTAGGGGTTATATCCAGAAGAAAATAATTTAATATTTAATGTTAAGAATATTTATTTATTTATTTTTATTTTATTTTTTTTTTGAGACGGAGTCTCTCTCTGTTGCCCAGGCTGGAGTGCAGTGGCGCAATCTTGGCTCACTGCAAGCTCCGCCTCCCGGGTTCATGCCATTCTCCTGCCTCAGCCTCTCCGAGTAGCTGGGACTACAGGTGCCTGACACCACGCCCGGCTAATTTTTTGTATTTTTAGTAGAGACGGGGTTTCACCGTGTTAGCCAGGATGATCTTGATCTCCTGACCTCGTGATCCGCCCGCCTCAGCCTCCAAAGTGCTGGGATTACAGGCATGAGCCACCGCGCCCGGCCAATATTTAATGTTAAGAATATTTAAAACAAGCTGAAATAACAAATCTTACTAATTGAACACACGGAATTGAGAAGTCATAATAGTGTCTCAAATTATGAGCTTGTAATAAAGAGGTATTTGAATTCAAACTATGCTGTTTATAAACCAATCTATCTTGGGTAAATTATTGATTAATTAGATATTCTGTTTCTACCTACCAGAAGTTAGACAGGTTCTAGCTACCAAAAAAGGCTGTTGCAACAAAACAATGCATAAAAATACTTGGCAAACAGAAGATGCTCGCTGAATTTAATGATCTTAAGTTTGCATCTTGTTCTAAATAGGAGCAATACTCACACTTTAATGTATACCGTACATTGGTTTTTACCTGGAATTTAATAGACAAGTTTTCATTACTTCCTTTAATTAAACCAGCTTTAGCTAAATTCAACTGTGATATTTCATTCACTATGAATAAAAGTGTTTGTTAAGCAAATTAATAAGGTAAATGTAATATTAGAATTCTTATATAAGTGAAGAAAATATTAAAATATTAATCATAGTATTCTAGGCTTGAAAGTATCCTTAGAGAGGAATTATCTATCTACTCTATTTTATAGATGAAGAATAATGGTAAAATGATTTTTCTAAATTATTTCTCTAAAAAATTCTTATGTATTTATGAATTTTGTGTAACTGTAGGTAAATCTTTTTAGCTCTGTGAGACAAAAAGGAAAAAAAATAATTTAGAAGACTGCAATGAAGCTCAAAAATGGTACCGTATTTTAATGTGCCCTAAAAAATTTAAGTCACAAAATCAATATATTATTATTATTTAAATGATAGATTCCTCGCTAGGTAAATTCTGTACTTAGTTTAGTATACTAACTGCTTACTTCAACTTGAAAGAAGCATTGTTAAATCTCTGCCAATGCTCTGTATGCTCACGATGTAAATAGGTTAAATATGGCCCCTGATTAGTGCCCCATCATAGGAAAAGTCCAATGATGATAGTTTAAGAGAAAGGACGCAACTTCCTACCCAAATCAATAAATCAAGCCTGCATTTTTTTGAGTATCAGAAAGAATCAGACTGGAAAATACATGATATAAATTTCTTTTCAGTGCATGCGGCTCATCACATTACCTCCCTTAGAAATCTTCCATAATGTACTTTCTCATTCCTTAGTCTTCGCTAAGGTCCTTTCCTATTTTTTCTATTGATTACTGCTATTAATTACCCATGGCTAT
Organism: Nomascus leucogenys; assembly: GCF_006542625.1. Lineage (NCBI taxonomy): Eukaryota > Metazoa > Chordata > Mammalia > Primates > Hylobatidae > Nomascus > Nomascus leucogenys. Next base: position 22,274,895 of record NC_044387.1, read on the forward strand.
TAGTTTCCATTGATATAGTGACTAAATTTAAAAGTAACCTATTTTCATACTTTTCTCTCTCACTAATTGTTAAATTCCATGAAGTAAATGATTATATCGTTATCTTTTTGTTCCTCTGATCTGTTACATTTCTTTTTATTGCTTCTTATACTTATATTTTTCTTTCTTTCTCTTTCTTTCTTTCTTAGCATATGAATGAATGAGATGGTTTTCTTCACTTTTTCCTTTTCAAAATTGATTTGAGTTTCATTAATTAGACTAATTCTATACAAATATTTTTCTAAATTATTTCCCTAAATCATTCTTACGTATTTATGAATTTTGTGTAACTGTAGGTAAATCTTTTTACTGAAATATTCAATTATCAGGCAATTGGGAAAGCACCAGGTGCGTGATAGTCAGGGTAAGTGAGTAAGAATTATATCAAAGCACAATAATTTTTAAAGAAAATTAAACTTAATCTGAAATTACAAGGTTGACAAATCATGGCTTTCAGCAGAGAGCTTGGTACCAGGCTGTGAATTAATATTGACCATGATAAAACAGGGGCAATGAGTTAGCTAAGGAGTTCATCTAAAGAAGCAACAGGATAGGTGTAACATGACTTTAAAGAGTAATTGAATCACTATCTAGAAAAAATTATAAGCAGGAACTATAAAGAAAAGTAAATTGTTTTCTTCTGGATTATTACAGCTGTCTTTTAACAAGTCTCCTTGAGGGAATTATTTAAAAGCTTTCTCATCTCCTCCTCCAAAGTTAACTTTTCAAAACATGAGTCACATAATTTTTCTTCTCAGTAAGCTTTTATGACTCATGATTGATTAGAGAATAAAGCCCACTAAAAACTTTCTACAGCTACCTTTCTAGTTTTGATTCATTGCATATTTTTATTCATGTGTTGAACATTTTCCTTTCTCTGTACTTCACTAGTGATGAAATCCAAGCATATTCTAAAACCAAACAACACAATTTTCCTATTTTGTTTTTAAGATTTGTATGTCTGTATGTAAAGAAAACTTAGATATTTAAATAATTTAAAATGTAAATTCTATTTTTAATACCCAAAGCTTTTCCATTTATAAAAAGTCAACATTCTACAAAATGGAGGCATCCTTAGAATCAGCAATATTTCAGTTTTATTGGCCACTTAGAAGTAAATCAACCACATATATAGAAAATACATAACTGGAAATTTTAATATTAATACATCTACTATTTTTAAATTTTAGGATAGTTTTCACTTGTTTTGTGATATAACCATGCATGTTTCAAATGTTTAAACAAAATCAGTTTCAGAATTCCAAATATTGGGCTATTTTTATTTAAAAGCTTTATATTCCACAGAGATATATTTTTAAATTGAAGTGTGTACCTCACTGTAAGTTGGAGGTATCTTTTTTAATATGTAAAGAGAAATGTTCCAGAATCTGATGATATTTGCATTTGATTTTCACTAACGACCTCATTTTTCACTCCTGCAGGCAAACTCTGGAATACTCCTGTCACTGTGATTCATTGATAGAGACACACTTAATCACATAGTTGTATTAATAATTTTTGTTGCACTTTATACCTTAGTGGTTTTAAGAGGTCAACATTTATCATTCTGCATCTTGTTGGGCAGCACTTCTTGGAAAAAAGCTAAGAATCAAATTGATATCTCAACTTTATTAAGACATGAGAGCACACTGGTAATGTGTAATTGGTCATGCCTGTCTCCCGTTTACATTTACCCCTCAGTATTTGCTTCTGTATAATAAATATTTTTGCGTAGATAATTGTGTAGTAGGTATTTTGCAGTTTGCCATAGATGTTGACTTATTTGAAATCATGTTGAGGAAAATGGCTGAAGTTTGAAGATAGTTGAAAACCATTATATGAGAGATGGTTGAAGGAACTAAAGAAGTTGATCTGAGGAAAGGATAACTAAAGGGACACGAAAATATTTACAAATATTTGAGAACTGGAAATTTGGAAGAGGCATCATATTTTGGCCTGTGAACACAGATGTAACTAGGCAGATACCTAGGGTGTTTAACCAAACAAGTTGGGAGAGATGCCTCAAACAGGTGCTGAGCTTCAGACAAAAATATTTTCTCAAAGATCAGAGCTTTCCAAGCTTATATGTGCATATAGGTCACCTTAGTGTCCTTTTAAAATGAGGATTCTGCTGTATGTAGTAGGTGGTGGGTGGGACCTGAGATTCCAAATATCTAACAAGCGATTAGATTACACCAACTTTGCTGCTCAAGAAAGAACACCTAGATGACTGCCAAGGAGTCACTGCCTTTGTTCAACTGATAATGGTCAGGTGGAAAGGAAAGGAACAAGTAGAGGTACTTCTTGAAGATCAGCACTCTCTGATGATGCTTTCTCAGAAAGAAAGTTCTGTTGAGAAGGCCAGCTTGAGAACTTCCAGGGAAGTTTGAGCCTGCCTAGAGAAATTCACATTCAGGAGACCAGTGGTTTGTTTGATTCTGATTGGTGATATTGGAAGGGTAACTAGAATCAGAATTCATAAAGTTATTTTAAATATTAGCAGAAACTTTAGTGTATTTTTGAACGGCACTAGTTTAAAGAAGCTACAATATCTAGGCAAATGTGGAAAACAGTAGTACCTAAAGCATTTAATCAAAGCAAATGAATACTATAGGTATTCCTAGAAAAACTCAGCTGGCATCAGTATTATGTGGAAAAAATTGATTAAAAAGCAGCTCATAGACAAATTGCACCTGATGACAAACAAATGGCAAGGTTTACATTTTGGAGTATCTAACAAAATTAATTGATTTCTCCCACCCTGCACATGCACACGCTGCTTTTCAGTTATCGATGAACTATATCACTGCTTGTCTTGATATCGGAATATATTTCTTAAAGCTAGTCATGGAAACAGAATAGTTAAAACAATAGTCAATTATTTATTTTCCTTTATCTACTTGTTACAGGCTGAGTTGTCTCCTGAAATTCACAAGTTGAAATCCTAATACCCAGTACATCAGAATGTGACAGTATTTGAAGACGTGATCTTTAAAGAGGTAGTACATTTTAAGTGAGGTCATATGGATATGCCCTAATCAATATGATTGGCATCTTTTTAAGGAACGGAAGTGAAGATACAGCGAATACACAAAGGTGAACCATGTGAGGACAGTGAGAAGGTGGCCATCTACAAGACGAGACGAGAGACCTCAGAAGACAGAAACCAGATCTATAGACACCTTGATCTTCAACTTCTGGCCTCCAAAACTGTAAGAAAATTTCTATTTTTTAAGCCACCCAGTCTGTGATATTTTGGCAAGCTTAGAAAACAAGTACACTACCCATCACTGCAAAAAATGTTTTAGGAAAAACCTAATTTTCATAAGTCTGTGGCTTTCTCTGCTATACTAGTGCAGTGACATCTTATCTAATAAACATACCAAGAGATTTTGAGGGATATATATATGGAATAAAATATATTTTATTTAATTATAAATCATGATTTATATTTTAATCTTGCTGAGGAACGTTAAGAAATTAAGTATTGGCCCACACCTGGCCAAATGTCCCACATTAGAGGAATGTCAAACATGGAGAGCAGTTTCCAAAGGTTATTCTGAACCTTCCACATGTACTTGTAGAAATAAACAATGTAGAAATACAAATATAATATTTCAATATTTCCAAAAATATTTTATATGTTCGTTATGCACTATCATATAGCTATATAGAAATAGATGGATTATACATCCATATAGGTAGAAAAATAGAGACCATTATACATGTGCTTATAAACATATTTAGACTTGAATATATAGAGAAATTATATAAAATAACGTTTATTAAGTTCAAATTCTGCCTTTTGCCTTTTTATGGATATCATTATTTGGTTTACATTTTGATATCATTAAATTATTTGGATATTCTATAATATGAGAAACAGATCACTTAAAGCTTCAGCAAACGTTTAGCTGATTGACTTCTTCCGTGATTGGCTGTGGTTTAACTTATTGAGTTGTTCCATGATTGGCTGTTGAACCAAACCTCTTATATAAGTGATGCCCAGAGTGGAAAATCAAAATTATTACTCTTCCTTTGAGGCGGAGTTTTCCAAACTTGACTGGACATTAGAATTACCTGGGAAACTTTTTAAACATTATAGTTCTCATGCTATACATCCAGAGATTCTGACTAAGTTGTGCTCGGGTATCAGGAACATCAGCATTTTTTTTTAATGTCCTAGGTGATTCTTATAGTCAGACAAGGTAAAAATTTCTGCTCCATAAATCAATTTTTAGTTTCACAGCACTTTTATGAGCTCAGTTAAGATAGCAACTTATAACATTATTATATCATTTTATTTATCTTGAAGGTCATTTTGCTCCCTATGTAAAATCACATATTTTTCAGGAAATCTTGCAGTATTCTTGGAGACTATTGACTGGCATAGAAATTATTTTGTTTAACTACTTAGTTAACATAATGTTTGTCAATTTATATATAGAGGTCTGGAGAGTTTAGGGTTATTTTTAAATGAGAGGAATGGCATTACTTAGTATTTGCAGGAACAATAAAACTTTTTGTTATATAAAAAATAAAACTTATTAACAATAAAATCTAAGTGAAATTAGATTTGTATGGACTGAATCATATTGGACAAGAATTCAAACAGCTCTGGAGAAGTGGAATATTTTTAATTCTATAAAATGAGACAAAGCTAGTCTGGATAGTAATATGGTGACATAGTCTAAGTTAAAGCACGGGTTGAATGAAACATATGCTATTTTGTATATAACTTAAAATCAGATGGGAATTGAAGGGATACACTATTTTTAGCTATGATAGATGCCTTACCATATATTTATTTAGGACAGGATGTATGGCCTTGTTTCATACTTTATCCATACACACACTGAATACATAACACTATTGTAGTTCCACCAATCAATCTAAATACTCAAATAAC